>NC_138989.1:16914078-17514078 GCF_964341445.2 Mesoplodon mirus
AGTCGTTTATAATAACATAGAAAAGCATATAAAAATAAGCTAATGAATAAAGGGAAAATACAAATTTACATATATAGAAGGAATGGTGTTGAAAAAAACAAAATCAACTCCCCATAGAAAATGCTGCAGGGAAGCATTCAAAGTTTATACACTAAAATGTAAACAGTAGTTATTTCTGAATAGTAGGGTTTGAGTGGTATTTATTTCCTAACTTTTCTACAAATATATCCTTTGTGTATATTTTTCCACTAGTACATTTTTCAGAGTTAAAAAAAAAACTTTAGAAAGAAAACTATAAGGAAATAAACCAAAATGTTAACAGTGGTTGTCTTTGGATGGTATAGGGGATTATATTTTCTTTAATCCACATTGTATTTCTTTAATGAACTTTGTGTTTACTTAATGAATATTGTACTTTCTTTAATGAACATATATTAGAATTTTATATAGCGAAACTACATTTTTGTTAACTAGTTTAAAATTATGAATATAACGTGTCACATTTAAAGAAAAATTCAATCAGTACACAAAAGTATCAGGTGAAAGTAAAAGTTCTTGGACCTCTCTTTATTCCTTAGTCTCTTTCCCCAAAAGTAACTGTTACCAGTTTCATGTGTGTTCTTCCAGAAATTTTCTGTGCATATACACTTAGATATGATTATCCATTAAAAAATATATATAGAGAGAGAGACATTCACGCAATATAAATGATTCTGAAACGTGCTCTGTTATTCAATGCAGTATAGATTTTTGGGTATCTTTGCATGTATGATATTCTACTGCAATAACTACAAAACATTCCACTGTAATGTAACATTATAATTTATTTAATTAATCCTGACTGATGACCACCAAGGTTGATGATGAACATCAAGGGTGTTGCTAGCTTTTGCTTTTATAAACACTGCTGCAATGAACATATTTGTTTATACTATTTAACTTTTTCCCACTGATGTGACTATATCTGTAGATAGAATTTTATTTTATTTTATTATTATTATTTTTTTGCCACACTGTGTGGCCTGTGGGATCTTAGTTCCCCAACCAGGGATCGAACCCTCGTCCTTGACAGTGAAAGTGTGGAGTCCCAACAACTGGACCGCCAGTGAATTCCCTGTAGAATAGAATTTTATTTTATTTTATTTATTTAAAATAACTTTATTTATTTATTTATTTTTGGCTGTGTTGGGTCTTCGTTGCTGTGCGCCGACTTTCTCTAGTTGTGGGGAGCAGGGGCCACTCTTCATTGTGGTGCACGGGCTTCTCATTATGGTGCCTTCTCTTGTTGCGGAGCATGGGCTCTAGGTGCGCGGGCTTCAGTAGTTGTGGCTCGCGGGCTCTAGAGCGCAGGCTCAGTAGTTGTGGCGCATGGGTTCAGTAGTTGTGGCATGTGGTCTCAGTAGTTGTGGCTCGCGGGCTCTAGAGCACAGGCTCAGTAGTTGTGGCCCACGGGCTTAGTTGCTCCACGGCATGTGGGATCTTCCTGGACCAGGGCTCGAACCCGTATCCCTGCATTGGCAGGTGGATTCTTAACCACTGCGCCACCAGGGAAGTCCCAGAATAGAATTTTAGATATGGAATTGCTGAGGCCCAATGGTTTGTGTATTTTAAATTTCAAGATATAAGGTATTAAAACAAAACGATAGGGCTTCCCTGGTGGCGCAGTGGTTGGGAGTCCGCCTGCTGATTCAGGGGACACGGGTTCGTGCCCCGGTCCGGGAAGATCCCACATGCCACGGAGCAGCTAAGCCCGTGAGCCACAACTACTGAGCCTGCGTGTCTGGAGCCTGTGCTCCGCAACGGGAGAGGCCGCGACAGTGAGAGGCCTGCACACCGCGATGAAGAGTGGCCCCGCTCGCTGCAACTGGAGAAAGCCCTCGCACAGAAACGAAGACCCAACACAGCCAAAAATAAATTAATTAATTAAAAAAAAAAGATAGAAGATATCGCCATCCAGCAACATAGATATATACATTTATAATATTTAAATATTATATAAATACATAATGTATTTATATAATGTATAATATATAATGGATTTATAAAATATGAAATATACATTATATAAATATATGTATGTTTATATACATATATATTTATACAAATTTAAATATATATACTATATGTATATAAAACACATGAAGAGAAAAGACAAATGGAAGAAAACCTCAATATGTTAAGTAGTGCCAAAAGTGTTTGTGCAGTATAAGTATGCAAAATAAACAAAAATAAAACCAAGAAACTTTGTGCAGAAATAAATCATCAAAGGCTATATACCTAAATATTAAAAGTGACTTTCTTTGGGTGGGATCATGGGTAGTTTTATTTCAGTGTTTTACACAGAATATAAATTTCTTTTCTAATCAGAAAACAGTATCACAGATATTATGAAAAGTACCTCTTTTTTAATTACAAAAGGCAATACATAGTCATTGTACTAAGTCAAAAATAAAGAAATGTGTTAGAAAAAATGTTAATAATGTCCTTCTCCTCACGTCCAAATTCATTCCCTGAGGTTAGCAATGTTGAAGGCCTGGTGAGAATACTTCCATACTCCTTTTCTAGAGCAGGTTATTTTTACACCGGAAAAGAAAGAATGAATAAAAGACCTTAAAAAACACTTTTTTTTTCAAATTAGGACCTCCACTGCCCTTTTGCAGACCATCGCCTCCCTACCACCCACTCTGCCAAATTGTGCGCCCTCTTTCCACGTCCAAACTTGCCTTCAAAGAAACCCACTTGGGGTCCAGCTCCCCAGGGGCACCTGCGCCTCTGCCTTGGTGCAGCCCCAGCCCCGCTGGGCCCGGGCCTGGGAGAGTCAGGCTCCCCGCGCTGGGCGGCGAGGGGCTGGGCCCAGCGGGCCCAGGGTTGCCGGCAAGGCCTCCCTCCCACGTGGGTGGAGCCTGTGCCCGGCCTCCCTCCCGCCCGCCTTCTCTAGGAGTAATTAAGAGTGAAATCCTCCTCCTGGTGACCCCGGTGCTCCTGGCCCGGGCTGATTTACACATGAAAGGTCTACGGAGGGCCTGGGCTTTCTCCTTTTCACGTTCACAATGAGGCGCGGCCTATAAATAAAACCTCTCTGAGAAACGAGAGGCTTCAAAAATGTCTTTGTGTGTGTGTCTGTGTGTGTGTGTGTGTGAGAGAGAGTGAGAGAGAGAGGGAGAGAGGGAAACACGGAGAGAGAGAGAGAGACCACAGAAACAGGAGAATGAAAAAGGGACATCCACTAAGAGTTGGTATTTTTTATTGAGTGCTTACTCTGTGCTTGGCCTCCTCACATCGCTCTTGTAAGACAGACATGATGGTCCCTATTTTTTTTTTTTTTTTTTTTCTTTTTTGCGGTATGCGGGCCTCTCACTGTTGTGGCCTCTCCCGTTGCGGAGCACAGGCTCCGGATGCGCAGGCCCAGCGGCCATGGCTCACGGGCCCAGCCGCTCCGCGGCATATGGGATCCTCCCAGACCGGGGCACGAACCCGTATCCCCTGCATCGGCAGGCGGACTCTCAACCACTGCGCCACCAGGGAGGCCCAATGGTCCCTATTTTATAGATAAGAAACTGAGGTTCAGGGAGGGGAAGACCTGCCCCAGGTCCCACAGTGAATAAGGGGGAAAGCTTGGGCTCAGGAAGTGGGTTGAGCATGAGATAGAAATGGTGTTCTAGGCCTGCATTATGATGGTTACAGGACTGTATGGATTTGTCAAAACTCATGGGACTATACACTAAAAAGGGAGAATTTTACTCTATGTAAAACATACTGTAATAACCCTGACTTCAAAAAGGTAAAAGAAAAAAAAAAACATACACCCACAAAAAAACCAAAGGCACCCATGGGTCAAGGGTGAGGTCCCCTGGCTGCTTGGGGCTTTTCTGTACCCTTCCACCTAGCAGGGCTGTTTCCTTATACCTCTGTATCCTCAGGCTCAGGGCCTGATATTGAAGAAATGTAGATACTAGGGAAATGTTTGCTTGCTTCAATGAATGAATGAGCTAAATAATTCTCTCTGGATCCATTTCTCCATCTACAAAATGAGAAATTGATGAAACACTAAGGTGAACTCCTGCTAATCAGCTCAGAGGTCACCTCAGGGAAGCCTTCCTAGATCCCCTCCCACTCTCAGGCTGGATCTGGTGCCTCTTCTGGGCTCTCACAGAGCCAGGTTATACTCCCATCTCTGCACTGATCACACTGTATGTTATTTCTTGGTTCTGTGTGTCCTTCATGTGAATATTCAGGTTCTCTGCAGTAGGGCCTGTGTCTGTGTGGCACATAGCAGGTGGAATGTCTGATGGATTAATGAATTAATGTATTTATTAGTTCTGGTCTGAGGTCCAAAATTGAATCATGCTGGTGTTGGCTGGAGCTGGGCAAGGGTCTAAAGCAGCAGAAACAGTCCAGGGCACAGAACCAGGAAATCTCTGTGCAGCAGAGTTGAGTTGAAAGGCCTTACTTCTAGAGCACCAAGAAAACAATCCTGCTGTGGCCTCTGCAGGAAATCCAAGCCTCCTCCTGCACCAGGCAGGGGGGCCCGGGAGGAGAACAGTCAGACTCTGGAGAGTAGATGGTTTGGAGCGGGGCTCCCCTGGCACTGGGAGCTGGCAACCTGCTTGCATCTGTCCGGGGCAGGGTTTGGGGTGGGACATGTGAGGCACATGAATGTTGTCAAGTCCCAGCTCTCCTCCTTCTTAGCTGTCGTTCCGCCTCACCAAGTCTCAGTCTCCACGTCTGTGAAATGGGCAGGGAATAGAATCATACCTACCTCAACGCGTTTATTAGGAGGGCAAAGGGATATAATGAGGTCAAAATGCATGTTATTTTGTACTGCTCAGAAAGATTTTCAACCCCCTAACACGTTTTCCCTTTTCTCCCAGACGTATTTCACCCTAATTAGAGAGGCCTCTTGTGAGTTCCTAATAATAACATTAACTCTTCCTAAGGTTTATTGGGTGTCTGCTGTGCATCAGGCACTGTTCTTAGTTGCTGCACATGGGATCTTCATTGCTGTGTGCGGGATCTTCATTGCAGCATGGGGATTTTTTTAGTTGTGGCATGTGGGATCTTAGTTGCGTCATGTGGGATCTAGTTCCCTGACCAGGGATCGAACCTGGGCCCCCTGCATTGTGAGCACGGAGTCTTAACCACTGGACCACCAGGGAAGTCCCAAATTTGTTTCACTTAATTCTTACAACTCTGGGCAGCGGGCGTTACCCCCTTTTTACAGGTTGGGAAACCGAGGCTCAGAGAAGGGAAGTAAAGGCTTCAAGTAAAACTACCAGCAAGGCATTCAACTGGGGCAAGAATTTAGACTTACTCGATGAAGTAACTACCCACCAGGACATCGTGGGTAGCAAAGGAATCAGAATAAAAGCACGAAAACTTTACAAAGTGAGGAGGAGATGCCTTGTGGTGGGAGGTAAGGAGTAGAGGCTAGGATGTGACTGGCTCATCTCTGGATCCTGGCACACAGTGGGCCCTCAAGAAATCTTTGGTGCTTGGTTGAAGAAATGAGAGGTGAATGAATGAATGAATGAATGAAGTGAGAGACTTGGAGCAAGGCCCCTGCTCTCTCTGGACTCAGTTTCCCATCTTTAAGTGGTTAAAGGCTAAGGTTCTCCTACTCAGAAAAATGGGGAAATGTAGACAATTTTGTACTCCATTTCCAGATGTTCACAGAACACTCTCCTGAACCCCCGCAACAGATTCCTTAGGAGAGGGTGCTCCATGGAACACTGAGTAGGGAACCCCTGAATTTGAGGATCTGAGGTCCCTCTAGCTGTGATGCTAATAGCTGTAATGATAACAACAAGAGCAATAATAATAGGATTCAGAAGTTTTCAGACACTGACTCTGGACCAGGCACTGTTACTTCATTTAATCTCTTCACAGCCCTGTGAATAATAATGATGCAGGCATTGTCATTATCATCTCTACTTTGTAGGTGAAGAAACTGAGGCTTAGAAGGACTCATTAACTTGCTCGGGTAGCATGGCCAAGTAGTAGGGGCCCTGGTTTCCAGTTCAGCACTGTGGACACCACAGTTTCAACTTTCCCACCTCCAATCCAGGAGAGTATAAACATATGAGCCCCATGGGGCTCTTTCAAGGCCCACATCAAGTTGCTGTATTTGGAGAACATATCAATATAATGCTGGCAACCATTCATTCCTTCAAGCATTCATTTAACAATCATTCATGTGCCAGACACAGACTGGCTAATGGAGCCTCACAATGATCATGGTCCCTCCCCTCAAGCAGCTCCATTTATTGCATCCTTCCTCTGACACCCCCAGCACCAGATTCAGGGTGTGAGCAGCTCCATGGCCGATTCTCAGGCCCAGCTCCAGTCCCTGGAATAAGACTCTCTGAGGCTAGAGCTGGGAACCTGCATCTGACAAGTTTCCTGGGTTGACTCATAGACACTGAGATGTGGGAACTCCTGGATGGAGGGTGAGGAGACCTGGACAAGCAAGCAATTGTTTTTTTGTTTTTTAAATATATTTATTTATTTATTTTTTGGCTGCATTGGGTCTTCGTTGCTGTGCACAGGCTTTCTCTAGCTGTGGTAAGCAGGGGCTACTCTTCATTGTGGTGCGCGGGCTTCTCATTGCTGTGGCTTCTCTTGTTGCAGAGCAAGGGCTCTAGGCACGTGGGCTTCAGTAGTTGTGGCAGGTGGGCTTCAGTAGTTGTGGCTCGTGGGCTCTAGAGTGCAGGCTCAGTAGTTGTGGCGCACGGGCTTAGTTAGGATCTTCCTGGACCAAGGCTCGAACCTGTGTCCCCTGCATTGGCAGGCGGATTCTTAACCACCGCGCCACCAGGGAAGTCCCAAGTAATTGTTACACAGAGGAAAGTTTTCTCTACGGATTATGGAGGTTGCCGGGGGAGGCTTCTTGGAAGAGGGGACCTTTAAGATGAGACCTGAAGGGTGAGTAGGAGTGAATAGACCAAGGGGAAGGGGAAAGAGACACAGCAAGGAAGAAGCCAGTCTCTGTCTTTAGGGAATTCACAAGGGGGAAGGGGGGAGTGAGGGGAGAGGGGATGGAAAGTGGCAGCAACTTAGCAGAAGGATGTGCCCAGGGGCCTCTGGGAATGTGGAAAAGGTGCCTGACTCAGCCTGGGGAATCAGGGGCGACTCTGCAGAGGAGGTGACTGTTTTCCAACACCCAGGCATAAACATCTACTTCATCACATCTTGAGTGAAGAGAATGGGCATGGAAGAGATCCAGGGCTGGTCGGAGGTGTCATCTCCCAGGACGTTAGAGGCCTCTTATCAGCCCACTAACACTGGGCAGAAGCCACATCATCCTCTAATCTGGATGCTGTTTTCACCTCCATTGTCAGTGCTAAGCCTTTGCTTGTTTGAACTAAGTCCTTCCATCTAGAGTCCTTAGTGCACAGTAGTAAACGGTGGAGGAGAAGTCCTTTGAAATGGGACCCGGAGAACACCTGCTTAGATCCACCCAATTACAGAAGAAGCACAGGATCTCTTCCCTCTTGGAATGACCCTCCTGGACACCATTGATGACTCATATTAGGTGGATAGTAGGACTCTGGCCCTCGCCAGCCTGGATTCAAATCCCCTCCCAGGACTTCCCTGATGGTGCAGTGGTTAAGAATCTGCCTGCCAATGCAGGCAACACGGGTTCGAGCCCTTGTCCGGGAAGATCCTACATGCCGCAGAGCAACTAAGTCTGTGGGCCACAACTACTGAGTCTGTGCTCTACAGCCTGAGAGCCACACCTACTGAAGCCCGAGTGCCTAAAGCCTGTCCTCCACAACAAGAGAAGCCACCGCAGTGAGAAGCCCATGCACCGCCACAAAGGGTAGCTCCCGCTTGCCACAACTAGAGAAAGCCCGTGCACAGCAATGAAGACTCAACACAGCCAAAAATAAATAAATAAATAAATTTATTAAAAAAAAGAAAAAGTCTCCTCCCAGCCATTTTCTAATGACCTGTCCTCGTACTATGTTACTTGACCTTTTGATGCCTCAATTTCCTCCTCTGGCAAAGGAGGCTACTAACAGTACTTACTATCTCCAAAGTGTTATTTTGAGAATTGAATGAATTTTCCTATGAAATGCTTAGAAGAGTGCCTGGCACACAGCAGGACCTCAGAAAATGTTGGGTAGGGACTTCCCTGGTGGCGCAGTGGTTAAGAATCCGCCTGCCAATACAGGCCACACGGGTTCGAGCCCTGGTCCGGGAAGATCCCACGTGCCGCGGAGCAACTAAGCCCACGAGCCACAACTACTGAGCCTGCCCTCTAGAGCCTGTGAGCCACAACTACTGAGCCTGCATGCCACAACTACTAGCGCCCGTGCTCCGCAACAAGAGAAGCCACTGCAAGGAGAGGCCCTCGCACCACAATAAAGAGTAGCCCCCACTCTCGCAACTAGAGAAAGCCTGCACGCAGCAACAAAGGCCCAAAGCAGCCAAAAATAAATAAATAAATAAATAAAATTTATATAAAAAAAGTTGGGTAATTAATAAGAAACAAAAGCACAGATTATGATTTGTGCTATAAAAAAAATGATAGTGGCTATAAAGAAAGAGGAGCTCTTTTAGAGAGAGTGACCAGGGAAGGCCTCTCCAAGAAGGCTGATATTTAAGGGGAGGCATATCACGTGACAAGTTGGGAGAAGAGGGTTCCAGGTAAGGGGCACAGCGTTTGCAAAGGCCCTGAGGTGGGAATGAGGTTGGCTTGCTCAAGGAAAAAGAAAGCCAATACAGCTGGAGTGTGATCCTATTCTTATTGTTGTCATCTTCCAGCTGAAGAAAGGAGGCTCAGAGAAAGCAAATGACTTGCCCAAGGGCACACAGGAAGTGCTGGTGGCAAGATTTGAACCTGGGTTCAGTTTGACCCAGGAATTTTATATTTTCCAGCAGTGTTCAAGTTCATTCAATGTTTACAAACTTGAATGGAGACCTAGAGTCTGATGTAAACCTGGAGTCTGATGTAAGCCTGAGAATGGGCCTCCATCCCTGGTGAGGTTTAAATAGACCTCCTCTCCATCAGAGTCATTGGTGCCAATGACTGCCAACTTCACAGAAAATGTGTAATGTTGGGATCAATGCTGTGTGCATAACTACAGGCTGGGGTGTGGGCTACAAAATAAGAAAAGAAGCAGTATCCTCACAGGCAGGCAGGTGAGACTTTTCTTCCTCCCCTGCAAAGTCTACAAATGGAAACATGGTTACAGGTGCCATTTAAATCAGCAATGGTTCTAAAGGGTGGGCCAATGGGGAACTCATACCTTCTAATTTATTTCTGTCTGAAGTTTTTACAGTTGGCATTTTGTCACCAGAAGGAGAAGAACAACAGCAAAATAATAATAAAAATCTTCAGTGAATTCCCTGGCGGTCCAGTTGTTAGGACTCCGTGTTTCCACTGCAGGTGGCATGGGTTCAATCCCTGATCAGGGAACTAAGATCCCACATGCCACGCGGCCAAAAAGTTAATAATAATGCAATTATACTCCAATAAAGATGTTTAAAAAATTAATAATAAAAGTAAAAATAATAAAAATCTTGAATGTGAAAAAAATTTTAGGACAATTAGTATTTATTACTGTGCAGCCTGGCATGGGAAATGCAGACAGTGGGTGACTGGGTGCAGTTTAGGATGTAGCTGTGGGGCACATGAAATTGTTAGATAAAAACAGAAGACATGGACTTCCCTGGTGGTCCAGTGGTTGCGACTCCGCGCTTCCAGTGCAGGGGGTGCGGGTTTGATCTCTGGTCAAGGAACTCAAATTCCACATGCCGAGCCATGCGGCCAAAAAAAAAAAACCCCAAAACACAGAAGACATGATGTTATATTGCATGGTAGAGACCAAAAGTTGTGTCAAAAATTTAAAAAGCAGAATCATTTCATTAAAAAAAAAATTAAGCACCTGGTTTGCATCAGGCACTGGGTTTGGTGTTGGGATACAGGAGTAAGCAAGGTTGACAAGGTCTCTGCTCTCATGAAGCTCCCCAGCTACTTAGAATTTAGTGAGATGAGGAGTGGGAAGAGCATTCCTGGCAGAGGCAACTGCATGAGCAAAGGCCCTGAGGTTGGAAGGGACTTGGCATATTTCAGAAACAAAAAGAAGATTAGCTCAGAGGATGACTGAGGTGTCCTTAGTGAAAATGGTAGCAATAGGCAGTGACTGTATATCCTTCAGGACCTCGAAGATCAGAGTGAGGTGTTGGATTTTAACCTCAGGGAACAGGAAGCCATTGAAGGGTTGCAGAAAGGAGAGGTCTAGTCAGACTTGCCCTTTAGAAGAATCACCATAGCTGCCCTGTGGAGAAAAGACTGAAGGCGGTGAAGCTATAAGGAGATGGACCAACCCTCAGGCTAATGCAATAGTCCAGGGGAGAGAGAAGAGTGGCCATGACGAAACAGGGATGGAGAACATTAGACAGACATTTCCAAAGTAAAATCCACTTGGTGGTTGGCTGGCTGTGAAAATGAAAGAGAAGACAATGAGAAAGATCGACTCCTAGTTTGTTAGGTTGGGGACTGTGTGGATGGTGGCGCCATTATAAGGCCACCTACCCAATGACAAGGGACACCTAAAATTAATGATCCAGTAGGAGAGTCAGCCATGGAGACAACCACCATCACACGCGGTACAGTGAAATGTGCTAAAAGAGAGAGGCTAACAGGGCCTCTGGGGGCAGAGAGGGAGGGGGGATAGGTTCTGGCTGGGGAACCTCAAAGACAAAGAGATCACAATAAATGAAGCAGTTGGAAGGAGGCTGGAGGCAAGGAGGCTGGGAAGGTGGCAACATGATGCAGAGCTTGGAGAAGACCTATGTGGCTGATGCATAAAGTGGGTGGAGGTGCCCCTGGGAGGCCCTGCATGCCAATCCAAGGAGTCAGTAAAGAGAAATTACACCGTGTTCTAGAAGAGGACTTGGTCCTTCTTATAGTTTAGAAAGTCACTGATCAGCGTGTGAGAGGCAGTAAAATAGGTGTTCGTGCCCTATCTCTAGAAGGATCATCAGAAATCTCTAGTATGGTAACCTTCTTTGGAGTAAAACTGGGTGGTTGGAGAACAGGGATGGGGAGGCTTTTTCATTCTTTATTCTTTATTCTTATTATTATTTTGTAATTTGTACCATATAGATGTATGTATTCGATACTTTAATACTTAAAATAATTATGAAGGAAAAACATGTACTGGTAAAAAGCAGACTTTGGGGTCAGACAGCCATGCATTTGAACCCTGGCTCTGTCAAACTTGTCGCCAGATTTGTCAATATTTGCATCTCTGAGGCTCAGTTTCCTCATTTGTAAAATGGGGATGATAGTAGTTCTTACTTCAAAGTGTTGTTGGAAGGATTAAATGAGATAATATATGTCAAGTGCCAGTACCACAGGAAGGCTAGGCTAAACAAATGCTGTTAGTATTAACAATTAATAATGGTAACTTAGATGGGTACACACCCCCTCCGAGGATGTCTCAGCTTGACACATGGTGGGGGAGGGGTGGGGGGAGGGGTGGGGGGAGTCGGGGAGGAGGCAGAATCAAGGGAAGGGATTTGGAATCAGACTCAGCTGAGGTCTGCCTCTCTAAGCCACCTCTCTAAGCCACAATGACCCTCGTCTGCAAAATGGTGACGCTAGTACACCTCCCTTCTAAGATCAAAGAGCTACTGGATGGGCGCAATTAGTCAACTGCCAAGAGCAGCACCCTGTGAGTTATGAGTTGTGAAGATGAAGATTTTCGGGATGGCCTCTCTCTCTCCTCCTCTGTCTCCCAGGCCCCAGGGGCCTTTCAGTCTCTCCTCTCTGCCCCCCAGTGTGGGGTGGGGTGAGGTGGGGTGAGGGGACATTCTCTAGAAAGTGAAGTTTCCTTGTTCCAATCCGGGGAAGATTCAGGAGAAGTCTCAGAGGCAAGGCCTTAAGAAGGAGTCCCTGAGCCCGAGCTCCCTCTACCCCTCTCTCGCTCCTGCAAGACAGCCACGTTGAAGGTCGCTGGCGCGACTCATCTGTGGCCAGGCTCGTGGGCGGCGCCCACACATGCGGAGCCTGCCACCCACAGGGAGAGTGCGGTACTGCAGGTGAGGGTACCAGAGAAGCCCCCATTCATCCAGTCACCCTTCCGTCAATCACTCAGGGCCTTTCCTGAGTAGGCAGGAGGGTCCCTGCCCTCATGGGGCTTACAGCCTAATGGGAAGAATACCAACAACACAAGTTCTGGTATCAGCTTCACAGTCTGTCTGCTTTTTGGTGAAAGCCTTTGTTTTTATAGCACAAGTAATAAATATTCATTGTAGAAATTTTTAAAAGAAAATTAAAACCCAGACATACTTCTCTTAACACGTAAGTATAACCCTTACAGCATTTTTCCATGCACTTTACCAAAATGGAAATATACATTTCATCATATTTCGTAGCCTGCTTTGTTGTGTTTAACAGCTTTATTGACATATATTTCACAGACCATACACTGGTACTGTTTTAGCTTAATGTAACAGCAGATGATTAATAATAATACAATACAAATTTCTTCTATTTGTTGAGCAAGATGCTAAGTGTTTTTACACATATCATCACATTCAGTCCTCCCAACAATCTTATTAGGTGGGTACGTACTATGATTTTCCCCATTCTGCAGATGAAGAAACTGAGACACAGAAAGGTGAAGTGATTTGTCCAGCAAAAGTAGCAGAGCCAGGATTTTAATCCAGCTTTGAGGGACTTCCTGGGTGGTGCAGTGATTAAGACTCCGTGCTCGCAATGCAGGGGGCCCCAGTTTGATCCCTGTTAGGGAACTAGATCCTACATGCATGACTCAACTGAGTTCAAATGCCACAACTAAGGAGCCCGCCTGCTGCAACTAAAGACCTAGTGCAACCAAATAAATAAATACTTTTTAAAAATCCAGCTTTGATTGAGAAACTGAGTTCTTAACCATTTTGTTATGACTGCTCTGTGCCAGGCTGTATGGGAATTCAGAGGAATCTTAGAAAAGGGTGGGGGGAGGGGAGCTCTCCAGGAGCTCAGAGTGGAAATGAGGAAAAGGAATAGTTTTCAAACACAGTGTAGTGAACTTAAACTTCACTGGGGTACCAGAGGCCAGGGGCACGGTGTAACCAGGAAAGGCTGCCTGTAGGAGGTGAGAACTGAGTGGGGTGCGTGCAGACAGAGATGCACAACAGGGTGGGAAGGGCATTTCCAGACAGGGGAGGCCAGCCTGTACAAAGCCTCAGGTGCAAAGCTGATCATCTCTCTCCTAGTTTAAAAGCAAGTCTTCTCAGTACCCTTTGGGTAAAATCCTAACTCATCCTAGCCTGTAGGACTGTAGGGCTCTACGTTCTTTTTTTTATTTTTATTTTTTAACATCTTTATTGGAGTATAATTGCTTTACAATGGTGTGTTAGTTTCTGCTTTATAACAAAGTGAATCAGCTATACACATACATATATCCCCATATCTCTTCCCTCTTACGTCTCCCTCCCACCCTCCTTATCCCACTCCTCTAGGTGGTCACAAAGCACTGAGCTGATCTCCCTGTGCTATGCGGCTGCTTCCCACTAGCTATCTGTTTTACATCTGGTAGTGTATATAAGTCCATGCCGCTCTCTCACTTCGTCCCAGCTTACCCTTCTCCCTCCCCGTGTCCTCAAGTCCATTCTCTATGTCTGCAGGACTCTAAGTTCTTGCTCCTTCTCTCCCTTCACACCTCTAACGTTAAGGCACCATATGGAATTCTGGATACAGTACCCCTATCTTTTCTCTGTGGTGATGTCTGCCTGGAAAACTCTCCCATCTCCCTTCCAACCAAAACTTGTCCTTGACTCACTCATATTTATTTGGGGGATGGTGGCATGACTTAGATGTCACGTCCTACAAGAAGCCTTCCCTGACTGCCCTTACCTAGTCCAGGACAAATGCCCTTCTGCTCTGCTTCCATAGACATTGTTCCCCCTCCCCTAATCATGGCAATAATAATAGTTAACAAAAAATTATTGAGCACTCACTTTGTGCCAGGCACCGTGCTAAGGTCACTTGAGTTTGTTTTCTTTTTTGAATTTTATTTAATTTATCTTTTTATACAGCAGGTTCTTATTAGTTATCTATTTTATACACATCAGTGTATACATGTCAATCCCAATCGCCCAATTCAGCACACCACCATCCCCACCCCACCGCAGTTTTCCCCCCTTGGTGTCCATACGTTTGTTCTCTACATCTGTGTCTCTATTTCTGCCCTGCAAACCGGTTCATCTGTACCATTTTTCTAGGTTCCACGTATATGCATTAACATACGATATTTGTTTTTCCCTTTCTGACTTACTTCACTCTGTATGACAGTCTCTAGATCCATCCACGTCTCTACAAATGACCCAATTTCGTTCCTTTCTATGGCTGAGTAATATTCCATTGTATATGTGTACCACATCTTCTTTATCCATTCGTCTGTCAATGGGCATTTAGGTTGCTTCCATGATCTGGCTATTGTAAGGGGTGCTGCAATGAACATTGTGGTGCAAGTGTCTTTTTTTTTTGAATTTTATTTTATTTATTTTTTATACAGCATGTTCTTATTTGTTACCCATTTTATACATATTAGTGTATATATGTCAATCCTAATCTCCCGCATTTTTAATTTAATTTTATTTTTTTGTGGTACGCGGGCCTCTCACTGTTGTGGCCTCTCCCGTTGCGGAGCACAGGCTCCGGACGCACAGGCTCAGCGGCCATGGCTCACGGGCCCAGCCGCTCCGTGGCATGTGGGATCTTCCCCGACCAGGGCACGAACCCATGCCCCCTGCATCGGCAGGCGGACTCTCAACGATTGCGCCACCAGGGTAGCCCCCGCATGTGTCTTTTTGAATTATGGTTTTCTCTGGGTATATGCCCAGTAGTGGGATTGCTGGGTCATATGGTAATTCTATTTTTAGTTTTTTAAGGAAACTCCATACTGTTCTCCATAGTGGCTGTATCAATTTACATACCCACCAACAGTGCACACCCTCTCCACATCCTCTCCAGCATTTGTTGTTTGTAGATTTTCTTATGATGCCCATTCTAACTGGTGTGAGGTGATATATCATTGTAGTTTTGATTTGCATTTCTCTAATAATTAGTGATGTTGAGCAGCTTTTCATGTGCCCCTTGGCCATCTGTATGTCTTCTTTGGAGAAATGTCTATTTAGTTCTTCTGCCCATTTATTGATTGGGTTGTTTCTTTTTTAATATTGAGCTGCATGAGCTGTTTATATATTTTGGAGATTAATCCTTTGTCCGTTGATTAATTTGTGAATATTTCCTCCCATTCTGAGGGTTGTCTTTTCGTCTTGTTTGTAATTTCCTTTGCTTGTTCACTTGAGTTATTGAAAAGGTATCAGAGTGATTAAACGTGCAAACTTTGAGGCCAGACTTCTTGGATTTGAATCCCGGCTCTATCACTTAGAGGGTGTGAAACTTAGGCAAATGACTTCACCTCTCTTTGTGCCTCAGTTTCCTCATCTGCGAAATGGGGATAAGAATAGTAGCTATCCCATAGGAATGCTGTAATGACTACAGTAATGCATGTGAAGGGTCCAGTACATGGTAAATGCTTAATAAATATTAGCTAATAACTATTATCCTATTAAGTCCTTGTAATAACTCCAATTCACAAGTGAGACTCTAAGAGGTCACTTAACTTGCCCATGATTACGTAGCTAAGTAGCTGACCTGAGACTTGAACCTGATACCAAGGTTCATGCTGTACTGCACCCTATTGTAGAACCTATCGCATTGGTTGTAGTAACTGTTTATTTGTCAGTCTCTCCCTCTAGACTGGGTGTTCCATGAGGTCGCTGCTGTTGCCCCAGTCTAAGGACACAGTTGAGACCCTAATTAAATGAATGAATGATGCTAAGCATCTCAGACAAGTTATTCAGATGATGGAAGTGGTGGTCATAGCACCCTTCTAGCGTGCTTGGAAAAAAGCTTCGGTGCCTTCTGCATAGTGCAGGCCAAATACCCCTCTGCTCTGCTTCCATAGAATCTGTACCCCTCCCCTGACCATGGCAAAAATAATAATGAACGATAATTGAGCACTTAATTGAGACTTGGGATTAGTCTCTTGGCAGACAAATATTTATTGGTCCAGGAACTGGATGAACTCTTAGCTGGGAGAAACCACAGGAGAAGTAGCAGGCAGAATGACCCAGATAAGCTTTCCCCTAAGCAAGCCCTGTCCTTGGCTAGGCAGCCTCCCCCAGCCTCCCTCCAATCCCTGCATCAGCAGCTGGCCCCACTATTGAGGTGCCTGCCTGCCAGCTCCCTGTTGCAAGGAAACAGAGCACCAGAGACCTTAGTGGCTTCAACATGAGTGTAAACATCACCAGCTGCCAGAGAAGATGACGTCAAATCCAGGCCTGGCTGGCCATGGCCTTGGGGAGACTCCCTGCACAGAGAGGCCAGATGCCCTGGGGTTCACTGTAAGAGGACGCACAAGCTGGGAACTGCCAGCTCAGCACCTTGAAAACACATTTGATGGTTCCATCCATTCTCAAGGACCCCATGACTTGAAATATTTTTCTTTCCAAACCTACTGAAGTCAGAAATTATTAGCTCTTTTTTTTTTCCTTGCTAATCCTTATTCAGAGCATCAGATTAGCATGAGCTTGACAGGGTGACCTCTCGGAGTTGGTGTCGTTCTACCTAAAGCAAAGTCTGTATGGCTTTGAGGTTAAAAGAACTGGCTTGAGTCCCACACTGCCTGAGTCCACCACTTGCCTAAAGCTTTGTGATCTTGGGCAATTTCCTTCACAACCTTGAGTCTCAGTTTCCTTATCTGAAAAATAGGGAGAATAGTATCTGGCTCACAGGATCATGGTTGGGATTAATGTATATTCAGTGAGGTCCTATCATGTGCCAAGTGGTCACACCAGTGAACAAAACATAGTCCCTGCCCCCATGGTGTGTGGTGAGGAAAGGCAGACAATAAACCAATAAATATTTAATACAGCAGATGGTGGCAAGTGCCACAAAGATAGATAAGGCACAGTAAGGAGGATAGAGTGTCAGGGCGGGGAGGAGCTATTTCACTTCAGGGTGGTCTGGGAAGGGCTTTCCAATAAGAGATGGCTTCTAAGCAGAGCCCTGAGTGAAATAAGGAAGCAATTCATGTGGCTACCTGGGGGGAAACTCTTCTAGGCAGAGATATGAGCATGTGCAAAGGTCCTGAGGCAGGGGCATGCCTGGCATGTTCAAGGAAAGGCAAGAATGCCAATGTAGCTGGAGTGAAGTGGGCAAGGGAGCAGGTAGACTACATGATGTCAGAGAGGTGGCTGCGGGCAAGGTGTGTAGGACCTGGCAGCCCACTGTCAGGACTTTGGCATTTACTCTGAGATGGGAACCACTGAGGATTTTGAGCAGAGGAAGAAGATCATCTGACAGGTTTTAAGGGATCCCCCTGGCTGCCACGTAAGAATAGGCTGTAGAAGGGCCAGGTAGCAGGGAGACCAGTTAGGAAGCTGTTGCAATTGCCCAGGTAAGAGATAACACCTTTGATTAAATTGGTAGCAGTAGGTGGTAAGTAGCTGTCAGATTCTTGATAGAAAATGTGTGTGTGTGTGTGTGTGTGTGTGTGTGTGTGAGAGAGAGAGAGAGAGAGAGAGAGAGAGAGAGAGAGAGAGAGAGAGAGAGGGAGATCAAAGGTGATTCCAAGGTGTTAAACTTGAGGAATGGAGTGCCCATTTACTGAGGTGGAGAAGACAATTTATGTAAAGTGTTTAGCATAGATGAGGGCATGAAATAAGTGCTTAGTAAATATTACCTGTTCGTTGTATTGATGATTTTGGTTTCCTGGGCTGTCTAAACTCAGTCACCCAAAGCTTTGCAAATGCTGAGCATACCTGGCAATAACATCATAGACATCATGCCTGAGAATGTACTGTGGGCCAAGCATACAACAGACAGAATCTTTACCTAGCACTACCACCCTGCAAGATGTATGAAAGTCCTATGAGAAAATAAACATTTGTTGAATTTTTAACATATCCCAGGCATTGGGCATTTTTCACTTAATCCTGTCTCTAACACTGAATTGTAAATTGCATGAGAGAGACCTTATAGCTCTTGCATACTACTGTGTACACCTGGCACATAGTAGCCACCATAGTTAATATTTATTAAATGAACCATCATTATTATGGATAGAGGGTGAGTAACTGCCCCAGGCGGGGCTGTGTCTTAAATTACTGTTTGTCAGATAAAGGGATGAATAAGTGCATATTACATTCCCATTTTAGAGAAGAGGAACAGTTGGGGGCAGACCAGATTTGAACCCAGGATTTCCTGATCCTTGAGCTTGGACCCTTTCCATGGCTACACTGTGGGGCTTCACAGCCCCTCTGGCTGTGTTTGAGGATGACTAGGGATTTGACAATCCTAATTTCACCATAACATGCAAAAACCCAGGCTACTCAGAGAAAGAAAGATCAGATTGTGAAGCTCTAGTAATATGATCCGAAATTTTTGTTTTCATGAAACTGCAGGACCTTAAAGCATTCGTTTTATCTAACTTGCTCAAGGTCATACAGGCTGTGTTGGATGGAAACAAAATGTGAATCCAGTCTTACCACGCCAGAGTCCCTGTTTATTCCTCTAAGTAGAGGTTCTTAACCTGGGGCACAGGACTCTTAGGGGGTGTCCGGATGTACTTTATAGTACCTTGTTCCCCCAACATTGTGTGCTTAAACTGTGTGTGCTTAGGAGCAGTTGCATTTTTTGTGAGGAAAGGATTCATAGCTTTCATTACATCCTTAAAGGAACCTACGGTCAAAAAGTTTACTTTCATTTTATCTTATGTATCTATTTTTTAACTTTTATTTTTTAAACTGTTTTTAGATGAGTAGAAGGAAGAAAAATGACAGGGGGGTGGGAAAGAATTGTAGAGATAAAATATAACAGATGCCAATTGTTTCCCGTTGCTATTCATTCATTCACTCATTCATTCTTTCATTCATTCAACAAATTTGTGTTGAGCACCTGTTACTTGCCAGGCACGATTCCAGAGTCTGGGGATGCTGCAGTGGCAAAATCTTTTGTCTCCCCTGATAGAACATAAACTCTGTGATGCCGACAAAATATTGTAATAATGATGATGACAATTATTATTATGTCCTGGTGCCATGAAAAAAATAGCGCAGAGTCAAAGGATAGGGAGGAGGGGAAATGGCATTTTAGGTAGAGTGGTTTGTGCTCGGAACCTCCTGTTGCTGTGTATGGACTTCAACGAAGGGAGCGACCCCGGATGCCAGGGTGTCCTCCACAAACCTTTCTTTTGCGCTTAACCTCACCAGGGTGCTGACCTTAGGGAGCAGGGAGTGCACGCAGGAGTGCAGAGCGCATGCTCCCTCTAGCTCTGCGGCTCCGAGCTTTCAGGCTAGGACTCTGCGGGCCCGGAGGACAGTGCGCAGGCTCCTCGGGTTAAAAGGCGCCGCCCAATAGGAACTTCCCTTTGAGGTTGTGGCCCCGCCCCCACAGCCAACTTTTCTGTTTCCGCTTCCGGCGCTGCGGCGGTTCTGGTCGAAGATGGCGGCGGCAGCGGTACCTCGGGTTTCTGGGCTGCTGGGTCGTTCCCGGCTGCTGAGCCGGCCTATGTCGAGTGGCGCCCACGGCGAGGAGGGCTCAGGTACTGGGACTGGGTGCGCAGGGCGGGCCTTGGCCCCACTGGAGCGAAGAGCGGCGGGACTGTGACCTTGGCTTGAGGCCTTGGGGGAGGGAGAGGAGACCCGGGCGTATTACCGCCAGGCCTGAGCGTCGTGCCCCCTCTGCAGCTCGCATGTGGAAGTCCCTCACCTACTTCGTGGCGCTCCCCGGGGTGGGAGTGAGCATGCTGAACGTGTTCCTGAAGTCGCACCACGGAGAGGAGGAGAGACCCGAGTTCGTTGCCTACCCCCATCTCCGCATCAGGTCCAAGGTACCCCTTGTAGTCTCTTCGAGTGTCTCTTCCGCTTTTCATTCCAAATGCCAAGTTCTTCATTCTCTAAAAGCGTGGGTGCCGTGCGTGTACAGTCTCTCATTCAGTTCTCCCAAACACATTTTTATTTTCTCCGGTCATATCTCACTTTTCTTCCTCAAGGTCGTACAGTAAGTGCCCTTCAGTTTTCCTTTCTCCGAGTCATCCTACCTTTTGCCTTCTGATACTGTTCTGAAACGGTTGTCGGTGGTACACAACCTGGAGATTTGGGAAACTCCCTTAGACTGGCGAAGTCGGAAGGCGGTTCACCTTTCTAAAACCTGGGCATCTGGAAGCTCCTAGCTGCATAATGAAGAGATTGACCTGACAGCTTCTGTTCACCTCTGTGCTAGTTATCATCCCAGCTATGTCATCCTTTGGCTATTGATGCAGATATATTATGATAATTATTACCTCACTTAGCCCAGGTAGGACTGGAAAATTAAGCAGGATCCTTAGATTCAGAAAGAATTTTTGAGTCTGAGCGCCACTCCCACCCTTGTACAATAGAATTGGAAGCCGTGCAGTAAGGTTTCTTAACCTCAGTACTATTGACATTTGGGGCTGGATAATTCTCTTTGGGGTGAGGAGGGGCTGTCCTGTGAGTTATAGGATGTTTAGCAGCATCTTTGACCACTAACCACTAGGTGCTAGTAGTATCCGCTTCTCTCCCCAAGATGTCTCCAGATACTGGCTTACGTCCCCACAGGGGCAGAATCATCCTGGGCTGGAAATCACTGCCCTAGAGCAATGCTTTTCAAAAGTAGCATGCAAAATAACTGAGGGTATGTTGCAGTTTCCAATCCAGAGATTTGTTTCAGGTCCAGAAATCTGCATTTAAGTAAGCATCTCTGCCCCCATACCCACCTCTACCACTCTGATACAGGTGACGGGAGGATTGCACTTTCAGAAACACAGCGCTGATGTACAGTTACCAGGGAGAGGCTTTTGAGTAACGAACTTGAGCTTGCTTTTCATACTGTCTACACTATGGGCTCCCCTGGAATTTATAAGAGCTCCCTTAAATCATGGGAGGGCTGAAATATGCCAGTAGTTAAAGGACTAATTTCCATTTTGTTTTTATGTATTATCTGTTACTCACCCTATTTTAGGCAGTTCGTGGTAGTGTTGTTTCTGAACTATTTTCTGGAATTGCCTAATGGACATCTTCACTCCACAGCCCTTTCCCTGGGGAGATGGTAACCATACCCTATTCCATAACCCTCACGTGAATCCGCTTCCAACTGGCTATGAAGACGAATAAAGAGAACCTGGGCCATTACCCAGTGGGGACCACAGCACTGGTTTGGACCATTACTCTGCACACATGGACCAGAAAAGTGTTCGAGACCTTAAGCTCACCTTCTTGTATCCAGTGATGACCATTATACTTCATGACCATTATACTGATTTTCCGTCCCTTTGCTTATGGCAGGAGATGGCTTAAATAAATAACTTAGTCATGAGCTGAGAGTTGCATTCTTTGGTGGTGTTTTTCCCTCAGAAATTAACATTGATGTTATTTCTATTTCTGCAGTGAAGGTCTGCGGCTGCTGTTTGCAGTGTTTCAGGTCCAATTCAGGCCTCCAAATAACAATGTTTGTAACAGGCCTGGCATTGGTTTCTTGTGCCTGGGGTGGATAAAGCAGATACCACAAGTCAAGCTAATTAAGGGTCAAAATTGGGTCCTGGCAGACTTCGGGTGGCAAAGACACCAGCATTTGCTGAAGAATTCTCCCTGTAGTCAGATAATTTTCTCCAAAGGTGTCAAGTTCTCATCTTGGGTCATCTCTCAGCTCCCTTAAGGCTGGAAGGGTCAGAAACTTTTGGAGAAATAAAGGCAGTGTGACACATTTCTGCATATAGAACTGGCTTTATTTGTTTCTGGAATTAAAACCTTCTTGTAGCCATAGGAATTAGGAGAGATCACCATTAAAGAGCAATTAAGATTTCCTCTTCAAAATTTAAAACCTTTTAAGTAGTTGAGATAGTGGGAGCCATTTTATGGGCAGGATAAAGTCAAAATAGCATGAGGAACAATCAGAAAAAAATTATTCCCTCAGTAGCAGTTATAATAACATTTGTTTTATTCTCAAGGCTCAACCAGACAGTTTTGTGGTAAGATTCAAGAGCCTGTAAGGTTTTGACTGGCTTGTGGCCAGGCTTATTTTGGGACAGTTATACTTAACTCCAGCTTGCTGCCTGGACGTCCTCAACTGTGTTCCAAATATCTTTTGTATAATGGACCTTAACCTGTCAAAATATAAATGCAGAATGTATTGCAATGACATGAAGGACTGGTCACATTAAATATGACGTTATTAATTGGTAAAGTGGAGAAGAGATAATAGGATCTAGGACTTCTGTAAATCAAGTTTCATACTATATGGGCACATAAAAAAAATTGAACCACATTACTCAAGATACGCAATTGTGGAGACTACATGACATTCTAAAGTGTGTAAGTGCTCACCTGATCCTGACATTTTTTTGGGTGCCATTATATAAACATTTTAAGATATTGGTGTAGCTTACTGTGGAAATTTTAGAAATCAGTGGTTTCCATTTGCTATATGATGCTACCTAGCATAGATAAATCTTCATTTTAAAATTATAAAACTCCCCCCAGTGTATATATGGGATGTGTGGGGTTACAGGGTGGTAGTTCCATAAAGTGTACCGAGTTTCAGGGGCAAATAATGATAGAAACTAAATGTTACAATTTGTTCCATCTTCATGATTTCAGGCATTACAGGGCAGGGTGGGTAAAGGAGGCAAATAAAGTGAACTCTTTTCTCCCCCCATTTAACCAGATGCAGCATTTCGGCACTTTTATGATACACAGGTTGACTTAATTCATTTACTTAAGTTGAAAGCTGGCAACAGCAAATCTTTGCAATTTAGGATCCTCCTGCATAGCCACTCCAAGGATCTTAATTGCTGAACTACACCATGAACTCTGAGATGGTGTTCAGTGTTCTTGAAGCTTTCACATCTTAATATGAGATCTGACACCTCTTAAGGTAGGGAACTATTAAAAGCTGTCTTCCTCTTGGCTAACCCAGTCCACCAGCAATCTTAACAGTTAAGTTACTATATAAAAATAAAACGGTGCTCCCAAGCATTGATCGAAACTGTTGTGCTGGGAACCCTTTCCAAAGCATTATCTCCCTGAGAGAAAAGAGAGATCCTAACCAGTTGCTTCCATGAACAGTAACCCCAGTACAGTGTACAAGTAATGTCATTCGAAGCATAACTCAGGCAACCTTGGTCATCCTGACAAGCTTATCAGCATTTACATACAAGACACATTTAAAATCGATCCCAGACCAAGTATTGCAACCATAATCCCATTATTTAGCAGACTGAGTTCCTGCTGATGCCAAAGCCAGAAATTTCAAAGCAAAGAGTGACTTTTTTTCATCATCTTTTACAAATGAGAGAAAAATATCAAGAAGGAGGACAGGAAACTCCTCTCTCCTAAATTCATCAAATCGATGCTGTCTTCACAGCTTTAACTGACACGATCCAGAGTCCTCAATTTCCCAATTTGAGGAGTCCATTTTCAAGGTGACTGTCAAGGTCAAGAAGAGCTTTCAGGCTTTTCTTTGCCATGGCCCATGAACTCCAGTCCTTCAATAGGAATCTCCTTCTCCTTTATTGCTTTCTGATGGAAGAAAACACATGATAAAGGTCTACATGGAGCCTGAGGACCAAACTTTATAAATATGGTGGTACAAAAGTAAATCCGACTGGACCATAAGGACTACCAAACATGATTCAAACCCCATGCTTTTTAACATAAGATTACAAAGAAATTAACTGTAAAACCAGAGAGATTGGAAAGAGTTAACATCAAAATTCAGAAGTGGAAATTAAACAGTATCACCACTATTGTGACAGACACAAGTTCAAATCAGTCCCAGGACTTACTGGCTATGTAACTTTGATCAAGTCTAACTTTCCTATCTGTTTATTGGGTAAAGACAGCAGCTCCACCTGGGATTACTGAGGATGTTTTTTAAGTTAACTAACTGGGAGTGCCTTGCCCAGGGCTGTTCTTACGATTCAGATCAGTTTCACATTCACTGGGCTGGAATGAAGATGTTCTAGCTAGTCAAGAGACAATAAAATAGGCCAATGAAGGGAATATAACAAAAGGAGATCCTCCATAATGTCTAATAGGCCAGAGAGGCTAACACCCCCCCTTGTCCCTCAGCAATATTGGAAAAGTGCACCACCGCAAAATCCAAGGAAACTTGATTCTAGTGAACTTCGACTAATCACTTCCTATTTCTGGGCGTGAGTGTTTGATGCATAAAATACAAATAACTATGCCCACTTTGCAAGTTCAGGTTGAGCACCAAATGAACCAAAGAATGTTACTGGGCTCCGTAAAAAGTAAAGTGCTGCAAAAATATTTAACTTTGTCATTCGGAGAGATACCAGGCAGCCTTGGTGACAGTAGGGGAGAGAACTACTGTCACTGGTCTCATCGAGGCTTTTCTTCACCCTGCCAGTCCCAACGCCCTCAAGGTACGATGCGTGAGGCCAGGGACACCGTAGAGAGAAGCCGGTGCCTGGGGTAGAGGCGAGAGGACCCGGGCCTCAGCTCACCTGAACACACTGCTGGTAGCGCTTGAAGAGGTTGGTGCACGGGTCCCCGGAGCAGTCCCCCTTGAGGAATTTCTCAGCAAACCAGCGATTGAAGCACTGGTCGTACTCACGCTTCATGTCGGTGCAAGCCTCCCCTACGCTGTTCATGGCGTCGGCGGTGGCGGCGCTCTCGGATGTCATCACTTCTAAGCGCGTCGCTAGGCTTTACGAGAGGACGCACTACGGGGGCCGAGCAGGATAGAAATGTGGGCGCGGGCCGTGTGGCTGGGCCTTCGAGTGTCGGCGGGCGGGTGCCGGGGCTTCCGCTCCAAGGCCGATCCTCAGGTAGATGCTGGGGCGTCTAGGCGGGTGCCGAAGCGGGGCGGGAGGCGGAGCAGGCCCCACCCGTGACCCAAGCCCTCCGCCTCATCCTCCCCCAGGGAAGCCACCGGGTCACGGCCGAGCTGATCGAGCACCTGGAGCGGCTAGCACTTGTGGACTTTGGCAGCCAAGAGGCCGTGGCACGGCTGGAGAAAGCCATCGCCTTCGCCGACCGGCTCCGCGCCGTGGACACGGACGGGGTGGAGCCCATGGAGTCAGTTCTGGAGGACAGGTAAGCTCGCGACTACGGCCCTCGAAGCCTTGCCTGCGGCGCCTTCGCTCCCAGTTAAGATGAAGATTAGTGTCTCATTTCACAGAAGCGAGATGCGAGAACTTGCCCACGGTCACCCCGCGGGTGCTTTCACTCTTTCCCTTGTTCATTATGGATCCTGTCCCTCCCTTGTAGAATCCTCGAGGGCCCCCAGTGTAACTAGGAACAAAATCCGAACTGCTAAGCTTCACTTTCGAGGCCCAACTTCCTAGAGTCCCTCCCTACCTCACCGAAGTACTGCTTTTATCACTCCAACCACATTGGCTTTTTTACCGTTTCTCCAACACGCCAAATTCGTTGCTCCTCTAGGATCTTTGCATTAACTCCTTATCCTGTCTGGTTTTCTTCTTTTTTTGGCCGTGCGGCATGCGGGATCGTAGTTCCCGGACCAGGGATCGAACCTGCGATCCCTTCAGTGGAAGCGCGGAGTCTTAACCACTGGACCACCAGGGAAGTCCCAGGGTTTTCTTCTAATATTTTTCTTGATAATCTTATTTTTGTTGATTTGTAATGTTTCTTGTTAATAGAATGTGAGCTCATGTCTGATTTCCTTGCTGCTGAATTCCTGTCTCAAAAATTTTTAATGTACATATTTTCTGACCTAGTGGTTCCCTATGGAAATATCTGTGAAAGTGCATCAAGATGTGTTCACAAGCGCCCAGGGTATGCAAATCTGTTTATAATACAAAACAACAGAAAAGAAACAAAAAAACCCCAGAAACATTTTAAGTGTCCTTCATGGCTAAATACATCATCATAGTACACTGGAATATTTGGCAGTTAAAAATAATGAAATAACTATATATGCTGATATGGAAAGGTCTCCAAGATATACTTAATAAAAAAGGCAAAGTTCAGGACATCGTGTATGGTATTATCGATATTTTATGTGTAATCTATTTTATATACTCTGGTGTATACATTAAGTTTTGTTTTGTTCCCTGAAAGGGCATGCAAGAAACTGTTAACGATGGTTAGTGTTAAAGAAGATGGGAATGCAGGGGGAAGATTTTTTTGTTTTTTGGCTGTGTTGGGTCTTCGTTGCTGTGTGCCGGCTTTCTCTAGTTGTGGCGAGCAGGGGCTACTCTTTGTTGTGCTGTGTGGCTTATTGTCGTGGCTTCTCTTGTTGTGGAGCACGGGCTCTAGGTGTGTGGGCTTCAGTAGTTGTGGCACGCGGGCTCAGTAGTTGTAGCACATGGGCTTAGTTGCTCCGTGGCATGTGGGATCTTCCTGGGCCGGGGCTCAAACCCGTGTCCCCTGCATTGGCAGGCTGATTCTTAACCACTGCGCCACAGGGAAGCCTAGAGGGAAGTTTTAACTTTTCATTTTATACCTAGGGCCCAAAACACAAATGCCTAAGGGGGCAGAGTAATAACCCAAGTAGTGAAGTAGTGTAATGAAACAGGGAGGGATGGGTCTTTGACAAAGCAGCTTATGAATACTAAAAGGGTGCAGCCTCTACCCACCTCTACCAATTTTTGCCAAATCTTAATACATTTTAAAAGAAAATGATCTTTTTTGAAAAGCAGACTTGTTTGCTGTTTGGGACTGCAGCTTCTTAGAAAGGATGGGTATATAGCCTATAAAGATATGGGCAGTCTACAACTCTGTCCTAGCCTTTTTCTGATGGCATTTAAAAAAATAAACTCCTGGTACAGGTGGGAGAAAGAAAGCTGCCATTAGTCAATGCCAGTAGGGAGAGACACACTTATCTGTAACCATAACCTTCATGTAAAGTGCTTGCTAGCCTCATGGTCTCACTCCAGTCTTCCTTTTTTTTTTTTTTTTTTTTTGCGGTACGCGGGCCTCTCACCTTTGTGGCCTCTCCCGTTGCGGAGTACAGGCTCTGGACGCGCAGGCTCAGCGGCCATGGCTCACAGGCCCAGCTGCTCCGTGGCATGTGGGATCTTCCCAGACCAGGGCACGAACCTGTGTCCCCTGCATCGGCAGGCGGACTCTCAACCACTGCGCCACCAGGGAAGCCCTCACTCCAGTCTTTGATTCCTTCAAATCCTCTATTTTGTAATCTTGATGCTTAGGTCTAGGGAGGTTAACCGATTTGCCCAAAGTTACAGTGTTTCAAAACAGAAATCTGATGTCATTCTCCTGCCCAAGCCCTTCAGGTGGCTTCCTAGTGCTCTTTAGGATAAAAAGGAAAGCTTCACCATAGCCTGTGGGGCCTCATTTAACCAAGCTTCTGCCCACTTCTTCAAGACATCACTTTCCCAGAGCTCTCCATTCTTTCCCCTTGTTAGAATTCTGGGCTCTTGCCTTTACCCCCATCTCAACGCATGCATTCTTTTTTTTTTTTTTTTGCCTCACTGTGTGGCATGCAGGATCTTAGTTTCCTGACTAGGGATCAAACCCGTGTTCCCTGCAGTGGAAGCGCAGGGTCTTAACCACTGGACTGCCAGGGAAGTCCCCGCATTCCTTTTTTTTTTTTTTTTTTTTTTTTTTTGCCTACTTAATTTCCTTTCTTCAGATTTCAACTGTCACTTCCTCAGGGAAGTTTTCATTCTTCTGTATTGAGTCAGGTTCTCTTTCAGGACCTGTGGCTCTCATGGTATTCAAAAGAGTTGTAATTTTACATGTATTTATACATCAATTTAATTGATATTTGATTCTCTGCCCCTCTCCTACTGCTCATCCACCTCACAGGGAGCATGTCTGTTATTGCTCATCTTCATCTAGCACTGAGCAGACACTCAGTAAATGTTTGTTGAATGTTCTTTATTATCTATGGGAAAGGGGGGAATAGAGTGCAAAGAGCAGTCAGAATTTCCCAAGGCATCTAGAGGGTAACTATAAAGAAATGCAACTATTACTCAGGGAAGAGTTTGTGGAAAAGATGAAGAGGGATTTGGTTCTGGTAGCTGGAATAGTGACTTAGGATTCAGTGATTTGCAGTCTTGCCATAAATTAGGAAATCAGTTTGGGGTAATGATTCCATTTTAGATGTGACATTTGTAGGATTTTCATGTTGTGAATGTCCTGCCTTCACTGACATTTGAAATGGAACCCAGTTAAGTGAAGACAAGTGTTAAATGGTTTTAGGTGATAGCCACACTAGCTGTAAAGGTCCTGACTGGCTAACAGAAATCTCTTGGCCCAAAATAACCTATCATTTGTTTTGAGCTAAAAAGCATTAGCATGCTCATGTACCAGGCACTAAGAGTTTATATGCGTTATGTCTCAGTAATCACACATAATCCCGAAAGGCAAATACTAGTATCTCCGTCATAGATGAAGAAACCAAAGCTCAGAGAGGTTATGTAACCTGCGCCAAAGTTTCACAGGTATTAAGAGGAGAATCCAGGACTTGGAACTCAGAGCTTCTCTCAAATACTGCTCTAGATATGCCCTCTAAAGTCAGCCCCAGGAATTCCCTGGCAGTCCAGTGGTTAGGACTCGGTGCTTTCACTGCCGGGGCCCGGGTTCAATCCCTGGTCGGGGAACTAAGATCCTACCAGCCTCGTGGTGCAGCCAAAAAAATCAATCAATCAATCAATAATAAAGTCAGCCCCTAGAAACTTTATCCTTTTTCATCTCAGATCCAGCGACTGACTCAGGTGACATCTCTGATTGCAGCCAAATAACTTCAATGCTTAGGATGTCCCTCAGAGCCTTATTTGCCAGATCACTTAGCTCTCATTTCAGTCCGCATGAAACTAGAAATAAATTAAAAGGCTTGTAGATGGAAGTAGAGTGGTGCCCAGAGAAACAACTCCTGGCAGCCTTGATAGCAGGGAAGAGGCAGAAAGAAACTAATAAAACAGCAGAACTGTTCCATTGGTCAGCCCAAGGGCCAACAGAGGCACTTCTTCTGCCATGCTGCCATAGTGCTTTCCATGCAATTAAATGCATTTCCCACAGTTACTGGTTTAAGTGCCTTGTCTGTGAGCTTTAGAGGGCAGGGATTTCTAATTCACAGTCAAAAGTTTTCTCAACCAGGGTCTTTCATCTGATTGAGGACACAGAAAGATCAATGGACTCTTTTTTCAAGTCTTGCAAGGATGGTACATAACTAACAACTAGCCCAGATGCATAGAAGTTGTCCTACGTATCTGGACTAAACGCTCATAATAGAACCCTGACTGAGAAAGATGAGGTGAGGTAGACATTCAGTCAGTCATAATTGATAGGCACTTAAAAAGCTCATATGGTCTTGTCTGGTGTTTTGTGCATGATTCCAAGGTCAAGAAAAGTTAAGCGACTTGCCAAGTGAGGGTTCTGCTTAGTGTGCCATCCTCAGAGACCCTGGGTTCAGTAGCCTCTGTTTAAGAAAATAGGGAGGTGTGGATTTATTCTACAAACAACTCCATCTTAAATAGTAATTAGGAGGAAAATGTATGATATTTGAAGAGGTGAATTTTGTCTTTCTGGAAATGTCACTTAATAGGAAACCCAATTACCAAACGAGTGAACAAATCAATTGCTACCTACTGTTGGGAAGCAGTAGCTTTTAACCACCTCTTGGCAGTAGTAGTCTTTTTTGTCAAAATCTCCAAGCGCCCAGGAACAATTAGCAGCCTCCAGTCCCTATGGTTTGGGAGGGTTGTGAGTGATTATAGCAGGTTAAGTGCATAGGTATTCTCTGAATGAATAGTGGGGACTGAGGTGTACCTGGGGTGTACAAACTCTTTTTGAAAAAAGAGCAGGTGCTATTCAGTGCCCACCTCCTGTTGCCCTAAGAATGCAAGCCCAGCATTACCAGACCTTCTTTTTAAACATCATTTCATTTAATTGTCCCAGCAATTCTCTGAAGCATTTTACAAACAAGGAAAGGATGCAAGGAAAGGATACATGGAAAGGATAAGTAACTTGCATACAGGCCATGTGCAGCTCTGGGGTTTGAATTCTGCAGTGATTCAGGAGCCCAGTCTCTTAGCCATTTTGTTATATTGCCCAACAGAAATATAAACCCCAGAAAGTCCAATGGTCACCTTTGCAGATTACTTTTATTTTTGTTCTCCAAGTTTCCTTGAATGAGTATGAGTGCATAATCCTAGTATGGTAAAAAAAAACAAAACAAAAAAAACTAGTGCAACCTTCACTTTTTTGGCAAGAAGCTTAAGGTCTTAGAAAGATCATACTTGTTCAAGGTGACACAGTGAAGATGGTGCCAGTCCTGGAATAGAGTCCAGCTTTCCACTCTTTGTACCATGAATAGGTGTTTGTCATGTCTTGCCCAGGGCTGGGTGCCCCAAAGAAATAGAAGAACCAATCCTTTCCTAAAAGAATCTTATCATTACAACTTGGCCTTCTATGCAGCCTTTACCCAGATGTTTATGTCACACCCTTGCCCCGTTGTCCCATTAGGTTTAGCCCACAGTCTATGTCTGGCTCAGAGCAGAAAGAGCTTGGCTCTTAGTGATTGAGCAGACTGCTTATTTTTCAGCCCAGGTATCTGGAAGCCAACTCAAACCTCTTGTCATGCACTTTTAAACCTTAAAACAGTAGTGAAGCCCCACAGATGTGTTCAACTCCTGTTTGGTTTCACTAGTTTGCCATCTGGATAGTTTAATGAAACCACTAAGCCCTGAAAACAGTGTGAGATTCTTCAGCTATGTTCGTGGCACATCTTGCAAGGGCAGGTGCTTTTACATCCACAAAGGTGGTTGCGATGAAAAAAGCACTCATCTTAGGGGTACCAGAACCGGGCTCGGATCCCAGTCCTGTCACTTAGCAGCTTAAGTTATTTATAACCACTCTTCAGCAAGTTTCTGCACCTTGCTCATTTCCCATCACCCCCCCAATCCAGCTGTTTCTCTTTTTTTTAAGTGTATACATATTTTTTTAATGTATTTTTAAAAATTATTATTTATTTATTTTTGGCTGTGTTGGGTCTTCGTTTCTGTGCGAGGGCTTTTCTCTAGTTGTGGCAAGCGGGGGCCACTCTTCATCGCGGTGCGCGGGCCTCCCACTACCGCGGCCTCTCTTGTTGCTGAGCACGGGCTCCAGATGCGCAGGCTCAGTAGTTGTGGCTCACGGGCCTCGTTGCTCCGCAGCATGTGGGATCTTTCCAGACCAGGGCTCGAACCCGTGTCCCCTGCATTGGCAGGCAGATTCCCAACCACTGCGCCAGCAGGGAAGCCCTCAAGTGTATACATATTTTTAAAATATTTATTTGGCTATGGTGGGTCTTACATGGGATTTCATTGCTCTGTGCAGGATCTTTAGTTGTGGCATGTGGGCTCTTTTTTTTTTTAAATTAACTTATACATTTTTGGCTGCGTTGGTCTTTGTTGCTGCGCGTGGGCTTTCTCTAGTTGCAGTGAGGAGCTACTCTTCGTTGTGGTGCGTGGGCTTCTCATTGCAGTGGCTTGTCTTGTTGCAGAATACAGGCTCAGTATTGTGGCACACAGCTTAGTTGCTATGAGGCACGTGGGATCTTCCCTGACCAGGGCTCGAACCCGTGTCCCCTGCATTGGCAGGCAGATTCTTAACCACTGTGCCACCAGGGAAGCCCGGCATGCAGGCTCTTAGTTGCGGCATGTGGGAACTAGTTCCCTGGCCAGGGATTGAACCTGGGCCCCCTGCATTGGGAGCGTGGAGCCTTAACCACTGGACCAGCGGGGAAGTCCCAACCCAGCTCTTCCTTGACCATGGTTAAGGAGTGACATCACCTGTTCTGAGGACCTGTCCCTCACCCAGGCTGGGTTAGTTCCCCCTATCTAGTCCCTTGGCAAGCACTGCTTACCTCTGTTAGATTTAATATACTGTAATTGCCTTACCTATCTCCACCAAAAGCAACTTACCCATAGTAATCATCAAAAATATTAAACATATCAATCCTGAGGAATAATTACCACTTACCTCACAGGGTTATTGAGAGAATCTATAAATGGTAGGCTGTTATTTGTTCTACTGTTGACTACAGCTCCTCCATCTTTCAGCAGTGACTATAACTCAAGAATATGCTGCTCCCTTGTTCTCCCATATTGACCCTCTCCACCCATGCCCTAGAAGCCATGTTCTGAGAAGGTAACCTTAAACTTCTGGTTTTGTAGATGTCTGTACTTGAGATCTGACAATGTGGTAGAAGGCAACTGTGCTGAAGAACTACTACAAAACTCCCATCGAGTTGTGGAGGAGTATTTTGTGGCTCCCCCAGGTATGTGTTGCCCAAAATGGCTTAACTGACTGTCCCACAGTAAACTAAGAATGCAGTAGGAACTGTGAGGCCCAGATTTGCTATGTGAAAGCACTTTGACAAGTATAAAGTGGCAAAAGGGTAAAGGAAGTCAAAAGGTAAAAACTTCCAGTTATAAGTTAAATAAGTCCTGGGGATATAATGTACTGCATGGTGACTCTAGGATGTTAACTAATCTTATTATGGTAATCATTTTGCAATATATACATGTATAAAATCATTGTGTTACACACCTTAAACTTATACAATGTATGTCAATTATCTCAATAAAACTGGAAATAAAAAAAACACATTAATAACAACAAAAAACAAAGTGTATACAGGTGGTGACACTAAGGTGGCAGTAGATTCCAGGGGTCACATTCACCTCTAGGGGCCAGGTGTTAACAGGAATGAGCAAAACAAAAACAGGACCGAGGCAGGGAGAGATGTGTAGAGTGGCAAATCTGGAGCTCAAGCTATGCCTAAAGGGGCAGCTGGCATGCGCTGCTTCTCACTCAGTGCCAGGCAGGAATGGGAGCCCATCTTCCCAGAGAACCTGGACATCTGGCATTTTGTGTGCTATTTCCCAAATTTTAAGTGTTAATTCAAGATTTAAAAAAATAAAATACCAAAAAAAAAAATACCATGAAAATAAAACATACCTGCTGCAAGCCAGGTGCATCCTGTGATCAATCTGCAACCCCTAGTGTGGAGATTTGCATCTTTAAACCTCACTGTAACTATTTTAAAACTCTGGGCCAGTAATAAAACCCAGAACCTTGGGTAGCTGAACTGCAGATAGGTGAGCCCTCAGAGCTACTGCACCCCTCTGGACATTGGGGAATGGACTAGCCTAAGCACTCCAGGTAGATGGCTTTCCAAGTGCCAGCTTCAAGTTCAGGAGACATCCCTCAGTGGAGAACCATCCTGAGCAGCCTCCAGAGACAAACATCAGTCCTCTGGCTCAGGGAATACCTCTTTGATCAAGACCAGCCAATTAAAGAAAAGCTCTGGTTGAAGCAAGGATGAGAAGGAAAGCTAAAACAATTTTGAGCTCATGCCTCTGATTAACTAAACCACCTCAGTTAACTGTGGAGAGAAATAAGATTTTATAATCTCTCAATCTCAGTGTCTGATAGCTGTTGCTGTTTCAGCAGACATATCCATTGATCACATATGCTGTTTCTCAAATAGAACCTTGTGTCAGACTTTGCTTCTTGGGAAAAACTGAGTTCACAGTCATAGTCTCTCCTTCCTCTCCCATATGTATATAAATGTCTAATTAACCTGTCTCTGCTACTTACTGAAAAGTGTGCATTGATTAGGCTTCACTTATAACTGGTTCTTTCAGATACTCATAGCTAGAAAAACAGTGTAATAGCTACACTTATTTCCATCGCTTATTTTTCATGACAAACCAGTTAGCTCAGTGTAGAGCCAGTTGGAAAGCAGGCTCAACTATAACATTCCTTTTTGTTATTGTTTTCTTTTTTTTTTTTTTTTTCTTTTTTTTTTTTTTCTTTTTTCTTTTTATTAGTTTCTGCTTTATAACAAAGTGAATCAGTCATACATATACATCTGTTCCCACATCCCTTCCCTCATGCATCTCCCTCCCTCCCACCCTCCCCATCCCACCCCTCCAGGCGGTCACAAAGCACCGAGCTGATCTCCCTGTGCTCTGCGGTTGCTTCCCACTATCTATCTACCTTACGTTTGGTAGTGTATATATGTCCATGCCTCTCTTTCGCTTTGTCACAGCTTACCCTTCCCCCTCCCCATATCCACAAGTCCATTCTCAAGTAGGTCTGTGTCTTTATTCCCGTTTTACCCCTAGGTCCGTCATGACTTTTTTTTTTTTTTTTAATTCCGTATATATGTGTTAGCATACGGTATTTGTCTTTCTCTTTCTGACTTACTTCACTCTGTATGACAGACTCTAGGTCTATCCACCTCATTACAAATAGCTCAGTTTCGTTTCTTTTTATGGCTGAGTAATATTCCATTGTATATATGTGCCACATCTTCTTTATCCATTCATCTGATGATGGACACTTAGGTTGTTTCCAGCTCCGGGCTATTGTAAATAGAGCTGCAATGAACATTTTGGTACATGTCTCTTTTGGAATTATGGTTTTCTCAGGGTATATGCCTAGTAGTGGGATTGCTGGGTCATATGGTAGTTCTATTTGTAGTTTTTTAAGGAACCTCCATACTGTTCTCCATAGTGGCTGTACCAATTCACATTCCCACCAGCAGTGCAAGAGTGTTCCCTTTTCTCCACACCCTCTCCAGCATTTATTGTTTCTAGATTTCTTGATGATGGCCATTCTGACTGGTGTGAGATGATATCTCATTGTAGTTTTGATTTGCATTTCTCTAATGATTGTTATTGTTTTCAAACAGGTAATATCTCTTGGCCAAAGCTGGATGAAAAAGAGCCCTTCTCACACTGCTGAGTAGCTATTCTGGGAAGGGGTGCCCTCTAAAAACGTGGAAGTGCAATGACTATTTTGTTACGAACACTAATGTTCCCACCTCCTTCAGTCACCTGAAAAAAGTGATGGTTAGGTATCTCTTAGTAACTAACTCTTTTGAAGACAGAGTTGGGAAAGATCTAGCCAAAATAAGGCAAATAGTCCCTGATGCCAATGGAAGCAGAAGGTATTGCCAGTTTCCAAGGAAAAGGATCAATTGTACTCACAGGCTGTTCTGTACGGAAGATTTTATCCCCTTCCCAAAAGACTGTCTACCAAACTGCATTTAAGTTAATTTTTCTATTTATGTAACTGTTAGACATTGCATCTGATCACTATGTGATAACCTGAGTTGTCCTTTTCAGTTGCTGCTTCCATTGACTTGAGCAGCCTTTTATCTTTACTGAACACACTTAAACTTGTTCTTGGGTACCCACTCTGTTCCAAGCAGAGGGCTGACTTTCTGCTAAGGTTAGGAGGCAGCTTTGGGAGGTGATGGATATGTTTATGGCCTTCATAGTTGTGATTTCATGTGTGTATACTTAACCCCAAACTCACTGAGTTGTATACATTAAATGTACAGCTTTTTACAGGTCAACTGTATTTCAATAAAGTGGTCTAAAAAAAAAAAAATAGCCCTGGGCCTGTGACAAAGTAGGCCCCCTGCCCCATGATTACTGAACTGAACAGAATCCCAAGACAGTGGGGTTTTTTGTTTTGGGGTTTGTTTTGTTTTTTTAAAGCTCAGATACCAGGGACAAATGAGACAAATTTAGGAGTGAAAGTGATAGAACCAAAACTTTTTTGGTTTTTTTTTTCCCCTAACCAACTGCCAAGGTTGGTTTTGGCTAAGAATTTCCCAATGATCTTTATGCTGGTGCCCACTTTTAAAAGTCTGTTTTTAGCCTTCCCATTCCCTTCCCCTATCTGCAATGCGCCCTCTTTTCTTTAAAGCAGCTTAATTTACACAGTTGGCCTTGAATTATAAGAGAACCCTGAACCTGCCCTTGGGATTGAAGTTCTCAGACCACCATCAGAGCAACATCTTTATCCCCAAATAAAGTAATCCACTCCTGCTCCTTACCAACTGGGTACAAGCTGCCCCTACAACTCAATGATTTTTTTTTTTTTTTTACTATATCAGTGTGCCTGTTTGGTGAAATCTATGAACGTAATTAAGGACAATCACACATGTCAATTACTAAACGTTTAAAATATATTTCTAAACAGAATGGGCCGACTTAAGTCACAGTTAACAGCTGATCTCCGTAGAAGAGCAACCCACAAAGATACAGCACTGGTTTTTTTCCCATCATCAGGGGTGAAAAATATACAACTTGTTTCTGAACCAAAACCATAATTTCCGCAGTTAAAAATGTTTCACTGCTAATATGGCCCTGGTAGAAATTATGTAGTTTTTGGGCTTCCCTGGTGGCGCAGTGGTTGAGGGTCCGCCTGCTGATGCAGGGGACACGGGTTCGTGCCCCGGTCCAGGAGGATCCCGCATGCCGCGGAGCGGCTGGGCCCGTGAGCCATGGCCGCTGAGCCTGCGCGTCCGGAGCCTGTGCTCCGCAACGGGAGAGGCCACAGCAGTGAGAGGCCCGCGTACAGCAAAAAAAAAAAAAGAAATTATGTAGTTTTATTTCCTTAAAAAAAAAAAAAAATTAAAAAAATTTCCTAAGACACTAAATCATCAATCTGGAATGTAGATTCCGAGCACAAAGCAGCTCAGTTCACCTAAAAAATAAAGAAAAAATTCCCATCACCTGTCTCAGTAGGGTCTGAAAGGAGAGAAGTAGTGTGGGGAACCCCTGCTTTGGTATGGAGAGTCACGGCCCCTTGACCCAGACCGAGACCGTGAGTAGCCATAGCTGGTGCTTCTCTCTGGATAAACACGTATGTAGGAAGTTTCACCCTGAAATTCAAACAAAAGGTAAAGGAAAAAATAAGACCCAGAAGAATAAAGCACACCAACACCTAACATGGCTGCCTAACAATAGCAGTTAAGTATTGAGCATTTACTGTTTGCTTGGCACAATGCTATCTCATTAAACCCTTGCAATAGTGCAGGAGGTAGGTATTCTTGCCCAGGGTGACACAAATAAATGGCAACTTGATTATGTGGTAAATAACTCAGCTACTAGCTACTACTGTTAACATATCTGAATTCCTGCCACTAACCCCCAGAATCTAAGAACTGGAAAGGATCTCAGAGGTCAGGTAGTTTAGTCGTCTGCCACCTCACGTATGCATCTTTGGGTGGGTACCTATGGAAGGAGCTAACCTGTATTTCACACCTCCCAGGTGTCAGGACCTGGGCTAGATGCTTAGTTATCTTCATAATTTAGCTTCCTGGCAAGTCTTTTAAGATAATGCTATTATTGTGACTATTTTGCATATAGGGGAACCAGGGTTCAGAGTAGGTCAGCTAAGATTTTAATAAGCAGCAGAGGAGTCATGTCCAGGCAGGCCTACCTCCAGGCCCTTTGCCCTCAGCCAGCATTCTCAGATCTAAAGACCCTTAGATGAAAGAAGCCAGATGCTTTTTCCCTCAGTGAAGTCAGTAATTTGATTACCCTTACTGAGACCCTGCTTTGAGGTATAACTGACGACCAGGTGCTGTTCTGTTTCTGCTGCAAATTCAAGTCTTAGAGGACAGTCTGAGCAAAAGCACTGTTAACCCATGCAGCCTCCAAGCCATAAAGTTAGGGAATTATATGAATCCTTAGAAAAAGAAATGGGCCCAGAAATTCATGTCCCCAGACATCCCTAAACCCCATAGTAAGTCAGGACAGGATAACCAGAAAAAATGTCCAATTGGTGGTCTGGTATCTGGTCTCAGTGGTATCAAAGGAATAGTCACCATTTGAATCAGACTGAGATCCAAAGCAGCAACCACCTACTTGAAAGGAAGTACATCAAGAACTAAGTCCCCAGGGTGAGGTGATGAACAAGAAAATGCCAAGGGCTCAGGTTTCAAAGAGGCTCCTGCATCACTTTGGGAAAGGCACAGTGAAGTGACAACTCAGCCCCAGTAGCAGTACCTAGAAGGGCTGAGATGATGAGGTTGGCTTGCAGAGCCCAGACTAGACCCAAAAGAGGGAGAGCCATAATAATTAGGTTCATGGAGGGACACTGCGGATTAAGCCAGTTGTGAAAGGGTGTTATCATGGAATAGCTCACCACATTATGACAGACTGCACCAGTATTCTCTCCAGGTTAAAAATACTATGACTGCAGACTTCTCTCTGTTATGACCCTGCAGGGCTTAGGCATGATGAATTCCTTGGCTTTGTCCACGTAAGACAGATCTTTAATGGTACTGTGAGGTCCTCAAATGGCAAACGCATGGCCTGTTGCTACTTCTGCTAGGTCAGCTTCAGGTGGAGTGGTCTAGGTACAAGCTCCTCAACAGAAGGTGGGGACCCACCTCATGAGAGCGGAATTTGGTGTCATCCAGTTTCCGCAGGGCATATTCCATGTCTTCTTTTCTGAGATATTCAACCATGCCCATTCCATCTTTCTGCACATCTGCGTAACAGACATCCCCAGCTTCTCGCATATGATCTTTCAGGTCCTGCCAGCTGCCTGATGGAGGAAGTCCTAGGCACAGAGAACGTAAGAAAAGAGGCCACATCCTTCATCTATGTTAAGAGCCATCAAGACCTAGGGTCCCTTCTCCATCAATCACTACTTTTAAATCCTGAGGGTCTCCAAGTCACAAATTTTAATAAGGGACACAAAACCAGAGAAGAACACTAAAGTATGTGTGGTAAACCACCATAAGAAGCTGGTCCTAGGATAATCTTCCAGAGACCAAGCCTTTCCGACAGACCAAGAAGTTCCTCCCGTTATAGGTTTAGTACCTCTAAGAATTCAGAGCCTCTCTTTCTTTGTCCTTCATAATTAATAACAAACTCCCAAGACTTTGAGTTCTAATTTTTTCCATTATGAAATTTATCGGTACCAATTATTTCTTGCCTGACTGGGTTCCCAGGACATGGGAATTTTGAAACCATCCAATAAAATAACCAAAGTGTAGCTGAAGTAACACAATGAAAATCTAAAGTCTGTTTTCTTGTAGGTGTGAATGACTGACAAACTAGACAAAGTACCTCTTAAAAGATCACCAACACTCTTCAATACAGTAGGGGAAAAGGTAAGACTCAGACGCTAAAACTAGTCGGGAGTCATACAACCCTACCTGATGTCATGAAAGGGAAATGTGCTCCTGCTCTCAAAGGCTGTGTTTACCGCTCACAGCTCAGGACTGCAGCCATTTCCTAATAGTTTTCTAAGCAGGATTTCAGAGCAGCATGGAGAGAAAAAAAGATATGTATGACATCCTGAAGGAGGGAATAGAGTTCTGGGGTTAAAAAATTACAAAGGGACACAGATAGGCAGATACTGACAGTATCACTCTCAAGCACCATGGGAGTCTGATGTGACGGTGTGACATTCACATCTAAGACAGTGCCAGGCTCCTCAATACACTTCACTCCACCAGGGCCCTAAAACACCCCTGCAATGTGCAGAAGGCCCCAGGTTTTTACCAGTGTGTTAATATTTCAAAAAGATGCATAAACCTCTGAGCTTAGCGTTTCATCACTTGTCAGCACTAGACATTTCGTTCTATACTTTGCAATACAATCACTAAGACTCCAAGTTGTAGTTTTGGTTTCTTTTTACATACTTCCAAAACCACCACAAAATATGGCCTATTTTAGGATCCAAGTCTAGGTAATTTGTTCAAATCTGGCTCCTGCACTGTCTTTCTAGCAAGTCCGACACCAGGATACATTCCAAAAGAAAATGTCTTTAGAATCCCAGCTCAAGGGGTTTTGCCACCATCTTCCCTTTCAACACTAGAAAACCCCATTCTAAGAAGTTAGTTTATGTTCTGTCACGGCTGCGCCATCAGTGCACTTTCATTGGCAAGGTACCTGCCTCACTGGCAGGGCTTCAGACTGTCACCGTGCATGGGCTGTTGAAAAGAAAACCCCCCACATCCCACGCACTGGAGGATAACAGCTAACATTTCTTGGAGGCCAGACTCTGTGCTAAGTATTTTACATGCATCATCTTATTTAGTTTGAAAGGAACATACCTGAAACAAGAACTCGGAAATCAGATCTTCTTGTAGGAGGCCCATTCCTCCCACCACGGGGCCACCCACCCCGACCTCCGTAAGTCCTGGGGAACTCCACACGAAGCCGGCATTGGCCATAATCATAACCGTTCCTTCCATAAATTGCATCCTCAGCATCTCTGCAAAGAAAAGTCTGGAGTTAGTGCTGCTCAGGAGGGCCGACTGACTTCCCAGTGAGGAACATGAGTAACAAGAATAAAAAGAAAACCTCAAGTGAGAAAAAAAACAAAAAACAAAAACCTGGAACTTGATGCACTTCTGCTTTGGTCTGAAGACCTTTCATGATATTGGAATTAAACTTTACAGCTGTCACACACAGGGTTCTCTAGGTATGAAATGATAATGAATAGATAAACAGATAAGAGAACTAATTCAGAAAAAAATAAACTGTTGACAGATGATTGATTTTGCCAATAAAAGTGTTTCTCTAACCTTGGTGAGCTGTTTCTCAAAATGCACACCACACACTAGTCCTTTAATATTCTTCCTCAAGGCCTAGTACATTCAAGTCTATAGAAAGAAAAACCCATTTAAAAAGAGGTAAGGCTCAAAAGACAAATGCAAATTAGCGTTTTGTGAGGAATATGGAATTCCTTCAAGTGTACCTTTTCAGCATGGTTTGGAGGACTAAGTTGTCAAAACCACTCTGGGTACAGTTTCATCAAAAGAGGTAAATGTCCAATAAAGTAATACTTTAAAGTCTTTCCTAGGGCTCTAGGAGAGTTAGGAACACCAAGCTGGTTCTCCCATATTGATAGGAGAGAGAATGCCCTCAGGGTGAGAGGACAAACAGCTGAAGACATACTAATGAAGGCAGCATTCAGTTGTCACAGGCACATAAACGCTAATCAAGATTCCAGTCCCAGGATTAAGAGCAAGGAGGACCACATCCAGTTCAACCCTAGCTATATTCATAATACAGTGAGAGAGAGGCAGAACTGCCAGGGTTTAAGACTGAATAAAAACTGTCCTCAGTTCAAATCATTCTCCTGCTACTTACTAGTAGTTGTCTCTGGGTAAGTAAGTATGTGATCAAGATTTTACATGTGGGGCTTCCCTGGTGGCGCAGTGGTTGAGAGCCCGCCTGCCGATGCAGAGGACACGGGTTTGTGCCCCGGTCCGGGAAGATCCCACATGCCGCGGAGCGGCTGGACCCCTGAGCCATGGCCGCTGAGCCTGCGCGTCCAGAGCCTGTGCTCCGCAACAGGAGAGGCCACAACAGCGCGAGGCCCACATACCGCAAAAAAAAAAAAAAAAAAAAAAAAGATTTTACATGTGAATGTGAGTAATATGCCTCTCACAGGTTTTTTTTTAAGGATTAAATAAGATACTACGTGTGCAGTGCTTTGCTTGAAACTTGGCATCTAGTGATAGCAAAAGATAGCTTTTCATTATGAAAGGAATGAGGGAAAAGATGACATATCATACAGTAAGTTTGTATTCGACAGGGCAGGAGATTCAAATCCTACCTTCCCTAGGACCCTTCCCTTTTATCAATTCTAAATCCTGTTACCTCATCTGAAATGTGATTAGTAGCACCTAGTTTATAGGCTGTTGAAATGCTACATAATACATAGTATGTTACATGACACATAGCAACTTAAGAAACACGGTAACTGTTACTAATTAATAGAGGTGCAACCTCTTCCAGTTTAGGTGTATGTGAAAATGCCTAGTTCCATTTTTTGAGGCAAATGGCAAGACACTAGGAATGAGCTCCGTCAGAGTCTTCAGCCAACAAAGCCTCAGGGTGCGTCCAGCCTCCTCATCCTCAGACGCTCCGCTTGCCTCGTATCACGCCCCAAGATGGGCAGGACAGCCCACGGGCAGTCCTCGTAGTGAAGCCCGCAGGGCGCAGACTAGGCAAAGCGCTCCCTCAGCCAGTGCTGGAAACCAGCGAGCGGGCTCCGATTTACCGAGTGTAGTAACCAACACAGTGCGAACCAACAGGCGCAGTGTTGAAAGTTCCCAGGCCTTTTCTGGGGCAAGGGCCGACACTCTTTGCAAAGTCACAAAGACCCCCTTCGAGCCGGTTTCGGGATCTAGAGCTTCCACATCCTCGGGGCCCTTAGCATCTAGCGGTGCCTCCCTTATTAGAGAAGGAATAGTGAAATCAGAGACCCCCATCAGACTGTTTTAGAAGTTTTCCCAAATCCCTGATGCTTTTATCAGAACGAGGCCCTGGCCGTGTGGGGCGGGGCGCGCGTGGATGGAGACCCGTTCCATCAAGGAGCCCCCTTTACGCCCTCCAAAGGCATCCACACCCCGGCACTGTGCGCCCCACAACGGCGAGGCCCAGCTGGGGGTAGGAGTGGGCAGGGAGGGCGACCCTTCCCTCCTCACCCAGTCCTCTCCGGGCCGGCTCAGGGGCCAAGCTTCCCAAGCCCTGGGCCGCTTTCTCCAAAGGGTGCCTGTCCTGCCGCGAGGGAGAGAACGGGCATCTGTATCATCCCTGAGGTCGGTCTGGGTGGGCTTGGGCCCTCCCAAGACCCGGCTTTTGTGTTTCTAAGTCAAAAAAATAATAATAGAGGAAGTGACGGAGCAAAGGACTGCCCGGAGCCCCGCGGCAAGAGGAGGCCTCAGCCTCCACCCGGGGGCGCCGTGAGGGGTCTGCGGCGAGGGGGGAGGGGAGGCCCTGGAAGGGAGCGGGGAGAGGAGGGAAGGCGGGGGCCCGGGGCGTCGGGCTGGCCGGCGGGCTGGCGGGCGGCGCGGGGCCCTCACCGCGGGTCCTCGAAGCGCACGAAGGCGAAGGGCACGAGGCCGTGCCGGTTCTTAAGCTCGATGTCGCGGATGCGGCCGTACTTGTAGAAGAGGTCCTCCAAGTCCTTCTCGCGCACGTCGGTCGGAAGGTTCCCCACGTAGATGCGTCCGTCGCCCTCGCCGCCGCGCTCGTCCGCCCAGCCCGACATCCGCACCGCCCGACGCCGCGGGCCTGCCGCAGCCCACGTCCCCGCCGCCGCCTCAGCCGGGGTCCCCCCGCAGCGTCCCCGCGGGCTCGGAGGCGCTCAGCCGCACAGCATTGTGGGAACAGGAACGGAAACGAAAGGGTCGGAGGAGGCAAAAGGAATCCTCTTAAAGGGGACGCGGCTGCGACGACTGCGCGTGCGCGTGCGCCCCCTGTAGGTGCAAAGGGGGTCGGGGGGCGACAACCGGAAGAGAGCTTGGAGTCAGGCGATTTGGAGACAGTTCCCGAAGGCAAGTCCGTCGCCAGCTGCGTCGTCTTGGGCAAGTGACTCAGGCTCCTTGGGCCTCAGTTTTCTCCCTCTGTAGCGCTGCCTACCTCACAGGTTTTTGTGAACATTTGCTGAGGTGACACGGTTGTAGCGCTCAGGGTGGGCCTCGCGGGCCGTCGCTCCGCGTGCAGGGCGCCGCAGGGAGTCGGCCAGGGCCTCAGGCTGACGCCGCAGCGGACTGAAGGAGTCCTCGACTGCCTCAGGTCTGTAGCCCTCTGGGCCACCCTGTCCCTGTTTTACAGTTGCTTAGAACCGAGGGTGTTAGGTGGATGAAAATGGGTGTAAGAGACCTGAGATCGGTTCCATAGCTGGACTTGAAATTTATCGGAGACAAGGAGAGAGTAAAAGAATCCTTACGGGAATTCCCTGGTGCGCGCTTCCACTGTAGGGGCACGGGTTCTATCCCTGGTCGAGGAACTGGAACTAAGATCCTGCAAGCCGCGCGGCATGGCCAAAAAAAAGGATCATAACTGTAGCGACTGTCACTATAGAGTGCTTCCCGCGAACTGTGCTTTTAATCCTCACGCAGTATGGAGAGATTCCAATATTACAGGTGAGAAAACGGAGGTATCATAATGGGGTCAGGATTAGAACCCAGAGCCATGCGCTGAGTCCTTCAGAAGCTCAGGAGCGCAGGTAGACTCCCACCTTGGAACGTTTCCACATTTACATTCCATTGAATGCATTTACATTGAGGGCAGAGCGTTGAACCTGGGGACGTTACAAGAATGAGGTCTTGCATCTAGAGTCTTGATCTAAAAAGATTTTTCATGTTAAACATGAAATCTCTGGGGCTTCCCTCGTGACGCAGTGGTTAAGGATTCGCCTGACAATGCAGGGGACATGGGTTCGAGCCCTGGTCCAGGAAGATCCCACGTGCCGCGGAGCAACTAAGCCCGTGCGCCTGCGCTCTACAGCCCGCGAGCACATCTACTGAAGCCCGCGTGCACCTCAACGAAGAGTAGCCCCCGCTCTCCGCAACTAGAGAAAGCCCACACGCGCTGCAATGAAGACCCAACGCAGCCAAAAATAAATAAATAAATAAAATAAATGTACTTAAAAAAAAGAAACCTCTGTGGATTGATGGATGGGTAGATACATGAGAAAGCAAATACAGTAGAACGTTAACTAGATGGTGGGTTAACTAGTAGAGCTGGTAGAATCTAGTGTATTCAGTGTGTTCACTGTACCATTCTTTCAACCTTTGTATATTTGGAAAGTTTCATAATAAAATGTTGGGGGGAGTTATGAAACAAAAACAAACTCTGTTAGTGCTAGCAATAGCAAGAGAATAAAACCAAATATTTAATTTGTAAATTTATTTATTTATTTATTGGCTGCGTTGGGTCTTCGTTGCTGCTCACCGGCTTTCTCTAGTTGTGGCGAGCAGGGTCTACTCTTCACTGCGGTGCGCCGGCTTCACATCGTGGTGACTTCTCTTGTTTTGGAGCGTGGGTTTCACTAGTTGTGGCACACAGGCTCAGTATTTGTGGCTCAGGTGCTCTGGAGCGCAGTTTCAGTAGTTGTGGTGCACGGGCTTAGTTGCTCCGCGGCATGTGGGATCTTCCCAGACCAAGGATCCAACCTGTGTCCCCTGCATTGGCAGGCAGATTCCTAAACACTGCGCCACCAGGGAAGTTCCCTGATTTCTATATTTTTATTTGTGCTTTTCTGTGTTTATGAAATTCTCTGTAATTAGCATGTACTACTTTCATAATTGGAATAAAAAATAAATTATTTCTAAAATAAAACAATCAGAACCATCTGTTGTATTCTGGATTATGTAAAACTTCTAGTTGTTCTTTCCTGGCCTTCAGAAAGCAAGCAGGAAAGAGCCCTGGCCAGAGTATATAGGAGCTTATGTATCCTAAAGGCATCCTAAAGTCCAGATGCCTCCTCATTTGGGGGGGTGCTTAGGTGTACTAACACCACTCTCTGAGTCCTACCACTCCTACATGATTGTTGCCTGGAATGTGCTGGTGGAGACAGTTGAGTAGTCTCCTAGGGAGAGAGAGGTGGAGTCAGCTAAGTGACCTAACAGAACTCTAGGTGTAAATAGTAATGATTCAACTCGTTTGGTGCAAAGTCTTGCAGCTTGTGATCACCAAAGAAGTTCATATGTAGCCTAGAAAATGTGCCCAGCTCTGGGGATGTGACAAGTACAGCCTTTCTGGATTAGGAGGAAGGCAGCTAAGTTGCTAGGAGGCATCATCCAGGGAAGCCCAAAGGTGGATTTTGTTTCTGTGAGCCCAGGTACTAACCTTTGCAATTTAGAACCCCAATGAAGCCCAAATTATGGCCTAATGCTAAAGAGGCCCATGGACTCCATTCTCTACTAAGGCCCCAGATGCTAAGCAGGGACACCCTTTTGAGCTTTTGCTCATCTGGTTATTCAACATCATCAAGTACATGCTATAATTTAGGCCCTGGTTGCATGCAGCAATACCATTCTGTCCTCAAGGTGTATATTCAAGTTGTTATTCAAACAGTCAATTTAGAGCACAGTTGTGATAAGGGTAAACTGCTGTGAGCCCACCTAATGCGGTTTTAGAGATTATAAGGGAGACTTCCAGGAGGAGATGTTTAGGTTGAGCCCTGAGGGACCAGTAGGAGTTAACCGTTGGGAAGGAGAAGGCTTTTCAGACAAAAAGGACCTCATGAGCAATTGCTCAGATCATGAGATTATGGCAGACCAGGGGCGAACCCCACCTCCCTACAGTATGGCTGGGGCAAAGAGTTCAAGTAGGAAAATGGAGGGCAAAGGAGCTGGGGCCGGGGCCTGCAAGGGCTAGTAGACCGTATTATGGAGTTTGGACTCTACTGAGGGCAGTGAGTAGCCATTGAAGGGTTTTAAGGAGTTATGTTGGGATGAGACCTTCTCAGAAGGAAGTGGCAGCTGACGGAATGGGAGATAACGAGGAGGGGAGGAGACTGAGAGCTAATTTGAATGGAGGGTAGCTGCAGGATAGTAGGGAAAGGAATAGGGAGTCAGGGAGAGATGTGGCAGCAGCTGCAATTATAGGGAAACTTGGGGAAAGAGGAGAGATAATTAAAGGGTCAGTGTAGGAAGTATTGCTGTGTAATCGCAGTGTAAGCCCCCTCCTGTGACTTCATTTAAAAATCTGCATTATCGGGCTTCCCTGGTGGCACAGTGGTTGAGAGTCCGCCTGCCGATGCAGGGGACGTGGGTTCGTGCCCCGGTCCGGGAAGATCCCACATGCCGCGGAGCGGCTGGGCCCGTGAGCCATGGCCGCTGAGCCTGCGTGTCCGGAGCCTGTGCTCCACAACGGGAGAGGCCACAACAGTGAGAGGCCTGCGTACCGCAAAAAAAGAATCTGCATTATCCATTAATGATTTTAGAGTTGGATTCATATTGTTCTGGGAAGATATGACAGTGTACTCAGGTTAGCCCAAAGGTGAGTATAGGTAAGAACGGGGATAGCCCTGTGTGGCCTATTGACTAGCAGGTTACATGGGGAAGTAACATGGGATTGGGTGCAGGGAGACACCAATGGGGAGACCACTGCCGTCATCCAAGCAAGAGATGCCAGTGGTCTGATGTAAGGTGATAGAGATAGATGCTAAGGAGATGAGCTATTCCAAGGACAAAAATCATAGGACTTGGAGATAGATTGGTCGTGGGAGCTGAGGAAGGAGGAGGAATCCAGGTCGATTCCCAGGTTTCTGGCTTGGGGTACTGGCTAGACAGTGGTATCGTTCTGAGACAGGGAATAAAGCAGAAGGAACTGATCTGCAAGAGGATGAACAATGATGAGTTCAGATACATGTGGAGGAGGTAAGAAGGAAGGATGAGAAGTGTGATGGCTCTAGGCTCTATGTGCCCTCTCCGAGAACAGAATTCCAGGTGCATGACCAGGTGATGGTGGATGGGCACCGGAGTCCTCTGATACATGGGATAGGCCTGCCCTTCCCACAGGGTGGGGCTTTCACTTATGCTGTACGGGAGCTCAGTAAAGTTCATCATTCCTAATATGATGATAAGAATGGCACCAGTGGGATTGTGTTCAGATTGAAAAGAAGCCTTTGGCCTTGGCAGACTGTGAAGAGTTAATGCATTTCCCACAGCAAGCCATTTACTCCTTACTAGGGAGTAGGGCAGTGCCCAATAAAAAATAATAATAAAGCAACACTGGAGATAAAACATTCTACGAACCTGCCCATCTGGTTTCCTCCCTTTCCCTATGACATCAGTCCCCTCTGGCATCCAAGCAAAATGTTTTCTTCTCTGCCAGCCTCAGTCATGAGCTTCTCCCAGACCCTGGCCCTTGGGAGCAGTGGGCAGAAGAGGAAGTGATGGGGGAGTAAACCATCGGTGGGAAAATGAGTCATCTCAGAGAAACTGGTCCAGGCTGGCAGAGAGGGCTTGGGCTGGGTCGCTGTGGAATGTGTTTCTGGCCACTGCACCCTAGGAGCTTTCTGTCATTCTTTGCCGCTTTATTAGTGCTGTGGAGTAAAATGAAACATTCTGGAGAGCTACATAATTAAGAACTGAGCTGTGCAGGAGAGGAGGGGGACAAGCAGCAGCAGAGCTAGGAGATCTGGAGAGAGTGTGGAAGGGGGTGCAGAGAGCTTTAGGGAAGCAAGTGCCATGTGTAGGTGGATGAGAAGAAGAGAAAGATGGGAAAGATAATTCAAGAAGAGTTGCAGTACATTGTGACTATTTGGTGTTTTCTTAAGAGACTGCAGAAAATCGGTAACATTTTCAATTATTTTGGGATAATGAACTGATGTTTCTTTGAATGTGGCCAGACAAGTAGGAACACGAGGGCCTGGTTTCATACGAGGTACATCTAAAGCAGTAAGTGTGCTGAATCTGTAGCAGCCTCATTGCTTCATTTTTGCCAACTTGCTGTATTCTGAAATGGAGGCCTCAAATAGCTTGTCATGTCAGGGCTGCTTTTTCTCGGATCCATGGGCTGCAGGGGTCAGTGAAGCACTGCCTCCCCTCCCAACCCCCCCACGACCTCGCGGAGTTGTGAAAGTTGTAAAGTTGGATGCAAAATATCGCACGTGAGCAGGATAGTCTTGATTCTGGAAGAATATTCACGCAGTGCTATCCAATAGAATTTGCATGATGATAGAAACGTTCTCTATCTGAGTGCAATATGGTGACCCCATGTGGCTACATGTAGCTCTTAAGCACTTGAAACGTGGCTGCTACAGCTGAGAAACTGAACTTTTAATTGTATTTAACTGTAATTAATTTTGATTTTAATAGCCAAATGTGGCTAGTGGCTACCATACAGGACAGTGCAGTTTATCATTTTCAAGGGTCTGTAAACCTGTACACCCCAAACTCCCCCCCAGAAAAGTTAAGAACCACTAGGACCAATCCCTTTATAGCCCTGTTGTGTTGGCACATAGTAAGTGTTTAATAAACACCTGTTAATTTTTTAACTAGTACTTAAAGAAGAGTTGCTCTAGCTCCAGAAAAAGGGAGCTGAAGTACAAAATGACAAATGGGCTTCTCAATTTCACCAAGTTTTATTTTCTAATCCCTAAGTTCCTTACCCTCTACCCAAAACTTTTCCCTAAACATTTTCCACTCTGTCACATACCTTGGAAACTTATTTTATGGCACAGTGAACCAGAAGCACAAGCAAAGGGTGGAAGGGGTGTGAAAAGATTAACAACAGTGCTGATAACGTTTTTTGATGCAGCAAGAGGATGCACTGATTTAATAGAATCCTAATGCTTTTGCACCCAATCTTGTACTAAGCAGATTTTTAATGAACTGCATCGATATAATTAGGTAACAGCACCTCAAAAGTAAACACATTCCTTAAAGGTAAAAACAAATATGGGAAGTACCTGCAGATTTTATAAAAGTAAAAAACAAACCAACAACAAAAAAAAAACACCCAAACTTCCAAGCTGTACCTCCCGCAGTGCTAACATGTGCACAGTAGCTAAATTTCCTTCTGTCTGGCTGAGACTGGCTCTCCCCCTCAGCCAGCACATGTGCAGGGCTTCTGTGAATGTCACATTGACAAACGTTCCCTGGAGCTAGGCAGCTGGGGACCAGTTTCTTTTGTTATTCCCTCCTTCTCGTGGGCTGCCAGTTTTTCTTGTCATGGCACACTCCTTGACAGTGCCTGCAGGAGACTAGGGTTTTTTCCCTCGTGGAACACTCTGACCCCAGCTCTAAAAGCCCAGGCTTGTGTATGTGGCATCTGGGACTTTGGTGGTTTTCCCCACTCCTTGCCCACTTGACATTTGTTCATTCATTCCACCGGGTATTTACTGAGCCGCAGAATAGCCTGGCTGTGTGCTGGGCGCCAGGGACACAAGAGTTATCAAGACCCCGACTGTTAAAAAAAAAAAAAAAAAAAAGACCCCGCACTGTTCACAGACAAAGGGGCAATGGCAATGGGTGCTCCTGCAGCTCTTAACCCAGAGCTGAATGGGGTGTTCAGGGAAGACTTCCTGGAGGGAGTGACTTCTGAGCTGAGACCTGATGTACCAGCTGGTGTTAACCAGGTACATGAGGAGAGAAGAAAAGCATTCCAGGCAGAAGGAAAAGCATGTGCAAAGAAAGCTGGGACGACTTCTGTCGCTTTGGGGAAGCTACCCAGCTCAGCACAGCTAGGTGGGGCTGAGGAGTGTTCTTTCTTTCTCACTCTACAGCCGCCAGTGACTTAGGGTGAGAAGCCCTAATGTAAATCAGAGCCTGGCTGGGTTAGATTATACATGTAAATCCTAAGTATTCAGCTGCTCATACAAATGTTTATTGTATATGCCTGACTAGGATGATTGTAAAGGGGATGAGATAGGCTGGAGGGAGGGGAGAGCCTGAGGGGAATATAGTCTCACAGTCTCCTAGGGGAGCTATGCAAAGCAAAAGGGTACTAGTTTGGAAGCCAGAAGGAAAGCAGAAGAGAACCAAGCAGAAATCTAGCGATCCCTCCTAGGCCTGAAGAAGAAGGGCCGCAGGGGGTGCTGTATTCAAAATGCTAGGATGTTTATTAGTAACTATAATTCCCTAAGGAACTGGAAGCATCCTCGAGGTCCACCCAGAGGGGACTTGCTACACGGGAAATGTGCAGTTATGAATACCATGCAGATGTGAAAAAGAGCAAGTCCCTATACGTAGTTATGAAAAGATGTGCGAGATATTTATGGAATGCCTACTGTTGGCACTGTGCTTGATGCTAGGGTGCCAGTGGTGGAGGGGACAGTGTCTGCCTCCCAGAGAGAACCCCATCTGCATCCCCCCTTTATCTTGGCCTTTGTGATTTGCCTCCACCAGTCTCTCCCTCATCTCCCATTACTCCCAGATTGCCAGCTTCTCTAGGATCTGCTGTGTCTGAAAGCCTGTACCACGTCTTGCAGGGGCTGGTTCTTCTCCTTGGAACATTGATTTCTCCACCTCTGCCTCCCCAGTCTTTAGCCTGACCAAACCCTCCTTGGCCTTCATGTCCGTGACTTAGTAAGTTGATATTCAGTGACGCCAAGACCTGTGTGACCCCAGCCTAGAACTTTCCTCCCAGTTTGTACCTTGGAAAGGCCTAGGTGTCCCCTACTGCTCCTTTCATTCCCTCAGTATTTTTGCCAGTTGATTTGTCTAAGCACATTCTAGAATCTTTTTATCAAGTTCTATATGGCATCTTCTAGTTTTTTTCATTGGAATGGTGTTATATCTATAAATTTACATGGGGAAAATTTTTCCATTCTTGCTGTATTTGGCCCTCCCACCCAGAAGTTTGGTACCACTTTCTATTTAGTCACATCTTTTTTCTTCTTTTCTCCTATTTGTGGCTTATAATTTTTATATTTATTGAAATATATATCTGTAGCACTGTGCTGAGACCCAGGGACTACCTGTGGTGTCTTTTTTTGACACCACCTCTGACACCAAATGTGTCGTTTTTCCACACCAGTTCTCCAATTTTCCAACGCCAACTCTGTGTCCAACAATTCACAACTACCCAGAGTTAGTGCAGACCCCACAGGTTAAGGGCTTAGTCCCATAAAACTTACCCTCAGTTCAGATGCCAGCTGAAAATGGGGTTACCAGTCTACCCACACTTCTTCCAGGCTGACTATAAATTTGGGGTTCCTATAGACTGTTTATCCCCCAAAATTCGTATGTTGGAACCTAACCACCAGTGTGATAGTATTAAGGGGTGAGGCTTTGGGGAGATAATTAGGTCATGAATAGGATTAGGGACCTTATAGAAGAGGCCTCAGAGAGCTCCCTCACCCCCTCTACCATGTGAGAACACAGAGAGAAGATGGCCATCTATGAACCAGGAAGTGGGCCCTCACCTGAACCTGCCCACGCTGGCACCCTGATCTTGGGCTTCCAGTCTCCAGAACTGTGAGAACTAAATGTCTATTGTTCATAAGCCACCCAGTCTATATAATGTTCTGTGACAGCGTCCTGAACAGACTAAGACAGGAGTCATGAGCATGGAGGTGTTACGCAAAGCCTTGCAAATGGAAACTATGAGAAGTGGTCCAAAGACTGAGGCCCGGAACACTTCTTCCTTTAGAGGCCAGGGAGAAGAGGTGGAGCAAGTAGATGAAGCTGAGGAGGAGCAGCCAGTGAGCCAGGAGAAGAGGGAGAGTCCTGGGGATACTGGAAGCCAAGCAAAGAACGAGCTTCAGAGGGGAGGAGAGCAACTGTAACAAGTACATCAATGAAGGACGCTGAGAACTGGCCACTGGATTTAGCAGCGTGGTGGTCACTGGTAACCTTGATAAACTGTTTTGGTAGAATGGACTGGAGAGTGAATGGGAAGTGTCTTAGTCTGTTCAGGCTCCTACAACAAAATACCATGTGCATCTCATTCAGTGTCCACTTCCTCTACACACAAAATGTAAACTCCATGTGGACAGGAGCCAGGTCTGAGTTGCTCCCTTTCATGTCCCTAGTGCCTAGATGGGGGCCTTGTACCAAGTAGGTGCTCAGTAAGTATCTCTTGAAATAATGAACAAGTGACTAAGACACAGGGCAGGAACTCTCAGTGTTTATTCTCTAATTGGCCAAAGCACTTAGGCAAGAAAAAATTAAATAAGTAATGGAGCTTCTCTTGGGCAGGTGCTGAGGGAGGTACATCTCTGTACCTAGCACCTAGCTCTGGGCCTGGCGCACAGTGAAGGCTCAGAGAATGTTGCTAGCTGAATAAGCATTACCTCTTATATCTGCACGTACTCCTCCCATTGATGGTGATCTCATCAAGTCCCATGGCTTTAAGTGTCATCTATAATCTGATGACTCCCCAAATTACAGGTCTAACCTGGACCTCTTCCCAGAACTCATATATCCAACTGCATATTTGACATTTACACTTAGAATATCTAATAGGCATCTCAAACTAACATAGCCAAAACAACTTTTTGTTTCTCTTTTGGCCAGCCTTCCCTATCTCAGTCCATTCTTCTCATTGTTCAGGCCACAAGTCTTGGAGTCATCCTTAACTCCTCTCTTTCCCCCACACCCTGCATTCAGTTAATCAGCAAATCTGTCAGCTCCACCTCCAGAATATATCCAGAATCCAACCACCTCTCATCCTACCTCTGCTTCTACTGTCCTGGTCCAAGCCACCATCACCTCTCACCTGGACTGTTGCAGTAGCCTCTTCCTGGCCTCTCTGCTCCCGCTGGCTTCCCCACATTCTATCCTCCACCCAATAGCCAGGTCGTCAAGTCTTGGCTCAAATGGCACCTTCTCAGAGAGACCTGCCTGGAAACCTCTATTTAAGACAAGATCTCTCACTCTGTCCCCTTTGGTTCCCCTTAGTCTATTTTTATCCATTGAACTTAGCAGGGTCAGACATATTTTTGCTTGTTTATTATCTTTATTCTCTTGTTTGAATATAAGTTCCATGAAGAAGGGATTTTTGCCAGTTTTGGTCTCTTGTGGATCCCTAATAGGGTTCTGGTCACCAATTATGATGGAGTTTGCCGCACACCAACAAGCAATTCTCTGGACACCAGCTGGGTGTCCTACAATTCAACTCAGTTCTGACACCATCTACCTGGAGATGACATCAGATTCCACTGTCAAGGGTTCAGTCCTACAAGACTGCCCCCTCCCCCCATTTCAGATGCCAGTTGCAAGCCCAGGTTGTTACCTGTACTTTTGACCAACTGACTATAAGTCAGAGGTGCCCACGACCCCCTCCTTGAGTTCAGTTAATTTGCTAGAGCAGCTCACAGAACTCAGAGAAACATTTTACTTATTAAATCACTGTTTGTTTGTTTGTTTGTTTTAAACATCTTTATTGGAGTATAATTGCTTTAAATCACTGGTTTATTATGAAAGGCTGTAACTCAGGGAGAGCCCGATGGTAGAGACACAAGGTATGGGGAAAGGGTGGGGGGCTTCCATGTCTTGTGCAGCGCACCGCCCTTCCTGAGCCTCCATGTGTTCACCAACCTGGAAGCTCTCTGAACCCCATCCTTTTGGGTTTTTATGGAGGCTTTATTACATAGGCATGGTTGATTAAATCATTGGTCATTGGTAATTGAACTCACTCTCCAGCCCCTCTTCCCACCTCAGGGGCCAGGGGTGGGACTGAAAGTTCTAAGCCTTTAATCTCACGGTTGGCTCCACTGACAACCAGCCCCACCTTAGGTGCTTTCCAAAAGTCAGCTCATTAGCAGAAACCCAGTTGTGGTGGGAAGGGGCTTGTTATGAATAACAAAGCACTCATTTCACCTTTATAGCTCTGAAGTGATTTCAGGAACTGAGGACAAGAGACCAAATGTTATAACAAAAGATGATCCCACTGCTCTTGTTACATTTATATGTAACAAGATATATATATATATTATATATATATGAAATATTTCTTATCATAAATCATAATGTCACAATCCCCAGCATCCAGAACGGTGACTGACACCTGGTTCTCTCTCAGCAATCATGAATGAAGGTCTGAATGAACTCTTGAGTTCTGGAGAATCAGGTTTTCTTCCAGTCAGTGAATAAGAATGGAGATGCCAGAAATCAGATACCAACTGCTTGTTCCTTTGTCTTGGGCCCTAGAATAATTGAGATTTAACTGGGGCGACTTTGCATATAATTAAAGAGTGACAGCAAGGTCACCTAGTGAGTCAGAGGGGGCTCCTAGAGCAGACTCAAGTCCTGCCTCATAGTCTATGCAGGAGGGAACTTGTTCTGTAATTGTTGGACATCCCATCCCTTTGTCTGTAAGTAAGCCCGCCTGCCTTGTGGTCCTTACACAGGGCTGTGAGTTTGGGATCTGTGGCATTCAGGCTCATCCTAGATTATTTATTCATTTTTTAGCCACACTGCTTGGCTTGTAGGATCTTAATCCCCCGACTAGGGATTGAACCCGCGTCCTCAGCAGTGAGAGCGCTGAGTCCTAACCACTGGACGGCCAGGGAAGTCCCATCCTAGATTATTTAGGGCACTGGTTCTCAACTAGGGGGCAATTTCACCCTCCATCAGACATTTGACGATGTCTGCAGACTTTTATTTATTTATTTATCTTTGGCCGTGGGCTCTAAGTTCCCCGACCAGTGATTGAACCCGGGCCCTCCGCAGTGAGAGTGCAGAGTCCTAACCACTGGACTGCTAAGGAATTCTCTGTCTGGAGACATTTTTGGTTAATAACTGGGTATGCGGTGCAATTGGCATCCAGTGGGTAGAGGCTAGGTATGCTGTTAAACATCCTTCAACGCACAGAACAGTCCCCCAACAGAAAACTTTCTGGTCTAAAACGTTGGTTCTGAGGTTGAAGAATCCTGGTTTAGGGTACCATTAATGATAATTGGTAGCCAGCATCATTGACCTTTGCCATGTGCCAAGTCCTATACCACCTACTTTATATGCACCATCTCAATCTCCAAATTGTCCTTGAGAAACAAGGACTATTACAATCCCCATTTTACAGGTGAGGAAACTGAGGCTCAGAGAGGTAGAGTCACTTACCTAAGGTCAGACACCTTAGTAGGGGCAGGGTAAGGCTGCATACCCAGGTCCGCCTGGCTTCAAAGTCTGTACTTTTAGCCTCTACTCTGGGTTTTCTACTTACTGATTGGGAGCTGAGGGGGGCCCACTAGGCCTCTCTGGACATGCCTGAAGTTATCTGCTGCCCCCCCGGACAGGGGGCTGAGCAATCAGGCTTCGGAGGCATCTGTCCATTCGGGCGAAGCTTGGCTATGGGCCAGAGGGAAGCGTTTTCTTCCCTGAGTTGTCCCAGTCTGTCTGGCCTCACTCTCCCTGCACTGCAGTACAGTACTTGGCTCCACAACTCAGTTCCCCTGCCAGCCCCAGACTAGTGCCAGCCCTTCTCCGTGGGAAGAAAGCTTCTAGATTCAGACCTAGGCCTTGCACACTCTCCCACTGAGCCTCTCCTTTCTGTACAGGAGTTCTTGAATCAACCCTGGGGACTGCAAGGTCACATTCCTCACACTTCCTTTCAGGTAAGGGAGGGCTGGAGCTGCTAGGTTGGTGACAGAACTCATGGTCCAAGAAAGTGCTTGAGGTCCCAGAAAATCTTGGAAAGTGATTGCTGGACAGGGCTGGGAACAGTGCAGTCCTGGGCCAGTGGCAGGGTGCAGGCTGTGGCTTTTTCTATCTTGTTTTGGGACCTCCAGTCCCTGCAAGAAATCCCTCAGTGTGCTTGTGAACAAATCCAAAGCGCTTTCTGAGGGCCCTCGGAAAGTCTGATGGCTAAAGTACAAAGAATTTGTTCAGGGAAGATCAAGACAGTCAAGGACCAATCTGGGGTCAAATTTGAGAGGAAACAACTCTGAATTAGTTAAAAAAATCCATTCTTTCTTCAGTCCATCTGTCCATCCATTCATCTATCCATCCATTCATCCGTCCATCCAACATATATTTAGGGAGCTCCCACCAGGAGCCACGGATGCTGAGAGTCTCCGGGGACACACATCATCTCCCTTTGTCTGGGGAGGTGAGGCAGCTCAGAGGTTTCATCTACCACGTGGGACCGTACAGTCAGACAGAGCAGGGTTCAAATTCCAGCCTTGTCATTTCCTAGCAATGTGACTTTAGGCAAGGGACCTCACCTCTCCGCACCTCATTTTTCCTCGTCTGTGTAATGGAGAGATCAACAGCTCTTAACATGCACCTTATAGAGTTGTGAGAAGTCAAGGAGATAATGTGTCTCAAATGCTTAGCACGTAGTAAGTTCTCAGTACATAACAGCAGTAGCTACCATCTTTTGGACCTTGGCTAGGTCTTTTTTTTTGGGGGGGGTGCTGCACTGCACGGCATGCAGGATCTTAGTTCCCCAACCAGGGATCAAACGCGTGCCCCCTGCAGTGGAAGCATGGAGTCTTAACCACTGGACCACCAGGGAAGTCCCTGGCTAGGTCTTTAGATGCATTATTTAATATAAACCTTGCCACCACCCTACAGTGAAGGTATTATCTCCATTTAAAAATCAGGAACCTATACCTCTGAGAGGCTAACTCGTAGGAGGGCACACAACTTAGGTTTTTCCCAAGTCTGTCTCATTCCAAAGCCTATGATCTCAGAAGCTTTGCCTCCCTCTAATGATGATTTCCAGTAATAAGAATAGAAAATGCATGTTTTCAGGCTCAGAAGGGTTCTCAAGAAAACTCAGCAGCTAGGAGTGGAAAATAGTGAGTTGCCTAGACATGTGATGCTACAGAACCCAATTGATGGGCCAGTTCAGTGGGACCTAGTGAGGGAATCTTGCATTCATTCCAAGAGTATAGGTTATTCTAGAGCAATTGTTCTTTATCCTCCTTGGGTTCTGAATCCCTTTGTGCCTCTGATGAAAGGTATAGATCCTCTCCCTGGAAAAATGCCTGTGAGCACAACACACATCTTGTGCATAATTCCTGGGGACATGTAAAACCTTTGCAATCCATCCACCGGACCCCCTTTAAGAACCCTCCCCTAGGGCAGCGTTTCCCAAGTGTGGGACACATATCACTGGCAGGGTCCCAGATCAGTTTAGCAATGTGAGGACAAAACATTTTATATTATAACATTTGTTTATATTTTATGGTTACCTTCTATTTATGAAAAATGAGACTAATATTCTGTTTATGGTAATAATATAAATTTGCCTTTTAAAAATGCTTATTAAAAATAGGGAGTTTAATTAAAGAAAAATATTGAAGAAATAATAGTAGAGGTAGGGTGCAGGTATGGCAAAAATCATGAGGATGATTTAGGAAATGTCTCTGGGGTTTCTCCTTGGTGGAGTCATAGTGGGTTTACTTTAGCTTCATCTGAATTTCCAGAGGACCCTGGAAATGACTTATTCTTGGGCTCTCTACGTTGATGGCATGGTTCTGAGCAACTAAAAATGCTGTTGAGTCTCCACTTTCTTACTTTCCCATGGAATTCCCCTAGTGCCTATGATGAGCTGAACCCTCCCTGCTGCCCATCAGAACTACACCAGATACTGTTCTCATGCAGATCTAAGTGCAAGCATTTGGGTGCCATACCCATTCATTTATTCAGCAAACACCATGTGCCAAGTAGCAAGCATAGGCCGTGCTCCATTCACGCCCAGAAAGTGTGAAACCCCCAGCACCCAAGGGTAAAGCCAACTTGTCTGAGGTGGTGGAAAGAACACTAGATTTGGAGTCATACAGACCAGGGTCTTAGAAACCTGGTTCCATAACTAACACGCTGTGTAATCACAGGCTGGTCCTGTCCCATCTGCTGTGGTGGCTTTTCTGACGTGACTTTTTTTTGCTGAGCCGCACAGCTTGCAGGATCTTAGTTCCCCAGCTAGGGATTGAACCCATGCCCTCGGCAGTGAGAGCTCAGAATCCTAACCACAAGACCACCAGGGAATTCCACGACATCACTTCTGATACTGTGTCTGTTTGTTTGTTTTTTTAACACCAGATACTTATTTTTACACATCAATTCTCCAATATCCACTGGGTGTCCAACAATTCAGTTCTGACTCTGACTCCCAGAGTTAGCACAGACCCACAGGCTAAAGGCACAGACCCACAAGACTGCCCCCACTTCAGGTGCCAGCTGCAAATGGGGTGCCCAGGTTACCCTCACTGTGCCCAGCTGACTACAAATTTGGGTTCCCACAACCACTTCCTCAGGCTTGATAATTCTCTAGAATGACTCACAGAACTTAGATAAGTACTCTACTTACTATTACAGATTTATTATAAAGGATGCAACTCAGGAACAGCCAAATGGAGGAGATGCATAAGGCAAGGTACTGGGGGGTGGGGGGGTGCAGAGTTTCAGTGTCCTCTCAGGGTGCACCACCTGCACAGCACTTTATGGTTTTGGAGTTTTTATGGAGAATTTGTTACATGGGCACGGCCACTGGTGATTGAACTCAATCTCCAGCCCCTTTCTCCTCCCAGGAGGTCAGGAGATGAGGAAGGTAGGAGAAGGGGACATGGGTAGGAATAGGGGGCTGAAAGTTTCAACCCTCTAATCATATGGTTGTTTCCTCTGATGACCAGCTATCTAGATATCTGAAACTATCTGTATATCTGAAGGCAACTTGCCTCCTTCCCCCCAAAGAGTCACCTTGTTACCTAAACTCCAGCGTAGTTGATAGGGACTCATTATGGTAACAAAAGATGCTCTTATAACTCAAAGAATTTCAAGGGTTTAAGAGCTCTGTGCCTGGATCTTTGGACAAAGACCAAATACATATATATATGTTTTATTATACTTCTTTGAGCCTGTCTTCTGGTTACAAAAAGAGAGTATTCAGCTGAATAAAAGGTTGCCAACTGGAGGCCCATAGGCCATATCTAGACCGGACTGTGTTTTAAGAAATGAATTTGTGGGCTTCCCTGGTGGCGCAGTGGTTGAGAGTCCGCCTGCCGATGCAGGGGACACGGGTTCGTGCCCCGATCCCGGAAGATCCCACATGCCGCGGAGCGGCTGGACCCGCGAGCCATGGCCGCGGAGCCTGTGTGTCCGGAGCCTGTGCTCCGCAACGGGAGAGGCCACAGCAGTGAGAGGCCCGCGTACAGCAAAAAAAAAAAAAAAAAAAAAAAAAAAAAAAAAAAAGAAATGAATTTGTGACCAACATTAAAATGATGATATTTCCCATAAAAATAATTCAGATTTCTGGTCTCTCTTGAAAATCAGATTATTTTAGCAACACTGGGTCAACAATCCCAAATGGCAACATCTGCCTGGCACCTTTTAAAGGGCTTTTCTAGGGACTTCCCTGGTGGTGCACTGGTTAAGAATCCACCTGCCAATGCACGGGACACGGGTTCAAGCCCTGGTCCAGGAAGATCCCACGTGCCATGGAGCAACTAAACCTGTGCGACACAACTACTGAGCCTGTGCTCTAGAGCCCGCGAGCCACAACTACTGACGCCCGCACGCCTAGAGCCCGTGCTCTGCAACAAAGAGAAGCCACCGCAATGAAAAGCCTGCACACCACAACGAAGAGTAGCCCCCGCTCGCCACAGCTAGAGAAAGGCTGCGTGCAGCAACGAAGACCCAATGCAGCCCAAAATAAATGAATAAATTTTTTTTAAAGGGCTTTTCTATTTGCCACAGTCCCCTCCACTCCCTATTGTACCACCTACCTCACCTCACTCATTAATGTTACCTGCTGGGCTCCTGTACTTCTAAAGCCCTTTCAAACCCCCAAACCCATGATATTGGAAAGATTAGGTTACTGTTGACTAGAAACTCCTTGAGGATGAGGCTGTAACTGACTCTGGGTATATATTTCAAGCATCCAAATCCTGCACAGAACATTTCATTTACAACTAGCGGATATTTATTACCTGCCTCACTGTGTGATAAGCAGACAGGAAATGAGAAATGATTCTGCAAAAATAAGTGGTAACAGAGTGAAAAAGGCCTTTGGTTCCTAGAAATAATATCCCCAAAAGGTCTCTTGGGGTTAAACACAGGCCAGAAAAGCATGAGTTTCTTTTTTTTTTTTTTAATATTTATTATTTATTTTGCTGCGTCAGGTCTTAGTTGCCGCATGCAGGATCTTTGTTGGGGCATGTGTGATCTTTAGTTGCGGCACACGGGATCTTTTAGTTGTGGCATGTGGGCTCTCGTTCCCCAACCAGGGATCGAACCCAGGCCCCCTGCATTGGGAACACGAAGTCTTTATTATTTTATTTAATTAAGTTATTTATTATTTATTTATTTATGGCTGTGTTAGGTCTTCATCGCTGCACGTGGGCTTTCTTTAGTTGCGGCGAGCAGGGGCTGCTCTTCGTTGTGGTGCGCAGGCTTCTCATTGCAGTGGCTTCTCTTGTCACGGAGCATGGGCTCTACGCATGCGGGCTTCAGTAGTTGTGGCACGTGGGCTCAGTACTTGTGGCTCACAGGCTCTAGAGCGCAGGCTCAGTAGTTGTGGCTCACGGACCCAGTCGCTTCGCGGCATGTGGGATCTTCCCAGACCAGGGCTCAAACCCGTGTCCCCTGCATTGGCAGGCAGATTCTCAACCACTGCGCCACCAGGGAAGCCCCAGCATGGTTTTTGATAGTGCTCTTCCTTCACTTTTTAAATATTTATTTATTTATTTTTGGCTGCATTGGGTCTTTGTTGCTGCGCGCGGGCTTTCTCTAGTTGCAACGAGTGGGGGCTACCCTTTGCTGCGGTGTGTGGGCTTCTCATTGCGGTGGCTTCTTTTTGTCGTGGAGCATGGGCTCTAGGCTCGCGGGCTCAGTAGTTGTGGCACAGGGGCTTAGTTGTTCCATGGCATGTGGGATCTTCCCAGACCAGGGATTGAACCCATGTCCCCTGCATTGGCAGACGGATTCTTAACCACTGCACCACCAGGGAAGTCCCACTTTTTAAAAAATTTATTTATTTATTTATTTATGCTGTGCCCGGTCTTAGTTGCTGTGTGTGGGATCTTCGTTGTGGCTTGTGGACTTCTTGGTTGCCGCATGCATGCGGGACCTAGTTCCCCGATCAGGTATCAAACCCAGGCTCCCTGCATTGGGAGCGTGGAGTCTTACCCACTGGACCACCAGGGTAGTCCCTCTTCCTTCACTTTTAAAGAAAATAATTAGGGTCAAGAGCTGGTTGAGATGAGCAGCAAACACATAAGATGCTCGGGAAGGCAGGTGCTACAAATGGAGAAAAACCTACAGGCATTTATCGAGCAAAATCCTCTTATCTGTTAGAAAACCTCAACATCATCCCATTTCAAACCCCTTTTCTTCAAAGTTATTAATAAGAAAAAGGCACACTGTCTCCTCAGCTAAATGTATAAAGGTAATATTGAAGTTAAGAGAATGGACTTTAGGGTCATCCAGACCTGGAATTTATTCCTTTATTAACAGCTTGACCTTGTGAAAGTCAATTTCCTAATCTGTAAAATGGGAATATAAGACCTGGAATTCTTAATTCAATGCATATCTAAGTCAGTGCATGCTATGTGGCAGACGCTGAATTCGATGATGAAGATGCAGCAGTAATGAAGACAGGCAGGGACAGATAGACAATAACTGAGCAAATAAATACATGAGATAATTCATGTGAATTTATTCTGAAGGAATAAATGAGGCAAGTACAATGGAGGAAGTAAAAAAGTTACTTCAGTAGAGAGTAACTGGAGTGTGGTGGTAGGGGGTAAGTAGAGATGATTCTTTGGGGAAGGAGGCATCTGAGCTCAAATCTAAATGAGCAGAAGTTATGCCAGGAGGGAGATGGGAGGAAAGGGGTCCCAGGCACAGCTGTTGTGAGGAGCAACTGAGTAAATGCCAAGCACTTGGTGATAGGCAACCACTCAATACACAGCTGCTGTTCTTATGACCTCATCCCCCTTAACGACTCTCAGCTCCTTCTGTTCAAACAAGGAGAAGCTGGCCAAGCCATAGATCAGAGGGTTTAAAACTATATACATGAAAAGTAAAGGCCCCCAAGAGAGATTCAGGTTCTGGCATCATCGTTAGATTCCATAGTTCTGAATCATGCATCCAAGTCAGGTAGAAGCACTAACCCAGACTCACTCCTGTTGCCAATCCAACTTCTTCCCCAACAGCAACTCCATGTAGAACTACTTTAACTTCTCCAACCCATAATCCCACCACTGGAAACCTGAAACTGGGAAAAGTCTCTTAATTTGATTTAATTGATATGCATATGTTGTACCCGAGTTTCTCATTATTCCCAGCTGGTTTCTCTTTGGCATTGTGTGCCTCTCATCAAATTGTAAGGGGCTCTGGATTAATGAGAGTGGGTGGTCAAGTAGAAACAGGCAGAAATGTAAACAGAAAGCTTCTGGTTACATGATTAAACTGATAACTTGTTTATGGAAGTTCAAAAACACATTTTAGGCATTTAAGGGTTGGTTGTTCAAAACCTTGCCATGACTCTTGGGACAGTTCCATAAATTGACAGCCATCGGTAAGATTCTTCCAACCCTTACTATGTGCCACAAGTTGTGCTGAGAACTTCAAATGCACTAGTTTATTTAATACTTCCAACATGCCTATGAAGTGGTTTCCTTTCATATTTAGTCCCTTTACAGATTAGAAAACTGAGGTTCAAACAGCTAGTAAAATGACAGGGCTAGGATTTAAATATTTAAATTCAGATCTGATCCTGCTCCCCACCCCCACCCCAAGTCCTTGCTTTTTAAACCACTTAGTGGTTAGTCTCCCTAAACCAGAGGAAATACCTCTGAGGGATGCCATTCTATTCTTTAGGGCACCTCCGCCCTAGAGGTAAATCCCCACCAAGAAACGCCCACACAGGAAAGACTGCCTCATCTGAGCAAGAAGCCCCACCCTGGACACACACCACCGGGATCAGCACTCCCAAATCCACCCGGAGGGCCCCCCACCCCCTTAAATGAGGTCTGCACTGCCCAGCAGGGAGACCCCACTCTTGGGGATAATCTCTTAATTCATAAGGAAACCCTCTCCCATTTCTGAGGACCTCTGACACCTCCAGTCCCATATTTCAGAGGAGGTCCGGCTGCATAATTTGCATGGACCAATGCAATATGAAAATGTGGCGTCCCTTGTTTAAAAAAAAATACGAATTTCAACAATGAGACAGCAGAGCAACAAACCAAATCCTGGGGCTCCTCTTCTGCGACTGCACGGATCACTTGCCCACGAAGCCAGCCCTGCTTAAGAGATACCCTTCTAGTGAAGCGATTGGTTACCTCAGTCAGAAAGGGTAAATCCTTCCGACCTGGGATGGGAGGAAGGGACGTAGGATACCCAACTTCCAAAGACAGTACTTATTCGAGAACACACTCTGGGACAACTTCCGTAAATTTGGAATCACTTCTCTTGACCTGGGCGGAAGCTTCCTTCGCACCTCTCTAGCCGCTGGGCGGTCCTCGCGACCCCACCCCAGCACCGCCTTCGGGATGTTTGGCCTCATCTCGTGCGGCCCATTGCCGGGGCAACCGACGCCGAGAGCGGTGCAGTGTGGTCTGCAACAAAATGCAGGAGAAAGATCCTGAGGGAACCATTGAGTCCATGGGCCAATGGGAGAGTTCTGGGGGCTGTGTCAAGCCAATAGGGACGTTCGGTGGGGGGCGGGGCCGGCGGGAGCAGGGCGGGGCTTAGGTACTAGGCGGCGGCGGTTGGCGTGGGGCTCCATAGATGCGCCACGGCTTTAGTAGGGACCGGTCGTCTCGACGGGTCTGAGCCTCGCCAGCCCCTCCCCCAGGAGACCGTTGCAGTCGGCCAGCCCCTGCTCTTTGGTGAGAGACTCGGGGGATTCCACTGTCTGGCTTCGTCCCCTGCCGGACTTATCCCGCCGTTCGGTCCGCGCGGCCCGCGCTTCCTGAGAAGTGGGGTGGGGGGTCGTCCTGGGGTGGCGTGGAGCGGGCGGAGCGGGCCGGGGAAGCTGGCGCCTCGCAGGCGCAGCCCATACCCCAACTCCTCACCCTTTGCCCGGGCCTCGCCCCCCAGGTAACCATGTGTGACCGAAAGGCCGTGATCAAAAATGCCGATATGTCGGAGGAGATGCAACAGGACTCGGTGGAGTGTGCTACTCAGGCATTGGAGAAGTATAATATAGAGAAGGACATTGCGGCCCATATCAAGAAGGTGAGGACAGGGCGCGGGCGTGGGGTTTCGGGCAGTTTGCGCTCAGCTGGGGCGAGTCACAACTTAGTTCCTTCTCCTCGATCCTGCGTCCCCCGAGCAATGGCAGAGATACTTGGGGGACACGCAAAGTAGCGCGGGTGTAGAGGTTTCCAGAAAAGGACGCAAATGAATTTTGCGCTTCTCTTGAAGATCGGCCCCTCAGCGCTCGAAGTTTTTTTTTTTTTTTAATTACCCAGCTCCACGGGGAAAGCGCCACCTAGTAACGGTTTCTAGGATCAGACAGCAGCGGTTCCCCCTTCTGCATGATTGCTGCGCCCAGGATCCATCTGGGTGCTCGAGAGGGGGGGAGCTGCGTGGGTGTTTCCAGCAGGGCCGAAGGGAGATCTTGCCAGCCTTCAGTGGGGAGTCAGTCGGCAGTTGAGGGAAAGTGGGTGGTAGTGAGGGCTGGGTACTAGGTTGGGGGATTGGTAAATGGCAGTCTGTAGAAAGCTGGCAGGCCTGCCAACTTCTCGAGCTATGTTTTCTAGAAGGGAAGGAAGCTGGCAGCCTAAGCCGTGGGAGGGTTCCAGTCGAGAATGAGAAGATGAAAGACTTCAGATGGAGCAGAAATAAATACCTTTTTGACAAAGGCAGCATCAGTGCGTTGGTCTAGTTTGTAAGAATTTTATTCCCCTTAATCTAAAAGACGTTCTTGCTGTGTACAATACAACAGTAGCCAAATTTTGCCTAACTCACCAGAGACTTGTAGTACTTTCATAGATTAGGACTAGCTCTGGCCCCTGCCTAGAGCTACCCAGTGAAGCCTAGAGCCTCTGGGGGTGGGGAAAATGGGGAAAAGTTGTTACTGCAGTTTGCTCTCCTTGAGGACCAGGTGGTAGATGAGCAGCACTATTAGGATAGATGTGGGAGGAAGGGCTTTTGACAGTAAAGATAAAATTTGACCAGGTAGCTGTCAGGTTCTGCTTCCAGCATTCTTTTTATAGGGACAGTGGAGTGCCAAGTGTCCGTTTAAATTTTGATCCACAGTGGTTTAGAAGCTCATTGAGGCTTTGTTCTTTTGGAGGTCTTTTGTTTTCAATAATACTGAAATGAGTTATAATGGGGGTATTTTGGGCTAAATATTTACTATTTTCTTGGCTTTTGTAGGTGCATGTCGTACAGTAGGAGGATAGTTTAGTTCTGTTTAAAAGCTAGAGGATAAACTAGAACTGATGTCACCTGCTGTTAATGAATAAGAATATTCTAGAAGTTATGAAGGTGTAATTGCCATGATAACAAAGCGCTGTGTCTCTGAGGCTGCCCTTTCTGACTTTTACCTCCCCAGCCCCCATTCCCAGCTTAGCTCAGATTGCAAGTATGTTTGCATTAATGCACCATGTAGGCGATTTGGAGCTGAGGAACATTCTTTCATTCTAAGAATTTGCAGATGCTGACGTTCCTTCTTTCTGCTCTGCTTATCTAGGAGGCAAACTCTGACCTCTGGTTTAGCACTAAAATTCTGTGCTCTTTTTCTCCTCCCCTTCTCCCAGGAGTTTGACAAGAAGTACAACCCCACCTGGCACTGCATCGTGGGGAGAAACTTCGGTAGTTATGTGACACATGAAACCAAACACTTCATCTACTTCTACCTGGGCCAAGTGGCCATTCTCCTGTTCAAATCTGGTTAAAAGCATGGACTGTGCCACACACCCAGTGATCCATCCAAAAACAAGGACTGCAGCCTAAATTCCAAATACCAGAGACTGAAATCTTCAGCCTTGCCTAAGGGAACACCTCGATCTTTATTGTGTTGTTTTGTACAGGGCATTCTCTGTACTAGTTTGTTGTGGTTATAAAGCAATTAGCAAAACAGCTTACATTTGTATTTATTTTCTATTCCATACCTCTCTGCCCCATGTTTTTTCTCTTCAAAATCCATTCCTTTAAAGAAATAAATGTGTTGGAGAAGTGTGCGTTAATAACGATTTGTTCAAATAATCTAGGGTTGAAGATGGCCTATTGTTTGATCTTGGGTAGCTTGGTGGGGGTGATTCCTTGAAGTTTCTGTGGGATATAATAGACCAGCCTATTCAACGCTCTTGCGTTTCATTCTTGCCCATCCTGCTACTGTTATGCATGGAAGACTACTACTCAGAAGTGCATGTTGAGAAATGCATGGCAGAGAAACTACTGAATTAACTCTTACTCCTAATCTGATGCTTTCCTTAAGTGCTCATTTTGTTAAAAGATACTGCTATGGAGTGTCCTGGGCCTTAGGCCTCAAGTGGTGATGAATGTATAGTAGTTCCATGGTTGTAAAATGGAAATAAGCTAATAAGAAAGTTGGGCTCTAGACTAATTTCCCCTCCCCTGCCTTGGCCAAAGTATACTCTAAAGATTAAAGGTGGTCTTAAAAGGGAAATCTGTTGAGGCAGCCCTCCATGTGATTCTAATAAAGTCTGCAGGAATTTAAACTTATAAGCCTGCTGTGCTGTGCTTTAACTAGCTGTGTTCACATGTGAATTGAAGCTTTCATTAAAAGACCCAATTAAAACTGGATAAGTAAACTTCATTAAAGGTTTCCTGATATCAATTTTAGGAAGACAAATCTTTTCTATGAATAAAAGTGAATATGGCAGACTTGGCTTTTGTAGATAGGAAATATTCCAGAAGCTGAAACAACCCACGCCCATCCTGGGAAGCTGCAAGGAAGGTCCTGGCTTTTAAGTTCCCCTTTGTTTGCAGTGTTCACATGAGGTAAGCCTTTTTGTTTTAGACCTTGGATCTATGAGATACAATTAGTGTGTCTGAGCAGCCAGGCTAATGCTACACAGAGGGGGTGATAGATCTGAATTGACTGATGATTCCATCTTAAGAGCAGTATTAGGTCTGTAACATCTTTGGGAGGTTGTTTTTCTTTACCAGAACTTGGGGTCTTAAAAGTTCTAGTGAAGTTGATCAATGTTAGGACTGGGAAAGTTTTAGGGTAGAGGGGCAAAAAATTGTTTTACTATTACGGCAATTAAAATGGGAGAAGTTTTTCCCCTGCTTTCTGCAGGAAAGGAATAGGAGGTACTGTGGAACGGGACTGCAATTGCAGTGGTTTAGGTTTGTATTTATATGAACAGACTGAGAATGCTCCTGTAATACATCTTTTTTCTACCTCCTTTTCCTCTTTCGTGACCTGGCTATATTTGTTTGAAGCCCAACAGGTGTTTGGCTTTCAAAGCTGCATCAATCTTGTCGATTTTAGCTCTACTTCCAGTCTCCAGCTGCTTTCAGGCCACAAACAGCTGGACAATGGGAGTTCTAATTTGATCAGGCCCATATCTCGCCAGGAAGTGACAGCTTTTAACTTTTCTTTCTTGATTCAGATAGGAGAATCACATTGCCGCTGAGAGAGGACTGGGTTGATGATCCATGAAGTTTTTTTTAGTGCTTGCTCCTTGTTAATTTCAAAGGCACCAGCTGGCTGAAAACAAAACTCAAAAGTTTTTCTAAGGTTTAGCTTTTTTTTTTTTCCCTGCGGTACGCGGGCCTCTCACTGTTGTGGCCTCTCCCGTTGTGGAGCACAGGCTCCGGACGCGCAGGCTCAGCGGCCATGGCTCACGGTCATGGCTCACGGTCATGGCTCCGCGGCATGTGGGATCCTCCCGGACCGGGGCACGAACCCGTGTCCCCTGCATCGGCAGGTGGACTCTCAACCACTGTGCCACCAGGGAAGCCCTAAGGTTTAGCATTTTATCAATTGTTCTTAGGTGCTGTTCTTTGAGACAGGTGTATATAGAGTGCTGTATCTGGAAGCTTTTCAGTGACAAGGGCACAATCTTGTGAGTGAAGGTCGTGACTCACGTGAAGGGGTAAATGACCCCTTCTGTGCTGGGGCAAGAGGCAGCATATCTGAAGACTTTTCAAATAGCACTGAACTAAGGTCTCTGCAATTCAACTGCCAGCCAACTCACAGGTTGATTTCTGCAATTTCTTACCAACCCTCCCCCACCCCCCCAAAAAACCCTTAAGTTTCATCTGCACTGAAAATATTTATGGTCTCATTTTAACATCAAAGAGTGGACTGTATTAAGGAGACAAGAGCTCTGTCCAGCTCTGCTGAGTACTGGAGGGGGTTTAGCTAGACAAATAGTTATCAAACTTTTTTGTTTGGCTATAAGACCCTGACCTCAAACGTATCCTGACAAAGAATCTCTCTTTGTAAGACGTGAAATCAGGTAGATTTATTCTTTCAACGAGGATTTGTCAAGTTTCCTTCATGACAGGCACTGAGGACACAATAGTGGCTTTTGGTAGAAGAACTGAATGAATAGTGATGAAAGTGTATTTCTTCCACCTACCTCAAGAAAAAAATGACAAAACCCATGAAAATTGTAAACTCATTTAGTGTTACAGTGTACAGTTCTAGTTGTGATCCTTAGCCCTCTAATTTGGGCCTTGGCTTTTGGCCCCAGACTTAGTCCTAGGCTGAAAGATGGACTTGGGTACAGCTAGGAAGTTTTCTGGTTCAAATCATCATTGGGTTCTAATGATTCATTATCCCTCTGGAAGGCAGCACTGGCAGAGAAGCCACAAATACACTTCAAAACTGAGTTTTAGTGCTGGTTTTCCTTAACCACATACTACAGAGCCAAGAAGAATTAGGAGTTAAGCAAAAAGTACAGACCAAATACCTCTGGGAGAAGGCCTGAAGCAGCCCCAAAGGAAAGCTACAATAAAGTGACAGAAGCTTGTTTCTTTCACTTTGAGACTGGTCACATCAGAACATGAGTCCAAGGCGCACAGCCTTAAGAGGAGATGTTGTGCTGGTCTCACTAACCACATTATCCTTCGGCTCCAGCCTTTTGACAGGATGTGACTGGTTCACACTCCAGGATCTTAAAGGAGTTACAGTTTGAAGCCAGAATGAATGGCTACAATGCCTGATGTTAGATTTTCATAAGTCACCTTCTGAAAACCTGCATCTTCTATCATCTCCTTGAATTCCTCCTAAAACACAAAGAAGGATACAGCAAAAATCGCCTGGATTTCAACTGTAGGGCCTTTGTTGTAAGCTATAGAAGTTTTGTACCTGAGATGGGAACTGTCGGATACTTTCTACAAGGTATTGATAGGACTTCCAATCTCCTGCAATGACCTCTCCCAGGACAGGAATGACCTGGAAGCTATATACATCATAGAGCCTAAACAAAAAGGCAAAAGATTAAGATTAGAACATGACCGTTAATAAGCAAGAAGGTCTAAGCCTGGGATTATAAACTCAAATGCCTATAAGGGTCAAGCAAGTACCTGAAATAAGTGAAGTGGGCCAGGTGCAAGAGCCTAGGGAGTAGTGAGGCTGTGGTGACAGGCACAGTTAGGAAGTACCAGAAAAGTGGAGAAGGGGCAGTTACTATTCAGCTCTGACTATTGCCATGTGGGAATATGGGCTTAACCAGGGTTGCCATATATCTGATTTCTCAAGTGAAGCTGGAAATCTAGATTTTTATGTAAAATTTCCTGATTTTAAAATATGGACATCTAAGTCAATTTTTAAAATAACCATGAGTCAAACAAAATACATATGTGGGCCCACTTGAGTCTCTGGTTACTGGTTTGAGACCCTTCTGGCCTAGGTGTTGTCATTCAGAAATGGCTGACCTCAGAGGTGGCACTGTCCCTCAGGGACTCTGGGACACTGAACTATGAAGTTCATGCTTATAGCTTACTGGCTATTTTCTGTCCACTTTGGGATGGGAAACGCTTGGCTAGATGAAGAAAATCAAGCCCTGTTAACAATACCAACCTGGATACGAGCGGATTGTTTACTTGGCTGAACTCCAGACAGAGAAACCGTCCTCCTGGCTTCAGGACACGATGGGCTTCCTGGAGCGCCTGAGCAAGACAGGAACAACAGAACACACTCATCAGCAGCCCTCATTCAACTCTGGGAGGCTGAGGCGGCGTCAGCTCCTATGGGCATTATAAAAGTTATTTCCCACAGATCCCGTGTTCACTCTCAGCTGGGAAGCTGTAATAGCAGAGATAACCCACAGTCTCCTAAATTTTTTAGGCATTCTGCTGCCCGTGACTAGAGAAGGTTACTTGGAGTAATCTAAACTGACTCAGATTGGTACAACCCCCCCACAGGTGGCAATTTTTGAATGACTTCTCAAAATCACAATGGATATTCCTTTTTGATCCAGCAATTTTACTTCAAGGAATCTATCTTACAGAAATGTTTCTATTGTGGAAATGACATGGGTTATTCATTATGGCACGATTTGAACAGCACAAGATTAGAAGTATCTTAACCATTAATGAGAGATGCTAAACTATGGAATATATATACAAAGGGAATGCAGCTATTAAAAAAAGGAAGAGCCAGTGTTCTTTATGTGCTGACATGGAAAAGTCTGCAGGTATATTTTTAAGGGAAAAAAAAGCAATGGGCAAAATGTTTCATATGCTAATATTTGTATAAAAAAAGAGAAAATAAATACACTTAATATGCACAAGACATCTTTGCAAAGCAACATTAAGAAATTGGTGACAGCAGGGGGAGGAGGCACTGAATGGTTGGGACACAAGGTGAAGACTTTTACTGATATATCCGTTTGTGCCTTTTGAACTTTGAATCTACTAAAATTTATTATTATTTTTTTAATTTAAAAGGAATAATAAACTGGCTACAGACACAGGACAGGTCATAAAAATGAAGCTAAAGTACACCATAAAGGATGTCCCACCTAAAGCAGGCAACTAGGCAACTGGAGTCCACATTACAGAAATGAAACTGGGTGCCTTGCTTACCATCTTCAAATGTTTGAACAGAATGTTCAAGCAGAAATAAAGAAGAGCTGCATCAGATTAAGAGCTGAACATTCCCTTCTTCCTACAGAGGAACCATGAATCTAGCTACTTTCTGCCAAAATAGGGTTTGAGTGCCTTTTTCTCTGTCAGCCTTGGAAATCCCTCTGGTCTGCAGTGTCAGAGTCAGGTGGCTTCACAAGCGAGAGGAAGCAGATGAAATGAGAGAGCAAGACTGACAGTCTCAAAAATGTAAATACCGGGATTTCTCTGGTGGTCCAGTGGTTAAGAATCTGCCTTCCAACGCAGGGGACGCGGGTTTTGATCCCTGGTTGGGGAACTAAGATCCCACATGCCACGGGGCAACTAAGACCACGCACTCTGGAGCCTGCGCGCCACAACTAGAGAGAAGCCCGCCACCGCAACTAAGACCTGATGCGGCCAAATAAATAAATTTTTTTTTAAAAGATGTAAATACCAACCCAAGCAACAGAGGCTTCTGTGGGGATCTGCTCTGTGTTTTTTTTTCAATTTTGTGGGCAGGAAAATTGGCAATTTAAAGGATTAAGACCTCTAAGTCTGAAACATTCAACTCAGGAGCCGAGCCCAGAGAAGAATCTTTCCCTTTCCTCATTCACGGTGGAGCCACTCCAGGAGAACTAATATCCTGAGTCATGCAAGCGGATGCAGCCATTCATTACCCGATCGATGTGTGTGACATTCCGGATCCCAAAGGCAATGGTGTAAACATCAAACTTGTCATCATCAAAGGGCAGTTCTTCAGCGTCTCCCAATACCCAAGCAAGTCCTGAAAGAGAAAAGCAGTTCTGGCCTCAGTCTGGACAGCTGTCTCCTCTGCACCCAGTGAACTGTCAAACCTGAGGAGGGGGTCGTGGGAAACCCTGAATTTGCAGTAGGCCGGACAGAACTGTGGGTACCGTGGACACCCTGTTGGCGGCTGGCTTGTGAAGTGGGGGCAGTCCTGTGGCAATTAGCCCTTAAACCTGTGGAATCTGACGCTAACTCTGGGTAATTAGTGTCAGAACTGAACTGAATTGTTGGAGAGCTGGTTGGCGCTGGAGAACTGGAGAGCTGTTTGGTGCCGGGCAAACATCACACGTGTGGTATCTGAAGTGGTGTCAGAAAATGCACACCTGCCTTCTCCAGTGGATTCCTGGCCACCGTCTTCACGGTGTCCTCCAGTCCTGAGAATGTGAAGCTGGTGCCCTTGAAGTTTAGCAGGAAGTCCCTCCAAGGTTCTCAGAGTAGACACTGGTCACTTAGTTATGCCTTACCCTTAAGCAATTTTTATCCAACTAGGTGTTTTGTGTAAAGCACTGTGGTTGAGAGCCCAGGTCCTGGGGTTGCCTGTGTTCTAATTCCAGCTTCCCCATTTATTAGCTATATAATGTTTAATAAACTACTTTGTTTCCTCATCTGTAAAATGGAGTCAATAATAGTACCTACTTCAGACAGTCATTGGAAGTATTCGAAGTATGTAATTTAGTATAATTATATTGGTTCTCCTGGAGTCATAGCGAAGCAGAGTGTCTTGACTGCAAGTCTGGTCATGAATTCAGAAAACACCCAAGGGAGCTCCCCATCAGGGTAGCTATGTCCTCTGAGGATCCTGATTTGGCTTTAATATTATTCAACTTGCAGTGAATCAGACATAAAGTATGATAGAGGGACTTCCCTGGTGGTGTAGTGGTTAAGAATCTGCCTGCCAACGCAGGGGACCAAGGTTCGAGCCCTGGTCTGGGAAGATCCCACATGCCACGGAGCCACTAAGCCTGAGCACCACAACTACTGAGCCTGTGCTCTAGAGCCCGTGAGCCACAACTACTGAAGCCCGTGCACCTAGAGCCCGTGTTCCACAACAAGAGAAGCAACCACAATGAGAAGCCCGTGCACTGCAATGAAGAGTAGCCGATGCTCGCCGCAACTAGAGAAAGCCCGCGAGCAGCAACAAAGACCCAATGCAGCCCTAAGTAAATAAATAAATAAATTTTAAATAAAATAAAACACTTGGCTTCCTTAAATAAATAAATAAATAAATAAAATAAAAGCACTGTCACATTCGGTGTCTCAATGGAACTTAAAAAAAAAAAAGTATGATATAGAAGGAAGGCACTATAGGGGAAGGTCAATGGAAATAACCCTCCTGGAAGGCATGCCAGCAGTATTTAACAAGAGCCCTAGTAATAAGTATATCCTTTGACCCAGCTATTTGAATTTTAGGAGGAGGACATTAATGACATCATCATCAAAGCTACTGCTTACTAAGCCCATGATGGCAGGGTCTGTGTCATCACTTTGCATACATTATCTTCTCACATCCTCATACCGACTCTGAGACAGCCGTACTATCATCTTCATGTTTCAGGTGAACAAAATTGAGTATCAGAAAGATTGAAGTAGCTTGCCTAAGGTCACACAGATGGATTAGAACTCAGGAAGTTTTATTCCAGAGCCTGTGTTTTTAACAGTTATGGGATAGTACCTCCTACTGTGAGAAGGGTTATTATTTTCTACATTTTATAGATAAGGTAATTGAGATCTAGAGAGCCTAAACACTTGTCCAAATATATAGTCAGTAAAAAGAAAATAATGATGCATGCAAAAATTTACAAATAAGGATGTTACAACATTGTGCTACGTGCAAAAACATCAGAAAAAAAGAAAGATCAACTAGTTACGTAAATTGGTTATGCAAATCATAAAACATCCATATGAGGGAATATCATAAAAAATGATTTTAAGGAAATTTTTTTTTTTTTTTGGCTGCACCATGTGGCTTGTGGGATATTAGTTCCTTGACCATGGATCGAATCTGAGCCCTCAGCAGTTAGAGTGTGCAGTCCTAATCACTGGACCGCCAGAGAATTCCCAGGAGTTTTTAATAACATGGGAAAATCTCATGATACAATGCTGAATTAAATAAAGCAGGATACTAAATTATATACATAAGATGTTCTCAATTTTATAAAAAGAAAATGATTAGGAAAAAGCTAGGAAGGAAATATATTGAGGGTCATCTCTGGATGCTGAAACTCTGGTTAATATTTACTTCTTAATACCTTTTCAAATTTTTGATTTCTAATATCCAAAATTTTCCCAAATATATCACTTTTATAAACCATCAAATAATCTTTTTAAGGTTCCTGCCCTCCAAGCTTCCATTTTGGGAGGAAGTGCTACATGTAAGTAAAACACATAATAGTACTACACACAAAAATGCCTTTACACATTAATTTTTTAAACTATTAAATCATTTCTAGGATCTTCCTACTTAGTTTCAATTTTTTTTATTTTTTGCAAAGGTATTATTATTGGAGATTGATAAAGCAAGGAGGAAAGATAAAACCATACTATGCAGCATGTAATGATTCCTACGCAGGTGGATTTCTTGGCTGTTAGGAGAGCCTGAAGGGCAAGCTGTGCTATGGAAGAGATGATTCGAGAGGTGGAACATTACCCATCATTTCCATCTTTGTTCTCCAGTCTTCGTGGCTAAGCACCAGAGAGAAGGGAAACACGTTTCTCAGTAGGAGTAAGAACACGGTGCCTTTGTCTAGAAACACTAGTGACTGTCAGCCTTCTGATCAGTGTTGATGGTTAACAAAAGAGCCCTTCATTTGGGGGGCCAAGTGGGCTGCAGTTCGTCTAGGCAGCTCATTCTGTGGGTGGGAGGAGGAGGAGGCAGCAGAATTGAGCTAAAATAACCATAGACACTCATGGTGGGGGTGGGGGAGGGGAGAAGTGCTGATAGGGACCCAAGGGACTTGGCTTCCTTTGCTGTGCACCACTGCCTCTCACGGGGGCTGCCTGCAGTGCTCGGCCAGCGTGGAAGAGGGCAGTGCAGCGGCTCTGAAGAGCTGGGTAAATGTGCTGCAGCTGCCAGATCAGTACTTCTACTGGGGCAAAAAACTGGGGGCAAAAGTATTTCAAAATATGAAAACAAACAGAAAGCCAAATGCAAAATGTATATCTTTAAGCTAGAGCAGAAACTGTCTATTTGGAGGCTGCAACAGGTTCCTGGAGATACCCAGGCATTCTCCCATTGGCCACTGAGAGTACCGTGCTAGGGAAATTTGAGGAGTACCATTTACGGGTGATTCTTCAACTGCATCAGCTGGTCCCTCTGAGAAACCCACGATGAAACAGAGGTAGGAGGGCAAAAGGTTTTTTTTCTTTTTGGGGACAGGGGGGTGAGAGGAGACACCTGGGAAAAATAAAAAGGAGAGGAAGCAAGGCTGTGTGGGAAAAGCCGTTAGACCTGCAGTGGAATATTACTCAGCCATAAAAAGAAACAAAATTGAGTTATTTGCAGTGAGGTGGATGGACCTAGAGTCTGTCACACACAGTGAAGTAAGTCAGAAAGAGAAAAACAAATGCCGTATGCTAACGCATATATTTGGAATAAAAAAAAAAAGGTACTGATGAACCTAGTGGCAGGGCAGGAATAAAGACGCAGACGTAGAGAATGGACTTGAGGACACAGCGGGTGAGGGGCAAAATGAGAGTAGCATCGACATACATATACACAACCAAATGTAAGAGAGATAGCTAGTGGGAAGCAGCAGCATAGCACAGGGAGGTCAGCTCGGTGCTTTGTGATGACCTAGAGGGATGGGATAGGGAGGGTGGGAGGGAGCCTCAAGAGGGAATATGGGGATGTATGTGTGTATATGGCTGATTCACTTTGTTGTACAACAGAAATTAACACAGTATTGTGAAGCAATTATATTCCAATAAAGATGTATTAAAATAAATAAATAAATCTCACACACACACACACACACACACACACACACACACACCTCCCCCCAAAAACAAAGCCATTAGACCTGGATGAAGATCTGAGAAAGTCTCAGCCCACCCAATGGTGGGGGTGGGGTAGAGGTGCTCTGGAGCAAAGACTGCCTGTAAAAAGAGCCCCACATGGGAAATGTCCAGGCCCCAGGAGCCCTGGTTTGAAAGCTGAAGCAGAGCTTAGTTTTGGGAGGGGGATGAAATGGCTCAAGAACAGGGCATGGGGGTCACTGGGGAGCTGCTGGGAATTAAAAGCCAAACTTGTCTCAGTGTCCAAGAGCTGAGATCCAAAGAGCCAGCCCCCATTCCGGATCTGCCATTTAAATTGTGTTAGTTGAAGCAGATACTTAACCTCTTTGGGTTTGGGTTATCTACCCTGTCACACGTGGCTGATAATCTAACTCCCTGGGTTGCTGAAATAATGTACGTAACAGCACACATGCTGGACGCAGCCACACAAATTATCCTCCACTCCTACCCATCTGCAAGTTTTTGAAACCTGGAAGAGAAAGCACTTCAGCATTGTACATATTCCATCTTATTTTATAAACATATAAACATCTCCTCTGGGTCCACTTTCTGCAGGACTTACCAGCTTTGTATCCTTGAGCACGGGCTTTCTGTTTTCCAATCTTTAGCATCTCCTTGTTGATGTCGCAGACCATGACATGAGAACCGCCCAAAGAATCCTCTTCATTCTGGTACTTTTTGGCAATTTCTTCCCAGGATAAATTTTGCTGGGCCCTTAATTGCCTCTTCTCCTTTCTCTGATGCTGTGCCTGAACATAATTAAGGAACCGGAATGCAATGTCACCTGTGGGAAGCCAACAGGAGGAAAGATCAAACACAAACAAAAACAAAAACCCAGCATTTCTTAAACCCAAAAGGAGCAACAAAGGTGCAGGGGTTGAGGAGTGTATGAAAATTGAAGTTTGTACTCATCTCAACAGTAACTATTTTTTTAATTTTTATTTTTATATATTTTATTTATTTATTTTTGGCTGCGTTGGATCTTCCTGGCTGTGCGCCGGCTTTCTCTAGCTGCGGCAAACGGAGGCTACTCTTCATTGTGGTGCACAGGCTTCTCATTGCGGTGGCTTCTCTTGTTGTGGAGCACAGGCTCTAGGTGTGCGGGCTTCAGTAGTTGTGGCTCGTGGGCTCTAGAGCGCAGGCTCAGTAGCTGTGGTGCACGGGCTTAGTTGTTCCACGGCACGTGGGATCTTCGGGGACCAGGGCTTGAACCCATGTCCCCTGCACTGGCAGGCGGATTCTTAACCACTGCGCCACCAGGGAAGCCCAGTAACTTTTCTTTTTAACAGCAAATTTTTTTTTTTTTTTTTTTTTTTTTTTTTTTTTTTTTTTTTTTTTTTTTGCGGTATGCGGGCCTCTCACTGTTGTGGCCTCCCCCGTTGCGGAGCACAGGCTCCGGATGCGCAGGCCCAGCGGCCATGGCTCACGGGCCCAGCCGCTCCGCGGCACATGGGATCCTCCCAGACCGGGGCACGAACCCGTATCCCCTGCATCGGCAGGCGGACTCTCAACCACTGCGCCACCAGGGAGGCCCTAACAGCAAATTTTTAACGTCTAAGATTCTTTAAAAAAAACCTGGACTTCCCTGGTGGCTCAGTGGTTAAAAATCCGCCTGCCAATGCAGGGGACACGGGTTCAAGCCCTGCTCCAGGATGACCCCACATGCTGCGGAGCAACTAAGCCCGTGCGCCACAGCTACTGAGGCCACGTGCCACAACTACTGAAGCCCGTGCGCCTAGAGCCTGTGCTCCACAACAAGAGAAGCCACCGCAGTGAGAAGCCTGCGCACCACAACGAAGAGTAGCCCCCACTTGCCGCAACTAGAGAAAGCCTGCACGCAGCAATGAAGACCCAAAGCAGCCAAAAATAAATAAATTAATTAATTAAAAAAAAAAACCTCGGGCTTCCCTGGTGGCGCAGTGGTTGGGAGTCCGCTTGCCGATGCAGGGGACACGGGTTCGTGCCCCGGTCCAGGAAGATCCCACGTGCCGCAGAGCGACTGGGCCCGTGAGCCATGGCCGCTGAGCCTGCGTGTCCGGAGCCTGTGCTCCGCAATGGGACAGGCCACAGCAGTGAGAGGCCTGTGTACCGCAAAAAAAAAAAAAAAACCTTTAAAAAATTGCATATGTAATGCATGGACACATTCTTACTATAAGACTCAATACCTAAACATGTAGAATAAAACATGAAAGTTGCATTCTCTGTCCACACTCTCCAGACATAACAAGTGTTAAGAGCTTAGCGTGCAGCCTTCTAGTCTTTTTCTAATAATTTTTATGACAGTAACATAAAGGTAAAGGTACAGTCACAAGCAACAGTTCCCTGCCACACCACTTCCTACTCCCAGTTCAGTTCCCCACAGACCATCCTTCCCAACTCCTTTAACTGTTTATTCTGTTGGTTACAGCTACTTCTTTACTCACCAGCTACTTCTTTACTCACCCCCATCTCTGCTTGCTTTTATCCTCCCAATATATTTTATCACTTTTCATAATTCCTCACAGATACCTTTGTAACCTAGAGTAATAAACTAATCAATATATTTTTTTATTTTAATTTTTTCATTGAAGTATAGTTGATTTACAATGTTTCAGGTGTACAGCAAAGTGGTTCAGTTTTACATATATATACATTTTTTTCTTTTTCAGATTCTTTTCCATTATAGGTTATTACAAGATATTGAATACAGTTCCCTGTGTTATACAGTAAGTCCTTGTTGTTTATTTTATATATAGTAGTATACCTCTGTTAATCCCAATTCCAAATTTATCCCTCCACCCCAGTATTTTATTTCTTATTCCACCAACTACAGACAGTACCTCTTGACTCCCTTCAGCATTCCATCATATATATATTTTTATTCTGTCAAGCCTGATAACATTTTATTTGTTCTATAGCTACGTCTTCTGTGCTTTGTTGATGGTTTGAGTCTAAAAGCTGAAAATCAAGTGTGTACATTATTGTGACCAGGTTAATATTGTTCGGGCAAAGCCAGTGCTTTCCGGATCACATTTCCCTTTTTATAATGCAGTTTCCTTGTCTTTGTTTATTTCTTACAGTGTAAGAAATATATCCTTAAGTTTTTCCATTCTCTCCATCCAATTAGGTATTCTCTAGTCACTTTCCTATATATCTAAATATATGTACTCATATAAAACAACTTAAAAACATAAATGGGGATCATATTATATGCATTGTATACAACTTTTCTTTTTCTTCCCACTTAATATGTCCTTGAGACCATTCCATTGGTATTTATAGGCTTTCCTCATTCTTTTAAATAGCTACCTAATATTTTATAGTATTGATGTATCTTAATTTAAAGCCATTTCTTTTTTAAAAATATATATTTATTTATTTTATTTTTTGACTGTGTTGGGTCTTCGGTGCTGTGTGTGGGCTTTTCTCTTTAGTTGTGGTGAGCAGGGTCTACTCTTCATTGCGGTGCACGGGCTTCTCATTGCGGTGGCTTCTCTTGTTGCGGAGCATGGGCTCTAGGCTCGCAGGCTTCACTAGTTGTGGCACATGGGCTCAGTAGTTGTGGCTTGTAGGTTCTAGAGAGCAGGCTTAGTAGTTGTGGCACACAGGCTTAGTTGCTCCGTGGCATGTGGGATCTTCCCAGACCAGGGATCGAACCTGTGCCCCCTGCATTGGCAGGCAGATTTTTAACCACTGCACCACCAGGGAAGTCCCTAAAGCCATTTCTTTATTGAGGTAGAAATAGGTTATTTCCAATTTTTCACTATGACTAAAAATTATGCAGTGAGCATATTTGTAGCTCTACTTTTTCAATGTCTTTTTAAATATATGGGATTACTTTTCAATTGTATTTTCTAAATGGGCAGTTGCTAGCATGTGGTAATGTTACTGGCTGGGGTACATTGGAGATAGAAGCAGCTCTGACTGACCCCCTTCTGTAGCTATCTCTCTGTGCAAGTTTTTGTTTTTGTTTTCAGACTACATGTCTAGAATTTGAACTGTGGGATCCTAGACTGTAAGCATTTTAGATTTTGATAGATTCTGCTAAATCGTCCTCCACCTTACTGCCCTCTGTGCTTCCTTTTGGGTAGAGGGCCACACCAACAAAGCCACACATATGCATGTTTCAAACATGGACATTTGTCTACTGTAACTTATTATTATACATTATCCTATTAGTATAGATTATGACATTATTACATTATATTACACAGTATGACATTTTTCTCTCCAAATGCCTAGTGTGCACCAAATAACAAAGGACCATGCATAAATAAATGAGCTTTTGATATCTGATATCATAGTAGGTTAGGCAGAAAAGTCTGCCTAGAAAGCTTACATAACATGATAAAAGCTCTCCCACTTCCCCACACCAAAGAAAGAGGGAAAGTGGGATAAAGGTTAAACAGAAGGTAAAACGGTTGTTTAGATGGGGAAATGCCACTGGAGTTAAAAATTGATCGTTTTACTTTGTAATCCTGTGAATTTTAGAAAAGTGACAGGCACAAAGCTGATATTCTGTGCTTTTGACTGACATTCAGTTAAAAAGAAAAGAGTAAATCTTTCTGAGAAGTGTACTGATTTTCAATTACTATCTTCAGGCTAATGGTAGGTGAGCTAGCTCATTCCAACAAGAGACACTAATTTTTTAAAACTATTTTATTTTTATTTTTTACTTATTTATTTATTTTGGCCACACTGCGAGGCATGCGGGGTCTCAGTTCCCCGACCAGGGATCTAACCTGTGCCCCCTGCAGCGGAAGTGCAGAGTCTTAACCACTGGACTGCCAGGGAAGTCCCAAGAGACACTAATTTTTATAAAAGGAGCTTAGTGGTACCCCAGGATACAGAACTGTATGTTACCTGTGCCTCCAGCAACATCCAGCAGCTGGGTCCCCGGAAACGGGCGCATCTTCCAGAGCAGCAAATCCTTCCAAACACGGTGGATACCAAGACTCATCATATCATTCATCACATCATACTTCTTGGCCACACTTTCAAACACCTGATAGACTTGAGAGAAATACAACATGATTGGACTATTCATAAGATTAACCTGGAAAAGTCCTAAATGAAAGAGGAGAAAGCTTTCCCCCCCATGAAATTAACTGTCTGCAAGGTGGAGCCAAGTCATAATGCTTGATGCCCAAATCTTCACCTTAACATTACCCCTTCTAAAAAAGGCTTAAATTACATCATGTAAGAAAGAAGTCAACCTCTTTTCTGTTATCTTAGTTAGCTTTACCTAGGGTCATTACCTTGTAATAATGTCATGCACATACTTAAGTACTAAATAGGTTTCTGTTTTTCTTTTTCTTTTTTTCTGCCACGCAGCTTGGCTTGCAGGATCTTAGTTCCCTGACCAGGGATCGAACCCGCGCCCTCAGCAGTGAAAGTGCTGTGTCCTAACCACTGGACCGTCAGGGAATTCCCCAGTTTCTGTTTCTTAGAGGAAGGGGCGGTGGGGGGTTGGAATGTTTCTAATATTATTATAATAAAAGACAACAAAATCCATTAGAAAGACATGACAAATGGATGGGAAGACCTCAGCTTATCTCTGCCAGCGTCACTGAGAAAAACCTCATGTACAATTTGGTGGGCAGATGGATGGCAGGATGTGAATCAGGGCCAAGTCACACTGTAGAGGGTCCTCATGACCCTCCATAGGATTAAGGCAGAATGTGGAATCTGGGCTAGCTGAAGAGTTAAGGAATTTACTATCCAATACACTTTAAAGTACAGGCTACATTTAACTTCTTTGCACCTCAATTTCTGCCCATGAGATGAGAATATCAGCGCCAGCCCCCTACCTGCCTGCTGTAAGGCTGAATTAGGTAATGAAGGGGAGACACGTTGAGTTCCTCAGATAAAATGTGCTGCTTAGACCCAAAACATTACTGTCCTCTGCTGAATCAGCAGACTATAGAGCCCCCTCCTTTAACTCAGTCTTGAATGTCTATTCTCAACCTTGGGATCCTATAAGCTTGCTCTTTGCTTTTGAACATCTTTTGGGGGTACTTAGAGGGACACTAAGGCTCAATCCACTAAGTATAAGCCCTTCTTGCTTTACATGGTTCTAATATACAAGAATTTCAGTTACTGTGGTTTAGTTCAATAATACCAGTCCTCCAGCAACTTCAAATCCAGTGGTCTATTAACTGAGACTAATCACATAAAGTACAAATTCGGCTAGTAGTTCTTCAGTCCACAAATCATACATAAATAACAGATATGCATCATGATCAGAAGCCAATAATGTCACTTCTCAGTTTGTAGGTGGTTGGTCACTAGACATCAGTTATTCAGTTCACATGCAGACAGCAAAGCATGTAGTTGTGTTATCTTCTTATCTCAGCTGTAAATCTCTGTGGCATTGTACAAAACTAGATAACTGAAAGAGGAAACTGGCCAATGAAAATGAAAGTGCAACAAAATAATGAAAAGTGATAACCCTGGAAGTGAAATTTGAATATGTCAGTGGAGTTACAGGAGAAACATGACCATGGGAATGTTGATACTGCTGACCCTCGAGAGGTTTTAGATATGCAGCCAGAGGAACTTTGGGAAAATTAACTTATGGATGTAAATGAGAATGTGGTTGTGATGAAAAGGTTGAAGATGTCCCAGAGGAAATGATGCCAGCAAAAAATTTCACATTAAAGGAATTCTTGGAGATATTTCATGACATTGAAAGTGAAAGGATAAAATGTTAGAAGCTGACTGAACCTTAGAAAGAAGTATGGCCGTTTGCTGAGGCATGGAGAAGGTGCTCACTCCCTACTGTAAATTATATGCCAAAAAGGACGCAAACACTGTTTAAACTACTCGTGGTAAATTTTTTACAAAGGAATAAAACAACTTAATTCTCAATCTTTCTAATTTTTTATTAGATTTTAATTTAATTTAAAATTTTAAATTTAAACAATTAAAAATTCTAATTGTATTAATTAAATCTAATTTTAAATGACTGTGCTAAATAAATATCAACTTTACTATTTTTTCATTTCCTTATACATTTATAACTGACAGTAAGAGAGTTTTTGATGTTTGATAATTTTTAAAGGTTCTGGAACAATCGCAATTTTCCCCATTGATCCTTAAGGTCATTGTCATGATTTCAGCTTGCATGGACATTTTTACTGTCCTGCATCATTGTGCAAAGGGAAGATTGCCTGTACTTCAATCTTGGGTCTCAACCTGAAAGTCGTATTTAGCTTACTGGGTAACTCTTCCCCCCGTCATTGTGTGAAATGTTGTTTATACATTGTAAAGCACAATACAGAGGTTAAGCATTATTATTATTTTGGAAGCAACCCATGTGGATTCAAATTCCAGCTATGCCACTTATTAGTAGTTTATTCATCTATACAAACAGGATAAGAGTTCCTACCTCATACGCTTGTATTTATAAGAACTAATGTGGGGCTTCCCTGGTGGCACAGTGGTTGAGAGTCCGCCTGCCGATGCAGGGGACATGGGTTCGTACCCCGGTCCGGGAGGATCCCACATGCCGCGAAGCACCTGGGCCCGTGGGCCATGGCCGCTGAGCCTGCGCGTCCGGAGCCTGTGCTCCGCAACAGGAGAGGCCACAACGGTGAGAAGCCCGCGTACCACAAAAAAAAAGAACTAATGTGAAATATTTTTAAAAGGTTTCAGGGCCTCAATAAAAGTTTGCTATCGTTTTACTTGGCTCCATTTATTTCACGCCATAATCAGTTATCAAGCTCCCAATGTGCATCAGGTGCTGAGGATACAGACGTGAATGAGCCACCATCCCAGCTTTCTGGGGATTCACAGTGAAATAAATGTTAATTTAAATTCAGTATTCAAAGAGTTACAGTAGAGCTACGTATAATATTTAGTTAAGGTTCAGGTGAGAGGTAATACAACGTGCTAGTCTATAAGAGGATGGAAATTCAGTTGTAGGCTCTTTCTCTTATTTCCTGGGTGACCATAGGCCAAGTTAAGGAACCTCTCAGAGTCTCACCTTATCCATCTGTAATATGGGCATAATACCTTCCCCATTACAAATGGTACAGAGTTTTTAAAAAGTTCTTTTCCTTTCCTATGCTTATGGTGAACACAAAAAACTGCTCAACAATATCTAACATTTACTGAGCAATTATGAAGTGCCAGGCATTATTCAAAATTCTTCACTGTATGAAGTAATCTAATCTTCACAAGAACTCTATGAAAAAAGTTACTATTATTCCTATCGGGCAAATTTGGAAGCTGAGGCACACAGAAAATAGTTTCCTTCTTTCTTTTTATAAAAGATGGCCTATCCCTTTAGCAAGAGATTAAGAACGTGGGCTCTGTAGTCCGACCAAACTGGGTTGGAATACTAGTTCCACCACTTACTAGCTATGTTAAACTGGGCAAGTTTTTGCTTAACGTTTAAGCCTCAGTTTCCTCATACGTAACATGGGATAGCAATATTCATCATCGGGAAGTTGAAATGAGAATTGTAAACAATGTCTGCACACTGCCTGGCACATCATAAACGCTCAACTGATGGGGTTTTGTGATAATTACTTAAAAAGAGGAAGCGTCTCAGTTTGGCAGGGTTAGGCTGGGGATACTCCTTGGAGGTCAGGACTGCAGAAGATAATGCACCAGAGCCGACAGGACGTTAAATCAACCCTTAATAAGGGCAGAAGAAACTAGATCGCAGACGGTCAGATTCCCCCCTCCCCCCTCTCACCCTTTGCACCTTTGCCCCCCTTCTCCTCTTCCGACACAGTCTCAAACCCGAAGTGCGTTTCGGTTGCCCGCTTCTCTTGGGACAAGGGCCGCGCACCCAGCGGGCCCCTGGGCCAGGAGCTACGAAGCCCGGGAAGCCTGCAGCCCGGCAACACTCGCGACCACTCACGGCAGCAGAAGCTCCGTAAAACCCAGCTCCCGGGGGCCGCCATCTTGACAGTCGGGTGACCGCCTCCAGACAGGATGTCGCGTTGCCTCACTAGATGGATGACGGCGGCCGGCCAGAGACATTATTAGCTGAAGGCGTCCTGAAACCTGATATTAAGGAGTTCTGCAGGATCTCTGGGATTCTGAGGCTATTTAGGCTTTGAGTACCCGAAATCCCTTTCTCTCTCTCTCTCTCCAAATTGAATATAGAATTCACCAGGAATGAGCGGACCCTAGGGAGAACCCCCAATCACCTCTCTGAGGCCACGTCTCTGCAACTTGCCAACCTGTAGTACGAACTTCCAAGATATTGAGTAACTCTTGTATTCTGGTGCAGAAGAGGGCAAACGGAGGTACAGTGTGGTAAAAGGCTAATATTACAGGATCAATTCTCTCAATCCTTGGCGTGCATAAAGAATCACTTGGCTTGATCTTAAAGTGCACATTTCCGGGCCCCAAATACCAGAGATTTGGGATCCGTAAATCTGATATGGATACTGAGAATCTATTTGACCAAACTTCTCTGGTGATTTCTATGAGAGGGATTGGCAGACCAGTCTTGAGAAACATGCTAGACTACTCTGAATAATAAACATAGGAAAGATTGTTCGTTGGTCTTTCCATTTTATGAACCTAGGAAGTTCATAGATGGGAAGGAAAACTCTGGCATCTATTTAGTAAGTCACCAGAAAACACCACTCAGCCTCCCTCTCCTGCTATCACAAAGCTACATTTCTAGCTCCAACTGGTATAGAATGAGTGCTTTACTTCAACCCCAGATTTTCCCATTCTTTTCTATGGTAAGGGTAACGTAGAGCATCTTGTGCAAAAGAGGATGGAGGTGGTGAGTTTTATTTGGATTTCTGTATGTTTCTGCTTTAATTTTCTTTAAAGTATGTTTCCTGTAAATGTTTCACAAGGAGAAAGCGCCAAGGACCCTAAGAAACTACTTTGAAAAGGAAAAATCTCTTCTTGGCTTAATGTAACCTGACAGATGGACACCTGCTGCTTTAGTTTGGAAGAACCACACTGGAATTTCTCTCTTTCCCTCTCTTTTAAGAGTGATAGAAGAAAGGAATGATTCACCCGTGTAATCAGAGTTCTCACATCTTTGTTAAAGGAAATAAAAAATCATCCAGGAATCTTAGTGTATCTTCCACGTCTATTCATACATAAGAATGGACTTAAGGATTTTCTAGACTTAATTTGATGCATGATGTAGCCATTCTCTCATTTCAATATGATTTGTGGGGGGGGGGAAGCTGGAAAAGGGAAAGCAAGATAAGGACTGGTGGAGGGCATTTAAGGAAATTTTAAAAATGAGATTAGGGCTTCCCTGGTGGCTCAGTGGTTGAGTCCGCCTGCCAATGCAGGGGACGTGGGTTTGAGCCCTGGCCTGGGAAGACCCCACATGCCACGGAGCAACTCAGCCCGTGTGCCACAACTACTGAGCCTGCGCTCTAGAGCCCGTGAGCCACAACTACTGAAGCCCGCGTGCCTAGAGCCCATGCTCCGCAACAAGAGAAGCCACCACAGTGAGAAGCCCGTGCATTGCAATGAAGAGTAGCCCCCCACTCGCCGCAACTAGAGAAAGCCCGCGTGCAGCAATGAAGACCCAACACAGCCAATAAATAAATAATAAATAAATTAAAAAATGAGATTAGTATCTAATTTCCTTTATCCCAGTTAAAACTGTTAACTGCAAGATTGATTGACTTGTATATACTTATTAATGTTTTGTATAACATGTGACGATTAATAAGGAACCCAAAAGGGCCTAATTAGGGGAAGTCTGGGATTTTGTCTATTTGTTTATTTGTTCATCTATGACTGTTGATATTCTGCTCATCCTTCTGTGCTCAGCTCAAGTAACACCACCTCTGGGGAAGCCCTCCTCTACCCCTGCTAAATTTTTGTACATCTCTCCTTGAGGCCTCTGCTCTGGTCAGCATTTTGTGTTAACTTTATTATAGTCCTTATCACATTCTTGCATTAATTTATTTCGGAATTCTTTGTGCTGAGCACAGTGCCTGGCATATAATAGGTTTCTAACTAGATAAGGTTAGCCTTATTTATTGTTATATTTATAAGAATTATTTATCTTTTTCACAGTGTTTCTATGATACTTTAAATCTTGAACTGCTACTGTTGGAACAAATCATTTATAATTTTCCAAAGTACAGATGGGTGTCATATGATTTCTAAAATACATATGTGATTTTCTAAGTCTCAGTGTCCATATCTGTAAAATGGAGAACTGCTTATCTTACAGGTAGTTGAGAATGTCACTTATTAGCTGTGTGATCATGGCAAATGATCTAAGCTTTTTGAGTCCGTTTCCTTGTCTTTAAATTTGAGTTATTGTGAGGATAGATGTGATACTCCATAAAAACTGCACAGAGCAGTGTCTGCTAATGATAAGCACTCAATGGTAACTATTATTATTAACACTGAAATGAAATATTAACAATGATTTATATTAATTAATAAATGACTATGAAATGAAGTAATTGTATGAGGAAGTGCTGTAGAGTGATATTAAATGTAAAGTATTGTCATTATTATCATTATTAGGAGATTGAATAAGAGCCATAAATAAATTGATATTAATACTAGAATAAGAACTATAACTTACAATGAGTCAATAAAGGAATTCCACAGGTATTCCAATGTTTGGATGCATTATGAGTGGTATGTATTATTATTAGTGTACTAAGACCAAAACCTGTACTGCAAGTCCCATCATCCTGTAAGATCTCTCACACGTTGAGGAGGAAAAAAAGGAAAACAAACAAACAAAAACCCATTGGACCCGGATGTAGGCAGAAAACTACATTTCCCAGCGTGCTTCACGCTCACATCTCCACTATATATAGTTCATCCGGGTTCTTCGAGATGCTGTTTGGCGACTCGTCGCCATTCCCGGAGCAGCTCGGCCTCGGCCCAGAGGCGAGTGTCGGTCGCTGTGTCGGAGACACTTGTCCCCGACACCAAGACAGCAAGCCCTCTCCCCTGCCCCGCGGCGGGAGAGCGTGTCCGGCCGGCCGGCGGGGCTCGCGCACCCTCCTTCGCCTCCCCTTTCCCCGCAGCCTCCGCCCCGCCAGGCCCGGCCCGGACTTCCGAGCTCCGGCCTCCTCCTCCTTCTCGGTCACCGCCGCCGCCGGGCTCAAGAGCCCCGCCCGCCGCTTCTCCTTCCAGTTTGAGAAGCCGAGGAAGGAAACAGGGAAAAATGTCGCCATGAAGGCCGAGAACCGCTGCCGCCGCCGAGCCCCGCCGGCCCCGAACGCCATGAGCCTGGGTCTCCGCCGCGCCCGCTCCGCTCCGACCGCCGCCGCCGCCGCCAAGGCCCCCTTTGATGCCGCAGAGCTCCCCCAGCGCCGCCGCCACCGCCTCCGACATGGACAAGAACAGCGGCTCCAGCAGCTCCTCCGCCTCTTCGGGCAGCAGCAAAGGGCAACAGCCGCCCCGCTCCGCCTCTGCAGGGCCGGCCGGCGAGTCTAAACCTAAGAGCGGTAAGGGCGGGCTCCTGTGGCGGTGGGCGGGGGGCGACTGCTCCTAATGCTGGGGAGGATCCTCGCTCGTGTGCCAGCTGGGTCACCCAGGGACAAGCTCCGCTTTCTACTATTCATATCTTTCTCTTTTCCATGGCTCCCATTACTTCTAGTTAACACTTAATGGGAACTGTACTGCGTGGTTTTAGTATATCCTTGCATTAAAGCTCGAAATAGCTCTGTGAAGTAGGTGCTATTCTTATCCCCATTTTGCAGATGAGGAAATTGAGGCTCAGAAAAGGTGAGGTCACCAGCTAGTATGTGTAGCAGGCCTGAAGACCCGGTTTGTCTGACGCATCAGCGTACGCTCCTAAAACCACTATGTTCATTTACTCTTAATGTTGAATTAGAATTGGGTAGTGTTCAAGTTTAAACAGGGGATGGTGGGGCCCAGAGATTTGTTAAACTCAAATGTCATGTTGAATAACCTGGTCCCAGATCTCCCCAGATGAAGAGGACTCATCTTTGAATGGCTTCGTTTAGTGTGGAGTAGTGGTTAAGAGAACAGTCTCTGGATTCAGTCTTTTTAGGTTTGCCAGACCTTGAGTGAGTGTCTCAGTTTCCTTACCTGTAAAGGTGGACAAAATAAATTAACTTAGGAAACAAATGAACTAATGCTTAGGAGAGTACCTGACACCTGTTATGCACCAAATACACATCATGTCTATTTCCTTGTTAGACTAGGGTGGTGTCATCTTATGAGGAAGATTTTGTCATTTCTGTAGTCATGCCTCTCAATGTTAAATATGACCATCATGATGATAATAGCTACCATTTATTGAGGGCTTACCATGTGCCAGGTACTGGGCTAGGCTTTTACCTCTTTTTTCAATACTCCCGTCACCTGTCCAGCAGGGTGGAATTGTTCACATCTAAAGAAGGAAGAAGGTGAGAGGCCAGGAGTTCCGGAGTTGGCAGAATCTGGAGTTGAATGTCTTCGTCTTACTTCAAAGCTCTGCTCTTTTGTATTTTGATTAAATTAGCAGTAATAGGAAATGTTTTCAGTGGGAATAGTGGGGATGTGTGGCAGAGAGGGGAACATTTGGAGTCCCCAAATGTGGAGCTCCAGTTGTTTAAAACTTCCAAGATTAAGGAAACTGCAAGGCTGACTTAAAAACCAGAAAAACAACTGTAAGGCTGAATTGAGTTCAGAGTTTTTCTGCTCGATATAGCAAACTTGTTTACTTGGTACATCAGGGTCTTCTAGAGCTTGCTTTTGGAACTCAGGTGGAGACCAGTTGTCTTGATAAGAATGAATGCTTTAAATATCTAAGCAGGGATAAGTGTATACTCTCAGGCCACGTCAGGCAATATTATGTAGACTAATTTTGGGGTTTTGCACATGTGTAGGTTTATCGGAGATCTTCCCTAGAGGTAGAGGTTTGCCAGTCCTCTTGGCCAGTGTTGGAACTAGTTTAGAACAGTCTGCATATTTTTCATTGTAGCTGATAAATAACTTATGCATTCTATTCCTAGATGTTAAAGATTCTGGTTCTCCAGCTATCTTAATTCTCAACTAACTTTTCTGGGGCTCCTGTTTAAGCCACTGACTTACAGTCATGAGTCAGTTGCAGTAAATGCCTTAAGTTGATTTATTGTTTAGTGAAGCAGTAGGTGAAAGTGTGCCCCAACTCAAACAAAATAAAACGGCAACAAAACTGAGGTATGTAAGGCATTTTACTTGTATTGTCCTGACTTTGAATATGTTGATTAGTGGAACTAACTCTCATTACCCAACAGGATGATACAGAATTCTATTGTGGTTTGACCAAAGCAAATATTTGTCAGTGTTAACATTTCAGTCAGACTTGTATAGAGTAAGTATTAATTGCTGGGTTCATTCTGACTGAAGTGAATTTTTTTTTTTTTAAGCAACTACATAAAGGGACTTCCCTGGTGGTCCAGTGGTTAAAACTCCATGCTTCCACTGCAGGGGACACAGGTTCCATCCCTGGTTGGGGAACTAAGATCCCGCATGCCATGCGGCATGGCAAAAAAAAAAAGAAAACCATAAAATACTCTTTTTTTTTTGGCCGCTGCTGCCATGGGGCATGTGAGTTCCTTAGTTACCCAACCAGGGGTGGAACCCGTGCCCTCTGCAGTGGAAGCATGGAGTCTTAACCACTGGACTGCCAGGGAAGTTCCCCTCCCCCACAAAAAAAAAACCCATAAAATACTTTTAAAACACTATTCATCTTATCAATTGAAAGCTTCTGAGGAAGGAAGTAAAAACTCACGGAAAGGACTTTTTTGCTGGACTTTATGAAATACACAGGTGTGCCCTCTGGTAGCATTAGTTTTTGTTTAATATGTTTGTAAGAGAGCTTGAATATGTTTGCCATTGCTATTGCCTACTTTTCTGGCTACTGCTATGTATATTCCCTTAGCAAAAAGGAAGGATAGGCTTGTAGCTAAATAGAGTTCCTCATCAACCATAATCACCTGTTTGCATTTAGGAACAAATTCAAAGACAGTAAATAGAGATTAAAAATGGCTTAGGAAACTAGATACTGGCTAAGGTTGAGCTGAAAGGTAGCATATACTGCCTTAAGAACATTACAACTAAGACCAATGCTACCACAGCAGATATTGTTCAGGACCTCTTACACAGGGACTTCTACTTCTAGATGGCTGCTCTAACAAAAGAGTAGATTGAAATTCTGCATAATTCCGTAAAAAGATTTCTGTAGGATTTCAGAAGCTGACTCAACACTTGGTGTACTTGATTCAGCTGGAAATTGTTGAAGGGACCTCTTGAGTTTCATGGTACTGAGTTGAAGAACAGGAAAGGTGAGGTGAAAAGACGACTTACAACTTGTCTTTCTGTTGTTAAAGTAACAAGAACAAGGATTTTTCAGTTTTTAAATATTTAATTCCCTTTTCCACTCTCCTTTTCCTACCTCACATGAGAAAAACACCTTTGGTTTCTATTCTCTAAACCATGTGTGTAATAAATGGTCATTTGCTTCCTAGTTACATGATTAATATACTTGAGTCGTTGTTCCTGCGACTGGCTTAGGTTTGCCCTTCATGCACACAGGAAATAAGTACATTTGGCTAACAGGATTTACTTGATCTTTCTGGCCAGATTGGCATACCACAGTTTCTTTGCCTTGGCTAATTGCTTCAAACATTTGCATAATACTCCTTTTCTTGGATCTATTCCTACAGTTTTGTTCCAGTAGGGCTAAGATGTAGTTCTAAGAACGTTCAACAGTAAATATCCCAGGAACGTAGCCCAGAGGAGAGAGGTGGATTAGAGTTTGGGGAAAGTTGTTTAGAAAGAGCAAAGAGGGACTTCCGTGGTGGCACAGTGGTCAAGAATCCGCCTGCCAATGCAGGGGACACGGGTTCCATCCCTGGTCCAGGAAGATCCCACATGCCGCGGAGCAGCTAAGCCTGTGTGCCACAGCTCCTGAGCCTCCGTTCTAGAGCCTGCGAGCTACAACTACTGAGCCCACATGCTGCAACTGCTGAAGCCCACGCGCCTAGAGCCCGTGCTCCACAACAAGAGAAGCCACTGCAACTAGAGAAAGCCTGTGCACAGCAACAAAGACCCAACACAGCCAATAAATAAATAAAAATAAGTATTTAAGAAAACAAACAGTAAACTGATTAAAAAAAAAAAAGAGCAAAGAAAGTAAAAAGAGGCAAGAGAGAGACCTGGCTGTTTTGGGGCAAACAATGGACCCTGGCCCAGAACCAGTCTCTTGGCCCATCCTTCTGGGTGGGGGATGGTACTGCCATGGAGGTTAAAGGAAGGTCAGGTATTATGAAGCAGTTATTTTGAGGTTGGTGGTATGAAGCACTGTCTTGACACTCCTCCTCTTATATTCCGGTACCAGAAGCCAGGTTACTAGGGGTAATCTGCTCTGAAGAAAGCCTCTGAGCTGTAAATGGACCTGGAGGTTTTGATGGCTTTGAAAATTGAGGTGACTTAAAGCCTTCTATAAACACCATTTAGGGAAGTTAAAAGAATTTCCAGGCTGGTTGGCTTGAGTCCTTGGTTTCTATGGCTTTTTGAAAGTCTAATAGGTGCTCTTGATAGGAATTTTAGATTTATTAATAATAGGCTTTCAAATAACAGCAACTATGTGCCAGCCACCATGGTAGGCATTTTACAGAAGTTTTCTCTTAGTCCTCATGACTCTATATGAGGAGGGAGGAGAGAGGATTAGCCCTATTTTACTGACAAGGAAACCAGGAGTTAGAGTAATTGTCCAAGTAAATTCCTAAGAAGTCCCAGGCAATATTACTAAATACACTTTATATAAATTCACTTAACAAGCAAGTAACTTATTGGCACATGCGTCATTCCTGATACCCCCTCTCTCTTCCTTTCATTCAGAATTACTAATTTCAGCTGGATTCAGTTATCAGTTGATTCTGTAGTAAGGCCATATGTTGCCCCTCCAGAGGTGCTTGTCAACCGCTTTGGATGATGGGTAAGCAACTTGCTTGTGACATGGCATGAATCAGCAGCAGAAACTTCCTGGCTGGTATTCTGATCTCTAGACTGTCCCACCTGTTACAACTACAGCTAGAAATGTTGATGATGCCAAATTTTTTAACTGAAAAATTTATGGCCTGTAATTTGGTAATTGGGGGAAGAGACTGAGATACGCTTACCGTTACTTGGTGGAGACCTTTCTCTTAGGGAAATGTGGGACAGCTGAGACAGTGGATTAAGTTTTCAAGTCTCTTGAAACTAGGATCCTGTGTTCTGGATTTGAGCCATTTAACTAATGGTCCATTTTGGACTGTGTCTTGACAGTTTTTGGCAGTTCTCATCTCTGGGTGTGCATTAGAATCTCCTAAGGACCTTTTAAAAAAATTTTTTTAAATAAGGATGTGTGGGGCTCTTCCCTAGCAATTCTTTCTGATTCTTTAGGTCTGGTTTGGGCCCTGACATCCATAGTTTTAAAAGTCTCTGCAAATGATTCTCTTGTGCAACCAGGATTGTGAACAACCACTTTGAAATTTAAAACTTTCAACAGAGAATATGTGTGTCCTAGGAACTTAGTTTGACTTTTTTGTCTGTTTTCCAAAATCTAAAGCAGATCACCTCATTGCTATCTCCTATTAGAGAAAGGAGGACAGATTCAACCCCCAACTTATTCACATGTATATTCTGGCAAGTTGCCTGTAGGACACCTCAGAAATAGCACTCCGAGTTTTATCTTTGGGTCCCAGGCCTGACTGTACCTTCAATCTTTAGCTGCCTGGGTCTAGAGATAAGAGCCAGCCTCTCACTTTAGATGTCTGACTTCATGCCTGTAGGTAAGTGAGAGACAAGATGAGGGAGTGGATTTTAGCAACTAAAATCATGAATCCTTGTGTGGTCAGTTGTAATGTTTTAGAAGTGAGCAGTTCATTGTCAGCAGTTCTGTAAGCATTATGAAACCGTTTCCTTGCCAGTGTGGTAATAAGTGAAGAAATGAAAACAGCCCTCCTCCTGAGTGCCAGCTTACCTTTTTGAGCCCTTGAAGTGTAGAATCTGGCTTTACCTAAATCTATGCAGTCTAAATCTATTAGGTCTTGAAAACAACAGGGTCAAATGCAGGATCGTCTGAAATAGTCTTGGATAATAAGGTTTGGGGAACATGTTTTCTGCATATGCCTATCCTCTTCATAAAACCTCATTTCTTTTCATGGTAAAGTTAGCTGGGGTTCTATATCCCTCTGAATTTTCGATTTATTTGAAGTTTTACTATAAACTAATTCCATGGGTTGAGAGCAAGGCAGAATTTGAGATCTGAAGCTTCATTTTCTAATTGTTACCACTGATGCCATGTTTGACAGTAACTGTTGTGAACTGAAGTAGTAGGTAAAAGTCTCGTTCTTAAATCCTAACTTTTAAGCTCCGGTCACTTTCCCTAACTGGGATTGAAAGGTGACTGGTAGGAGTGAACCCTAGCCTGGCAGCGTTTCTTTGACCATCTGTTCTGCTTACAATGCTGCCATCTCACATGACTATTTGGTCAGGTTTGGAGAGGACGGCATACCTCTCATTTATCCCATGTTGCTGGCAAACTGAGTGTGAAGTGGTTGCTTTGAAAATTTGGACTCTGGTTTATCAGCTACTGTTTCCTTTTCCCTGAGCATATGCTTCACCTTGAATTTATTTTTGTCTGCCATAAAAGAAGCTGGTCACCTTGTCTAGAAATAATTTCTTGTAGGTACTTACAATTTTTTAATTATCCAAATTATTAGTATACAGAACAGTAATTCTGTTTACTTAGGTCAGAATCTTAGAGGGTGAGGCCTGAGCACAAGAATCCCTTAAAAGCTCATCTGGGTGATTCCTACAAACTGTAGGATTGAGAACCACTGTTTTAGGCCAACGTGAATAGCTTCGTTTCCCAAAGGTAAACGTCATTAACAGCCTGCTCTGTTGCCTTTCCAGACATGTTTCTATTAATTATATATTTTTAACATAAACAGGATTAAGCTATATTTTGGCAGGTGGGGGGGGTTGTAGTTTCTGAGGCTCATGCTGGAGTCTCTTGACTTTATAAACTACCACCCCTTTAAAGTTTGAGGGTAAGCCTAATGGATTTCTTCATTAAAAGTCCCCCAACTTCTGTTTTCTCTGTTTTTGCTTTTAAAGCCATTAAAGTAGGATACAGACTTGATTTGGTCAGATTTCCCTGTTGAAATAAGGCAAGATGGAGTGAGTGAAGGGACAAGAAAGATTAGTCTTTTTTTGTCCAAAGACTAATTTGGGGACCTTTCACCGTTATTTACTTGGTATGGTTCTCATGTTCTCAGATAGGTTTTATTTTGCCTCCTCTCCCCTGCTTTTTTTTAAAGCTGGTAAACTTTGGCACATGTTAAATGTGTCTGGTCAGGGTTCTTTGTTCAATTTGGACAAAATAATCTATACAGTTCAGCTCCGCAGTAGAAAAAGTGGGGCAAAGAATACAAACGAGCTCTTTACACAAAATACAAATGGTTAACAGATTGAAAAAATGTTTGTTGCTAGTCATCAGAGAAATTCAAATTTGAAACATTATTTTGACCCTTCAATTTAACAAAGTTTATTCAACTCAGTATTATAAAGAATGTAGTAAACTAGATGTTCTTTCTTATACTGTTGTTAGAATATAAATAAATTGGTATGGTTTTGGAAAGCAACTTGAGGATGTGTAAAAGGCTTTATGATCATACTTAATCTGCTAATTCTACTTTAAGAACTTGACATAATTATACACAGGCCTCTTTATAAAGAGGTTCCCAATACTATTTAATAAACAAAAAGTCAGAAGCCACCTAAATGTACAACAAATTGGTTATGTTACGCCATAAGCATATGGTAGACAACAGTGTGGCCATTAATCATGTTTTTGAAGCCTAGGGGTGCATGCAAATGCTCATGGAATAATAGGTGGAAGACAGTATATCTTATATGCCTGTCATTCTGTGGAAGATGTGTGATGAGTGTATAAAATGGAGAATAAAAGGAAATTAAACACTTCATAGGTTGGTATTCCATGGGCACTGGCGAATTTATTCTTCTGGTTTCCAAAATTGAACATATGTTCTTGTAATTGGAGGAAAAAAGCAAGAAACAGTTTTTAAAAGGGTATAACTTTACGCTGATATAGTCTTAGAGTCCAGCTTCTTTTGTTTTGTCAATTTAATAGCTTCTCAGTTTGACCTCTAAAATGTATGTAAATATTGTTTTGCTTTTGTGCCTTCTGTATATCTGCTAAGACCTAGGCCACACCATTGCGGTACAGGGTCTAGCTGTGTTGTAGTAATTTAAGAAGAAGGCCTTCTGTCCTGCCTCCAGATAAAGTACTTTTCCTTAATATAGATAGGCTGTTCTTTTTCTGTCACTCTGTCTGAATGGACTTTTATCAATACAAGAGCAGCGATTAAGCTCTGTTATAAAGAAAGACATTGTGAACTGAGAGTCTCTGTGGTTTGATCTATATTGTGTCCCTCCTGAGGGAGGGACCCTTTAGGCTTCATTCCAAAAAAAAATTTTTTTTTCACCTTACTGTGTAATGTCTTGCCCAAAGCACTGATGCTCTGGCCCAACCCAGATTTCTTGGAGGTCATGGAAGGGCCCACTTGCCTTTGTTTAAACACAATTTTGTTGGGAGGTGGAGAGCAATTCTCCAAGTATATGTATCGTTTCTTAACTAATTTTTTCACTTTTCTTGCTTTCAGATGGAAAGAACTCAAGTGGATCCAAGCGTTATAATCGCAAACGTGAACCTTCCTACCCCAAAAATGAAAATTTTATCAGCCAGTCCCGTCGCTCCACTTCACAGAAAAGCAAAACTTTTAATAAGATGCCTCCTCAAAGGGGCGGCGGCAGCAGCAACAAACTCTTTAGCTCTTCTTGTAATGGTGGAAGACGAGATGAGGTATGGAATTTTCGAATGTCCTTTCTAGAACATAAGAAGCGTGAGGTCTGATCCCCCCATCCCCAGTTTATTAGTGGTTGGGAAGGGGTGGGAGCAAGAGGTCCCCCCCTTTCTGAATTACTTGAGTAGTTGAGGATTAACTAGGTTTGGAACTTTGCCTCCTTTCTTCCCTTGAAGGTTATGAACATTTTCTTGGAAGACATTGTAATTATGGATTGTGAGAAATTATAGCAAATTTCGGGTACCTTAATTTGTATCATCCTTTAAAAAAATTTTGTGTCATCCTTTTATTATCACTCTTGATTTATAGGTACACTTTGGAATATTTAGGTAATAAAATGGCATTAATTAATGACATTAATTTGCCCTATAGTACCTAGAAAAATGTAAAATGCTATATATCCTTAGTCCCAGGTACTCTGATTTTAGGAGTTTCTTAGATATCTTTCTGTAAGTGCATAAAGACTCATGTACAAAGGAGGTCATTGTGGCATTGTTTGTAGTTGCACAATTTAGGAAACAAACTAAATGCTATCAAAGTTAAATATATTATTGGTTAAATATATTATCCTGCTGTTTGAATGTTGCATACTACGTAACCAGTATAGAACAAGATTTAATGGAGCACTAATGGAAGAATTCATTCACTCACCAGAAATTTATTCCTCACCTACTATGCACTAAATATCATTTAGAGCTTGGAATACAACATTGGATGGAGCTTATAATCTAGTTTGGGGAGACAATAAACAAATTGTTATGTAATAAATACAATTATTAAATTTAAAAAAAGTAGGCTGAGAGCGGTAAAGGGATAGAGAGTAACAAAGAGTAGTTTTAGGAGGTGGCTAAGGAAAGCTTCTCTGAGGACTCTCTGAGTCCTGAATGAAGCAAGGGAGCACACAGAATTTGAGGAAGGGTGTGTTAGCAAGAGCGAATTTACAAGTACAAGGGACCAGAGATGGTAATGTTTTTCGTGTGTTTGAGGTAAAGCAAATAGGCTACCGTGGGTGGAGAAGCAGGAAATGAAGCCAGAGAGTAAGACAGAGGGATCAGATCACCTGGGCCCTTAAAGGACTTTGGCTTTTGTTCAGAGAGATGGGAAGCTATTGGGGGGCTTAAGAAGAGAAGGTACTCTGACTTGGAGTTGTAAAGGGGAGAGTGGAAGCAGGGAGACTAGTTAGGAGCTTATTAGTGTTCCTGGTGAGAGTGATTGAAACAGAGTGATAGTGATGAGAGGGAAGCATATTTGGGGAGATAGTTGCAGGTAGAGCCAGCAGGATTTTTAAATAGATTAGATGTGGGGTTTGAGCAGAGAAATACATGACTAATGTTTTTGGTAGGGGCCCAGTTCAGGTACCGTTTGCTGAAATGGGGGAAAGTTCAAGAGGAGTACAGGGTTTTGGGATGGGGAGGGAAGGAGGGTGTTTAGATTAGATAAAGAATGTCATTTGGGGCTTCCCTGGTGGTGCAGTGGTTGAGAGTCCGCCTGCCGATGCAGGGGACACGGGTTCGTGCCCTGGTCCGGGAAGATCCCACGTGCCATGCAGCGGCTAGGCCCGTGAGCCGTGGGCGCTGAGCCTGCGCATCCGGAGCCTGTGCTCTGCAACGGGAGAGGCCACAACAGTGAGAGGCCCGTGTACCACAAAAAAAAAAGAAAAAAGAATGTCATTTGGAAGTGTTATATTTGCATTGAGATGCCTGTTGGATCTCTAAGTATAGATAGGCTGTTAACTGAGTCGAGTTCAAGGAGGAGACCCTGGCTAGAGAGCTGTCCGTGTACACTTGGTGTTTGCAACTATGGAACTAAGTGGGATCATTAAGGAGTGAGTGTTGCGAAAAGGGAATCGATTCAAGGACTGAGCCTGGAGTCAGGATGATAAGGAACCAGCAAAAAGGGAGGAGGAGAACTGAAAGCCATTTGGAGAAATGGCTTGTTTTGTCCTGTGCTGCTGTTAGGCTGGGTGAGAAGATTCGGATGGAAAGTTGACCATTAGATTTCGAAATGGGAAGGGTTTAGGTTTTTGGCCTTGCACTGCTTTGGTGGAGCGGTGAGGACAAAAACCTGATTGGCATAGCTTTAGAGAGGATATGAAGAAGAAACAGCAAGTTTAGATAGTTACTTTCTAGTGGTTTTGCTCTTACAGGGGACCAGAGAGGCAGTAGCTTGAGGGGAATGTGAGGTCAAGAGAGATTTTAAGCTTAGAGAAATGCAGCATATTTCTGCTAATGAGATTGTTCTGGTAAGAGGGAAAACGTGATGCAGAGGAGAGAGAGAGAGAATTACTAGAAGTGTCCTTGAGTTCCTGAGCAGTTGGGGTCTAGTGCCCAGGGGGAGGAGTTGGCTTAGGAGCTTCGCCAGTTCATCCACAGTAACGAGGAAGGCAGACTAGGAGCACGTAGGAGTTCTTTTCTGATCGTTCTTACTGTCTCAGTGAAGTGTAAAAGATGAGCCAGGAGAGGAGGTTTGGAAACCAGAGGACTGGAGGATGTGTCTGGGTGTCTGGGGGAATCTGTGGAGCAAAGAAGTGTAATAGGATTGCAGTATGACCGCTGGGCCGCAGAAAGATCTACTTTAGTGAGGCTGGTTGGTATGGTGTGGTTGTGTTCTTTAGCCATGTTTACTTGCTCTGATGCCGGTGTGGATTAATTGGGAAAGTTTTGCCCGGTGAGTACAGCTGACAAAGAGACGAGGGCAGTGGAATAGGATCAGAGCCAAATAAGGAAAGAAAATTTGGGGGGAGGGTGTTGGATCACTGGTTTGGAGATCCCAGTGGAGGTGAAAAGTTGTTAGAATCAGACCTAACGGAAACAAGCTGAGAAAGGAGTGAGTTGCTGGTAGTGTGCTCAAAATTAAGATGGTGGAAGAGGTGCAGTTATTACCACTGTGGTCTAGACTGTAGAGCAGTGCCATCCAGTAGAAATGCTAAGATAGAAATGGCAAGCCAAATATGTAACTTAAAGTTTTCTAGTTGCCACAGTAAACAAGTAAAAATGATGAAATTAATGTTAATATATTTAATCCAGTATAGCTAAATGCTATTTTATGATGTGGTACTGGCCACATTTTAAGTGCTCAGTAGCCATCATAGCTGGATAGTAGTGGCTGCTTTGTTATGACAGCACAGCTGTAGATGGTATGCCCTTGGGAGTGGGTGGCAGAGGTAGAGTGGAGGGCAAGCTGATTGGAGGAGAGGAAGTCAAGGAACTGAGAGGTGAACGTGTTGGAAGTGTAATCAGGAATTATGATGGGCAGTATTAGAGACAGTGGGCCAGTTAGGGTAAAAAGATGAAGGTAGAAGGTTGAGAATGTGGGAGATTTTGTTGAGTTGAACAGGAGCTCTTATCTGAGTTTGGGGCATTGGAGTGGAAGACTGATTAGGGGAGGCAGAGCCATATGGAGGTGAGAGTCTAGGGGGTGAGAGATAAGGGATGACCTGGAAGTCTTGGGCTTCCTCTGGTGAGTTACATAAACAGTGAGGGGGGAGGTGGTGTCTCCCAAGATCTGTCAAGATAAAAGGAGATTGGGCTTCCCTGGTGGCGCAGTGGTTGAGAGTCCGCCTGCCGATGCAGGGGACACGGGCTCGTGCCCCGGTCCGGGAAGATCCCACATACCACGGAGCGGCTGGGCCCGAGAGCCATGGCCGCTGAGCCTGCACGTCTGGAGCCTGTGCTCTGCAACGGGGGAGGCCACAACAGTGAGAGGCCCGCGTACCACACACACACACACACACAAAGATAAAAGGAGATTGCCTAACTGTGTGATATGCCACTGTATTTAATCATAAAGGTCATATACTCTGATGCTGTATTCATAGAATATCTCAGAGGGTATATTGGTTGCCTCAGGAATAAAAGGTATCTTTGGCTGTAACCCTTTTTGTAGTTTTTTTGCCCTCACCGCAAGGCACGCAGGATCCCAGTTCCCCGATCCACCAGGGATTGAACCCGCGCCCCCTGCAGTGGAAGCGCGGAGCCTCAACCACATGACCGCCAGGGAAGTCCGCTTTTTTGTACTCTTTAGATTTCTTTGTCATGTATATGCAAGTGCTGCTTATTAAACTCTAAATTTGACTTTACTAACAAGCAGCAAAAGCCTTAAATTTGCATTTCCTTTGACTCTACTTTGATTGACTCTACTTCCTTTGATTCCTACTGTACATTCAAAAGAAATAATTGTAGGTGCTCAAATGCTTGTGCACAAAGGTATGTCAACTGTGTTTATCATAGCATTATTTTGTTAATGCTGGAAAAGCCGTGAACCATCTGTGTCCTACACTAAGGCATTATAGTATGCCCATCGTAATATAATGGTATATAGCTATTTAAAGTGACTCTTCAGGGACTTCCCTGGTGGTCCAGTGGGTAAAGACTTCGGCTTCCAATGCAGGAGGCGCAGCTCGATCCCTGGTCGGGGAGCTAAGATCCCACATGCCTCACAGCCAAAGAACCAAAACATAAAACAGAAGGAATATTGTAATAAATTCAATAAACACTTAAAAAAAAAAAAGGTCCACATCAAAAAAAATCTTAAAAAAAAATAAAAGTGAAACTGGCTTACAAAAAAAAAAAGTGACTGTTTACTAGTATTTAGTGACAGGGCCAAGTGCCTATGACATTAAATGGGAAAGTGGGATTAGAAAATGCACTAGCTGACTTATAGCAGGTACCTGTACCATTCCAATTTGGGAACATCAGGAGGACCACAAAAGCTCCAACACAATAATTCTTCCATCTCTGTGCAATGGTATTTCTCATACGTGGTTTCTTGTCACTTTCTAAGCTGTTTCTGAATGTGCTGATTGGATTTATTTCTGGACACAGAGCTAGTCTGCCTACATGTTCTAATTCTGTCAGTTTTAATTAACAATGAATAGCAGTGTGTGTCTTAGACAGGAGGTCTCTGGCAGGATCCTGAAGCCTATGGCAGTTAGTAGCTGCCTGCAGGCCGCCTCCAGAGTATAGTTCCACAGATTCATGTTGACCAGAAACAAACCAGAGAGCAAGTAGCTAACAAGAGTTAAGGTGTAGGAGTCTTATGGGACTGTGGAAAGATTAATCCAGTAAGTAAATCTTTGTACTTCAAGATAGCTAGAGGAGTTCATGCTGGGTTTTGTCATTTAATGGTTAATTGCCACTTAGGGCAGACTAAATAGTTTATAAGTAATTGTATGTTAGAGGCTCTTTTTCTCTTTTCCACTCCCATCTAGATCTTAGGTAGACTTTTGCATTACCCCGTCCTAGGAAAATTGTTTACTAAATATAAGCCTGTGTTTTATTTAGTTAATATTTTAAGCCGTGTAGAAGGAGGGGTTGTGCAGGTTTCTGTTGTCATTTAGCAGGTGTCATCCTAAGTTAAAATCCTCTGATTTATTCTCATTCTCTCTAGGTAGCAGAGGCTCAGCGGGCAGAGTTTAGCCCTGCCCAGTTCTCTGGTCCGAAGAAGATCAACCTGAATCACTTGTTGAATTTCACTTTTGAACCCCGTGGCCAGGCAGGTCATTTTGAAGGCAGTGGACATGGCAGCTGGGGAAAAAGGAACAAGTGGGGACATAAGCCTTTTAACAAGGAATTGTTTTTACAAGCCAAGTGAGTATGGCTACTCTTAGGAGGGAAGTGAAATTGAGCCTTTGGGCATTTGTGGTGCAAAGAGGCTTCTTTTAAACTACTGTGGGAGAGAGGCGGGAAACGGAGTTGATTCTCTCTCTCTCTCTCTCTCTCTCTCTCTCTCTCTCTCTCTCTCTCTCTCTCTCTCTCTGTCTCTCACTCACCTCGCTTTGAAAACATGGATGTGTTTCAAGTGGATGTTCCTGGTGCTCAAAAGAAGATAATAAATTTATTTATTTAGCTTAAATAAATGCTAAAATTAAATAATGCTTTAGTATCATGATGAGGTAGTAAAAGTGTTTGCTTTGGAATTGAATCCAGATTTGAATCTTGTTTTGGCCTTCGACCTTGGGTAACTTACCTAACCACTTTGAGATTCAGCTTTTCCTCTATAAAGGAGGAGAAATTACTTAAGGGAGAATTGAGTGCCAAGTTGGAGTGCTTGGCATACATTTGCTCAAATACTGATTCTCTTTTGTTTCCTTTTGTGTGGCATTAGTTATAATGTAACTAATGGATCCAGACTGAAGTAACCATTTAGTACTTTATATAAACTGGTGGGAGTTCCCTGGTGGCCTAGTGGTTAGGATTCCAGGCTTTTAGTGCTGTGGCCTGGGTTCGATCCCTCGTCAGGGAACTGAGAATTCCCTAAGCCATGTGGTGTGGCCAAAATAACCAAAAAACTAGTACTCAAAAGATTGAGTGGGGACAGTTTTTTCTACTGCCTTGAAGACTAGTGGTTTCTGGGGGTGAGGGAGGAGATCTGGCTTCCCTTCTGGTTGATGGAGCCACAGTCTGGCTTAATTTTAGTTCAGAGGAGGGCCTGCAGGCAGCTTGGCTGGGCCTGGAAGCAGAAGAAACAGAGTTCATGGTAGACTCCTACCCACTGAATCTTTGGATTCCTTCCAGAGCCAGGACTTGGAACTGAGGCTGAAGTCCTAGTTTAGTGCTTCACAAAGCATGGCTGTTAATGGCCTGCATTTGATTTCTAAGTGAAGAGATGATGAATTTCTGCTGAAGTCTTGTTGGTGGATTCTGACAGTCTGCCTTTTACTTGTCTCTCCCTATTTTTAGCTGCCAGTTTGTGGTGTCTGAAGACCAAGACTACACAGTTCATTTTGCTGATCCTGATACCTTAGTCAACTGGGACTTTGTGGAACAAGTGGTGAGTAGCTCAGCTAAGCTTATAACCTGTTAGTGGGAGAGAGAACTAAAGAAAGGGACCGTGGTGACAGCAGCTTTGTGCTGGGTTTACTGCTGATCCCACTTTCTGCCTGGCCTTACTGTAGACATTTTCCAGAGAGATCAGTCCTGGTTTCTTCTGGAGTTCATTTTGTGCTAATTGGCTCTGGCCTGCAGGACTGGGCGTTGGAGGGCTCTGATCTGTAGGATAAAAGCAGCCCTACCTCTTCTCTTATGGGAAGAAGTAATCAGGGAAATATGAGAACTCTGGTTACCCTCCTGACCCAGGATGGACTCATTACATGGACACTGCTTCATTGGTAGCCATTTGTAGTAATCAGTATCAGATTAGGCCTTGGCCTTGTGACAGGTGAAATGAGCCACACAGCTGTACTTCTGTCAAGCTACTGCTGTGTTTGTCTTCTCTTGAAGTTATGGTCTCTGGGTATCCCCTTGTCACTCCTAGGTTATATGATGTAGTTTCAAAATGATGGACCCAGAGCCTGGACTCCCATTACTGTGAAAATTCATAAAATCATCTGAAAATAACATAGAAGGTCTATGAAACTTAGGTTTTATATGCATTGGTTTAAAAAAAAAAAAGTAGAGACATATAGTATAAAGTGGAAGTCTCATTGACTCCTCTGTTGGAAATTACTGGTACGTTACTTCTAGAACCTTTTTGTACCTTTATGTATGCGTACATATAAATAGTTTTTTGTAAATGGGATCGTATTATTGATTTCTGTCATTTTTTCCCTTTGATGTAGAACCCCCCAAATACCTGTTGTATAGTTGTTTTTAGTATATTAAACTATTATTACTGTTTCCTTTATGATTTGCTTGAAGTGCTATTGTACCATATACCTGCACTGTCGAACAGTTTTGTGAAGATGTGTTGTTAGAGTTGTATAGGGATGGGGATGGAAGAGGAGAGGCTTTAACTTTGATGATCCGTAGTCAATTCTGAAAGTAGTTTAACTTGTGGCATTTTGTTTCAGCGCATTTGTAGCCATGAAGTGCCATCTTGCCCAATATGCCTGTATCCACCTACTGCAGCCAAGATAACCCGTTGTGGACACATCTTCTGCTGGGCATGCATCCTGCACTATCTTTCATTGAGCGAGAAGACCTGGAGTAAATGTCCCATCTGTTACAGTTCTGTGCATAAGAAGGATCTCAAGAGGTAAGATGGAGATATTTACTAGATTAGACCCCAGTCTGCTAACTCCTTGCCCTGCTACATATAAATGTCCTTGTTACAGTGTTGTTGCCACAGAATCACATCAGTATGTTGTTGGTGATACCATTACAATGCAGCTGATGAAGAGGGAGAAAGGGGTGTTGGTGGCCTTGCCCAAATCCAAATGGATGAATGTAGAACATCCTATTCATCTTGGAGGTAAGTTTGGTTAATTTGGGGGCAGATAATGGTGGGTATATACCCTTTAAGATTACTTGTGTATATCTTTCTACTGTCAGAGATCTAGCCTTTCAGCAAGCCATTTCTAGCATTTCCAAATTAGTCATAGTGTTCCAGTAGGTTGGGGTGGAGTTTGCAGAAAGTGGTTTAACTCTTGGTTTCAAGTTTGGTTCAGTTGTAAAATGAAAAATTAAAGTACATATAAAATAAAGCTTTGTTGAATAGTGTCTGGCTCTGTGCCCAGGTTTTGGGGATTCCACAATTCCACAGTGAGCCAGTCTTGGCACCTGTCATCAAGGAACTCAGTGTCTAATAGAAGAGACAGACTGGTGGCCAGGCAGTTCGGATCTAGAGTGTGGGCAGTGCTTACAGTGGGGGAAGTCTAGAGTGTGGGCAGTGCTTACAGTGGGGGAAGTGCAAGAGGTTGTATTCTCTGTATTTATTCCACATAGAAATGAGCATTGAATTAAAGTGGCATTTCAATTTCTGGGCAAAAGAGATTTTTCAATAAACAGTATTGAAACAGTTGACTCTTATGGAAAAAATAAAATGAAATTAGAGCTCTATCTCATACCATTCATAAAAATCAACTTCTGAGGGTTGAAGAATTAAATGTAACGAAATCCAAAACTTTTAAAAGAAAATACAGGAAAATATCTTTATAAATCCTCAGGTTTTTTACCTGGATGGAATTTTGAACCAGGCTGAAACCATAGATGCTATAAGAGAAAAAGATGGATGAATTTGATTTTATAAGAATAAAATCCAGCAAGACTCCTCAAAGTCAACAGGTGATAAATAAACTTAGGGGAAGATTTACACATTTAAAATACAGATTAATGTCCAGAACATACAGGTGTTCTATAAATTAGATGAACAGTCTAGTGGAATAGGCTAAGCATCTGGCAAAGCATTTCCCGGAAAAGGATATCTGAATAACTCCCAAGTATCTACAGAGGTTTAACTTTGCCTAGAGTTATGCAAATCAAAATGCCTATCATAGTCACTCTCATACACGCGCACACGCACGCACACGATGAGGCAAAAATACAGGCATACCTCGTTTTGTGCTCCACAGATACTGAGTTTTGTTTTTTTTTTAAACAGATTGAAGGTTTGTGGCAACCCTGCTGTTGTCAGATGATGGTTAGCATTTTTTATCAATAAAGTATTTTTTAATTAAGGTATCTACATTGTTTAGACATAATGCTATTGCACACTTAATAGACTACAGAATGGTGTAAACAAAACTTTTATATGCACTGGAAAACCAAAAAATTTGTGATCCACTTGATTGTGATGCTCACTTTATTGCAGTGAAACCAAACAGGCTTATCTCTGAGGTATGCCTGTACTGGGTTTTGGCAGGGGTGGGGAATTAGGTACTCTTGTTCTTTGTAGGAGTTTAAATCGATACAGCCTTCTGTGTGTGTGTGTGTGGGGGGTGGATTTGGTAGTATTTAAAATATGCACAACCTTTGATTCAGCATTTATACTTAAATATCATAAAGAAGTCATTTGTACCAAGGAGCATGTATAAGGATATTTTTGTTACAGTGTAATAGCAATTGGCAATAACCTAAATGTTCCACAAGAAACTTTCATTAGAGTATATCATGCTGTCGAACATGATACAGAAGGTAAAAATGAGATAGATCTGTCTATTACATTTTAAAGTCCACAAAATCTGGGGGAGGGAAATAAAGGAAATAAATCATCCATGATCCTTTTACCCAGAGGTATCCCCCAAATGTTAACTGTACAGTTTTCTTCTATGCCTATATATTTTTGTGAGATTGGGATTGTTTTCTTTTTTGGCATCTTTTCTTTCCCCATGTAATGTGGCTGTTACTCTGTGTCACTAAATTCCTCCTTCTTAGAAAAGCATTTTTTTTTTTTTTTTTTTTTTGCTGTACGCGGGCCTCTCACTGTTGTGGCCTCTCCCGTTGCGGAGCACAGGCTCCGGACGCACAGGCTCAGCGGCCATGGCTCACGGGCCCAGCCGCTCTGCGGCATATGGGATCCTCCCAGACCGGGGCACGAACCCGTATCCCCTGCATCGGCAGGCGGACTCTCAACCACTGCGCCACCAGGGAGGCCCAGAAAAGCATTTTTAATGTCTGCAGAATTCTCTTTAATGAACATACCATCATATCATTAACTTTCTTTATTGGACTTACTAGTTGGTTGCGGCTTTTCTGATACTAAAGATAATGCTATAATTAATGGACATTGGTTTTTGTTTGTTTGTTTGTTTGTTTGTTTTTTTGGCTGCAACTCACCACTTGTGGGATCTTAGTTCCCCAATCAGGGATTGAACCCAGACCCTCGGCAGTGAAAGTGCGGAGTCCTAACCACCGGACCACCAGGGAGTTCTGAGAGCGTTAATTTTTTGACTACATCTTTGGTTTTCTTAGGATAGCTTTCTTGTGTTACGGGGTCAGAGTTACAAACCTTGTATTAAGGTCATTGCTAAAATTTTTTAAGGAAAACATGCTAAATCAGTCCATTTTCACTTCAGGAAAAAAGCTGTATATGAAAGTTCCTATTTAGTCACACCGCCGTGAGCTTTTTTTTTTTTTTTTGGCTGCATTGGGTCTTCGTTGCTGCGCGTGGGCTTTCTCTAGTTGCAGCGAGTGGGGGCTACTCTTTGTTGCGGTGCGCGGGCTTCTCATTGCAGAGCATGGGCTCTAGGCTCATGGGCTTCAGTAGTTGCAGCACTCGAGCTCAGTAGTTATGGCACATGGGCCCTAGAGTGCGCAGGCTTCAGTAGTTGTGGTGCAAGGGCTTAGTTGCTCCGCGGCATGCGGGATCTTCCTGGAGCAGGGATGGAACCCGCGTCCCCTGCATTGGCAGGCGGATTCCTAACCCCTGCGCCACCAGGGAAGCCCCGCATTTCTGTCATCTTGTTGGCTTCCTTGTAGATGAACAGCACAGCCAGTACTCCAAATTGCTGCTGGCCTCGAAGGAGCAGGTGCTGCACCGGGTGGTTCAGGAAGAGAAAGCAGCACTAGAGCAGCAGCTGGCAGAGGAGAAGCACACTCCCGAGTCCTGCTTTATTGAGGCAGCTATCCAGGAGCTCAAGGTGAGGTGATGCACTGGAAGTGGGATGGGCCGGTGGGGATTAGTTACTTCAGCCCACATCTAAGATTACAAGCGGGGGAATGGCTAAAAAATTAGGTTTGTTCTGGGCTTTGGTGATAGGAGGGAAGGGGTTGACCTAGGGAGTTTTAAACTGTTCTCTGGAGCTGAAAGGAACAAGTCAAGGTGATCTTATAATGAGACCCTTGAGTTTCTAGATTAGCTGTGTTCTTAATTAAGCAAGGTGGGTTTTTTTGTTCTTTAGGAAAACACTTGGACTTATTTTTGGAGATGTTTTATTTGAGGGACATTGTGGAGAAATTACTATGGCCTCTCCAGCGGGCTCTAGCAATGCCTACTGAGGATTTTGGAGCAGCAAGAATTATCCAAATATAGAATCTCTTATGTCCCGTATCCTCTACAATAGAGATTCTTAAACTTGAACAAGCATCAGAATCGCTGGTTGTTGTGCTCCACCCTGAGAGACTGATTCAGTAGGTCTAGGCTCAGTAAGCTTAAAAATTTGCATTATCACAAGTTCCAGGGTGGTTCTGATGCTGCTCATCCCCAGATCACATTTTGAGAATCACTGATCTGTATTAGAACAATGAAAGCCCCCATGAAAGGGGCTGTGCTAAGGTACTGTACTTATTTTTATCTCACTTAAGCTCCATAACCTGGTGTGATAGAACAACTATCCCCTTTCATGGATGAGGAAGTGGAATCATGGGTTAGATAATTTACTTGAGGACATATGACTAATACAAGGTGAAGCTGGTATTTGAATTTCTATCTCTCTGACTCTTAAGTCCTCTTTGGGCAGCGTTGTGTGTATTTATTGGGCTGACCAAAAAGTTCGTTTGGGTTTTGGTAACATCTTAACGAAAAACCCGAACGAACTTTTTGGCCAACCCAATAGTTTTTAATTTCTTTCTGTAGTGCGGAGCATTTGTTCACATGCATTTCAGGGAGAAGAAAAGCTGCCTAGAAATAGAGCTGTCCGGGTTGAGGTGGGGGTTGCCCAGACTCTTGTCTCCTGTACTGGGGCTCTCTCAAAGCTTCGTTCGTAAAAACTAGAAGACTAGTTCTGTGTCCCGGGGTTTCTGTTCAGGAAGCTTTTTTGTAGTGTTGTCATTATCATTGTCAGAGATGCTCAGCAGAGTACCATCCCATTTGAGTACTAGGTGTTTTTGCTTCCTGCTTCCCTTAAAGATTGAGAATTTTAAGTACTTAGACTCTTCCTTTTTGCCTTTTAACTTTTGCTTCTGTTGAGAAAGGCCATTGTAAGATTTGGCCCTTCAAACTAAGTATGTTTCTGGATTTCTCTCTGGTGCTCTAGACTCGGGAAGAGGCTCTGTCAGGATTGGCTGAAAGCAGAGGGGAGGTCGCTGGTGTCGTGGCTGCTCTGGAACAACTGGTGCTGATGGCTCCCTTGGCGAAGGAGTCCGTGTTTCAACCCAGGAAGGTTAGTGTCCCAGTTACAGACTAAATGGCTACCATTCCTCAAGTGCTGCTTTTCAGCTGTTAGGCCCTGTTGTGAGGTCTAAACTTTTTTGGGAGAAGAGGAAACTATGAGTATTTCCTATGTGCTTTTTAATTAATTAATTTATTTATTTAAAAATTTTTCCTATGTGCTCTTTCTACGTGTGTTATTTCCCCAGTGATGTTAAATCAGTGAACGTGTCAGCTAAGGTAAGCCTCAAGAGAGCTTGGTTCCTGTGCCTGCCTTTGCCACATGTTCTTTCTGTGACCTACAGTTTGTCCCAACAGGGCATGCTGGAGTATCTGTCTGCTTTTGATGAAGAGACCACAGAAGTTTGTTCTCTGGGCTCTCCTCGTCGTCGTCTTGCTCTCCCTCTGGTAGAGGAAGAGGAAGCAGCTTCTGAACCAGAGCCTGAGGGGTTGTCAGAGGCCTGTGAGGACTCAGGGTTAGCAGAAGACAATCTTGGAGAGGGGACCATTTGTACCGAGTCCAGCCAGCAGGAACTCGTCACCAAGCCAAGCATCACACACCTGAGCAGCTCTCCTTGTTACTACTTTTACCAAGGTGAGTGTCCCTGAGGAGGAGGGCTGGGTTGCTGCTTAATGTTTCAGAGAAGTGATCTGGCTCTCTGAGCAGAGGGAGGTATTGCCACTAGCTCCGGGCAGATGGGTCTGTTGTGCCTTTCAGCTTGGGGAGGGAGAGTCGGGCCTGGGATAAGGAGGGCCTGACTTGAGGACTGGCCAAGAGTATTGTGTGATAGAGCCACTTGTCTTCAGCGGAGGATGGGCAACACATGTTCCTGCACCCCGTGAATGTGCGCTGCCTCGTGCGGGAGTATGGCAGCCTGGAGCAGAGCCCTGAGAAGATCTCAGCCACGGTGGTGGAGATCGTTGGGTATTCCATGTCTGAGGTAAGAGCCTGCCTTGCGAGGTGGAGGGGCAGGAAGTGGCATTAACCTAATCTCTTTGTGGTGGGCCTAGCTGATCCAAGTTCACAGACTTTCAAGGCCTTTAGTCTTGAAAGGTTTTAAGTCTTTTTGTTAGTGATGGTGCCTGTGAATTTTTAAAAAGTTAAATGACCCTCCCCCACCATGCTGGGGTTCTGTTAGGTCACTCACCACTGCTCTGTATCACAGGTTCATTTATTGTGGTTTGGGAATAGAGGTGTCTCCTACTTTCAGAGATGAGTTTGTTTTTGTTTCTCCTTATTGCTTGGGAGAAATGGCAAGAAAACAAAGTCCTTGGAGGCTTTAAGGTAGCTTACACAAAGCTCGTTATGAATTTTTGGCTTAGCAGGTACCTAAATTAGTGTCTGATAATTTACATACGTGAATATTTGCTCTTTGAGAGTTACAGTTGTATTGATCACAAATTTGATAAAAACCTGAAATTTAGAGATTTTTCCAAGTACTATGAACTTTCCATCAAACATGCAGAAAAAGAATTAAAAGAAAATTAAATTAATTGCCTTCATTTTTTATTGTTTTTTTTTTTTTGCGGTACGCGGGCCTCTCGCTGCTGTGGCCTCTCCCGTTGCGGAGCAAGGCTCCGGACGCGCAGGCTCAGCGGCCATGGCTCACGGGCCTGGCTGCTCCATGGCATGTGGGATCTTCCCGGACCGGGGCACGAACCCACGTCCCCTGAATCGGCAGGCGGACTCTCAACCACTGCGCCACCAGGGAAGCCGCATTTTTTATTCTTTTAGGCCAAGCTTTGTTCAGTAGAGAAACCTGCTTTATCTGCCTTCCCACTTATCATTAATTCAGTCAGTGGTTTCCAGATTTTTTTCCCAGTAAATAACTCTTACCTTCCTTATTCTCCCCTGTTTGTTGTGGACCCCCAGAAAAGCTGAAACGGCTGATCAGCTTTAGATCATTCATTACCAGCCTCAATTAATTCATTTGCAGCACAAACCAAAAAACTGCTTTTGGTTGCTTATTCTACCTTATGGTAGGTTAATTGACAATTTCTGTTCAGCTTTTCAAAAGCTGATAACTTGAGCACTAACTCTTTGAGCCCCATTGCCATCTGAGAGGGTGTGGTATACTGCCTGAAATCTGGGGTGGGAACCTCTGCTCTTAGAGTTAGGCCTGGTCTTAGTCGAGCATCGGTCCCTTTTCCCTTGTAGGATGTGCGACAGCGTCATAGATACCTCTCTCACTTGCCGCTCACCTGTGAGTTCAGCATCTGTGAACTGGCTCTGCAGCCTCCTCTGGTCTCTAAGGAAACCCTAGAGATATTCTCAGGTGAGAATGCCCCCTACTTTGCTTCCCTTTTTAGTGGAGTTTAAGGATTCTTGTGACTAGAAACCCACAAGAGGAAGTAAGGAGCTTTTGTCATGAGTCTCAGAACCTCCTGATACACTCCATCTGTTCATCCAATCCAGCTGGGCCCACTCGTGTGCCCTTAGCTGCTAGCCAAGTGGGAGGAGTTAATGGCCAGGTTGTCCTGCGTCTGCCTCCTCACAACCTCACCAACCCGCAGATGACATTGAGAAGAGGAAGCGGCAGCGCCAGAAGAAGGCCCGGGAGGAACGTCGCCGAGAGCGCCGGATTGAGATGGAGGAGAACAAGAAGCAGGGCAAGTGTAAGTTCAAGAACTCTCATCTCAATGACGAGCACAACTGTACATCATTGTACAGAGATCCCATGCCTGGGCCCAGGGCCCAGACTGTTTAGGTCGTATGTCAGGTCTACCACTTGCTTTCTTCAGTTCTTAAATGTGAGTTGTGAGAGTACCTCCTTACTTGTAGGCTTACATGAGAATTAATGAGTTGATGGTGGTCAAAGTGCATAGCACATAGTAAGTTCATCCTTGGCATAGTGGGTGAAAAAAAACCTGGGCGGGTGGGGGAAGGGAATTGGAGATCTGCTGCATGTTGGGGATAACTGGCCTTGTGCTCTCTGGATACATTGTTGGCCTCACCTTTGACTCTGGAGACATCTATACATAGCAAGTCTACCAGGAGAGTCTGAAATACTAGAGACCTGTTGACAAACTAGGAAATACATTCAGGAAGTTAGATTTGAGCTCTTTAATACCAGTAAGTAGAATCTTTTGATCTGATTCTTAAACATAAGCTTCACTGAACCAAGGATTGTGTGACATGAGGGTCTAGTTAACCTCCTGAAAACAAGGAATTGAGTCCTTGGCTAGGGAAAGGACTTAACTATTTTGACTCCATGTGGTATGGTAAACATAAATTTTACTTCTTCAACTGGGATAAGTGTATAGCTGGCATACCAATGTTGTGTAGCTGTTTAGCACAAGTCCTGAATAGTTGAGAAAAGTGATGTTTCAGGAAAAAAGCCTTTTTTGTTTTAACTTTTTATTATGGAAATATTCAAACACAAGTATACAGAATATTATAATTAACCCCCAGGTTTATCACCTAGCTTCAACCAAGAAAAGTTAGAACAAGGCTTTTATATTAAAACAAAGACATATTATAAAGTGACAGTTACTATAAATTTGGGTTTTAAAGCTCTGTCTCCATCATTCAGACCCCTGGGGGATTCATATTGACTGTCCACAACTGTTGGAAAAGATGTGAGGAATTCTGTGCGTGGGCCTACCATTCTCGTCTTTGCTTTGCAGACCCAGAAGTCCACATTCCCCTAGAGAATCTACAGCAGTTTCCTGCCTTCAATTCCTATACCTGCTCCTCTGATTCTGCTTTGGGTCCCACCAGCACCGAGGGCCATGGGGCTCTCTCCCTTTCTCCTCTTAGCAGAAGTCCAGGTTCCCAAGCAGGTAAATAGAGTTGGGATTTAAAGAATCAAGTTGACCACCAGCCACAGACCTTAAGCAAAGCCCTAGTGTCTGAATTTACAACTGTGATCTCGGCATGGTGGGGGTCTTTAGGGAACTAACCTTACTTGGGTGGTTAATAGATTCCTGAGATCCATCAAATTCCAACCATTTGATTCACTTTTCCATTGGCTGTACCGACTTAGCTTCTAAAAACCTCAGGCAGCTCATATAGCAGGATGGTTAAACCTAGATTCTTCTCCGCACCCCAGCTGTTTTATTTCTAGCTTCTACCTTTAAGATACTCCCCCTGTTTGTGTGAACATCTTTATTTATGTCATCTTATTTATGATGGGAGAAAACAGCCTAAAGTCTACTGGTAGGGAAATGGCTAAATTACAGCATTTATACTATGAAATTCTTTACACCTACTGAAAAAGGAAATAGCTCTCTTCCTGAACTAATGGATAGACCTTTAAGATAAAAGGAAGTTGTAGAACAAGACAAAACATGACACCATTTTTGGGTTAAAAAAGCCACACAAAACAAAGCATTTCAATATGGGTTTATATGTCTAAATGTATAGAAAAATACTGGGATGATTGTGTTCCAGACCGGTAACAGTGTTCCAGTCTAGGGAGTGAGATCAGGATTGAGAGGCCTTCAGTCTTTTTTTTTTTTTTTTAAGCATCTTTATTGGCGTATAATTGCTTTACAATGTTGTGTTAGTCTCTGCTGTATAACAGAGTGAATCAGCTATATGCATACGTATATCCCCGTATCCCCTCTCTCTTGCATCTCCCTCCCACCCTCCCTATCTCACCCCTCTAGTTGGTCACAAAGCACCGAGCTGATCTCCCTATGCTATGCGGCTGCTTCCCACTAGCTGTTTTACACTTGGTAGTGTATATATGTCAATGCTACTCTCTCACTTCGTCCCAGCTTACCCTTCCCCCTCCCCGTGTCCTCAAGTCCATTCTCTATGTCTGTGTCTTTATTCCTTTCCTGCCCCTAGGTTCATCAGAACCTTTTTTTTTTTTTTTTTTTTTTTTAGATTCCATATGTATGTGTTAGCATACGGTATTTGTTTTTCTGACTTACTTCACTCTGTATGACAGACTTTAGGTCCATCCACCTGACTACAAATAACTCAATTTCGTTTCTTTTTATGTCTGAGTAATATTCCACTGTATATATATGCCACATCTTTATCCATTCATCTGTCGATGGACACTTAGGTTGCTTCTATGTCCTGGCTATTGTAAATAGTGCTGCAGTGGACATTGTGGTACATGACTCTCTTTGAATTATAGTTTTCTCAGGGTATAGGCCTTCAGCCTTTTAAAAATGTTTTTCCTTATATATAGAATATATTAATGTGTCATGAAATTAAACAGTTAACGGGAGTTACTGTAATTTCAGAGAGCTGTCTTTTCTGATCTTCATCCTCCTGGCAGATAGTTTTTGATACTTAAAATTTATTTTTGTCAGGCATTTTCAATGAAAGTTCCAAGATCAGAATATTTAAAACTCTTGGTGACCCTTGTGATCATATGCCCATCACTTGGCAGATTTAGGAGCCTGAGACCAAGGCAGGGACTTGGCTAGTGGCAGGGACTGGGACTAGAATCTGGGTCTTGAGGGCTGCACAACGCTTATGCTCTTCATAATGAGAAGAGAGCTACTAAACAAAGGAACGTGGCAAAACATTGACTACATCATCTGTGATAAGAAGACTGCATTTTCACATACTAGCTTTTCTGAAGTTATTTGGGCTTTAATGTATTCAGGCAAGAGCAGTTGGATGGTCCTAGGAATAAAAGTACCACAGAGCCCTGGCTGACTATGGCAGGGCCTGCTGCTGGGAGAGTGAATAGGCCTCTCCCTCCCAGCAGTGATCAGGGCAGTGGGTAGACTGATCTGTGGGAAATGTTCAACCCTAGGTCAGAAAGGATGGAAAAGACTAATTTACCTAGGGAGTATCAGGGAAAAGCTTGCATCTTGCTGGATTTTGCTTCTGTATGTATTTTGGATTCTAACTGAATATTCCCAGGTCATAGACTTCTTTTGGCTGGAACATGAAGGCTGACATGATTACATTTTATATCTTTTTTTCTTGGAGCTTTTTCATCCATGTAAAACCATTCTATGACAGCCCGATACCTAGGCCTTGAGAACCAGCTGATGTGGAGAGGATTTTTCTTACCGTGGGAATAGATTTTGCTATGCCTTCTAGTGTTATTGTAACCATGAAACTTTTCTCTCTCTGTGCTGATCACTCATGTGAACAATAGGCCATGTTCTTGGTTTTATAAGCATATGGCAGAGTTGAAAGTGGATCACAGTTAGCTTTCTGAGGCAGGGTTAGTAATTATCCAGACCCGATTCTGGGTTCGTCTCTTCTCTCTTATTAACAGGACACTAACTCTTTGGAACTTGACTTGTATAATCAGGTCTCTGGTTCCCTTTCAGACTTTCTGCTGACCCCTCTGTCATCCACTGCCAGTCAGGGCAGTTCTTCATTCTGCGTTGGGAGTCTGGAAGAAGACTCTCCCTTCCCTTCCTTTGCCCAGGTAAACCCGTTGCTTGTGAAGCAGCCCAAGGGTATTTAACATGAACTCTGATGCTTTTTCTTTCTGGAAATCCCTCTGTTGGAGATGGGGAGACTTACAGGCTAATGTTGCACTGACTCTAATAACCATGGAAGGCTTTTTAAAGACGGAAGGTCATGGAGTTAGTCTCAGATATTACCATAGACTTACCAAGGAAAGAGGCCAAGAGTAGTTGAGGAAGAATCAGGAGTTCTAACGATTTAACAAGTCAGTAGATACTTTTGTACTGAGCACTGTTGTAGGGGCTGGGGATATGTCAGTCAATTTTAACTGGTCCCTGGTTCTAGGACCTCTGATTCAGTGGTATCTGTTACATATAATAAACAATTCTTCTTCACTTTGGGAAAGGGAAAGTTGTCTTGGTTATCCTGTAAGTAGCCAAATCAGCTTTCTTGAGGAGCTGGGTTGGAGGCAACACTAGGCTAGTGAGATTTGATGTCAGATCAGTATTAATCTTTAAAACAAGCAAAACACTCAGCATTCCTGCATTCAGATAACTGAGGAAGATGGACAGACAGCTTGACAAAGCAGCCTCGTAGGAGGTTAGTATTCACTTCTTTGGGGCTAGTTTGGAATCATTAGCTTAACAGTTCTTTAGAGCAGTCAGTTGATATGGATATTTCTCACGTACAAATGGCAGTTTGTTCTGAGGAATAAGCAGGAATTGAACTTTGGTGAGGAGAGTCTTTGAAGTCAAGGAGGATGAAATAATTGAGAGCAATCCTGAGAACGAACTGCTAGGTTTCAGAGGTTATAAGCAAGTGGCTCCTAGGAGTAAGGTCAATGCCTAAGTTGTTTTTTTAGCTAGGTTTTACTGCCATTGCTTTTTTCAACTTTATAGTTTGAAAAACTTCAAACTTAAAGAGTTGAAAGAATAGTATAATGAACATTCATACCTTTCACCCAGATTTACCAGTTGTTACTATTTTGCTATATTTGCTTGCTTTTCTCTCTCTCTTTTTTTTTTTTTTTGCTATGTTGAAAGTAAGTTACAGACCTCATGAATGACACTTCACAACTAAATACTTGGGAGATACATGCCCCCAAAATGACATTCTCCTGTATAACTACAATTACCATTATCACATCAAAGACAGCTGATTTAATACTGTCTAAGATGACACATATTTTTATTTTCCCATTTGTCTCAGTGTCCTGTATTGTTTTCAGTCAGATTTAATCAAAGACTATTCATTGCATTTAGTTTTTCAAGTCTCTTTAGTGTCCTTTGATCCATAGCAGTTCCTCTGGCTTCTGTTTTTTTGTTTTTTACCTGTGACATGGATATTTTTGAAGCATCCAGACCAGTTGTTCTGTAGGTTATCCTATAGTTGAGATTTTTCTGATTGTTTCTTCATGAGTGGACTCAGGTTAAACATTTAAACATTTTTGTCAAGATTAAAATATAGGTGATATATTTTAATGACCTTGGAAGAGTAAGATGATTCAGATGTCGTACTATTGGACCGCAGACTCCCAGGTACCAAGGGAGCAGATCATCAAAGAGTGGTACATGATGAAGAAAGTTTATCAGTGAAATCAACATCTGCCAGTTGAACTCATCTTGCACAACATGCAACCCCCACTTTGGTAAACATTTAGGACAGGCATTCCTACTTGTATCTTCTTGGGGTTGTCTCGGTAAAATTCACTGTGCTTTGAGTAGCATGGTGTATGTGTGGCAGCTGGGATGCATAGTGGCCCTCAGCACTTACAAAGCTGGTCTTGGCCAAGTGGGATGAAAAATTTCCTCACTCAGGGGCAAGAGGAATTGTTCTGATTTTACTGTACTTGCAGGAATATGGTTTATGGCTGGATCTAAAAGTTAATAGTTAAGGAACTATTGGAAAAGCAAAGACCACAAGGTAATGAGGGCTGTGGGAGCAGTTTCGAGATAAAGTTAAATTGATTTTTGTGGCCTTAAGTAACTGAGGTTTGATAGCCAGGTGGTTTGTTTTAAAATTGGAAGGTCCTGTACACTCCTTATTCTAAGAGGTTGATGTTTTTAGGAGTCTCCAGAAGAGTAGGAAAATTTGTCAGAAGCAGGCAGTGACAGTCAGGATTCCCAACTTCAGAATCTGAGTATGAATCTCTTGTGCCTTCTTTGCAATATGCTTTACCTGTTTCCTAAGGAACAACTGGTTTCCCACCTTGTGGGTTTAATTGCCAGTTCCATTGGTCAGGATATAGAGGACATGACCAAAACAGTGTTAAGGAGAGAATTATCTAGAAAATCTTTTTCCCAGAGGGGTAGTTGGTTCTTTGTCCCCCGTACCAGTTGGTGTCAAGGTAGGAGTCTGGAGAAGAAATGGCGTCAGTTACTTAAATTCTTTTCTCCCCTTTCCCACTTTGGCAGATGCTGAGAATTGGAAAAGCAAAACCAGATGTGTGGCCCAAAACTGCTCCAAAGAAAGGTGAGAACAGCCCTCTGGTAAAGGGGAAATTTGGCCCCTTTCAGAAAGTAAAAGGCTCTAGTGTTGTTTCTGCAATTTTAACACTGGTGTTTTTTAGATGAAAACAGCTTAGGTCCTCCTGCCCCTGTGGACAGCGATGGGGAGAGTGATAACTCAGACCGTGTTCCTGTGCCCAGTTTCCAGAATTCCTTCAGCCAAGCTATTGAAGCAGCCTTCATGAAACTGGACACACCAGCTACTTCAGATCCCCTCTCTGGTAAAGGCACAGAAGTGGGATGCTCAGCTCAGGGCTGTCATTCCCTCCTGGATCCAGTGGCAGACATCACTAATCAGTTGCACTTTTCCCTCTGAGCCTCAGGGCTCACATTCTAGTGTCAACTAACATTCCATTTGGTACGTTAGCACCTTTTTGCACCCCAGATTAGTTCTTTTGAGGCCTTGGTGTGAAATTCTGAGGACGTTTTTTTTTTTTTTTTTTTTTAACCTTCTAAGACACAGTGGTGGAGGGTGGCTAATAGATGGAGAAGTTCAGGCTTGAAGCACACCCCGCTCTGTGGTGTTCATGAACTAGATAAGAACAACACTGGCATTTATGCGTGCTTCCTGTGTGCCTGGCATTGTGCTAATTTTATTCTCCCAATACCATATTAAATGGGTATAACTCACATTACAGATGAGGAGCTGGGCTGGGGACGTAAGTGATGTACCTGAAGACAAACACCAGAGTGTGCAAGGACTGGTATTTGAATCCAGGAGGTCTAATTCCAGAGCCTGCACTCCTAGCTGCCTGCGACTATCATTAATGAAAACTGGCCAGGGGGCAAGGCGATGGCATTCTAAGCTAAGCTGTTTCTGTTTTCTGTTTAGAAGAGAAAGGAGGAAAGAAAAGAAAAAAACAGAAACAGAAGCTCCTGTTCAGCACTTCAGTCGTCCACACCAAGTGACACTACTGGCCTGGCTACCTTCTCCATCTGGTTTTCTTTTTTCTGTGCTTTTGTTTTGCTGCTGTAATTTTTAAGTATTTGAGTTTGAACAGATTAGCTCTGGGGGGAGGGGGTTTCCACAATGTGAGGGGGAACCAAGAAAATTTTAAATACAGTGTATTTTCCAGCTTCCTGTCTTCACACCAAAATAAAGTATTGACACTCACAAGAGATCTCTTCCTGCCACGGTTTTTAGTTTGTTGCCAGGTTAGTCTTTTTGACCCATGTGTAGTTAGTTTTTCTCAACCCGAACTAAGTTTGAGTCCCTTGGAGCATCCCAAACCAGTGTTAGTGTTACGGCACTGCTCTGCTGTGACATCTTGTGTCAGGGCACCATGCTTTCAGTACAGCTAATAGTTGAACCTTTTCTATCTGTTCAGTTCTCCTCTTGTTATCTTTAAGAAACAGAGGGATGGGAATAATATGGATTTAGGACACCCAGCTTAAATTGCAGTTTTTCTTCTGACAAATAACCACGCTGTGGTGTCAGACCCAGGTTGCACTGGCATGTGTGACGGAGGGTTTTGCCTCCTGAATGTGGCTTCTGTTTGGCAAGGAAAGCTGTAACTGTCATTGACGAAGGAAGCCTGGGGACCTGGCAACCTTTAGATCAAGCTTGTTTCAAGTGACAGTGGCCTGAGTTACAGGAACAGAGGAGCCTGGCACACCCGGAGGAAGAGCAGGACAGGTTTAAAAGCGGTGGCCTTGCCCACTGCCTCCCTGTTGCCCAGAGCAGTCTTATGCCTTGGTTTCAGCTGAAGTTGAGTGATGTGAACTATTTTACTGCTTAATAAAGTGACCTCTAGGTGTAATAGACTATGAAGGCAGATAGTTGCAATAAATCACCTGCACAAGCATTGTGAGCATTCTGGTTTCTTTAAGATGATTTCAGGTCAGCTTTTTTTTTTTTTTTTAAATATTTATTTATTTGGTTGCACTGGGTCTTAGTTGTGGCTGGCAGGCTCCTTAGTTGTGGCATGTGAACTCTTAGTTGCAGCATGCATGTGGGATCTAGTTCCCTGACCAGGGATCGAACCTGGGCCCCCTGCATTGGGAGCACTGAGGCTTACCCATTGCACCACCAGGGAAGTCGCTAGACATATACTTTTTTTTTTTTTTTTTTTTTTTTTTTTTTTTTTTTTTTTTTTTTTTTTTTGCGGTACGCGGCCCTCTCACTGTTGTGGCCTCTCCCATTGCGGAGCACAGGCTCCGGACGCGCAGGCTCAGCGGCCATGGCTCACAGGCCCAGCTGCTCCGCGGCATGTGGGATCTTCCCGGACCGGGGCACGAACCCGCGTCCCCTGCATCGGCAGGCGGACTCTCAACCACTGCACCACCAGGGAAGCCCTATACTTCTTAATAGATTAACAGCTACTGTGAGCTTGAGCAATCGAGTAATGTCTTTCCTAGTTCAGGCCTGAAGGGTTCTTGAGCTGGGTTTAACTCTAACCTCCCATTCTTAAAAGGAAGAGATCCTGGGTCAGGAACTCTTCTGGGTGGATGAAGGGGCATGTGAAGCAAAAAATCACAAATCTTTGTTAAATATTTAAGGGACTTTGAGTGATGTCCATTTCATTAAGGAGAAAATAGATCCTAGAATTGTCTTTCATAGGTAGCAGATCAAAACTGATCATAGTCTCTTGTCCCTCCTAATTCCTGTGAGTGCACTGTCTCACCTGCCTTCAGGTGCCAGGCAGGTAAAAGGCAATAGGGAAGGGTGGAACTGTGGAAAACTACCAGAAGTTGGCAGCTGCTACTTGACTTTGTAATAATTAGGTCAGGTGAGACCAGGTTTTTTTTCCCCACTCAAAAGTGCAAGAACTGTATTTTTTGTCAGGTTACCTGGTTAAGTATTGTCAAGGAATCTGGAATTCTTAAGGTCCTGTGGGTCAGTACTGAGACCAGCTATAGATCTGTGCCAGTTTAGTTGCTGTGTCTCACTAAAACTGCTACTCTGAATGACCTGGATTACTTAGGGCCCATCCTAGGGGCATGGGTACAAGGTCTCAAGTGGGAGGCTATGCATCTAGTACCACATGGGGAGCCAGTTTTCTGGCCGAGGCCGAGGGTGGAGGGGTGAAAGAGACTAGGCCAAGCATGAACTTCACATGTGCACTAAATACTACAGAAGCCAAATACATTTATTAAACCTGCTCTCAGCCAGGCAGTTAGATGCAAAGATGTCTATAACTACAGGGGCTTCACAACCTCCAGAACCACTTAACCAGGCAATGCTGGGTAAAGGTGACTTCGATTAGTTTTAAGCAAATAAGTCCATTTTGAGCTGGTCACTCGGCCTCTGGTCAGCAGTCATCCAGTTTGAGAAGTACAGGAGATGCTGCTGCCTCCGAGAGTGTCCTGTCCCAACAAGTGGGCCCTGAGGCTGGGGCACAGGGCAGTCTGCAGAGCTTCACTCCATTGCCTCAGCAGCCTCCTCACCACCACTGTCTGAACGCTCCTCCCCAGCCGACTCCTCCTCTAGTAAACAGCTTCTCGTGACAGACTTCTGGATAGCCTCTCGTTCTCCTGAAGAAAGAGTACAGTACGGATGATTAATGATGTCTTTGGGAGTGGCCTTTCATTTAGTTGGGGGAGGAGGCCAGTCACTTGCTCAGTGGGCACAGGGCTAGCGTGCCTTACCTTCATCAGTGCAGTTCTGCAACAGGATCAACAGCTGTCTCCTGTTGTACCGAATCAGGAACTTCTGACATGTTCTGATTGTACCTGGCACATGAAAGAGCTTTGTGGTCAACAGCTTGTGAGAAGTGTTTGCCTCAAGAGTCTTGCAGAGCTAGGAAAAAGTATCTTGCTCTTGGCAGGAGAGCAGGAAGATCCACCCACCACTGAAGACTGAACTTGTTACCTATTGAAAATGAGACATATCACATGCACCCATACCTCCCACGTGTAAGGTGTTGAGAAAACACGGGTAATGGTGTCCTTTGTTCTCCAAGTATGTGATGAAGGGAAGAGCTGACCACACAAGCCGGTAGAATTCCTTCCTGCATCGAAGTAGCACTATTCCAGTATAGGCATTGAGGTATCGCACTACAGCAGGAAAAAAAAAATCATTTGGGGAAACTTTGGATTCTCGGGAATGGGTTAAATAAACATCTTGGGGTAAATGAGAGCCTATGCGCTAGAGATCCTTCAAGGCAGTGGCAGCTGGGATGCATCAGTAAGCAAACTGATTTCTGAAGAAAAAAAAAAATTAGGACAGACCTTCATTTACAGAAGGGAGAGGAACAACATCCAGTGCCTCGAACACCACTCAGAATTGGTGAATTCAGAATTTAAAACGGTCTTCTAATCGACTGACTAGTTAAAGAATGGGTGGGGAGCGCAGAGATCCATCTTCCTCAGAAAACCCTTGGCTGAAAAGCAAGTTGCTCTGTAACTGGGCTATGCAGGTTCTTGTAGCAACCAACTGGGTCTCACCTGATGTAGGAGAGTTGTGCCTATGTGCATTACCTTCTACTGGATTCAATTTCGAGTAGATGGTAAGAGAATGAGTTTACATAGTGTGCCTGTTGAAAGGGCCTTCTGCATTTATCTACACACATTCTGTACTTCACAGGCCCTTTTCAGGGTTAATTTTGACAATGTTTTTTCCACGTGATGTCAGCGTAACCAGTCAAGTAACTTAGAACCATACACAGCTTCCCTCGTTTAATTTTCACCATCCTGTTAAACTCAATACATATATCAAATAGGTACAGGGGGTTCTTGCCCAAAGTCTCACTGTCTACTGCTCTTAGCTCTCCTCCTAACTCTGGACTCAAGCAGACCTTGGGCTCGGATCCGAGTTTCCTAAAAAGGACGATATCTTTTTTTTTTCTTTTGCCCCCACCCCCACCCACCTCATGTGGGATCTTAGTTCCCCCTCCTGGGATCGAACTCGCGCCCCCTGCATTGGAAGCGAGGAGACTTAACCACTGGACCTCCAGCAAAGTCCCAAAGGACGATATCTTACATAGGACTGTGCACAGGGCTTGGCAGTTGCTGGGGTCGCCCGTGCCCCTTTTTCCTCCCTCCTCTGGCCACCGCCCCCTCCACGCCCCGCCGACCCCCGGTTCCCCAGCACCCTCGCACCCGCGAAGCCGATGGAGCAGGCGGCCGCGCCGAAAGTCCCGTGCACGCGGGCGATCGTGTCCCGTACCAGGCCGCCCAGCACTCGGTCCTCCAGACTCAGGCGGCAGCGGGGGTCGTCAGACACCACTTCACAGAGCAGGTACCTAAGGCGGGCGAGAGGGAGGTGAGCGCGGGGCCAGGCCGCCGGGGACCGTGCAAGGGTCTGCTTACCTGTGCTTGAACCGCACCATTTCGGCCTCCGCCTCTAGCAGCCGGACCCGCAAACCGGATGTCTGCTTTCTGGTCGGCGGCCAATGGGAAGTTGGCCTGGCAGCCACTCAGATGGGGAGGCGGAGCTAGAACGTAGGCGGAGCCCCGTGTCGGTCTCCTTCGAGCTCCGCCTCCCTCTGAGGAGCGCAGGCGGCCTGCTCAGCTCTTCGCTGATTGGGTTGTTTGGGAGCTGGATTCCGAGACTGAACACCTTGTGCTGTGGTGGGTGGTTACGCCCCACACCGGAGTTTCCACCGCTGTGTAGGACGCAGCCGCGGCATTTGGAAGCTCCAGGACGTTTACCCTCTATTAGCTTGCAACACAGTCGTGTGTGCACTTATATTTTCTCCCCAAGATGGACGGTGGAACTTTTGAAGGCAAGACTTTGCACTCACAGGCCAGGGAATGACAGAGGGGAAATCGGACCTTTATTTTCAGATTAGAGCTCGGTTTAATTTCCCCATACAGCCAAATATGTTATTACTGTTTAGGCCTTTCAACAACCTTATGGAGTCGGGTGTATTGTCTTGTTTTTTGTTTGCAAAAACTATCCGTGGTCTTTATATTTTCTGTGTGGAACAGAAATGCACAAAGAAGCAAATAAAAATAAATTATAATCCCAGCACCGAGAGAGAATAATTTATAATGTAGTGGGTTTTCTTCCTTCACTTTCCCCCTGTGCCAGCAGTTCTCCAGTGAGGTCCAGGAAGCACTGGGTTTTGTGAGACTCTTTCAGGGAGTCCCCAAAATCAAATTACTTTCATAATAATACTAAGATGTTACTTGTTTCACTGTCTCAGAGTGGACAGTGAAGTTTTCCGGAGGCCACATAACAGTGCTGACATTATTGCTTTGATGGCTAAGAGAATTGTGTATTGTGTTTTAAACATTTCTCAGTTTTAACAGACATGGTAAGTATCAATATATCCCACAAAACAAAAGCTCTTTGGGATCCTCAATAATTTAATGAGTGAAAAAGCGGTCCTGAGACAAAAACAAAGTATGAGATGAGAACTTCTGCCGTATGTTAAATTATATTTTTCCTTTTATTTTCTTTTTAAGAATAGGATCATACTGGACTTCCCTGGTGGCGTAGTGGTTAAGAATCCACCTGCCAATGCAGGGTACACGGGTTCGAGCCCTGGTCCGGGAAGATCCCACATGCCGTGGAGCAACTAAAGCCCGTGCGCCACAACTACTGAGACTGTGTGCCACAACTACTGAGTCTGCGTGCCACAACTACTGAAGTCCGCGTGCCTAGAGCCCATGCTCCACAACAAGAGAAGCCACCACAATGAGAAGCCTATGCACCGCAAGGAAGAGTAGCCCCCCGCTTGCCGCAACTAGAGAAAGCCTGCGCGCAGCAATAAGACCCAAAGCAGACAAAAAGTATATATATATAGGATCATACTGTTTAGTACTCTTTTTTTCCCCTTGAATATCTTTTTTAAAAATAGTCTTAATGTGGCATAACATACATAAAGCGCATATTAAGTGTACAACTCATTGAATTTTTACATACATATAGACTTTTGCAACCATTGCCCACATTAAGAGAGCATTTCCAGCACCCAGGAAGGTTCCTGTGCCCTCTCCCAGCCATAAATCTTCCCAGAAATGGCCTCTATTCTGACTTCTATCATGATAGATTAGCTTTGCCTGTCCTTGAACTTTATATAAATATAAATCTCCAACAGCATGTTTGTGTGTGTGCGTCTGGCTCCTTTCTGTCAACATATTATCTGTACAATTCATTCTTGTCATTTGACTATATTTTCATGTCAACTGTTCTTCAAGGTTATTTTTCAGCTGCTAAACTGGTCAATATTCCCACGATGGACGTTTAAATTAGTTCCAGATTTTCTTGTTATACCCAGCACTTTGATGCCCAGCCTTGTAACAAGCTCTTTATATCCATCCCTGATTATTTGTAGACTTGTCATGGACTTGGCGGGCTCTGTGAGGTCCCTGAAGGGAGTCGGGTTTCACAACCGATTGTTTGCAAGATCTGGAATGAGTTCTCAATTTTTCCATCTCTCACTCTAAATCACCTTAAAAGAGGGCTAAGGAAGTAAGGGGAAGAGGGAGAGCAGTGGTCCTGCTGAGGGACCAGGGCTCTTTGCCCCTCACCCAAGAACCACCTCTTTATCCAAAAACTGTTCCCGCCAGCTTCCTCCTTTGGTCAGCAGGGGGCGTCAGAGGCTCGTAGTGCGTCGAGGAAGTCAGCCTCTGAGCTTCCCCCCTCCCCTCCCGTCCCTGAAGTAACTCCCGCAACGCTTCCCGGCCTTCAACTCACTTAATCCAAACACCGCGCCAATTTCATAGATGCCGTTGGGGCTTTGAGCAAAATCACACATCCAATAAGGAGCAGGATCAGAATTCGAACTCCAGGCCATCCGACTCCGTGGTCCTTACTCCGGTCTACACCGCTGATGTCCTCCGGTGCACGGTTTCGCTGTCCACTTCGTATAAATTGGAGAGACTACAGACGTAAATTAGAATCTCCTCTCCGTCGTTTACCAGCCACATGCTGTGAGGCGGTTAATTCGCGTCTCCAAGATCTCAGTTTCCTCATCTTCAACAGGATAATAATGGTTCCTCCCTCATGGGTGCATATGAAATTTAAACCAGATATCGTGGGCAAACGCCTGGCACAGTGAGTGCACAGTAAACGCGGATTTGAGCGAATGATTTACCGCTACCCGCAGGCATAGCCCCAGGGGAAGCACAGCGGGGCGGTCCTGGGCCTCCCCTCCTCCGACCCGGCCGGGCGGCCTGCCTGGAGGCCCCACGAGGGTCCTGGGCGGCGGGGAGGGGCGGCGCCGGCGGCTCAGCCCGCTCCCCGCGGTAATTAGCCGGTGTCTGCTCCGGCTGCGCCAGCCGCTAATTACACGTCTTCTAATGAGGCTGGCGGCTGTTTGCAATCACCGCGCGGCGCGGGAGGACGCGGGGGAATCCGCCCGAGGGGTGTGGACAGAGGCTGCCTCCCCAACCAGGAGATCCGCTTGGCGGCGGCGGGTTTGCGCCCCGGCAGCGCCTGCCCCCCGAATGCGCGTCCGTCAGTCTTTGGAGCCATTATCATCCCACTTTTACAGGTAAGGAAGGGGCCTGTGGCTCGGAGAAGTGAGCTCACAGGCGCGAAACTCACGCTGGAATAGGCTAATCCTTACCTCCCTGCCCCCGAGCCTGTGCTCTTAACCGGCTACTGCCTAGATCAGTGGGGTACTTGCTGTTGTGACTCCTGGGACTACTCAGAAGAGTGGGTCTCAGATCAGATAAAAGGAGGAATGGGTGTGTGTGGGGGGGAACTTCCTTTGAGCTCTTCCCCTCCTTCCCATCTGAAGGTTCTCACTGTCAATTTGGCCTTTTGGATCAGACACAAAGCCGAGTATCAGCTCTAGTAAGTCCTTTAAAGCTCACTTGGAAACGTAAATCACACAACCCATTTCTCGGACTGGGAAACCTGGCGCATTCCCTAGGAGGTAGTTGAGGCAACTGCTAAAATGCTCCCATAACATGAGGGTGGGAAGCTATAACTATGTACCTTGTTCTCAGGGCCTTCTGCGGTGGAATCCAGAGTAGTTGGCTTTATTCTTCATCCTTACGTTCTGGGCTACCAGTTTTTTTAAACAAATTTTATTGGAATATTGTTGATTTAAAATGTGTTTAGTTTCTGCTGTACAGCAAAGTGAAGCAGTTATACATACACATATATCCACTCTTAAAAATTCTTTCCTCATATAGGTTATCACAGAGTATTGAGAAGTGTTCCTTGTGCTATATTAGTTATCTGTTTTATATGTAGTAGTGTGTATATGTCAATCCCAATCTCCCAATTTATCCACCCCCCTCACCCCACCGCCGGTTACCATTTATTAGGCTCTCTGTTCCAGACACTGTACTGAGCACTTCATGCGCTTGACTTCCTTTAGTCCTCATGACAACCCCATGAATGTAGGCCCCATTATTCTCTGAGGCTCAGGGAGGGAAGTGACTTGTCCAAGGTCACACAGTAATTTCAGCAGACAGGGACCTTCTGTCTTACCCCCAAACCTGTGCTCTTGACCCCTTGCTCTCTACCTCTTCTGGGATGTCTGGGACCTAGAAGAATGTTCAAAGAAGGCATATACATTCTGAAGTGTCTTTGGCAGCCAGGGGGTCCTGATCAGAGCCTGGATGCTGCCGTGGTGGATGGTGGCAAAGGAAAATTGTTCAGCTTCAGCATTTTGTTAAGCAGCCGCTGCTCATTAGGGGCTCCTTCTCCTCTAATCCAATCAGCCAATTCCCTATAAAACCTTTATGGGGAAAATCTGGATAAAATTAAACCCTCCATCTGCCTGGCCAGGGGCCTGGGGAGCTGCTGCATCCACTGGGTTGCCCCTGGACCTCAGAGACACAACCATCCTGCTTCTTCCCTCATCCTCCCTGCTTTGTGGACCTCTTTCCCTCTGCCCTGCCTGCTGTGAGGATTCACTCATCCTCAACTTAATTGAAATTACAAGGGCACTACTGTTTGACCCAGCAATTTCTCCACCAGGAATTTATCCCACAGAGATTCTTGCACTTGTGCCCACTGACAGGTGGACTAGGACATGTCTTGCAGCATTGTTTGTGATAGCAAAAGGCTACCTCAATGTCCGCCAGAAAGGATCCACTGTATGTGTATATTTATTAGATGGCCATGTGCCAGAGAATTTGTTAAATGCTTTACGTAGATTGACTCATTTAATCCTCACAACTACCCTATAAAACAGGGACTTAGTTTTATTAACCCCATATGACATGTAACTTGCCGAAGCTTCATGTAGCTGGTAAGCAGCAGGGCCAGGATTTGGACCAGGCAGTTCTTGTCCTTAACCACTATCCTATTCAGCTTCTCTTTCTTTATGTGCATGGAAAATTTCCAGAAGGTGACACAAAAGCTTTGATGGTGGTTAACTGTGGGATAAGAATTACAGGTGTGACGTAGGAGGGGGACCTCACTTTTTACTGTGTCCCCTTTTATACCATATTATTTTACCATGTGCATACATTAGTTTCATAATTTAGAGGAGTTACTGAGCCCCGGTCACTACAGTGTGTTATTACTAATCCTTAACTCAACCCTGGCCGTGGGTTCTATCATGACCCCCATTTTGCAGGTAAGGAAGCTGAGCTCACCGAGGTGGTCTTGCTGGGTGACATGCCTGGGAATGGCAAAGGGGTACTGACCCTCAACCCAGTGCTCACTCCCCTCATTTATATTAGCCTCCTGGGCTTGGAAGGTCCAGAGGGGAGAAAAGCAGTTAAAAGCATGGGCTCCAGAGCCAGCTTACCTGGGTTCAAGTCCTGACTCAGCCACTCACCAGCTGTGTGACTTTGGGCAAGTCACTTCCCCTCTCTGAACCTCAGTTTCCTCTCTGTGAGAATTAAATGACTTACCTCCATGTCAAGTGCTTAGAACAGGGCCTGTCTCATTGTGAACGCTCAAGAAATGTTGAGTATTTTTATATATTGTCCTGAATGCTGTCTTCCCCAACGTCAAGCTCAGAGCAGTTCTATCTCCCAGCTGGTGGGTTCAGCTGTGGCTGCTCCAGTCCCCTCCCTGAAGGGAAAGGCCCAGCCTGCCCTGTGCCCCAGCCTCCAGCAGAAGTCCTTCGGGATCTGTTCTCCTGGGTTATCCCACTGCGGTTGCTGTGATCAGAATTGATCACATCACCAGAGCTGGAAAAAGGGGCAGACCCGCAGGGCTGGTGTGGCCCAGATCCAGGGTGAGTCTGCGACGGGCGGCCTCCCAGTTCGGGATGTTCCCAGCGCCTTCCCACCGCTCATGCTTGGAGGGAGAAGGGTCTCAAAATAGCTGTTGCTTCCCCAGCACGGCACTAGGCCAGGGACAGGAATAGACATCTGGGGGTGGCCGCCTCAGCTTCCCTCAGGAGCCCTGGGGGACCGGGACTAGGCAGAGGCCAGACTCACCCCAGTGTGGGGCGGGTGGATAGTGCAGCTGTCAGTATGCAGTGACCCACCTGTGACAATCCAGCCCATGTCAAGTGTTGCCCCACCTGGGCTGGGTGGTCAGCAGGTCACCAGCACTGGCTAGATCCTGGCCAGGACCTGGACTCTTAGACCAATAGGAAGTGCCCTTCAACACTGGCCCCCACAATCCTCTCTTGGCAGGTGGGGAAACTGAGGCCTGGAGAGAGGTTCACATGCTCGAGATCACAAAGCTGGTTAGAAGCCAAGCTGACGGGAGAGGCAGGCCCTGGGGCTTTGAGAGGCTTTATAGGGTGGTGGTTAAAGAGTTAAAGGACTCAGAATATAGGGGTTCAAATCCAGCCACGACTACTTACATGAACTGTATACATACTCGTGGGCCTCAATTCCATTACCTATAAAATGGGCACAATAATACTTCCCAGCTTCTTTAGTGGTTGTGAAGATTGAATGAATTAATACTTGTGGCTATTATGATTGTTAGTGTTTTCTTATCAGATTCCTCACTCGTTCATCCTTAAGACATTGGCTGAATACCTCCCGTGTGCCAGGCACAGTGCTAGGCCTAGATTGGTGCAGCTCACGCAGTGGCCAGAAAAGATTAGTTGATATTTCAGGGAATCTGCCATGTGCCAGCTACTATGCAAAGCATTTTTACCTACAGCATCCCATTTATTCCTCATGACAACCTATGAGGAGCCATAATCTTGCCCTGTTTTAGGCCTGAAGGGAGTGAGGCTCAGAGAGGTGAAGTCACTCCTCCAAGGTCACAGTGCCAGGAGGTTGCAGAGCCAGGATTTGAAACCTAGGCTGCCTGCCTGTAGAGCTCATGCAAACCGCTGCATGACACTGTCTCTTTCCTGGGGAGACGGACAAAGTTGTTCAGTTGGTGCAGTCCAGAGGTTGGGTAGGAGGTGTTTTTTTTGGCCGTTCCTCATGGCATGCGGGATCTTAGTTCCCCGACCAGGGATTAAACCCATGCCCCCTGCCGTGGGAGCACAGAGTCTTAACCACTGGACCGCCAGGGAAGTCCCAGGTAGGAGGTGTTGAGTGCATGGAGGAGGGCTGTACTCTACCTCCCTGATCTCTTTCTTCTCCAGGACCCTCCCAGTAGCCAGGGCCTTTTCAGTGAGGAGGCAGGGAAGTCTACAGCTGAGTCTCACTCACATAGCAGTCCCATGTCAGATGTGAGCTGGTCCCCAGCCCTCACTACCGAATTCCCACCTCTGTTCCCCTGGGTTTCTCTGAGTACCCAATATATGCCAGGCCTGTGCTAGGCTCTGAAAACACAAGGAAGACATTGTCTCTGCCCTGAAATTGCTCAGGGTGTGGTGAGAGAAAGAGGTTGCCCAAATAACAAGAGCAATACAGGGCAGCTGTTGTGATGAGGGTGTAAGAACAGGAGCAAGTGACTGCCGGGAGGAGGTACCTAACTCAGCCTGGAAGTCAGGGAAGGCTTCCTGGAGGCAGTGATGTCTGAACTGAGGCCCAAAAGGAGAAAAATGATTAGCCAGGAGAAGAAAGAGATGTAGGAAAGAGTGTTCTAGATAGAGGGATGGCTTGTGCTAGGAGAGGAAGTGCTGAATTCTGGGAACTCTGAGGAGCAGGGGCTAGAGGTGTGGGTGAGGGGCACTGGGGCTGTAGAGGTGGATGGGGACAGTCATTCGGGGACTTGCTGTCCACACTAAGGGGCTTGGATACCATCTGGAGGGCTGAGAGAATGAGATCAGGGGCTAGAAGTTTCCCTCTGGTTTCCAGGGAGGATGGACCTCAGGAGGTTGGACTGAAGGTGGGAAGTTTGATGAAGAGGGTGCTGCCTGGGGGGAAAAGAGAGCCTTGGACTAGGGTGTGGAGGGGGGAATGCAGAGAAATGGGTGGCTTTGTGAAGGTTTTAGAAGTAGAATTGGTTACCTATTGCTGCGTAATAAATCACCCCCAACTTTTCGGCTTAAAACAACAACTTATTAGTTTTCATGATTCTGTCGGGTGACAGGGCAGTTCTGCTTCATGTGGCTTGGGGCACTGGGATGGCTGGAAGGTTCTGAAGTGGCCTCACCCACAGAAGGCTGGTAGTAGGTGTTGGCTGCCGTCAATTGGGGCTATTGTCTAGGGGGCCTCAGTTCACTTCCATGTAGCCTCTCCATGGGGCTCGGGCTTCTTACAGCATAACAGCTGTCTTCCAAGAAGTGGAAGCTGCCATGCTCCTTAAGGCCTGGCTCTGAAGTCCCAGAACGTCACTTCGGCTGCATCATAATGATCAAAGCCAGTCCTAAGACCAGTCTCGTTCAAGGCGAGGGGAAATAAGCACTACCTCTTTTATTAAATTTGTACAATTTAGTGGCATTTAGTGCATTCACAATGTTGTGCAACCAACACTTTTCCCTAATTTCAACTTTTTATCAGCTCATAAGAACACCCTGTACCCATTAAGCCATTGCTCTCCATTCCCCCTCTCCCCAGACCCTGGCAATCACTAGTCTGCTTTCTGTCTCTATGGATTTGCCAATTCTAGATATTTGATGTAAAAGGAATCAGAAAATATGTGAACTTTTGTGTCAGGTTTCTTTAGCATAATGTTTTTGAAGTTCATCTGTGTTGTAGCATGTATCAGTGCTTTGTTCCATTTTATGGCTGAATTATTGATATATTCTACTGTATGGATATACCACAATTTGCTAATCCATTCATCTGATGGACATTTGGGTTGTTTCCATCTTTGGTGATTGTGAATAGTGCTGCTATGATCATTTGTGTATAAGTTTTTGTTTGAACACCTGTTTTCAATTCTTTGGGGTATATACTTAGGAGCTGGGTCATGTGGTATGGTTTAACTTTTTGAGGACCCACCAAACTATCTTCCACAGCAGCTGTACCATTTTACACTCCCATCAGCAATGTATGAGAGTTCCTGTTCCTCCATATCCTTGCCAACTTTTTTTTTTTTAATTAAAGCAATCCTAGGGGGTGTGAGGTGATATGTCACTGTGGTCTTGATTTGCATTTACTTAATGACCAATGATGTTGAACGTCTCTTCATGTACTTTTTTTACCATTTGTATATCTTCTTTGGAGAAATGTACTTTGCTCAGTTTTCATTTGGGTTGTTTGGTCTTTCTGTTGTTGAGTTGTAAGTGTTCTTTGCATATTCTAGATACTAGATCCTTATCAGATATATGTTTTACAAATACTTCCTCCCATCCTATAGGTTGTCTTTTCACTTTCTTGATACTGTCCTTTGATGCACAAAAGTTTTTACTTTTCATGAAGTCTCATTTATTTATTTTTTCTCTTGTTGCTCACGCTTTCGGTGTCAAATCTAAGAATTCATTGCCAAATTAGAGGTCGTGAATATTCACCCCTATATTTTCTTCTAATTGTTTTATAATTTTAGCTTTTTAGGTCATTGATCCACTTTGTGTTAATTTTGAGGAAACAGGCACAGAGAGGTTAAGTAACTTACCCAATGCCACCCAGCTAATAAGCAGCAGAGCTGAGATTCAAACCCAGGCCATCTGGCTTCATTGTGCTGACTGGTGGGGAGAGCATTACATAGGGCAATTTGTTCAGGGAAGAAACACTCTAAAGACATGACATTTGAGTGGAGACACATAAGATGCCAGCCATGGGAAGTCCAGGAGGCTATGTATATGGAGTGAGGTAGGGGTCTAACTTCATTCTTTTGCATGTGGTTAAGCTCTACCTCTTGAGGGGACGTCAGCATGCCCTTACAGGGAGGGGAGGGATGGTTGAAGGCCATCTTTGGAGACAGTTCAACACAGCAGGTCTTGGTGATGAGTTGTCCATGAGGGGCTGGGGAGGGAAGGGGGTGGAGAAGGCAGGCAGGGTGACATCCACCTTTCTGGATTGAGTCAGTGTCACTGGGCAGATGGGGAAGCCTGGGGGAGGAGCAAGACTTAGGTGAAGGGAATAAGAACTCAGTCCTGGACATGCTGAGTTTGAGCTTCCTCAGGCATCCAGGCACCAAATAAATGATCAAGGAAACATGGAAGGATGCTAAGATTCCATTCATTTAATGAATAGCTATAGGACTCCTAATACTAATACCAGGTAACATTTATGTGGTGCCAGCCATGGGCCAGTCACTTTGCACCTTTTTTTTTTTTTTTAACATTTACTATGTGCTCATTACTTGGTGCTTTACAAATGTTAATCTAAAATTCTTACAAAAATTCAGAGTGATGGGTATTTCTAGTTCCATTTTTCATATTCGAAAAGTGAAGCTTAGTTTGGTTCCTCAACCTGTCTGAAGTTGCAGAGCAGGTTAGCAGCAGAGCCAGAATTTAACCGCAGACCCTCTCTCTTCAAGATCTGGGCTTTTTCACTTTTCAAAAAATTGAGCTACAATGTACATACAGTAAACCAAACAAATCTCAAATTTGTTCATTAAATTTTATATATACCACATCCTAGGTACAGATGTAGAACATTTCCAGCCCCTTGAAAACTCCCTCTCAGGCATATTTAATTCTCACAGTGACCCTAAGAGGTAGGTATTATTATCATCCCTATTCTTCAGATGAGGAAACTGAGGCTTAGAGAGGTGAAGCCACTTGCCCAAGACCACACGGTGGTGGAATCTGGATTCTAACTCAGGCCTATAGGACTAGGAGCTTGGAGTCCTTTCCGCCTCCCCCCACCCCAAGATTTCTCCCAGAGGTCAGACTCCAGACTCTCAGGCCCTCTGAGACCAGGCTGAGGATCACCTTACCCCCCACTGGGCTGGGACTGGACTCAGGCCTGGAGGGTCCCTGAAGGCAGGAGCTGGCCTCTGCTGAAGGATGGAAGTCCCTCATTTGTGGTTTTGTGGGGAGTGCAGGGCCAGGGAGGATGCAGAGTTAGGATAAGGAGAGAGGAATGAAATGAGCTCTTCCTTGTGCCTGTCCCCATCAGTCACGGAGGATGAACAGTGGGCAGGAGCCCAGCTGGGGTCCTTTCCCAGCAATAGGCCCTGGGGGAAAAGCTCAACTCTGCCTGGACCTGATTGGCCCGAAGTGAGGAGAGGAGGGGGCTTTTTTTTTTTTTTTTTTTTGCGGTACGCGGGCCTCTCACTGTTGTGGCCTCTCCTGTTGCGGAGCACAGGCTCCGGACGTGCGGGCTTAGCGGCCATGGCTCACGGGCCTAGCCGCTCCGCGGCATGTGGGATCTTCCCGTACCGGGGCACGAACCCGTGTCCCCTGCATCGGCAGGCGGACTCTCAACCACTGTGCCATCAAGGAAGCCCAAGGAGGGGGCTTTGGACCACTTCCCCAGCATCCCGGGAGCAGCTGGGAGGACCCCAGGAGTGTCCTCTGCACCTCTTCCCACCTCTATGTGTCTGCCCTGCACCCCTCTGACCTCTTCTCCTGTCCCGCTGCTCCAGCTAAAGCTGGCCTCCTTGCTTTCTTTCCAACCTGTCAAGCTCCTACGTGCCTCAGGGCCTTTGTACTCAATGTTCCCTCCATCTGGATCCTCCTTCCTCCTGGACTTCCTAGGGCTGGTGTCTTCTCATGCGTCTCCACTCAAATGTCACGTCTTCAGAGCGCTCTTCCCCGCACAGATTGCCCTATTTAATGCCCTTCCCACCAGCCGGCACAAAGGAGCCAGATGGCCTGGGTTTGAATCTCAGCTCTGCTGCTTATTAGCTGGGTGGCATTGGGCAAGTTACTTAACCTTTCTGTGCCAGTTTCCTCAGCTGTAAAGTGGGGCCAATGATAATAGTGCCTACCTCATAGGGTTGTAGTAAGGATGAAACTATTTAACATCTGTTAACAATGTTTGGCCCATTGTAGATGCTTTATAAAAATTTGCTGTTATTCACACAACACTCATCCCATTCTGAAATTATCTTGGTTACTGGTTTGTTTACTTGTTACCCCAGTTAGAATGTGAGCCCCATGAAGATGCTGGGTCCGTCTGTGTTGTTCACGGCTCTGTGCCCTGTACAGTGCCTGGATTGCAGTAATAAACTTGGGTCGAATAAATCGAATGGACGAATAAGCCAGGCTGCTAGATGATTCTGCTTGCAGCTCCCCAGACATGCCGCGCTCCCTCTCATTTCCTGACCTTTGTGCTTGCTGTTTCCTCTGCCTGGAGCCATTCATTCCCCAGAGGAAGGGAGGGGAGCAATGAAGAAAGACTGCCTTAGGACTTCCCTGGCGGTCCAGTGGTTAAGACTCTGTGCTTCTGATGCAGGGGGTGCGGGTTCAATACCTGGTCAGGGAACTAAGATCCCACATGCTGCAGGGCCAAAAAAAAAAAAAAAAAAGACTGCCTTGCAGCTGCCCAGGTCTCTCTCTTACCCCCTCCTCACTGCCCCCTGCCTGAGGCATCCACAAGAGAGCAGTGAGTGAGAATCTAGACACTCCAGGACTAGAATCACCTGTCACTACCCCCATGTTCTGAAACTGAGGAAACAGGCCCAGAGAGGAGAAAGGACTGGGCCAAGGTCTCACAGCCAGCTGAGGGCAACATTCTCCCCACTGGACCCCACATATGTCACCTGGAGGCTGTTTTCAGTGTCCATGCTGGTCCTGCCTCCCTGCATGGGGCCTGTAGACAGGTGGTAAGTGAGGGGCTTTGGGTTACTGCCCTCCGGCCCAGGGAGGAGGGGCCAGAGCAGCCGGGCTTAGTGAAGGGACACAATTCTGATGCTTCTACTTAGTAACCATGTGGCCTTGGGCTCTCTGAGCCTCAGTTTACTCCCCTGGACGACGAGGAGATGAAAACCCACTCTCCGGGGTCACTAGAAAGATTCGTATTAAAAGTCCTCAGGGAATTCACTGGCAGTCCAGTGGTTAGGACTCAGTGCTTTCACTGCAGGGGCCCGGGTTTGATCCCTGGTCGGGGAACTAAGATCCCGCAAGCTGTGTGGCATGGCCAAAAAAAATCCTCATGTATCGAGCACTTATTCTCAACTACCCCACAGGGCAGGTATGAATTTTATGCCCATGTTCCAGATAAGGAAACTGAGGCTCAGAATGGGGGCACAGTGACTTGTCCAAGATCACAGAGCCAGCAAAAAATAGAACAGGGATTCGAATCCAGCAGGCTGACGACAGAGCTCACATTCTCAGCTGGTGCAACGGCCCTGGGCACACAGCAGGTACCCAACAGGCACCCAAAAGAGGGTAGATATGGGTACCCCTCTGACTGAGGCCCTAGGAAAGCCTCGCACCATCTTCGAGGACAAGAGTTCCTCCCTGAAAACCACACCTTTTGTTAATTTCCCTCCCCTCCAATCACCGCTTGGAGACAGGAGGACTCTCGCAACCTCTCTCTGATGGATTTTCGGATTATGCCCACCTTAATTAGTTCCAGAGTCTCCTGGCAGAAGCAGGAGTTATTCCGGGGCCTTGATGGCTCCCTCTGGCCTCACTCCCCACCCCACCCCCACCACCCGGTAGCAAACACCTCTGCTTCCAACTGCACCACGTTAGGGTTCGTTAGCTGCCTCCCCACCGCTCACTTTCTGCCCCTGCAGCTCAGACTTGAGCTGACACCTGCTCTCTGCTCCCCACTCCACAGCCGCTTCTGCCTCCCCACGATCTGGTAGAGTGGGGATATCAACGCTTTCCTAATCCTTGGTCCCCAGACTTTGCCTCACTTGGAGTGGTGACCCTCCCTCCAACTGCAGGATTTTTCCAGCAAAACCTCACACACCATTTGGATGCAAGTATTTTCTCCCTGTTCCTTTTGGTATCCAGTCCTCAATGTCATTCAGCCTGGGGTGGGAGTGGCTCAGAAATTTCCAAGGCTAAATTTTATGGTATGTAAATTTTACCACAGTTAAAAAAAAAATTCCCAAGGGGGCTCAGGATGGGGGGTGGCGCGGGGGGGAATGGGCAATGTTATGTCACAGAGAGCGGGGCTGACGTCACAGGGACGTGGCATGGGTTCTGCTGTCGCTGTCTGTTCTCTCTGTGCCTGGCTCTCCCTTCCAGTTCTGAGCTCTGCCAGGGCCGCCCGCAGGCCTTGCTTGCTTTTCAAAAATAAATCTGGAGTCTCTCACAGAGGTGGTGGGCTGCTTCCTTGGTGTCCCAGTCTGTGTGTTATTCCTTTCAAGGCAAGACTCCCTGAAGCCGACTCAGGCTGGGCCCGGAGCAGGTCATTGATTGTCTGTCTGAAGTAGTTCAGATGCTAACATCTGGGTCTAGCATCCATTACCTTCAAGGTAGCAGGGTCCTCCCTGGTGCCCATCAAGTCATTCATTCATTGATTCAGACATTCAACAAGCATCATTAATGCCTGCTATCTGCAGAGCACACCTCTGGGTGGCCTCTATTCTTTTCTCATTTGTTTCTGAGATACCTCCCTGCTTCTCTTTGAATTTCCACTTCCTTCCCTAAAGTAGGGGATCTTAATTAGGGTGGCCAGTCAGTCCCACAAGGAAACAGATGGCATGTTCAAATTGGGCAGTTTCAGGAAGGCTGAATAAAGGGACAGTTTAGGTGTGAGCAGGGGGTAAGGAAAGTGCTGTCAGGCCTGGGAGGCTGGGCCCAGGGAGCAGTTCTACTACCCAGAAGGAGATAGGTGGAGAGAACCACCTTCAGAGAAGCTGTGACTTTCTGCTGAGGGAGCAGCCAGCCTGAGGTGCCCTGCAGGGAGGGAGCAGAGGAATAAACATCCTGACCTATGAATGGATGAAGAAGATGTGGCACATGTATACAATGGAATATTACTCAGCCATGAAAAGAAAGGAAATTGAATTATTTGTAGTGAGGTAGATGGACCTAGAGTCTGTCATACAGAGTGAAGTAAGTCAGAAAGAGAAAAACAAATACTATATGTTAACACATATATTTGGAATCTAAAAAAAAAAAAGGTTCTGAAGAACCTAGGGGCAGGACAGGAATAAAGACGCAGACGTAGAGAATGGACTTGAGGACACGGGGAGGGGGAAGGGTAAGCTGGGACGAAGTGAGAGAGTGGCATGGACTCATATACACTACCAAGTGTAAAACAGATAGCTAGTGGGAAGCAGCTGCATAGCACAGGGAGATCAGCTCGGTGCTTTGTGACCACCTAGAGGAGCAGGATAGGGAGGGTGGGAGGGAGACGCAAGAGGGAGGGGATATGGGGATATATGTATACATATAGCTGATTCACTTTGTTATACAGCAGAGACTAACACACCATTGTAAAGCAATTATACTCCAATAAAGATGTCAAAAAGAAAACAAAAAAACATCCTGACCTGCCTCTTCCTTCCCCTTTCCACCTCCTCCTGGGTCTCCCCATTGGCCAAACCTGATTAGAAGTCAGGGGTGTTGAGTCTGAAGAGGTCAGTCTCCCTGGGCACAGAGCAGGGTGGGAAAAGGTGCAGAGTGTTCCTAGATGGACAGATGGAGGCTTATCGACTTATCACTATCTGGTTAGTAACAGTAGAAGTCGTCGTCGGTCCCATGAGACATGCTCAATAAATGTTAGTTACTATTATTAGTGCTTGTACTAGTTATTTACTGCTGTGTAACAAGTTACCCCAGGGAGGTCCCTGGTGGTCCATTGGTTAGGACACCGCGCTTCCACTGCAGGGGGTGCGGGTTCAATACCTGGTTGGGGAACTAAGATCCCACAAGCCGCGCCGCCATAAAAAAAAAAAGTGACCCCAAAACTTAGCGGCTTAAAACAATAAACATGTATTACCTCACACAGTTCCTGTGGGTCAAGAATTGGGAGCAGCTCAGCCGGATTATCCTGGCTCCGTCTCTCCTGAGGTTACAGCCTAGCTGTTGGCCGCTCATCTCAAGTAGTTCACTCCTGAGGCTGGCAAGCCGGGCGCTGGCTGTTGGCAGGAGGCTTCAAGTTCTTTGCCATCCAGATTTCTCCACAGGGCTGCTTGAGAGTCCTCATGGTGTGGTGGGTGGCTGGCTTCCCTCAGAAAGAATGATCCAAGAGCAGAATCCTCAAGATGTTTTCTGACCTCGTCTCAAAAACCACAGACCATCATTTCGACAATACCCTGTAGGTTTCACAGGTCAGCCTATTCAGTGTGGGGGGTGGGGGCAGATGGGGGCAGGAATGCCAGGAGGCAGGGATCATTGGAGGCCTTCTTGGAGGTTGGCTACCCCAGTTCCCAGTACATTCTCTCCTTCAATCCTTTCCAAATCCCTAGGAGGTTATCTAAACAAAACAAAACAAAACAAAAATCGCTATGAGTATTATTATTGTCACTTTTCTGTTTAGGAAACAGAGGCATAGAAAAGTGAAATAACTTGCCCAAGGTTAAACACCTAAGTGGCAAACCCAGGAATTGAATGCAGATGGAGTATTTTTTTCAATCAGTTTTATTGGGCCATCATTTACCTACAATAAAAACACTACAGTAGAGATACAGACCATTTTCGTCCCCCCCCCACACCCCAGAATTTTCCTTCATGCCCTTTGCAGTCAGTCCTCCTGGGCCTGCTCTAGGCAAGCTCTGATCTGCTTTCTGTGACTATAGATTGCTTTGTCTGTTCTAGAACTTCATGTAAATGAAACCATTCAGTATGTTTTCTTTTGTGACTGGCTTCTTTTGTTGAACAAAAATGCTTATGAGGTCCATCTACATTGTTACACGTATTGGTAATTCTTTTTTTTTTAATTGCTGAGTAGTATTCCACTGCATAGATATAGCGTAAGTCTTTAAAAAAATTTTTTTTAATAAATTTATTTATTTTATTTATTTATTTTTGGCTGTATTGGGTCTTCGTTGCTGCGTGCAGGCTTTCTCTAGTTGTGGTGAGCGGAGGCTTCTCTTTGTTGCGGTGCACAGCCATTGCGGTGGCTTCTGTTGTTGTGGAGCACGGGCTCTAGGCGCGCGGGCTTCAATAGTTGCGGCGTGGCGTGTGGGCTCAGTAGTTGTGGTGTGTGGGCTCTAGGGCACGTGGGCTTCAGTAGTTGTGGCTCACGGGCTCTAGAGCACAGGCTCAGTAGTTGTGGTGCATGGGCTTAGTTGCTCCGCGGCTTGTGGGATCTTCCCGGACCAGGGATCAAACCCATGTTCCCCGCATTGGCAGGCAGACTCTCAAACACTGTGCCACCAGGGAAGTCCCCAGTGAATTGTTTTTAATGTTTGTGTTTTGTGTGTCCTAAGAAATCTTTGCCTACCCCTAGGCCACAAAGGTTTTCTCCTAAAAATTTTATAGTTTTGGTCTTTCCATTTAGGTCTCTGATCCATTTTGAGTTAGTTTTTATGTATGATGTGAGGTAGGCATCATTGTTCATTTTCTCTTCTGTGTTGATATGTTTCAGTACTAACATCCTTTCTCCACTGAATCATAGTGGAACTTCAGTAAAATAATCAATTGATTGTATTTATGTGGATCTATTTTTTGGACTTTATTGTGTTTCATTGATCTATATGTCTATCCTTATGCTAATATTACATTGTCTTGATTACTACAGATTCATAGTAATTCTCAAAATCAAGTAGCATTAAGTGCTGCAGTTTTGTTCCTGTTTTTCAAAATTGTTTTGGCTACTCTAGTTTGTTGCATTACCATATGCATTTTAGAGTCTACTTGATAATTTCTACAAAAAAAAAAACCTGCTGGAATTTTGATCAGGACTGTATTGAATCTAAGATCAATTTGGGGAGAGTGGCATTTTATACGTGAACATGGTATATCTCTCCATTTATTTAGGTCTTCAATTTCTCTCAGTAAGGTTTTGTAGTTTTCAGACTGCAAATCTTGCACATGTTTTCTTAAATGTATCCCTAAATATTTTATGTTTTTTGATGCTATTGGAAATATTTTTATACATTTAACTTCTTTTATTTTATTTATTTTTTTATTTTTATTTTTTTGCTGTACGCGGGCCTCTCACTGCCGCGGCCCCTCCCGCCGCGGAGCACAGGCTCCGGACACACAGGCCCCGCGGCCATGGCTCGCGGGCCCAGCCGCTCCGCGGCACGTGGGATCCTCCGGGACCGGGGCACGAACCCGTGTCCCCCGCATCGGCAGGCGGACTCTCAACCACTGCGCCACCAGGAAAGCCCCTACATTTAACTTCTTGATTGTTCATTGCTAGTACAGTCCACCCTCCTGTATCCAGGGGTTCTGCAACTGCAGATATGGAAGGCTGACTGTATCATCCCATTTCATATAAGGGACTTGAACATCTGTGGATTTTGGTATCCATGGGCAGGGTGGTGGATCCTGGAACCAATCCCCTGTGGGTACCAAGGGACAACTATATACAGAAACACATTATATATTCACTTTGTATCCTTTGATCTTGTTAAATAAAATGATTAGCTCTAGTTTTGTTTTGTAAATTCCTTAGGCTTTTCTACATGCATAATCATGTCATCTGAAAATAAAGACCATTTAACTTTGTCCTTTTTCCATTTTTTTTTTCTTGCCTTATTGTCCTGGCTAGGACCTCCCAATGTTGCATGAAGTGGTGAGAGCAGATATTCTTGCCTTGTTCCCAGTCTCAGGGGGGAAAGTGTGTAGATTTTCAGCATTATATATGTGAGGTATTTTGAAGCCTTGCCTTTTAATGGGTTAAGGAAGTTTTCTTCTATTCTGACTTGTTTGTTTTTGTTTTTAAATCATGATTAGGTGTTAATTTTATCAAATGTTTTTTCATATCAATTAACATGACCATGAAGTCAACCCAGATATGTATATATATTTAAATTGAGATGAACATAAAATGAACATACAATTAACCATTTTAAAGCAAACAATTCAGTGGCATTACACAACCACCATCTCTATCCAGTTCCAAAATATCTTTAGTCACTGCAAAAGGAAACCCTGCACCCATTAAGCAGTTACTATTTCCCATTCCCTCTCCCCAAGATCCTGGCAACCATCAATTTGCATTCCTTCTCTATGGATTTGCCTATTCTGGACACTTCATATAAATGGAATATTCGACCTTTCATGTCTGGCTTCTTTGACACTGCATAACATTTTTGAGGCCTGTCCACATTAGAGCATGTGTCAGTACTTCATTCCTCTTTTTGGCTGAATAATATTCTATTGTATGGACACACCACAATTTCTTTACCTAGATAGTTTTTTTTTTATTTTATTGAGGTATAGTTGATATACAATGTTGTGTTAATTTCTGCTGTACAGCAAAGTGACTCAGTTACACATATATGTGCATTCTTTTCCATTATGGTTTATCATAGGATATATATTTTTAAATAAATGTATTTATTTATTTATTTATTTTTATTTTTGGCTGCATTGGGTCTTCTTTGCTGCCCACGGGCTTTCTCTAGTTGCAGCGAGTGGGGGCTACTCTTCATTGCGGTGCGCGGGCTCCTAATTGCGGTGGCTTCTCTTGTTGCAGGGCACGGGCTCTAGGTGTGCGGGCTTCAGTAGTTGTGGCTCGTGGGCTCTAAAGCGCAGGCTCAGTAGTTGTGGCATACGGGCTTAGTTGCTCTGCAGCATGTGGGATCTTCCCAGACCAGGGCTCAAACCCGTATCCCCTGCATTGGCAGGCGGATTCTTAACCACAGCACCACCAGGGAAGTCCTATGATATTGAATATAGTTCCCTGTGCTATACAGTAGGACCTTGTTGTTTATCCATTCTATATATAAAAGCTCACATCTGCTAACCCCAACCTCCCACTCCATCCCTCCCTCAACCCCCTCCCCCTTGGCAACCACCAGTCTGTTCTCTATGTCCGTGATTCTGTTTCTGTTTCATAGATAGGTTCATTTGTGTCATATTTTAGATTCCATGTGTAAGCGATATCATATGATACTTATCTTTCTCTCTCTGACTTATTTCACTTAGCGTGATTATCTCTAGTTGCATCCATGTTGCTGCAAATGGCATTATTTTGTTCTTTTTTATGGCTGAGCAGTATTCCATTGTATATATGTACCACATCTATTTTTTTAAAATAAACTTTTATTTATTTATTTATTTTTGGCTGCATTGGGTCTTCGATGCTGTGCACAGGCTTTCTCTAGTTGTGGCGAGTGGGAGCTACTCTTTGTTGTGGTGCACGGACTTCTCATTGCGGTGATTTCTCTATTGCGTAGCATGGGCTCTAGGTGCACGGGATTCAGTAGTTGTGGCACACAGGCTCAGTAGTTGTGGCTCGCGGGCTCTAGAGTGCAGGCTCAGTAGTTGTGGTGCATGGGCTTAGTTGCTCCACGGCATGTGGGATCTTCCCGGACCAGGGCTCAAACCTGTGTCCCCTGCATTGGCAGGCAGATTCTTCTTAACCACTGCACCACTAGGGAAGTCCCATGTACCACATCTTCTTTATCCATTCATCTGTCGATGGACATTTAGGTTGCTTCCACATCTTGGCTATTGTGAATAGTGCTGCTCTGAACATAGGGGTGTATGTATACACAGATAGATTCTTCTTTTTTTTTAAATTAATTTATTAAATTTATTTTATTTTTGGCTGCACTGGGTCTTTGTTGCTGCATGCAGGCTTTTTTCTAGTTGCAGTGAGCGGGGGCTACTCTTCGTTGCGGTGCGCAGGCTTCTCATTGCGGTGGCTTCTCTTGTTGCAGAGTGCAGGCTCAGTAGTTGTGGCTCGTGGGCTCTCGAGTGCAGGCTCAGTAGTTGTGGCGCACAGGCTTAGTTGCTCCATGGCATGTGGGATCTTCCTGGACCAGGGCTCGAACCCGTGTCCCCTGCATTGGCAGGCGGATTCTTAACTACTGCGCCACCAGGGAAGCCACTGAAGAGGTGAGTTTTAATCTGGAAAGGCTTCATGGAGGAAGCAGCTTTTGAGGAGAGCCTTAAAGTTTGAGGAGTGAGAGCTTTCCTTCAGCCCACGGTGATTAATAATGACGGCCGCTGTTTATGTGCCAGGCACTGTAATGAGCACATCAACTTCCCTGGCGGCAGCCAGCTAGTGAGGGGCAGAGGAGAGTTTGCATGTGAACCCAGACCCACATCCTTAATGACTGCCTTTTACTGCCTTTCCAAGCCTGGTTCCAGATTAGGGTTGGGGTCTTTCTTCTCCATATTCTTTCTCCCTGTCTCTTGTTCTGGGGATAACTGAATGGGACTAGAGAGTGACAGGATGATGGGCAAAGCGTGGACTTGGATCATCCCAAGTCTTGGGAAGGACTGTTCAGCTCCTACCCTTCCAGGTCCTTCGAATTTAGCGGAGACCTGGGCCCCTGGGGGACAGCACCTCCCGTTCTTCCCATGGCCCTTTCCTCCCCCAGTCCCCTCTCCCCCTCTCCTTCCTTAGCCCCTCTAGCTCATTGGGCTGTGCTGGAATCTGTGGGGAAAGGAGCAGGATTTCAGCTAAATATAAACCAGGCTGTTCCAGTTTCCAAATAGAACAAAGGAGCAGGGTGTTAAGTTGATTTTTATAAATAAAGAGAGAGGGAGTGAGAGAATATTTTTTCGAGATGTTTAATAAAATCGCCTGTGAGAGGCAGGAAAATCACTGGGCTACGGTGGGAGGGTTTGGGGCGGGGGAGAGAATGGGGAATGCTTCCTCCTTCCTGCTGTGATTCTTGCTGACTCCTTGTCCTTTTCCCGGGATCAGGGAGAGACCGTGGGGCAGAGAGGGTTAAGAGGCAGGAGACGGACACGAGGGTCCCTGGGAGGAGGAGGAGGACAAGGAAGACTCATCATCATGATAGTTACTGTGTATTGAGCGCCCACAGTATGCCAGGTCCTGTGCTAGATCTATGCATCATCCCACCAAACGCGCACAAGCGTGAGAAGTTGGGATTCTCGTCACCGAGCACTCTGTGATCTAGCCCCTGCCTGCCTCTCTGACCTTATCTCCCTCTCTCCCCCTGGCTCGCTCTCTTCCCACCACACCAGCTCCACACACCAAAGTTAGTCCCTTCTCGAGGCTTCTGTGCCTCTAGGTCTTCTCACCATTCAAGTCTCAGAATAAATGTCACTTTCTTCCTGACCACGTTGCTAAATATGCATTAGCTAAATGAATGAGGCTCAGAGAGGTGAAGTGACTTGCCCGAGGTCACACAGCTAGGAAATGACAGAGACAGGAGGGAGCCCAGATTTATCTCACTCCCAAATGCATGCCATTTCTACTATTTTATAAGGCTTCCAGCATGGTGAGGGCAGGGGATGGGGACTTAAGGAGATTTCTCTGGAACCTGGGGGTTTTGGAGAATGACCAGACACAACTCTGGAGGATCAAAGTGGGGGGTGGTCAATGAAGCCAGAATGTCACCATCACCTTCATCCTTAAACAATGTGTGTAACATCTAAAAATTATTAAACAGACAGATCATCTTTTGGGAGCCATTAGGCAGAGAGAATTTTATTCAATATCACCCAAAGGAGAGCTAGACTAGGCTTTAGGGAGGTGGCAGAGAGAGGGCTTCTTATCTCAGGAGGTGGGAGGGATGGTCAGAGGAAGCAGAGATATCTTACACCCCCCGTCCACCTGCCCTCTTCTTTCCCTTGACCCCCTACCTCCACTCAGTGGCACATCACGTGTGGGGTGGGCTAGGAGCAAGTGTCTGCACATGTCCCCACGGTCAGACGGGGGCTGGTTAAGCCTTTCTGCTGATGTCAGATTCTGCCTCACCGGGTACCGTATGGCTTGGACAAGTCATACGGCTCTCTCTGAGTCTGTTTCTTCCTGTGTAAGATGGAGATGGTGGGGCTTCCCTGGTGGTGCAGTGGTTGAGAGTCCGCCTGCCGATGCAGGGGACACAGGTTCGTGCCCCGGTCCGGGAAGATCCCACATGCCGCAGAGCGGCTGGGCCCGTGATCCATGGCCGCTGAGCCTGCAGGTCCGGAGCCTGTGCTCCGCAACGGGAGAGGCCACAACAGTGAGAGGCCCGCGTACCGCAAAAAAAAAAAAAAAAAAAAGATGGAGATGGTGAAATTGGCTTGGTTATGAAGATTAGACATACGGCATTAGATGTCAGGAGCCCATACCTCAAACACATGGTAGATGTTCCGTAGATTAGATGAAAGCTGTCATTTTCTTATTTATTATTACCCTTCTCCAGATTATAATCTAATTGAGCACAGGGAAGGTCACTCCCTTAATTGAGCAGTTACTATAAGCCAGGCGCTGGGCTAAGCACTCTATGTGGAGTATCTTGCTGAAAAGTACCTACTTCAGTTCCATGAAGTAGGTACTATTATTATCATCATCATAACATCACAATAGTATTGATATTATTACTATAATATTATTCTTTTTTAAATTAAAAAAAATTTTTTTAATGTTTTTGGCTGCATTGGGTCTTCGTTGCTGCACACGGGCTTTCTCTAGCTGCGGCAAGCAGAGGCTACTCTTCGTTGCAGTGCCTGGGCTTCTCATTGTGGTGGCTTCTCTTGTTGCAGAGCATGGGCTCTAGGTGCGTGGGCTTCAGTAGTTGCAGCACGTGGGCTCAGTAGTTGCAGCACGCGGGCCCTAGAGCGCAGGCTTCAGTAGTTGCAGCGTGTGGGCTCTAGGGAGTGCGGGCTTCAGTAGTTGTGGTGCAGGCTCAGTAGTTGTGGCTTGCGGGCTTAGTTGCTCTGCGGCGTGTGGGATCTTCCCGGACCAGCGCTCGAACCCATGTCCCCCGCATTGGAAGGCAGATTCTTAACCATTGTGCCACCAGGGAAGTCACACTATAATACTATTCTTATTATGAATGAGGAATATGGGGCTCCCGGGGTGAAGTGACTTGCCCAAGGTCACACAGCCGGGAAGCAGCAGAGCTGGGCCTGAAATCCAGGTAGGCCCAAGTGCAGATCTTTTTTTTTTTTAATTAATTTATTTATTTTTGGCTGCATTGGGTCTTTGTTGCTGTGCGCGGGCTTTCTCTAGTTGCAGTGAGTGGGGGCTGCTCTTCGTTGCGGTGCACGGGCTTCTCATTGCGGTGGCTTTTCTGTTGTGGAGCATGGGCTTTGTGTGCGCAGGCTCAGTAGTTGTGACGCACGGGCTCTAGAGCGCAGGCTCAGTAGCTGTGGCGCACCGGCTTAGTTGCTCCACAGCATGTGGGATCTTGCCGGACCAGGGTTTGAACCCATGTCCCCTGCATTGGCAGGCGGATTCTTAACCACTGTGCCACCAGGGAAGTCCCCAAGTACAGATCTTGAGCTTTTAAATATTATACAATCCTGCCTCCCAGAGCCAATGAAGCAGTGGTCCTCCTGGTGCTCCAGGATGTAGAGCCTGGAATCAGAGGAGAGTGACAGGGCCAGAGAGGGTCATGGTGAGAACAGAGGCCCAGCTTTGATTAGGGGGTCAGCAAGGGAGCCCAGGATGGGGTGGTGGGGTTGGGAAGTGATGTTACAGTTCAGGGGGCTGTGGCTCTGAGCCTCTGAGTCATTCAGACTGAGCAGCTTGACTCCCAGCCACAGGAGATGCTATTTATAACCTGCAGGTTCTAGCAGCCTCTGGATCACCGAGCCCTGAAGCTGCTTGGGGCCCTTTGCCCTGGGCCTCAGGGCAAGGAGGGAAGGCAAGTGGTCAGGGAAGGCCATGGCCCAGCCTTCCTTCTCCTTGCTCTGGACTCTTTAATCAGCACAAAATACACACTCAAGTACCCTGTGGCTCGCTCTGGGGGAGTCTGGCTTGTCATCAGCATAGTGCCTGGCACCTAAGAGGCTTGAATAAATGATCGAATGAATGAACGAATGAACGGCCATAGCTTCAGACTTTTTGTTGGGTCAGATGATGTCACCTCTCTGCCCCAAACTCTCCAGTGGTTTTCCATTTCATCTGGAGTAAAAGCCACAGTCCTCACAGCAGCCTACAAGGCTCATACATGATGTGGCTCCTTTGCTGCTCCTGGGAACACTACTGGAATGTTCCTGCCTTGGGGGCCTCGGCCCTGCTTCCTCCTCCTGGGACACTCTTCCCCAGGTACTGGCCTGTCTTCCTCCCTCACCTCCTTCAGGTCTTTGCTTAAATGCCAACTTCTTAGTGATGCCTTCCCTGACCCTTCTACTTAAAATTGCACTGACCCAGTATACTCCCAATCCCCTTTCCCTGCCTCATTTCTCTCCGTGTCTGTTGCCATCATCCAACGCACTACATATATTACTAATTTATCATTTTATTTTCTGTCTCCTTCAATTAGAATGTCAGCTCCAGGAGGACAGGAATTTTTGTCTCTTTTGATTACTGCTGTAACCCTAGTGCCTAGAACAGTGCCTGGCACATATATGGCACTCAAAAAGTATTTGTTGGTGGCATGAATTCACTGGGATTTTTTTTTTTTTGCGGTACGCGGGCCTCTCACTGTTGTGGCCTCTCCCGTTGCGGAGCACAGGCTCCGGACACGCAGGCTCAGTGGCCATGGCCCACGGGCCCAGCCGCTCCGCATGTGGGATCCTCCCGGACCGGGGCACGAACCCATGTCCCCTGCATCGGCAGGCGGACTCTCAACCACTGCGCCACCAGGGAAGCCCACTGGGATTTTTCACAGACTTGCTGTGTGACCTTGGACAGCTAACCTCCCCTCTCTGGGCCTCAGTCTGTTGGATTCAGTGGCCTTCCAGTTTGGATAGTCATACGGCTCTATCCCTTCATCCTGCTTCCTGTGATATACTTTTTTTTTTTTTTAACATTTGCTGAAAGGAGATCTGGCCAAGGCCTGGCTTGATATTTTTCTCCCAGACTAGGCTTCTCTGTGCAGAGCTTTTGGGTCTGTAATCAGGCATATGCCAGCACCCTTATATCTATGTTAGGGGCTTTGAGCAGATGCATCTGTGTGAATGAGCCTCTACATGTGTTTGGGATGGGACATTCCAGCAAAATGTCAGTACAGGTCCTAATTCTGTCTTCCTGCTTCTTTTTGTTTTCAATGGAGCAAAAAGTAGACATTTCCAAGGGCATGGCTGACCCTTCTCCAATTAACTGATGGAAACACCAACTCCTCTGGAGATGCAAGGGAAGAGCTTGTTGGCTGTGAATCCTCATACCTGTAACAAGCTGTTTTCACTTCCTCTGGAGCCAGCTGTGAGAACCCCACAGCAGCACTGCCCACTGTTGGATGAGGGAGGCCCACAGGAGCCCTGCAGCCTTCATTGGGGGTGCCAGGCCCGTTTTAGATCTTATCTGTTCTTAAGGGGAAGTGGGTCCAAACTTGCCCAGGTTTCTAGAACAATCCCTGGCATATTTTCTTCCCTCATCTCCTCGGGTCTTTCCTCAAATGCCAACATCTCAGGGAAGCCTTGCCCTGACACTTTTACTTAAAATCGCACCCAGGCAATACGTTCCTTATTCCCTTTCCTTGCTTCATTTTTATCCATAGCACTTGCTACCATCTAGCACACTACATATATTATTAAAGGGCTTTGGAGATTATTAGCATGTTCATACTCTATCTCATTTAATTACACGATCTCTTCTGTTTTTGCACACCCCGAACTTACATAGTACAGTACCTGGCATCTGGTAGGCGTCACTACATTTTTGTTAGAAGAATTAATTTTCCTGAGTAGCAGAAGGCAGGCAATACTGTCATTTTACAGATGATGATGAGGCTCAGTGGTGACAAGACTTGTCTGAAATCGTACAGCCAGGACATGAACCCAGGCAGGCAGCTGGCTCAGAGTTACTAGGGATGGAGAGAGGGAACCACTTCCCAGTGGTGACCACACTTCGGGAAAACAAACTTTACTTTTGAAAGATGAGGGAGGGCCTAAGAGAGCTTGGGCGTTTGAGAGCCAGAGAAACTTGGTTCAAATCCCAGGACTGTCATTACCTATGCCTGTGGACAAGACCCCCAAACCACGAGCCTCAGTTTCTCTATCTGTAAATAGACACAGCAATCCCTACTACGTAAAGCCCTTGGGGTAATTTAGTCCAATGCCTGCCACTGGGCAATGCTCAATACATCCCAAGCCCACCCTGACCGCCCCCCACTGACCTCCTGAATCTCTTTCCCATTCCTACACTGCCTCCTGCCTTTAAGGGGACCAGGTTGAAATGTGCAGCTGCAACATCTGGGCGAGGGTGGAGAGATAACGAGAGGACTAATCCTCCCGCGCACGCGAAGCCTCCAAAAGTCACGTGGCTGGATGCCAGACAAGCCCAAGGTATGAGGCTGAAGGAACGTTATGTTCCCACTGGGACTCGGTACTGTCATGTTCTCATCTCAGCTGGAGCTTCAGGTCTTGGAGCGCCTAGGTATACACTTGGCGGGGAGGGAGAAAGCAAAGACCTTCCAGAACCTCAAAGAGGTTCTTTTGACCTTTTCATTTTTGAGAGGTATCTTGCTGGGCCTCTGGGACCAAAGAATTGGTAGAAATGGCCACCATCAGGCAGGGCAGTCCTCCTGGGTTCAGTCAGGCAACAACTGAGCCTTCAACTCTTCACTGGTGTTCGGATCTAGGGACACAGTGACACCGGCCCAGCTGGGGAGACAGACATTCCCTGGAAAGTGTCAACCGAGTGGAAACTGGAGGGGTGAGTCTGAGTTAGTCTGGAGAAGGGAGAGGAAGAGGTTGCAGACAGATCTGGGGACAGAGTGCAAAGGCCTTCAAGTGGGAAGAAGCCTGGATGGTCGAGGGAACTGAGGCAGAATGGTGGCCCTGTGAACAATTCTGGACTTGATCCTAAGAGCAGTGGAAAGCCATTGAGGTTGGGGAATAATGTGGTGTTTATGATCCTTCACTGAATAATATTTTTGCCTTGCTTGCTCATTAAAAAAAAAAAGGATTTTGAATTCCACACCTGCCAAAGTAATTTTTTGGGTTTTTTTATTTTTCAGAAGGAGAAAACAAGGGAATGGTAGAATATGCATTTACCTCCAGGATTAAATGTGCTAACAGATGCAAATTGCCTAGCATTCTATGTGTGGTCTATAAATGGTAGTTCCCTTATCCTTCCTCTGAATTCCATTTCACAATTTCTGCTATTCCAAGAGCACGGAAGGAGACCAATCCTCCCTACAGACTAAAGATAAATTTCATTTGAAGTACTTTAGATGGATGAAAAAACAGAATTGGTTCAAAAGATCAAAGGGTGATTATTTTACCAAATTATTATTCAAATAGTGAGGTCCCCCTAATCATACAACATATTATCTGATTTATGGAAATACAATCTCTATTCAACTTTTTAGGAACACATTTAACAGCATAAAACAAGACCGCATTTCGCCATGTCAGAGCCCATGGTGATGTTATTCCTCACCGTAAGATTTCCATCTTTCTGGCCACGTAGTAGGCATTTGAATATTTGCGTGGTTGATTTAAATATTGGAATAAATCTTCTGCTAAATCTCAAGTCGGGGGCATCAGTTCTGCAACTCTCTCTTTATAGTTGTTCACATGAATTTTGATGGCATGAAAAAGCTTGTTCTCGAATTATAGTTAGCTCATACAAACACTACTGCACAATTATGTTGTAAGGAAGAATTAGGTGTTATCTTTAAGTTGTTATTATAGCCTTGTGAAAAGGTGAACATTGAGAACAACTATAAAGTAGTAGCATATCGTATTATTAATTTTGCTACTTTTTTTTTTTTAAACTGTGGTGCAGGGCCTGGAACAGACTGACATGTGTGGTAGGTGTATCAGTCAGGTTCTGTATAAGAAGCAGATGGTACATTCAAATTAGATAATTTGAGGAGGTTTTAATAAAGGAACTATTTACAAAGGTTTGGGTAGAGTGTAGGGAAGCCACAGGGGTAGTGCAGTACCCAGGGGGCTAGGGATAGCTGGGGTCTTTACCATTCCTAGATCTAAAAGTTGAAGGGAGGGAGAAATTCCAGAACCCAGAAAGAGAGCCGTGTGGAAAGGGCTGCCTTGAGAGGGAGCAGTGACCTTTTATCAAAAGACATAACCAACCTGCGGCGATCTGGCAGGGAGGGAACCAGGGAAATAAATACTTCACCCTCCCTGCCCTTCCGCCCTCCAGTCTGCTGCTGCTGTCGCCTCCCACTGGCTGTATCCAAACGGAAGCTAGAGGGTCAAGTTGATGGCGTCTGTACAGGGGAGTATCCCAGGCTGGACGGTGGATCGGAAAGGGCAAATAGAAAATATCTGGTACAATGGGCTTCGTTTCCAAGTTGAATAAATACCCGACATTTAAATCTTGGTGTCTTAGACAATGTGTCTTTAGGAATGGTCCTTTGGCAGTAGGTTCAAGGTTATCATTTGATCATTCTTTGGATCTACTGAACATTCTATAAAAAGTATTATGCTGGGCACTTTGAGAGAAGCCCGGCAATGACGAAATTATCCCAGAAATGCAATGAATTCTCCTTCCTGATGCATCTACTTTAAGAACACATTCCCACTCTATCAGAGAAGCACTTGTTTAGAGCTCTGTGACCCCACTGGACTCAAAATTAGATGCTGCTTCCTTCCCCAGAAGCAAGAGAGTTCAGTTCAGGCAAGGCGCACAGGTTCTGAATCTGGTGGCTGGCAACAGGCAGTTATGTTTCTTGCCGTGTTGGTACCTTTTAGGTAGTGGCTGAATAGTCATTTTTTCAGGCTAGGGGACCAGAAGAGGATTTATCAGTGCAATTCTGGAAATAGGACTTGCTCTTGTGAATGGAGTCGACTGTGGTCTCACATTTTCTCCATCTGTAAAAATCATCCCCCTCTTTAATGAGGTCCTCTTGGAAGAGGAGGGAACGGGCCTCCTTTAGTGACATGACTCTGACAAGCAAATCAATTCGTTCCATTTGTTTCCTCTTTGAAAACAGCAATCCTCGAGCGTTACATAATCTAATCTCCATGCCTCACTGGTTTGTTCTGTCCTCCTGAGGAACTGGCAGATGGTGCCAACGCAGAGACCCGCACACACGCCTCGCAAGCCTCATGGTAACAGGAGAGTTGCTCACGGTGTCTGTCTCTCTGCTGTGGGGTCCCTCGCTGGCATTTGTTTCCCTGGCTCAGTCTGCTCTTTAGCATTCCTCAGGCACCGCTGGCTTCTTGCCTTGGGCTCTCATTCCAAGATTAATTGGAAATACAGAAAGCAGATAAAAAGAGAACAGAAAGTGAAGTTGCCAGGGCAGAGAATTTGCCACATCTCTTCTCAAAGGCCTCCTCCATTAAAGGCTGAGCATCTTTGGAGAGTTTAGCTCCAGACCTTCCTCATCCAGCTGGTCCCCGGGTCCATCCTTGTTGCTGGGTTACACATAGCTCAGGGACGGGGTTGGCTGTGACAGAGCTGGGAGACCAGAGATCTGCTTGATAAGGTCTCTAAATTTCTCTCTCTCTCTCTCTCTCTCTCCCCCCCCCCTCCCTCCCTCCCCCCCCTCCCTCTCTCTCTCTCTCTCTCTCTCTCTCTCTCTCTCTCTCTCTGGCTCTCTGTGAGTCACATACCTGAAAGAATGATTGTTCCCCAGATAGGGCAGTTGCCTGGATCCGCCTTCAAGCCAGTGATGTCATCCTTGCTTCAGGAAAATTATCTCCATACTCTGTAAGGGAAGGAGCCTCCCAGCAAGGCCCTGTCAGCGAGAACCACAATGTTTAGATGTCCAGGCAAAGATATTGCCTATATAGCTAATCTAAAAACGTGGAAATGGCAGCTTCCAAGGAAGCAAAGGCTTCTTGAGCATCCTGTGGTGGGTATAGTTCTACTGATACTTTGTACCAGAAATCAGCTGACGTGCTCTGGTTTTGAAAATATTGAAATATGTCCATATCAGTTGGTAAATAGTTATATCTTTGTGCTCCCAAGTGCCTCCCATCCTTCTGCTAATATGTAAGTCTATTGAGAGGCTCTTATTTTAGGTGATCTCTTTTTTTTTTTGATGTGAATAATTTTTAAAGGCTTTATTGAATTTTTTACAATATTGCTTCTGTTTTATGTTTTTATGTTTTGGTTTTTTGGGGCGAGGCATGTGGGATCTTAGTTCCCTGACCAGGGATCCAACCCGCACCCCCTGCATTCAAAGTGTTAACCACTGGACCGCCAGGGAAGTCCCTAGGTGATTTCATGAGCAGCTCTACCTTTCCATGCAGCACTGTGAGCCTCCTTTGCTACTTTGTTTCCAAACATGTGGTACCAGGATGTCTGCTTGGTGTCAGGGTCAGGCTCAACTCCAAGTGCTGCAGATGTAACTGCCCTGCTCACAGACTGGACTGTTGGCTGACTTGGATTTTTGATGGAACTTCCAGGCAATTAAAGCATAGAGCCCTCCTGCCTGTGGCACAAACATGGCTGGTCCTTGAAGGTCACATGTACCTTTATGCTGGCTGGTCACTCACGATCCAGGTTGTATATACAGATGACAGAAACGATCTGTCTGAAGGAGGAAAACAAACCAAATCATGTAGAATCTTCTTACAGTTCCATCCCCTGCCCCCCACTGAGTCCAAGCATAGGGGACTAATTTCTATAAAAACAATGAATGCTTTGCTTCTTTCAATTTGTGACTCATTCACTCAATGTCAGGTGAGTACCTACTATGCTATTATGTGTCGGTCACCTTGCTAGGTGTGGGATATCTACTAGTGAATAAAACAGACCCTGTCTCTACTTTCATGGAACATACACTCTAGTGGGGGAGACAGATAATTAAGGAGGCCACCATGGTTGGAGTGTCCTTAGGTCATCTAAACATGGGTTGCATTTCAGCTGATGGAAACTGTATGGATGTCATGGTGACTTCCAGTGAATTGTGTATGGAGTGCATGTGTCTACACTGCTAGAGTACAGGGGTGTGTGGCATTAGTATTAAAGGAATAATGGCAGGGCGAGGGTCAGGGGGTGAGTTCACTTCCTGTATCCAGTCAAGATCTCAGAGAGGCTGAGAACTGCTTTGGACTAGGGAAAGAAAATAAGGAATATTCTTAATGAGCATGATGATGGTGATATATTTAATATTTGGAGATCAGGTATGCTGTTCTTAAAAGAAGATGGTAACTTCTGACCAATCAGTCATCGGTAGGGGACAGAATTTCTCTCATCTATGCTTTTTCTCTCCTTTGCCCTTGAAACCAGGGAACAAATAAATACAGAACTTGCTATCTAGGAGGAGGGGTACAAACTGCACCCCCAAAACCATGGATGGTTAATGGCCTACGTAGGAATCAGCTCGTGACAACCTTGGCCTCACTGTCAGAGACTCCTCCCAATGGAATTGTCACCACTATTTTGAAAATCATAATTCATGTCCCTAAAATAGTTTGGTAGTTGGTTCTACTTGTCAGTATTAATTATTTTTGCTCTGTCTGTCCCGCTTGTTTGATTTTTCTTTGTATTGAGTTATAATTTATACACAGCAGGATGTCTAGTCTCAAATGTACAGTTCAGTTTTGACATATGCATATATATTCTTATAACCCACATCCCTTTTCACTTTATTTAAAAAATCTTGGAATCCTCTTAAGTGATGAACATTTGGGTCCAAAGGCAGATTTCTGAAAAGGAATCCCCTATTCAGTCCACTGACTGTCCCCTCCCCCCACCCCCTGGAAAAAAATTCTCATCCAATCCTTTCCCGAGTTCCCCAATCACCACAGAGGACTTAAAGCCATAAGAACATTTTGTAATCCCAGCTTTCTGAAACCTAACAGAGAGATTTTTGTCATCTGAAAACAAGGAAGAGATTAAATACAGAATTTGATTCTGACAATGGCAGAAAGGAACCAGCTAGACAAGAAACGTCCTGGAGAAGTAATCCAAGCACCGCTGTCCAAATGCTCCCCACCTTTTTCACGACTCTGAACGTGACATACGGTTCTGTTTTTTTTTTTTTTTTTTTTTTAGTACGCAGGCCTCTCACTGTTGCGGCCTCTCCCGTTGCGGAGCACAGGCTCCGGAAGCACAGGCTCAGCGGCCATGGCTCATGGGCCCAGCCGCTCCGCGGCATGTGGGATCCTCCCGGACCGGGGCACGAACCCGTGTCCCCTGCATTGGCAGGCGGACTCTCAACCACTGCGCCACCAGGGAAGCCCGACATGTAATTATTTAATAATTATAATTTGTATAACATTTAAAGACAAGTGAGAGGCTTTACGTGAAAGTGCTTTTAAAGCTATAAAAATATGTATAATCCAAAAGGATTATTTAAAAAATTGTTTCTACATGGCAGGATACTTTGCAGTAACTATACTCCCATTATAGCAATAATCAGAGAGGCAAGCCATTCTCATTTTCCACATGCAGAACTTCCCATGTCTTAATGGTGACATTTCTGAAATATTTCCTGAATCTGACCCAGCCTCTACATTTAGGCCTTATTACCTCCCCATCAGGCTTACAATCCATAAAAAAAGGCATGATGTTCCCTTATTTACTGCTCTGTTCCCAATGCCTAGCACATGGTGGGCACTCAAGCATTTTGTTACATAAATGAACCTAATTTCCTGGTTGGTCCTGCCTTCAGTGTCCTTTTAGTTTACTCCACAATACATCAGCATGATCTTCAAAAACACAGTTCTGCTTATATCCTATATACACTCATAAAACCTTAGAGGACTCTGTTGTCTGTAGAATAAAGGACAGACTCCTGAATATCACATTCCAGAGCCTTCATGGTCTGGTTCCAACCACCTTTCCAGGCCTGTCTTCCAGCCCTTATCCCCCCACCCCGCCAAACCACTAGTTTCCAAACACCCTCTGCAGGTTCACACTCCCAAGCCTTCACCAAAGCTGTCCCCTCTGCCTGGAATGACCTTCCTTTTACCTTCCTTATTCACCTGGTGGAATTTCACTTCTTCAAAACGCAGCTCAAATGTCACCCTCTCTGATGCTTCTCCAACTCCCCTAAGGGTTCCACTTTGGTGCTCCCATATAAGCCTGCTTGTCCTTCCCTTATTGCATGCTACCCATTATATTATAGCGGGGTTTATCCTCTCTTTTTTCTTTTTGCAAATTCCCGGACAGCAGGAACTGAATCGTACTGACTCTGTACACACCTCCTGAATCTGACCACTCCTTCCCGCCTCCCCCACTATCAAGCTAGTCCAAACCACCACCCTTTCTCGCCTGTGCCACACGACAGCACCCGACCGTCTCCCCCTTGCCACACTGCCATCCAGCAATGGACTTGCTGCAAAGCCGCCAATGCTCCTCAAACAATGTAAACAACCAGATGCCTCGCCCCTACTACAGACCTGCTAGTGGCTTCCCTTGACACTTAAAAAAAAGCAAATTGGACTTCCAGAGGACTTCCCTGGTGGTCCAGTGGTTAAGACTCCGTGCTTCCAATTCAGGGGGAACGGGTTCGATGCCTGGTCGGGGAAGTTCTGCATGCCACATGACCAAAAAACAAACAAACAACAACAACAAAACCCCAAAGCCCTGGACTCTCTGGCCTCTGTCTTCCTCTCCAGTTTCATCTCTATCACTCTCCCCCTTGCTCATGCCAGCCCCACTGGTCTCTGCTTCTCTGTGACTGGGCTCATCCCCTCCTCGGGACTTTTGAACTGTCTCCCCTCTGCCAGAAAAGTGCTTCCCCTGAATATATGCCTGCCTTGCTCCCTTCCTTCATTATGACCTCTGCTCAAACATCCCCTCCTTAGAAAGGCCCTCCCTAATCACCAGCTAAGATAGCACCCTCCATTAAGCCCTCCTCTCCTACCTGCTTTTAATCTCTTCACAGCACTAAACCACCAGCTGGTCACTATTAATTATCTGTGCATCTCTAGTTGTTCATCTGTTGCTAGGGATACAGACTTTGTTTTGTTCACCACCATGTCCCTGGTACCTAACGCAGTGCCTGGCAAACAACAGGCACTCAAGTGTTTGTGGAAGGAATGGATGAATCTGTGTATCCCAGGTGCCTAACACAGTGCCTGTTTCTAGACGGATTTGTTAAGTAAATGACCAAATTAATGAATTTTACAAATGAAATGGCATCTTGGCCTATATCCACGATAATCCAGGATCTGGAGGCAAGTGTTTCATCCATTTGCTCCACGAACATAATCTTGATTTGTTTTATTTACTCTAAGATCATAGGTGATATAACCAAGTTCTTCACTTTTTCAGAAACTAGTCACTGACTGAGGTCTTGCCCAAGAATATTTAGGGAATTTCAGAAAGCTCACCAAGAGGGGCACAGCGGGGATTTAGAATACCCTTCAGCCCACTGCTTTCAAAAGCTCCTGGTGTGTGGGGGAAGCTCCTGGGCGGGGGGGGGGGGGAAGCTCCTGGGGGATTCGGATAAGGTCCTTTATCTCCTGTGATTTATCCAGAATGTACATTTGTTGTTAATCCTGCCCAACACTGATTATTCTCAGGGCTGGAACAGGTAAGACACTGATTGACCTCAGACTCCGAGAGAATAGACATGGCAGTGAGGCTTCAGGGTTACTGCACCCCAGCCGGCCTCAGTATTTGTGCTTTAGGAACCTGGGAGTTCCTAAACTCCTAGGCTTTGATGTGGCAATTCAGCCCCTGAGAGTAGGTGAGCTGGGGAACAGTTGCTGGAGAACAAGAGGAACTTCCCTTGTTCGCTTTGGCCTCTGGGCAGTTGTATTTCCCACCCATCCTGTTTTTCTTAATTCCTTGCATATGGAATTATATGTCTGCATATGCAGAAAGTGCAGAGAAGGATGAACCCCTGGCATGAGTGAAGTGTAGCATCTGTCCATCTATCCTTCTATTGAGGTGAAGCGGTGACCAGACTTGCCCTGTTCTCCTGCATGGATGGCATCAGGGCCAGAGACCAGAACAGGGAGAGCCTGGGAGGTTCACACCCCACTCCAAATCTCCAGTATCCGATTACTAAACAAGAGTAGGGGATGGGGCCTCATAGGCGCAGAGGGAAGGGAACTAGCTTAACTGCACGTGCGGCCCTGTTGCAAACACTAGACTAGGCCTTTTATGTGATGGTGTCATCGGATGTCACCGAGAAGTTAGTTATGATTATTATCTGCATTTTACAGAAGAGGAAAACAAGGTTCAGAGAGGCTGATGACACCTGCCCAAGTTACCCAGATGGTAAGTAGCAGAGCTGGGGTTTGAGATTCAAACCAGGCCTGTGTGACTTCCTGGCTGCCTACCAAGAGCAGGAATTTCTTTAACATCTAGAAGGGCAAGAGGGTGAGAGGGGGGACAAGAGCTGGAGGGGCAGCAAATGGGTCCTACCTGAGACTTGAGCATCACCAGACCCTGAAAAGCCCAGGTTAAGCGGATACCACCTGGCTTCTGTTCTGAGAACTGAACATCCTGTGGCTGCTTCACCAGGGTCATCCTGGTCCCACTCTAGGGTACTGGGAGTGAGTGAAGCCCCCATAGAGTGGAGCCTCTCCTTCCAGCAGTGTCCTTCCACGCCGTTCTGGCTCTGGGCTTTGTAGTGGTGGTGTCATGAATAGCGTGCTTTCATCCTCCTTGGGTCTTGAGTTTACTTCCTTCACCTCTCTCGTCATCGTTTCCAAAGTTGTACCCCGTGGACAGTGCACCCTGCCAGCATTTCTGGACGTTCCGGCGGTTCTGGGTCATTTGGAAACCTCCGGGCATGTTAAGGGGGACTGCCGGCGCCACCAAGGTCTGGGCATCTATGGGGCCCTTCGCCTAGCCCCTTCTCTCGCGCTCCCGGCGCTCCCGGCTACGCACCGCAGCGTCCCCTCAGCCGCCAGGGGCCGCCGGGAAGCGGGGCTCCTCGAGCGCGGGGCGGGGCAAGGGGCGGGGCGCGGCGGTACCTGGGCCGCCGGGGAGCCGGGGGTGGGCTCTTCTGGGACAGCCGGCGGTCCCCCCCCAGATTCGCACCGCCAGCCGCCGGGGAGCTCGGGGCTCCAGGCGTAGAGGCTGCGCTGTCACATGGGCGGCGGCGACGGGGCCGCATTTAAGCGGCCGGGGGACGGCGCCCGCCTCCAGCGCGTCCTCGGGCTCGGCTCCCGCCGGGCGCCCCGCTCTCTGCCCGCCGGGGGCCCAGCGCCGCGCCGCACCGCGCCGCCCCCGCCGGGCCATGCGAGCGCGGGCCCCGCCGCGATGAGCTCGCACATCGCTAAAAGCGAGTCCAAGACGTCGCTGCTGAAGGCGGCGGCGAGCGGGGGCAGCCGGGCTCCCCGCCACGGCCCTGCCCGGGAGCCAGTGCTGTCCAGCCGCCGGCTGCCCGGCCCCTGCCCGGGCACGCCGCCGCCGTCCGGGGACCCCAGTTTGCGGAGGCCCCTGTGCCGGCCAGCGCCGCGAGAGGAGGGCGCGCGGGGGAGCCGGCGCGGGCTCCCCCAGGCGCACTGCAGGCCCCGGGAGGCGCCGCCGGCCGCGGCGTCCCGACCTTCGCCGCCGTCGCCGCTGCCGCCGGCCCGCGGGCGGGATGGGGAGGAACGGGGGCTGTCCCCGGCGCTCGGCCTCCGGGGCTCTCTGCGAGCCCCAGGTCGCGGGGACTCAGCTCCAGCCGCCGCGTCCGAGGCAGACCCGTTCCTTCACCAGCTGCGCCCCATGCTCAGCTCCGCCTTCGGCCAGGTAAGGGCCGCGCCTCCCGCCCGCTCCCTGGAGAGGCGCTCGGGACCCTGCCGCGGCTGCGCGCCCACAGCCCTCCTCCCGCTGCCCGCGGGTCCCCGGGTCACGCTCCTCTGGTCCTCCCGCCGCCTGGCGCCCTAGCCCGCGCGCCTCCTCCCCCGTGCCTGATTCAGCACCCTGTGCGCTGTCCACGCTCCGGGCATCTTCAGGGCGAGGCCCCACCGCCTAGCCTCCCTCCACTTGCCGGAATGGGCCAGTCCTGGACGGGAGCGACCTCCACAAACCGCCTGGAAATTTGCAGGGGTCAAGGAGGGGTGCTCCGAGCAGGTGGCACCAAACCCACTCCTCCGGCCTCTGGCCAAGACGGCCAATGAGCGACCCAAGAGAGCAATGGGCATGGAGTCTGGGGATCAAGAGTGGGGACCTCGGGGTACACAGCCTTGCTTGGGGATGAGGGACCCTAGCCATTGCCTGTGGTGGCCCCAAAGGCCTGGGAAAAGTTAGGACAGCTAAAAATATGAGAAAAGAGAAGTGTCTGGGTAGGCATGGAGGGATGCACAGAGCTATGGCTCAAACTGGAACTTTGGGGGTATTTTAAGGAGGTTGTCATCTAGGGATGCCATTAAGACGGTAGTGGGCAGTTGTCGAGTTGTGGGACATGGAATAACACCCAGAGACCCCTAGTCTGAGTTAGTGAGTATTCTAGGGTCAGAAAGGTCACTAAGGGGTCATGAATGACTCGTTTTGTTTCTTTTAAGAACCCCAAGCAGCTGGGCATCTGCCCTTTAAAAATGGCCCCGTGGTCATAATCCAGGTCTACAGTTAGGGGCTGTGCTGCTGGGGAGAGAGGCTCAGCAGAAAGGAACCTGTGAACTCCTGAGCAAAGCCAGGATTTCCTGTAGTTCTGAGTCCATAATTAAATCAAACTCGTTGGCACAGCATGGACACAGTTCTGGAGCAGCCGAGGAGGGGTGTAACACAGGTCTGATCAGAGTGTCGCGTGCTGTGTGGGCGAAGGTGGGGCCTGTGCGTTTCTGTGCTAGGATGTAGCGTAAAGAAGCCGTTTCAAGCTCCTGGCTTGCCATGCTGGATCAGAACTCCAAGGAGGCCGTGCGTGTTTTGCTTCAGATCTGCACATTCCTTTTCAAAATACTACTCTGCAGTGGCTGATGCCGGTGGAGGCATGAAGGCAGCTGACATGAAGGCAGCTGCACGTAGACTCGGGTTGCACGGGGCTGCTGTGGTGGCGTGATAGGGCAGCAGTGTGGCTTTGTTCCTGCCAGGAGCCCTCGTTAGCCAAGTTACCGGGAAACGGTTCTCCAGAGTAGAGATTTAAATGCAGAGCTGTGAAAGTTAGTGCAGTGATATGTTGAAGAGTTGACTGCAGTGGCTTCTGTATTAGTGAGGGGGTGTCAGGTGTTAGGGCAGGAGTGGTCTGGATTGCAAAAGGGATACTGTGTCGTTGAATTGGTGACAACTATTCATCCATTTATCCAATATATTTTGATTGCCTACTTTGCCCAGGCATTTGCTGGGCACTATGGAGACGAAAGTGGACAGGATAGCCCGGGTTCTGGCTATTTTGGAGCTTACCATCTACCAGTGTGGAAGGGTAGGTCATTGGCCCAGGATCACACACTTTCTGGTTATTTAGTTTGCTGGTGATCTGACTTCGTTTCTGGAAAAAGGGCCCTTTCTTTCCAGTCTTGCAGAAGTTGCCTGCCTGGGCCCTTTGTGAGCTCAGAGCATTTCAGCTCATGTGCTTTTCTTCTTCTACTTCCTCAGTCATAAAATGAAGGCTGTTTTCCAGTTCCATGTTCTGAAATGTCACCAGGGTCACCTGAGTCAGGAAGAACTGGAAGGTCCCATCAAATATTTACTACCTCCCTCTGGAAGCTCTTGTCCCTGGAGCTGCAGGCTTTCTCTTTAAAGCTGGGCACATCCCGTCTGGCCTTCCTGCTGACGGCTCCAAGGCATCTGCTCCAGCAACGGTAACAGTAAGAAAACCCGGCCTGGGACTTTGTGTCAGAGTCTCCAGTCTCCTGCAAGAATTAGGCTTTCCATCCCTTCTCTTTGCATTGAGATTTCTGTCCTTAGAGACAGGGTCAGGACCAAGAGAAGGGAAATGAGATTCTGAATATAGAAACTTTCAGATAGGATCTGCTTTGGGCAAAATACAGCCCTGGGGAAGTATATTTTTCATGTCTCCCAAGTTCCTTTTTTTTGTTTTTTTTAACCTTCAGTGAATCGTTTGACCTCAGTAAGCCTATGTTTCTTTATCTGCAAAATAGGGATAATCATAGTATCTTAATGGGTTTTCGGGGGGAATTAAAGGGGATATGGAGATATGCACAGAGCTTGGCCCAGAGCAAGGGTCTATGGATGTTAGTTATTATTATTGTTGTTGTTGTTGATTAACTACCAAGGACTGTGTCCGAACTTCTTTCCATTTGTGATAGAGCCAGGGAGGGCCAGGGGCCAAAGTGACACTGAAGGTACCAAGATGGACTCCTTCATTAGGGGGAACAGGAATTAGGGTTCTTCCAGTGACCTAACAGAGCATCCTTACTGCCTGCAGGGAGATGGTGTGGTTTTGAGGCTAAGGCATGGAATGGTAGTTTAGGAGTTAGAGCTGCAGGTTCCAATCCCAGCAATGTTACTTCCTATTGCTGTGACCTTGGGCCTGTTATTTTCTCTCTCCGGTCTGGGTTTCTTCATCCAGAAATGAGATTGACAAAAAACTACCTTGCAGAGCTCTTATGAGGGTTATACAAGATTAAGGATGTCAAATGGGCTGGCTCAGAGTGAGTGCTGGAAAAGGGCACAGGCTTCATTAACACTATTATTAGTAGAGTAATTGTCAGAACGAGGGCCTGCGTCAGGTAGTTTGAAAGCTGTCTCTGAGCCAAGTGAGGAGGGCCATTAAAAGAAGGAGCTGAGAGGGCCTCCCTGGTGGCGCAGTAGTTGAGAGTCCGCCTGCTGATGCAGGGGATGCGGGTTCGTGCCCCGGTCTGGGAGGATCCCATATGCCGCGGAGCGGCTGGGCCCGTGAGCCATGGCCGCTGGGCCTGCGCGTCCGGAGCCTGTGCTCCGCAACGGGAGAGGCCACAACAGTGAGAGGCCTGCATACCGCAAAAAGAAAAAAAAAAAAAAAAAAAAAAGAAGGAGCTGAGGGACTTCCCTGGTGGTGCAGTCGTTAAGAACCCGCCTGCCAATGCAGGGGACACGGGTTCGAGCCCTGGTCCGGGAGGATCCCACATGCCGCGGAGCAACTAAGCCCATGCGCCACAACTACTGAGCCCACATGCCACAACAACTGAAGCCCGCGTGCCTAGAGCCCATGCTCCACAACAAAGAGAGGCCACCGCAATGAGAAGCCTGTGCACCGCAACGAAGAGTAGCCCCCGCTCGCTGCACCTAGGGAAAGCCCGCGTGCAGCAATGAAGACCCAAAATAAATTAATTAAATAAATTTAAAAAAAAAACAAAAAAAAGGAGCTGAATGACAAAGGACCTCCTCTAGTACCCTCTTTGTGGCCAGCTAAGGACAAGCCACCCAGCTGCCTAGAGAGAAGATGTGGTATCAAAAATTAACTCAGGACAGGCATGACTTGGGGGCAACTCTTGGCACTGGGTCTAGGAAAACTATTTTAAGAATAGTCTTTCTGTTCCTTCCCCTAAGTTTGGGAAGAAACACCTCTTGTAGACGAGGCAAAGAGGAAAAAAACCCATAGCTCTGTCCCATCCTTCCCCTTTCTTTAACTATAGAGACATCTCTTCTGATTTGAGTAGGCTAGCCCAATTCTCAAACTGCTTTGTACGTAAGAGGGTCAAGGTATTTAATGCGTGAATGAATGAATCTCCAGCCTCTGCACTTCAGTTTCTTGGTTCCTATAGCTTAGATGAGGGAGAGGGACCGTACGGTTTGGATCCTAACGGATTCAAGTGCACCAGGCCTGTGTACCTAGAATGATGGCTTGTGAATATTACTTACTCCTGCCCAGCCAAGTCACTCCCTACTGCTCTCTGAGAGGGCTGGGAGTCCCTGTGGCCTTTCTCTGGGTCCTGGGGAAGGGGAAGAGAAGGTCAGTTTGTGGTTGAGATCAATCGTAGATGATAGGTGTCAGTTCGTAGGTTTTGCAGATGCAACATTGGCACTTTCAACCTCTGTCTAGAGCCCAGTAAACAATGGACAAAGTATCTTCTCATTATCTTATCTTCATAGCAACCTGTGAAACTTAGCATTATCTTGCCCCATTTTAGAGAGGAGAAAACAGGCTCAAGAAAGGGGAAGTGGCTTGTCCAAAGGTCACAGTGTAAGTAAAAGGCAGGACTGTGATGTGGTGTGTCTGTCTCCAAACAACCTGCCAGTGCCACACCATGCTGGCCAGTGGAAAGTCACAGAAGCGTGTTTCCTATTTGTCAGAAGCATCCACAAAGCACTTCTCCGGTTACGACCCAGCTTTCCCCAAGTGTCTTAACACTGGGCTGCCATCCAAGTTCAAATGCTGGTGATAGGACTGATCAGGGCCCAGAGCCAGCCTCCCTCCTAATCAGGAATCATCAGCAATGGGTTTATCCTTCTCATCCCTCTGATCCTATTATTCCATTCCAGAACTCTAAGCATGGCTTCTGGAGGCCCAGGGGCTGCTGCCACGGTGCATAGGGGTGGGGAGGCGGGGCCGTGGGATGTGCTTCACTCCTTAGGGAAGCCCCCACCATTCAGCCCTCTGTGAAATTTTCTGCCAAAGGTCAAGCCATCTGCCTCCTCAAGATCAGTAGTTACTCCCGTCACACAGAACCACCACACACCCCATCTGTTCAACCTAAAATAGATTAAGCAAGCTCGGGGTTGGAATCCTGAATCCCTGGCTGCCCTTAAGCCTCAAGCTGGTGTCAGCACCCTCTTCGCTAAAGAAGGATGGGATTTCTTCCAAGTGCATGGACTTTTCCACAAGGGCCTGGTTTTGCTGTCTCCTGTCTCCTTGTCTCTAAGGACAGAGGCCTATCCCAAGGTCGACAGATGGGTGCTGTGCTCTGAACTGGCCTGTGGGGGGCAGGAGTCACCAGGTCTGAGCCTGTGGGTGCCCTGCTGAGTGAATGGAGGCCCTGCTGGGCCCTTTAGGACCAACATCGCCACTGGGCAGGGGAAGGGGCACCTTCTATGTGCCTGGAACTGTGCCAAGCCCTTTGCATGTATTATCTCATTAACTCCTCACAAGAGTCCTATGAAGGAAGGGTTATTAGAGTACCCACTTTATAAATACAGAAACTGAGGCTCAGAAAGATTAAGAAGTCCTCAAGGTCACATGGTTGGTAGGCAGGTGGGCAAGATTTGAACGCAGGTCTGTCCGACTCTGTATGCTGGGCTCTTTACCTCTAGATCAGTGGTTCTCAACACTGGCTGCAGGTTAGAATTACCTGGAGTATTAAACAACTCCAGGGGCTCACCTACACCTACTCCATCAGCATCTCTGGGGAAGGTCCCTAGTGATTCTAGTCTGCAGCCACCATTCAGAACCCCTGCTTCACACTGTGCTGACTTTTCATGTATCCACCCGTTTAGTTCATATGAATTGGATTTGTACCTGGAGCCTAACTCATCTCCCCTCTGGGGTCCGCAGTGAGACCTAGCTTTTCAAAAGAGTCTGCAGATGGTCAGTGTTCTACATTTTGTCTACAAGTCTTTCCTGATCCTTCCACACTAAGTCAGACCCCTGTCTCACATTCTTAGAGTGTTTGTGTTTCTCCTTCATAGCATTTACCTGAACTGAGATTAAGTATGTTGATAGCCCTTTAATATCTCCTGCCCGCCTGCCAGAATGTGAGCTCCCTGAAAGCAGGGACCATGTGTATCTTGTTTCCACAACTTTCCCAGAGCCAAGCACATGGGACAAATGATACTTCCTTCTTCCGTTTTAATAATTCCTTATCCAGTACCTGTCCTGTGCCACGCACTTTCCCCACACGCACCGTATCACCAGGCGAGGGAACTGAGGGCTGCCATGTGAGCACTCAGGAGCCGCGGGGCCAGGACTCAACCCCAGACCTCCAGATCCTTCCCATCCATCTGAGTCCGTTGCTCTTCCCACAACCCTGCCATCACGCTCTGTTTCCGAGGAACAGGTCTTTGAAGAAGGCATTTTTGTTGGCTCTCCCCATACCAGCTCCCCAGCAGCATCTTCACCCCCTTTCCTGCCCTTTAAGTGTCAACAGCGCACCCCCAGCCCCACCCAGGCTTCTCCTTCTGGCCTCCAGAGGCCGGAACCAAGCTGCTGAGCAACTCCCCCGACTAAAATAAACCATTGCATCGTCGTCAGCGGCACGGTCCTCAAAAGCTATCCAGGGGCCTCCCTCCCCAGCTCCCTGGGAGCTGGCCTGTGGCACCTTCTGGGCGGCGTCCCCATCCATCTCCCCCTAACGGGAGCTCTGACCAGCCACCCAAAACTGTACAAAAATTCCTGCGAGAGGAGCCCCTCTGGACTGAAACTCTCAGCCGTGCGTGTAAATGGTTTTGCTTCAGGGCCTGGGAAAAGCTCGGCTTCCCAGCCTATCTCTGGTGCCCCCTGCTGGGAAAAGCCGGGTGCAGGGAAACGGGGACACTTCCTCTCCTGGGTCATCTGGCTGGGGCTGTAGGTCACAGAGGTGACATCTGAGGCTTGAGATGAATTCACATCAAAGCTGGAAGCTGGAGGGACGAGGACGTGCCAGTTACCTAAAAAGTTTCATTCATGGGACCTTGAAGACCGCTTTGTAAAGGGCGGCCTCTCTGCACCCCGAAGGAAACCGGTGAAAGATCCTCTATGGGGATCAGGCAGAGGATTAGGAGGTCTGTCGCCCTCGCTCGCTCACGGCCGCCCGCCGTGCCAGCACTGCCTCCATCAGGACCCCCTCAGGGCCGGCTCTTGATTTCCCTTGGGTTGGAGAGAGCGCGCACAGTGAAGGGAGCCGAAGGAGCTGCGTCGGCTCAGCTGTGCTTCCAGCCCTGGAGCCTCATCCCGTTTCGGTGAGGAGGCAAGTGTGAAAAATGGAGCGTGATGGAGACTCGTCACAAGATCTCCCAGGGCCTCGCTGGAGCTGCCTGCTCTCAATCCAGCTGCCATGGCGGCGGTGATTGAGATGCGTGTTTGTCCCTGAGCACCTGTGTGTGTGTGTGTGTGTGTGTGTGTGTGTGTGTGTGTGTGTGTGTGTGTGAATGTGAATGCACACATAAGGTTGGAAGCTGGGAGGCACCCTGGCTTTGGGGGTCCAAACTAGCCTGCTTCCCCTTCTGGGTCTGCTGGCCTAATTCCCAGCTGCAGCTGCCATTCTGGGCTCCCCTCCCCGAGGCAATCTCCCTGCAGATTTGACAGCCAGAGAGGAGGGGCCGAGGGAAGGGGAATGGACCGGGGAGAGGACTCAGCTGTAATCTGATGTAGATGATCCGGCAGCCTTCTCCAGCTAGGCTGCCCTTTGCCATCAGCTCTCCGGGCAATTTCCTCTATGCCTGCACTCTCCCCTCCTGCCTTCATCTCCTTAAGAAAGTGTCCAGAAAGTTAAACCCACACACATGAACACACACACAATCTACCCAAAAAAAAAAAAAAATCTGGGAACAGGAGCAGGCAGACAAGTGAGAGAGCACGCGCGCAAGAGAGAGGACTCAGATCGGTCTTGGAGGAAGAACGGCGCAGGCAGAGGGAGGCTAGGGTTGGTGGGGACCCAGACTAAGGTCTCTTAGCCCCCAGGAGCCTCCTTCATGGACCCGGGGGTCCTGAGAGGGGCTGCCTCAGCTTAGGATGGGCAACTGTGTCAAGTCTCCACTGAGAAATCTCTCAAGGAAGGTATGTTTCTGGAGTTCCTAAGACCTGGGGCGGGGGATTGGGGCATCTTGCCCTCTCCCCCAGAAGTTGGGGGCAGAGAGGGTGGGCATCTGAAGCTTGCTACCCTTCCCGTGGGTTCTGTCTAGAGCTGCTTCCCTGTTTCTACCTCCAGATTCCCTCCTATCACATTTTTCTATGTCCCAGGCTCTGAGCTGAAGTTGGGACTTAAAGCTGCATGGGGCGCTGTGTTTGGGAATTTGTGCAAGATTTAGGGAAAAAACCACGTAGCTCCATGAAAAGCGTGGATCTTTAGGATGTGAGTGGACAGACCCCCTTGGAGCCAACAGGATCAGAAGAGGGTTGAGCTGGGCTTTGACCCTGCTGCTGCTGGTTCCTTCCCGGCAGTAGGATGGGGGCTCATTCAGCTCCTTTGAGGGTCTCTGAGCCTCTCTGGTGGTCTCTAAGCCTTCAGAGTTGTGGGTTTTGAAGTAGATCGCCTTGTTCCTGAGAGGAACCAAACCAGGTGTCCCCTTCCACCCTTGATAATTCTTGAGTCAGATCAGAGACTCACAGCTAGGACCAGACTGGTTTGGGGCCCCAGGGTTGTTTCCGTCGAGAAACAGAGTGTACAGCAAAGGCGTCTGTAAGTTGCTTTCTGTAGTGGATGTATTGCTTATACACCACGATAATATCCTTTTGCAAGAATCCTTTTTGGAAAGCAAATAATCACCTCCAAAGCATCTTTCTTGCAAACCTGGGCTTACTTCTGTAGGGTCTTGCTTTAAGTGGGCTCTGCCTGTATTTCTAGCCCCCTGTAGTCAGGCCATAGAAGAAACTCATAGATATTACTTAAAGGAAGAAGTAATGTGAGGGATGTTTTCCTCCGAATTATTTTATTTACCAGACGAGGAACTTGATTGCCACTCAGGTTAAGTAACTTACCCAAGGTCTCAGGTTAGCTAATGGTTCCTCTACCCCCAGCCCCATTCTACCTCCTCTGTTAGTTTGACAGCCTCTCAATTTAGGACATTTCAGCCTTTTCTGCTCATCATCTTCCTCACTTAGCTAAGCTGCTCACATCAAATTCCTTTTAATCTTCACTGTTCCTTGGATCCTTCTGAGGGTTGACTGTTTCTTCTGTGCACACACCCCCCAATCATCTGTCATCTTAAAGGAGAGTCTTTTGCATCAGAGGTGGCCTCCACACTGTTGCAGAGAAGCAGAAACGGATCTGAATTAGTTTAGAGGACAACAGGGCGAAGGCCCTTTCCCTGGGTTCTGTCCAGAGTTTAAAGAGGTGAACTCAAGAACAGGTATTGTCCTCCTGTCCTACCCAACCCATCTTCCCTTATACAGCAGAGTGCTTAAGAGTCAGACTTCTCAGGTCTCCTCTTTCTAGCCATGTGACCTTGGATAAGTTACTTGACCCGTCTGGGTCTCAGTTCCTTTGTCCATCAAGTGGAAATACTAACATCTACCTCCAAAGGTGATTTTGGGGGCTAAAGGAAGAGCTGGGAACACTGCCTGGAATATAGTACTCAGTAAATGTTAGCTAGTGTTATTAGCATCATAATCATAATTTTTCCACTCTGGGTTTTCTGAGAAGGGGGATGGAAATAAAAAGGGAAATAGGAGAGGTTTTGCGTCCATGGAGTAGGGCTAAAGATCATAAAACGTATTGCATTCAGTTTCATGTTTTTTTATAATAGTAATCATTGCTTCTTCCTGAATATCTGCAAGACCTCCAACACCTGTTATCTCATTTGCTCTTTTCCACCAAGTAGTTCTCTTGGCTATTTTCTAGAGAAAGGAGCTGGACTCAGAGATAAGAGCGTTCCTATGATCCCACAGCCAACCAGAAGCAGAGCTGAGATGTAAACCCTGGTCTGTGTAAATCCAGAGCTGGTATTTTTTGTTTTTTGGGGTTTCTTTTTTGAATGTTATTTATTTATTTATTTTCTTATACAGCAGGTTCTTATTAGTTATCTATTTTATACATATTAGTATACATATGTCAATCCCAATCTGGTATTTTGTGAGCCTCTGTGAGAGGCTGCCTCTCTCTTTTTCCTGCTGTCAGAGATGTTATTCATAGATTCACGAACCTGACCTTACAGGTCATCTTAGTCCAAATTCCCACTCACTGGGCAGTGCTCTCGTCCACCTCACCAAGTGCTTCCTCACTCAACTTCTCCTTGAATACCTTCAGTGAGAGGGAGCACGTGCTTGGCGAGCTTGTGCTGTTAGAGAGCTGTTAGGTCATGAGTCGTGCCAGCCCCTTCTGTTGCCCTGCCACACTCAGGAGACGTCCCCTCGGTGCCAGGAAACATTGTCAGCCTGTGGGCCGCTGCCCACTTGGCTTCCTAAGTAGTAGCTGGGAATTAGTAATGGAAGGAGGAGGCCTCCTGCAGGCTCTGAGCAGGGCAGGACTGGGCTGTCAGGTACCATCACTGGCCAGGGAAGAACAGAAGCGTCCTGGGGCAACTTGGTGCCAGGCAGGGTTAAGATCAAGAGACGCAGTGGAAATTTCCCAGCCATCACTGGTTCCTCCTTCGTGGGAGCAAATGTTTCTCTGTCCTTCTCACTTCTTTCCTGATTGGCAAATATTCTCCCACTTCTTTTGCAGCCAGAAGTAAATGCCTTCTGGCATCCAGCATCTCTTAAGTCGCATCATCATCATCATTGTCATCATCGTTGTCATCATCATTGTCATCACCATGGCAACTCTACACAGTCAGCTCTTACGATGCTCTAGGCACCATGCAATAGCCCATTTACCTCTCACCGAATCCTCTGAGTTGCCCTGATCATACCCATTGGACAGAGAAGGAAACCAGAGCCCAGAGAGGTCAAGTGACCTGCCGAAGGTCACATAGCAAGCAAGCGGCAAGCCAGAATTTGTCCCCAAGACTGTCTGAGTCCAAAGCCAGTTATACTCAAGCTCCTCTCGGAATTCTGTGCTGCCTGCTGCCTGCTTCTGGGCGTGCTCATCCAAGCCAACTGAGTGAGACTCAGCCAGAAACGAAAAGGCTGATTCTCTACAAACATCTCCTGAGATTGTTTCCTGGGGTTAAGCCACGGTCGGCTCCTGGGCTCCCTCTGTCAGGAAGGTCTCTCTGGTCCTGCCCTGGCTCTAGCCAGGTCCCTGAAGCCTATGTGAGTGTGGCCGAGGCTCTGAACCTCTCCTGGTCATCAAACCAGAATGGACCCTGGTCATGTCTGACACCCCTCAAGTTCTAAGATTACCTAGGGTGACCCTTTTTTGCACTCACTGGACTCAGGCCTCGGACTGAGGTCCAGCACCTCGGGTCTGAGTTGCTGCTTTCCCTTTGAGGGGCCAGAATATTGCTCCTTCGTCTCTAGTCCTGGAAGAGGCTTAGGAAGTTGGAAGAGAGTCTAGACTATAGCTCCACAGTGTGGGGCTCCGGGGAGGAGGACCACGAGGACAGGGTGAGATGGGGGAGGTTGCCCTGCTTGGCCGCCTAGGAGGACAGGCTACCTGTTAGGTCGTGGGGCCTTCCTTGAGCTGGAGGAAACTGTTAGAAAGCAGGTGCAGCAGGATAGACGGGCAGGGCATGCAGCTCTGGTGTTCTTGGACAAAGACAGCCCGCTAAGTTTCCACCACTCTCTCTTTCCTTGGAAGGTTTGGCTCCAAATCCCCACACCAGGGGGGAGGCATCAAGCTCAGGGCCGAAGGCAGACTGCCCTGACCTGGATTCTGGGGGGGATGCTGGGCATCCTGGCCGGGAGGCTGGGGTGGAAGAGAATACTGTGTCTGGATGCCGCTGTTGCCCTAAGGGGACGGTCTGTGGGCAGTGTTGACTTTTTATAGCTGCATCAGGGAAGAGGGTGGGCTGGCCGTGGCCTGGGAGCACAGCTATATTCGGCCAGCAGAGAGGGCCCCTGCCTCAGCCTCTAGAGGTCCTGCAGACTGGGCTGGGCAGGGAGCCAGTGAAGGCGGGGGGGACGAGGAGAATTGCTGGTGGTAGAGAGCGTCTAGTCTCGAGGCCACACACTAGGTGGAATCTGACCCATAGATGTGCTTTGTTTAGCCCACCTGGTGCTTTAAATCAGAAGATCTGGCAACACTGGGCTGGAGTTACATAATGTTGTCCCTTCAAAGGGGACACACAGCATCCATTTTGCCCCAGGCCCTGCCTCTCACACCTGCCTGCTTCATTTCTGTTCACTGTGGCACCTGTGTCTGCAACCTCCGATCTTGCAGACTAGCTGAGCCTGCTCTTTGTGTCACCAGTTCTGATGGTCCTCACTGTCTTCCAGTGGGTTCCAGTGGGGGTAGGGTCAGAGGTCAGTCTGACCGGGGAGCTTAGCCCCAGGAATTGCGCTGGGACATTGGGAGCATCTTGGGAAAGGACATTATTCCCTGAATGAACAGAAGCCTCCCTCTGCCTGCTTCTCCCTCTGAGCTTCTGCATGCACACAAGTGTGTGGTTCTGTGCACGTGTGTGTGTATGTGTGTTTGTGTCTGCACTTGGGCCACACAGAGGGTATCAGACCCACCTCTCCCTGGAGCATCCGTTTTGGCCGAGGATCGGGGACTCCACCTGTTGGACCAGTTTGATGCCTGCCCCAGAGCATCCTGAGGGCTCTCTGCACCCTGCTGTTTGCCTCGCAAGGTCTGCTCTTGAGAAGGGCCCCTTCTAGGACCAGGAGCCAGGCTGGGGCCAGGAGGACCCAGCTGGGCAGGGAGGTGATGCCCTGCCTTTCTTTTGTATTTGCTTGGTGCTGGCTGAAGATGCGCCAGGAGGAGACCAGCTATACGGTGGTGCAGACGAGTGAGGAAGGGCTGGCGGCCAGCGGCGAGCTCCCCGGACCGCTCCTGATGCTGGCCCAGAACTGCGCCGTCATGCACAACCTGCTGGGCCCGGCCTGCATTTTCCTGCGTAAGGGCTTCGCGGAGAACAGGCAGCCTGTACGTAAGTTGGCCCCGGTGGAGCCGCGCTCGACTTGGCTTCACAGGGCGTGAGGAAGGAGGTGCTGGGAAGAAGAGGGGGCTCTGTACTCAGCAGTGCGCGTCCCCCAACGGATACACCTCAAACCCGCCACTTGTGAATCTGACCCCCAAAGTTTCCCACTGATGGCTGCAAAGCCCTGGTGAGTCCACATCCACCAGCAAGAAATAATAGCAGCTAATATTGCTTGGAGTTTTTGGTTTTTTTTGAGCACTTACTATGTGCCAGGCACTGTGCTAAGTGCGTTGGCTCATCACCTCCCTTAAGCCTCAGAGCAACTCCAAGAGGTAGGTACTATTATCCTCCCCATTTTACAGATGAGGAAACTGAGTTGGAGAGGTAACATGCTCAAGGTAACATCTGGTGGGTGATAGAGGTGGGATTCAGATTCAGGGATACTGACTCAAAGACCTCCTGTGCTCTGAACAACAGTACTGAATATGCAGCACCATCCAGTAGAACTTACTGTGGAAACACTGCCCAATCTGCGCTGCCCTCCCTCTACAGTAGCCACTAGCCACATGTGGCCACCGAGCCCTTGAAGTGTGGCTAGTGCAACTGAGGAAGTGAATTATTAATTTTCTTTGATTCCAATTCCAACTTAAATAGTCACATGTGGCCATTGCTTTGGACGGCCTCCCATGCGTATCTGAACAGTCACAGAGAGGAGGGTATTAACAGTGATGTTATAGATTCAAACATCAGTAGGTTTAAATGCCACCTGTTAAACACTTTACACATCTTGCCTCACAGATGCTTACAAAGGCCGTGTAAGGTGAGTACTGGTATTAACCCATTTTACAGATGAGGAGACTGTGGCACACACAGTTGAAGGAACCTGCCTAAGGTCCTACATCTAGGAAGCAGCAGATCTGGGCTTTGCCCTTGAGTCCGTCTGACTCTAGAGGCCAAGCTCTTCCCCCGACTGCTTAAGTTGAGGAGTGAGGGGTGTGGTGGGCTCCATTCCCACCTGACCCCCCAAATCAGTGCTCATGGTTTCTCTGCCCCATCGGTGGGCATCCCCGGCTCTACTACACATCCTCCCGCTGCTCTGCCCTGAGGAGTGTATGATTCAGGGACCAGCCAGCAGGACTCAGTTGGACCAGCTCCGGCCACGGGCACACTGCCAAGGGGTACCCAGCTTTTTTGTTCCCTGGCTCTGGGTTTATAAGAAGTAGGGTGGGGGCTGCAGAGCTGGGTCCTGGAGATGTGAGAGGCTACTTGAGGCCTGCAGGGTGGGAAGGGTTGTGTCACTTGTCCCAGTGAGCATACTCTGCACGTGTGAGTGCATGCATATAGTCGCTGACACTTTCACTTACTGGGGGTACCGGGCATTGTAAAAGACATTCTTTTTGGTCACCCAAGATCCCAGTCTGACTGGAGCAGCTAGTGGGTGATAGAGGTAGGATTAGGTAGGTATTACAGGGCGTGACAACCCCTCCCTGTGCACAGTGACAGGTTTTTAAAGTGGAAGTCCTCACAGTCATTTCAAAGAAACAGACACCTTGAGGTGAGTCCTACCTTCAGCTAAAAATGCCGCTAGCAGGACCTGGTAGCCTGCAGCCTACTCGTTCCAGGCTCACGTACGCTGTCAGCACTGTCCTACCACGTACGGCCACTTCTGAGAGCTGGGTCCTTCCTGCGCAGCTGGTAGTCCCACAAAATGTTGCTCAGCAGCCCCTTTCTAGAAGATTCTCAGATTTTCCAGCACTGGGGTCCCTTGCCCTGGGGCCAGTTTGGAGCAGGTGGGCAGCAGCCTCTCACCCGCCCTGGCCCTATTGGCTAGAGCAGCCTGTGTGCACAGCTGAGATGCCTCACGCTCGCTGTGGCCCGCTCGCTGTGGCACACCCGTGTGTCTGTGTTTGCGATCGGTGTGCCCACACCTGGTGTGCACTTCCTCAGGGCGGACACACCCTGCCCCGTGTTCTCCCTGCCCAAAGGCAGAGAGCTGTGACATATGGAGAGGATGAGCCCGGTGGACCAGTTTTGGAGCCTGCTAAGCATGTCCATCTGGGCACTGCATCCATTTCATGCCAGTCTGTCTCCCTCCTGGGCAGGCCTGGGGCGACTGACGCCTCACCAGCCGGAGCCTGCCCCCTGCTTCCTCTGGGCCTGCTCTTTGGAGACTTCTCTGCCATCTGTTCAGATGCCTCGTCCCAGGGCTTCCTTGACTCCCCAAGGAGACCTGGACACTGTTTGAGGCCGCAGACGTGCGCTTTGGACCCTGGCAGCCGCCAGAGGCACTGGCAGCCCCCAGGGTCCTATGCTGTGTCCTGTGACAGGGCGAGGTATAGGATGGGGGTCCAACTGGAGAAGGTGGGGCGGTGCCCAGGAAGCAGGGCACAGCCTCATCCTGCCTCCGCTCCCTCGGCTCTTCCTCCGCCTCCTGTTCCTCCCTCTTGGGTGCCTGTCTGGGCCCCCACTTCCCCCCCAGCCCCTCGCTTCTCCCATTGCTTTGCAGGCCTCTTCTCCACTGCTCTTCCTGGTTTCTTTGGGTAGAGCCCTCTTCTTTCTGTTGTGACCTCCTGCTAACCCCGTTTTATTTACAGGTTTTGGCCTCCAGACCAGCCCTGTTCGTTGACACATTCTTGTGTCTGGAATAAGGGGCTGGGGGCCCAGAGGTTCTGTACCCAGGCTGGAGAGGGCATCTCCCATGTCTGTGGGACAGGTGGGGCTGCATCCTTTCGCCTCCAGGACATGGTCCAGGCACGCCTCCGCTGCTGCTCCATCACCTCCCGCCCAGTGCCTGCTGCCACTGGGACGGCCCTCAGCTGGGCATTGTATGACTTCTGGGCCCCTTGCAGCTGCTAATAGGACATGTTCTTTTGTTTCAGGACAGATCACTGCGGCCAGAGGAGATTGAAGGTAAGAACTGGCCCCTTAGGGGAGAGGGTTGCTCAACCATCCAGAAAGATAAGGAGAGGGAGGTGGGTGGGAAGAGAGGCAGAGATATCTCGGCCTCCTGCAAACGGGGCCTGGTGCAGAGCCAGGCATCCTCTGTGGAGCCAGGCGTTGGAGGAATGCAAGAGTCAGCAGGCCCTCGGGCTGCCTCTGCCCCAGAGACTCTGCAGGTCATCCCCTCACCCCCCCACCCCCATCCACAACCAACCCTCCCCCACTTCCTTTGCTTCCCCAGAGCTCCGGGAGGCCTTCAGAGAGTTTGACAAAGACAAGGACGGCTACATCAACTGCAGGGACCTGGGCAACTGCATGCGCACCATGGGCTACATGCCCACCGAGATGGAGCTTATTGAGCTGTCTCAGCAGATCAACATGAACCGTGAGTCCCTCCAGCGGGTACCTCCTTCCCTCCCCAGCCTCGCCCTTGCTGTCCTCCTCCTGGGTTCAAGTTCTCGGCCCACCTCTTCCCAGCTCTGTGACCTGGGGCAAACTACTCTCTCTGTGCCTCTGTTTGCTCACCTGTAAACTGAGGGGTGGAATAGAGCACAGGAAGTCAGTTGGGGGCACGTTTATTTCTTTATTATTTTTTCGTGGTTTATTCATTTATTTTTTATTTTTATTTTTGGTAACAGCTTTACTGAGATATAATTCATAAACCATACAATTGACTCACTTAAAGCATGCACTTCAGTGGCTTCTAGTGTATTTAAAGTTGTGCAACCATCACCACAATCAATTTCAGAATATTTTCATGGCCCCCAAAAGAAACCCTGTATCACTTTGCCATTACCCCCAAGTCCCTCCCCAGCCCTAGGCAACCACTAATCTACTTTCTGTCTAAGCAGGTTTGCCTATTCTGGAAGTTTCTTTTTTTTTTTGCCGTATGCGGGCCTCTCACTGTTGTGGCCTCTCCCATTGCGGAGCACAGGCTCCGGACGCGCAGGCCCAGCGGCCATGGCTCACGGGCCCAGCCGCTCCGCGGCATGTGGAATCTTCCCAGACCGGGGCACGAACCCGTGTCCCCTGCATTGGCAGGCGGACTCTCAACCACTGCGCCACCAGGGAAGCCCTGGAAGTTTCTTTTTTATTTTTATTGAAGTATGCTTGATTTGCAATATTATATTAGTTTCAGGTGTACAACACAGTGATTCAAAAATTTTTATATATTATACTCTATTTAAAGTTATTATAAAATATTGGCCCTATTCCCTGTGCTGTATACTCTATCCTTGTAGCTTATTTATTTTATACATAGTAGTTGGCATCCCTTAATCCCCCGTCCCTATCTCACCCCTCCTCCCACTTCCCTCTCCCCACTGGTGACCACTAGTTTGTTTCTGTATCTGAGAGTCTGTTTTTCTTTTTTGGACATATTTAAAACAGCCAAATACCTGGCACACAGTAAGAGGTGAACAGAGGATGCCATTATTATGTTTTTCTCTGTCTTCATTTTCATTCTCCCAGGAGCAGACCGGGAGATAGGGCTTTGAGTGCGGTAGTTTACTCCGTAGGGGCAGGACGGCATCGGTAGGGGGTAGGGAGATGAGGGGGCGGAGACAGGAGCCAAGGCACGAGGCACTGGAGCAGCTGCCACTGCGGGTGATGGAGTCTAGTTCTGCCGGGAGCTCGGGAAGCTGGTGTAGCAGGCCCACCTCGGAGTTGTCCCCAGCCCTTACCTCTCGGGCTGGGTATTTATCCCCCAAACTCAGTCACTGGCTGAAAGTGCTGTGAGCAGGCCCCAGGGGGCAGGTCCCCTGTATTTCTCCCCACTGAGGGCCACTTGGAAGGTGAGTTCTATTTGCACGAGGGAAAGGCGGGGGCAGGTGGGCCAGGTGCCCACGGCTTCTGCTTCTCTCTCTGCTTTTCTGCATGTGTGTCTCTGTCTCTCCTTCTCTGAAATTCTTTGCCTGTCTCTTTCTCCCCTCCGTATCTACCCCTGTCAACTTCCTGACTTGTTCCTTTAGTCAAACTCCAGCCACTCGCCTGAGCCATTCTGTGACAACCCCCCATCCATGGTCACCTCTGTGTCCTCATTTGGCCTTTGCTTATACCCTGGGCCTGGAGCTGGGCAGGTCAAGGAGGGTTGGCAGTTCCCTCGGTTGCCTAGTTGGAGATGGGCAGTGGTTAAATTTTAATTTTTTAAAATCTATATGTATTTATTTATTGGCTGCGCCACGTGGCATGCGGGATCTTAGTTCCCCGACCAGGGATCGAACCCGTGCCCCCTGCAGTGGAAGTGCAGAGTCTTAACCACTCGACTGCCAGGGAAGTCCCAGATGGGCAGTGGTTAGATGGATGATCCAGTCTGTTCCTCTGTCCCCAGTGGGTGGCCATGTGGATTTTGATGACTTTGTGGAGCTAATGGGACCTAAACTCCTGGCGGAGACAGCAGATATGATTGGAGTAAAGGAACTGCGAGATGCCTTCCGAGAGGTGAGTGATGGGCAGTGGACAGGCAGCGGTGGGGAGCTTGTTAGAATTCCAACCCGGGACGGAAACGTGAGCTCTGGATCCCAGACCAGGGGAAGGAGCTTGGACAGAGAAGGGATCCGGGGAAGGCGGGACAGGAAGGGGCTCAACCTCGGGATCTGCTTCCAACAGTCTTCATGTTGTAGCTACTCCTCCCTCCTTCCTGCCCTCTCTAGTTTGACACCAATGGTGATGGGGAGATAAGTACCAGTGAGTTACGAGAGGCCATGAGGAAACTCCTGGGTCATCAGGTGGGACACCGAGACATAGAGGAAATTATCCGAGATGTGGACCTCAATGGGGATGGACGAGTGGACTTTGAAGGTAGGTGGAAGTGGTTTTGAGAATGGAAGAGAAACCAGGGTAGTAGTGGGCATCCATAGAGCCCTCCACGTGTGTATCCATGATGCAATCATCAATGCACTCCAACTTTCCATCCCCCTACCCTTCCATCCTGCCACCCCTCTAATCTGCCTTCCATCCCTACACCCATCCATCCATCCAACCATCTGTCCATCTTTCCATATCTATCTTTCCATCTTTTCATCCATCTATCTCTTTATCTGTCCAGGTGCCTATTTACCCACTCACCCATGTGTAAACAGTTATCCATAGAACCATTTATCTATGGCCTTATCTATCCATCCATGCACCTATTCATTCTTCTCTACATTCACCCATGCATTCATCCATGCATCCATCTACCCATGTACCTCTCTCCATCTATCCATGCATCTCTACTTCTCAACATTCATTCATACATTTGTATATCTCTACTCATCTGCCTATATTTCTACCCATACTTCCAATGATCTGTCCATCAGTCTGTACAGTCATTTTCCCATCTCTATCCATGTACTCATTCATCCATCCATCCCTGTGTCCATCTGCCCCCATCCATCTCTCTCTATCTATCTGTCCACCTACTCCTGCATCCATCCATGTAGGTATTTTCTGAATACCACATTCCTCAACCTGACACTCAGGCCCCCTAAAATCTCTTCACGGCTCACCTCTCTGGCCACAGCTCCTACCATTCCTTCACTCACACTCCACCTTAAAGCCATAGGTGGTCCATGAACCTCCTAAGCTGTCATTTGAATACGTTGTTCTTTTTGTCAGGATGCCTTTTGTCCTATTCTTCGCTGGTCCTAAATTCTATTCATCCTTCAAGACCCAGCAGTGGGGCCACTCCCTCAAACACTGCTTTCCTCATTCCCCAGATTGAACTTCCTATTTTCTGGGCTTTCACAACACCTCAGGCTCACCCTCATTCTTCACACTGGCCCCTAAATGCTAGTTATATCTCTGCTTGACTCTGAACTTTTGGAGAGGAGGAACTCCGCTTTCTTTATCTCTGTCATTCCCACAGAACTCAGTACCGGACACATAATGAATGCTCAGTAAAAGTGTTTTTAAAATAACCAATAATAATCATAATAGTGATCATCTATAACTGTACACTTATTGTATACCAGTCACTGTACTAAGTAGCTTTACACATATTATCTCATTTAATTTTCATGATGACTCTAAGGACTGCACATTATTACCTCATGTTATAGATGAGGAAACTGAGGCTCAGAGAAGTAATATAACTTGCTAACTGGTAAGAGGCAGAGCTGGGTCATAAACTCAGGCCTGGAATCTCAACCACTACATACATTACACTGTACATGACACCGTCCGAGGCACCATGGGATACAGGAAAAACAACAAACAAACAGCAAAACATTGATTCTGCACTCCAGGAACGTGCATTCTGAGCAGAAAGGCAAGGTAAACACGAGCAAGACTGTGAATATGTCCAGAACACAAAGGCTGAGAGGCCTTTTCTGGGGAGTAGCTGGTCTTCAAGGTCAGAGAGTGTGGCAATGGAGAGAAGGCTTTGCTACCACGAGAGCTGAACATTTCAGGTCACCCCATGTCCAGGTAGTGACTCCTACAGATGCTGGCTCTTCCCTGAAAGCCCAGCATCCCCCATTCATTCTATCAGCATGTGTTGTACACCTAGTGTGTGCCGAGACCTGATCCCTGCCTTGAGGAGCCCAAGACCAGCAAGGAAAGCCGAAGCCAGCAGTATAGTCCATGCTGTTTGGGGGAAGTACCGTAGGCTGTGGGGCACAGTGGTGGCACCTTTGCCAAGCTGGGAGGGGGGATTAGGGAAGACTTCCTGGAGGAGGCTATAAGTAAGTAGAGCCCTAAGAGATGAGTAGGAGCCAGCAGGTGAAAAAGAAGGAAGAGATATTTACCCAAAGGAATTGAAAACTTATATCTACACAGAAAACTGCAAACAGATTTGTTGTTTATAGTAGCTTTACTCATAATTGCCAAAACTTGGAAGCAACCAAGACGTCCTTCAGTGGGTGAATGGATAAATTAACTATGGTATATCCAGACAATGGAATATTACTCAGAGTTGAAAAGAAATGAGCTATAGGGGCTTCCCTGGTGGCGCAGTGGTTGAGAGTCCGCCTGCCGATGCAGGGGACACGGGTTCGTGCCCCGGTCCGGGAAGATCCCACATGCCGCGGAGCCGCTGGGCCCGTGAGCCATGGCCGCTGGGCCTGCGCGTCCAGAGCCTGTGCTCCGCAGCGGGAGAGGCCACAACAGTGAGAGGCCCATGTACCTCAAAAAAAAAAAAAAAAAAAAAGAGCTCTCAAGTGATAAAAAGACATGGAAGAACCTTAAATGCGTAGTAAGTGAAAGCAGCCAGTCTGAAAAGGCTACATACTTTGTGATTCCAACGATATGACATTCTGGAAAAGACAAAACTGTGGAGACGGTGAAAAGATCAGTGGTTGCCAGGGGTTGTGAGGAGAGGGAGGGATGAGGACAGGGAACACAGAGAATTTTTAGGGCAATAAAACTATTCTGTATGATAGTACAATAGGGATACATGTCATTATACATTTGCCCAAACCCACAGAATGTCCAATACGGAGGATGAATCCTAATGTAACCGTGGACTTGGGGTGATAATGACGTGTCAGCGTAGCTTTATTGACTGTAACCAACGTCCTGCTCTGCTGGAGGATGTTGACGATGGAGGAGACCGTGCGTGTGTATGGCAGGCAGGGAGCGTGTGGGAAATCTGTACCTTCTGCTCGATTTTGCTGTGAACCTAAAACTGGTCTAAAAAATGAAGTCTAGTTAAAAGAGAAGGGAGCAGGGATAGGCTGCAGGAAAGCTGAGAGGTGAACGGGAGGGGCGTGTGTTGGTTGCCCCTGAGGCGCTGACAGGGAGCTCTGTGGAGTCAGAGCTTAGTGGCTGGAGGTGAGTGGTGACAGGTGAGGCTGGAGATGTCAGCTGGGGCCAGAACAGGGAGGCCCTGGGGTCGTGTCAGGATCCAGCACGTTATCCAGTGGGGACCATGAGAGGTTTAAGAGGGGTCAGATACGCAGATAGAAAGCTCCTGCTAGCTGCTGTGTAGAAGGTGGATTGGAAGATGCTGGATGGGGGAAATTCTCTGGCCGTCCAGTGGTTAGGATTCCGCGCTCCCACTGCAGGGGGCGCGGTTGGATCCCTGGTGGGGGAACTAAGATCCCGCATGCCGTGTGGCGCGGGCAAAAAAAAAAAAAAAAAGAAGATCCTGGGTGGACGGTGGGGACCAGCATCAGTCAGGGGCCGCGGCAACAGACACGGGGCCACCGATCCGAGGGAGGTTTGGAGGCAGCGTCCTGGGCCCTGACTGCTGCTTTCTCCCCACCCCCTCCTGTGCACCCCACCGCAGAGTTTGTCCGGATGATGTCCCGCTGAGGCCGCCAGGGCCCCTGCAGGACTGCCAAGCTCCACGGGCGGGGAGAGGAGGAGCCGGAGCTCGCCTCATCCCGCCGCCGCCGCCGCCGCCGCCGCCGCCGCCGCCGCCCAGAGCCCGGGACGTACTGGCGGATGGGGCCTGCCTGCACCCCGGGGAGGTGCCCACCCCGGACCCCCGCCCCTCCGCACTGTGAAAGACTCACGACTCCTGCAACTGGAAAGGGGGGCGCCCGCCGACGAGGAGGCCACCGTGCCAGGCCGGCGGAAGTCAGGCCGGGCGCCGAGTGCCATAGACCCAGCCGCTGCTGGCTGGGGGCGCCCCACACAGCATGTCTGCCCCCCGGGGCAGAGCCTCTCGCCGCCCTCCTTAACTCTGTGCCCGTCCCCCCTCGCCTCAGCCCTGTTATCTCAGAACCAATAAAAATATTTCCAAGAGAAAGGCAGCCGTGGGGGGATCTCTGCTTCTCCAGCCTGGTTAGATGGCACACGCGTTTCCTGAGTACCAGCTGCGTGCCCAGAACTGGGTGAATCTCCCTGCCCTCGATGTGTACTGAGTTCCCATTAGGCACCCAGCCTCTTCCACCTTTAACTGAAAGGGAGACTGGGGCATATAGTGATGTAGCTGGATTTGCTGCTACACCAAACAAGGTCAAGTTATACGGAAAGGAGACTGGATATTGGTTGCGTAAGCATCTAGCAGGGTCTGCCTCACTTCCTGCCTCCCTGGAGCTTTCACACTGGTCGAGATAATCACATCCATATGTGATTACAAATTGTGATCCTGCTTTTAGGAAAAATGCAGGGACCTTTGGTGGGGTAGGATAAGGAGGCCTGGACTACTCTCTGGGGAGATCAGGAGAGGCTTTCCTGAGGAAGTGATAACAAGGTTTTTGCCCTGGAGGAAATCCCAGTGTGTGTGAGGACACGAATGTATTAGAATGGAATCAGCTGCCAGACACTCTGCTGAGTGAGAAGCAGGATGGTATACTGGTTAGGTCCTGGATTTACTTGCTGTGTGACTTTGGGCCAGTCACGTCTCCTCTCTGAGCCTCAGTTTCCTCATGTGCAATAAGGGGATAATAAAGTCCACAGTAAATGATCTCAGGGTATTGCATTGCCCACCTCCGGGGGCTGTGAAACTGTGCAAAGTGGCATTATTAAACAGGATCCATTGTAATCATTGTAATTAATTTCTATAAGCCAAGGGCTGAAGGAATCCAAAGGAGAAGTTTGTGGGTAGAAGTCGCCCAGAATCTTTGACAGGCTTGCGGCATAATCGGACAGGTGTGTGGGATGGACCCATGTTCTCCAAGCCAGTGGTTCTCAAACTTGAGTATTTTCATCAGAATCGCTTGGAGGGTTTGTTAGCCCCGCCCCCAAATCTGGGCCCCACCCAGTGATTCAGATTCAGTGAATTTGCATCTCTAACAAGTTCCAGGGCATGCTTGATGCTCTCAGGACCTCAATTTGAATAACACTGCTGTAAATCCCAGACACGAGGGAGGCAGGTGTGCTGTGGGCTAAAGGCTGGAAGCAGAAGGTAGGTGGAGGATTTGTGCTCTTGGATCTGGCAGGGAAGGACTGTGGGCGCCCCCCACCCCCACCCCCCCGCCAGAGGCCTGGGTAATCCCCGTGTCCCCGAAGCTAGGGTGGCTGGGAGCTCCAAATTCACTTGAATAATCCAATTCTGAGACTAAGCCCTTGGCTCTGTGCCCCAGTAGGCAGGCCTGCAGCCCTGCCTGCTCCTGTACCTAGCTCTGCCCAAAGACCCCCAGATCTACACTGTTTCAGAAATTCAATGATCTTGGAGGGCCAGAGGAGCCATTTGTAGAAAGGGAGCTTCTGGGGGCATCTGTGTCAGCTGACAGGATGAGCCCTTGGGGGCACCACAGGGAGATAGTAGAGTTAGGGTGTCAGCTAGGACACTTCTGTCCTCAGTATTGTGGCCTCCTCAAATCATAGACAAGGTAGCTGTGATAAAGCGACTTGAGAAGATGACAGGCCACTGTTCAAAGGAGCGCTCAAGCCAAGGGGAGGCCCAGAGGTGGGGCTTCCGCCTCTGCCAATGCTGAAACTAGTGCTTCTCCCCTTGAATTTGTCTTATATCTAGGGGTTCCTAATAAGATCATTTGAAGAAAAGTTTCTCTTACTTTCCAAGAACTGAGACCCATTTTCCGAGATGGACCCTATCTCAGGTAGGAATTCTTTCTGCATCTTCACCCTTGGGTGGGTGGGTGTCATCTTAGAAGAGTTCTCCTTGTCTGTAAGGTATTAAACTGGGCCTGGATTTGCCTCCTTGTGACTTGTAAAGTGCAACTCATTCACTCATTCATGCTTGCATTCAACCACTGTTTATTGAGCACCTACTATGTGCCAGGTCCCGTGCAAGGGTCCCTGTCTTCTAGGAGCTCAGACTGGAAGGGGAAATGGATAAGAAAACAGACAAGGCTAATGTACTGGTATAAGTGCTATTTACTAGGTTACTTATGAGGTTAGCCTAGGAGAAGTGAGGGTACTAAAAGATACCCACCCAATATAGTGGGGTGAAAGGGACAGATTTGCTAGGACCTGAAGGCTCAGCCGTGCTCAGTCAGAGGAAGTGAGGGGAAGCAAAGACCTGGAGGTAAGGGAGAGTGTGGCTCATTTGGGAAACGAAGCAGAATTCCACTTGCCTGGTGTACTGGGCTGGAGGGAGGAGCAGAGATGATGCTGGTCAGAGAGGCAAGGCCTGACCCCACCGCAGACCTTGGAGGGTAGAGCGGCTCAGGTGGGACTTCTTTTTTTTTTTGTATTTTATTTTATTTATTTTTTATACAGCAGGTTTCTTTTTTTTTTTTAACCTTTATTTATTTATGGCTGCATTGGGTCTTCATGGCTGCACACGGGCTCTCTCTAGTTGGGGCGAGCGGGGACTACTCTCCGTTGCGGTGCACGGGCTTGTCATTGTGGTGGCTTTTCCTGTTGAGGAGCACGGGCTCTAGGTGTGCAGGCATCAGTAGTTGTGGCTCGTGGGCTCCAGAGCGCAGGCTCAGCAGTGTTGGCGCATGGGCTTAGTTGCTCCGCAGCATGTGGGATCTTCCCAGACCAGGGCTCGTACCCGTGTCCCCTGCATTGGCAGGCAGATTCTTAACCACTGTGCCACTAGGGAAGTCCCAGGTATCAAGGTTTTTAAAAAAATGGGCCTGAATAGGGACTTCCCTGGCAGTTCAGTGGTTAGGACTCCGTGCTTCCACTGCAGGGGGCATGGGTTTGATCCCTGGCTGGGGAACTAAGATCCTGGATCCCACATGCCATGTGGCATGGCCACAAACAAACAAACAAAAATGGGCCTGAATAAATGACAGTGTCTAGAGATGTGCACTCCAGTGGAACAAAAAAACATAAAGAAACACAAGGGAATTATTCCTATAAAAATCTGAATAGGGACTTCCCTGGCAGCTCAGTGGTTAAGTCTCTGCGTTTCCAATAGCGGGGGCGTGGGTTCGATCCCCTGGTCAGGGAACTAAGATCCCACATGCCTGTGCAGCCAAAAAAAAAAAAAAAAAGTCTGAACAGTGGTTCCTTTTAGGGAGAGAGAGGGAGGGGGCTGTGATTGGGATGGGGCACAGAGAGGGGAGTCTCTGGGGAGTCTGGCAAAGTTCTATTTTTTTTTTTTTTTTTGGCCACACCATGCGGCTTGTGGAAGGCTTGTGGCATCTTAGTTCCCCAACTAGGGATTGCACCCAGGGCCATGGCACTGAAAACACCGAGTCCTAACCACTGGACCGCCAGGGAGCTCCCAAAGTTCTATTTTTGATCCATGTGATAGTTACAAGGGTGTTTGCCTCTCGCTAAGTTGTACATTTATTCTGTATGTTTTTCTGTTTGTCTTATTTTACAATAAAAAGGTTTTTTTTGTTGTTGTTTTTGTTTGTTTTTTAAAGTGTGAACTCAGGAGTCAGCCACCTGGTTTCAAATCTCAGCTCTGCCACTTATAAGCTATGTCATCTTGGGTGAGTTATAAGACCCTCTGGGCCTCAGTTTCCTCATCTGCAAAATGGGGATGAGGTTACAGGGTTGTTTTGAAGATGAAACAAGCTAGTATACTTGAAGCCCTTGGAATGGTGCCTGGTACACAGTAAGCCTGATACAGGTTTTTGCTATTTTTATGATTATTGCATTGTTATTCCCTATTTCCCTATCCCTTCTCCCATGTGTCTTCATGCCTCCATGATCCCCTCTCCAGGAAAGGGGAAGGGAGAGCCAGCCTTGGCATTCTTTAATAACTGTGGCTGAACCTCTCATTGACAGTGACAATATAATCACAGCTTAAGTCTGGGATCTGGCCCTATGACCAGGGAGTGACGATCTGCACAGTATGGTCCTGCAAAGCGGTCCTGATGCTGTTGACTGTGCCTGTGGCTTAGGCTGCAGGGCCAGAATGTCCCTTCACCCCTCTGGAGGTGCCTGCCACCTGCTCCAATGATCTTACTGATGTCTGTCTTTCCTAGAAAGAGGACAAAGGGGCTGAGTTTCATGATCAAGGGATGGGCTTTGGTGGTAACATGAACTTGCTTTCTAACCCATCTCTGCCACCTAGAGAAGTTGAGAGAGATAGGTGTTAAGGGAGTCCCTCTTCTTCTTTGAGCCTTGTTATCCATTATTAATGATAATAATTGCACATACCTGGGGGGGTTGTGGAGAAATAATCCATGCATAATGCTTAATAGAGGGCCTGGCTCAGGGCCTTCACACATGCTGTTCCCTCTGCCTGGAATGCTTTTCCCTGCATTCATTGAGTAGCTGTTGGATCTTTCTCATTTCTTGGGGCTGGGCTTGAATGTTTCCTTGGCTTCCCTGTTGAAGGAAGGAAGGAAGCCACTGCCACATCTCATTTATATTCTTTAAAGCATATGTGAAATTTCTGGCCTAATACATTTATTATATTACAATATTTTTTAAAATCATTTGATGCCCCCTGCCCTTCACTGGAATGTAAGTTCCATGTTGGCAGAGACCATGTCTACCTTGTTCACTGCAGTATCTCCAGTGTCTAGTAGGTACTCAGCAATTATTTACTGAAAAAATGAACAAAATCCACAAATATATAAATATGTACTGTTCACTTCTCTATCTCTTGATTTCAGGTGGCTTCGGCCTGCAGTGGCTTGAAGCAGGGTTTCAGTTCCCAGCCAGAGACTGAAGTCAGGCCACAGCAGTGACAGCACTGAATCCTAGCCACTAGACCAGTGGCCAATGACAAGGTCCTAACCCATCAGCTTTGTAGAAATGAACTTCCAAAGAGAGACAGAAAGTAGCGAAACAAGTAAAGTATTTATTAGGAGGAAAGGGGTACATGTGGATAGACACACGGGTGGACTCAGAGAAAGAGTCATGCCCTCGTGATAGTTTGAATCACTTATATGAGGCATTTCTTCCAGGTTGCCTTTGGCCAATCATCTTGCATTGCCTGGTTCTGAGTCCGTATTTGGTATATCTCAGGGTCCTCCCCTGTGTGCGCACACATCTCTTAGCCAAGATGGATTCTAGCGAAGAGGCCTATGGGTAGGTTGACATCACTTACTATGAGGTGACTCCCCCTCTCTTTTGACTTCTGAGGAGCCTTTCTGCACATGTATAGTCAGGAAGATCTCCTTGACCTCGAGAATGAGAAACATGTGGTCTCTATCTTTTATCTGGGCAGGACTCAGCTCCTCTCTTGCTCCTGCTATTTTGGAGTATCTGTCCACAGGGGACAACTCCAGCTACCCAGCCTGGGGCCCGTCTATCTCCTGCCTCAGTCTGTCTTCCCTGACTGGCTTGTGAGGGACATAAGGGCAGGGACCTTGTCTGACTTGTTCTCTGCTGTGTCTCCTGAATCCCTTGTACTGGCCAGTGCATACAGCATACAGTGAATACAATATTTGTCTGGTAGACACAAGCCTGGGGGTGCAGAGGGTGGCAGCCACCTGTGACCACTGCCGTCGTGTGCAGGAAGGGCTCCAGGCCCCATCCCTGGTGGCTTCCTGACCTCAGGTCTCCCTCTGTTCCAATGTTGGATCTTTGGGGACCACGTCCTTGTGCTACAGGGGTCTCAAAGTCACAGGCAGTGCCATGGAATCAGAAAACAGACAAAGGATTGGGAGTTGGGCAGACCTAGATGCTAGTCTTTGATGATCAATCATTAACAATCTCTGGGACCTTAAGTCAGTTGCTGAAGCTTCAGTTTTCTCATCTGTAATACCATCCAATATGGTAGCCACTCACCACATGTGGCTATTTAAATTTAAGTGAATTCAAATTCAGTAAAAATTTAGTTCCCTGGTCGTACCAGCCACATCTCACAAGTTCAATAGCCACATGTGGCAGGTGGCTGCTGTACTAGATGTGCAGATATGGTACATTTCCATCATGGTGGAAAGTTCAAGTCTAAAGGGACCGCTGACAAGTAACCTGGCATGCAAGCACTGGCTATTGTATTTCTTCTTGCTTCCCTAATTTGCCCAGGTCAAGGGGAGAGAATGGAAAGGATACAGCAGCTGCTTTATTTATTTATGCGGTGTTGTTGGGTATGTGTTAAGTCCCTTTCATTTATCATCTCACTCCATCTATACAACCACCTTATTTTACAGATGAGGAAACTGGGGTTCAGAGAGGGCTTGTGACTTGCCAAGACTGTCTCTGGTGTTCCTGACTCCAAAAAGTTGTGTCCTTAACATAGGAAGAGTCTGGGAGATAATAAGAACAGCTAATATATAGGGAGTGCTGACGATGGCTGTGTAAAGCACTCTTGGAAATTTGCTTTTATATAATCCTCATCCCAACCCTGGGCGACTGAGGGTTCTCACCACCTCATTTACAGGTGAGGAAACTGAAATGCAGAAAGGAAGTGACTTGCCCAAGGCCACCCAGATGGGAAGGCGTTTGTTTTTTTTCTGTCCTTGTCCCAGGCAACTTTCCTGTGACTCATATCCTCCTGGGGGAAGCAAAGAATAGCCAAGTCCATTCTCCCTCCCATGACATTGGAGACCCAGCCAGGTTTCTCTTGGTTCAAGTTGCCTACTTGGGGCAGGACCAGGAGACACCATGGGCTGGTTCCCTGACTCTTTGGGTGGTTCTGGTCCCCCTGCTATCTAACTACTAGAGGCCCTAGGCATGGAAACTTGGCTTTGGGACCAGACCCACCCACCTCCAAGACCAAGGGCTGGCAGGGCGAGCTGAGCAGAAGGCAGGGCTGGCTCCCACCCCTTCTCTGTGTTTACCTTTTGAACTTTTATTGTGAGCTTAGCTTTAAAGGGGAAAAATATTCCATAAACTTAAAATAGGCAAGACTTAATTAATAGCATGCTTTGTTCTTCTGATCCTTATCTATATAGGAAGAAACACCCCTTTTCAGTTTTGTGGGTCAAGGCGAAATTGCCCCTGGGGGCTTCCAAACAGCTCCTCCATTTTCTACTTTTGAACTGTGGGTCCCTTTGGCTTTTCCCTCCCTGGGGTGAAAAGGTTTTTTCCAACTCCTTAGCCTGAGGATTTCACCAAGACCTTTTCTATTTGCCAAACTACCAGTGTCACATGTTATAATTATTTCTTCATAAATGATTCACAGCTACTATGCATTGAAGACCTACTCCATTAAGGGCTCCTAATACTCTTATTTCCATTTTACAGATGAGGAAACAGGCCCAAAAGTGGGTGGTGGGTCTTATTTCCATTTTACAGATGAGGAAACAGGCCCAAAGAGGAGAAATGACATTCCCAAGGCTGCACAACTCTAAGAAGTTGAGCTAGGCTTTGAATCAAGGGTTCCATGCCTCCACACACCCATGACTAATATTTATTGAGTACTTAGCTCTGGGCTCAAGAGTCCCATGATGCTAGCTTCTAAAACATGTCCTTTTTATTTTCCTTGTTTAAAACATGTCTTTTTACTTCTTACAGTCCTACATGGCATGTATAATTATTCTCTCCATTTCACATATGAGGAAACTGAGGCTCAGAGAGGTGAATTCATTTACCCAAAATCACACAGCAATTAATGGTGGAGCTGTGATTTGCACCAATCTGTGTCTGATAGGTAGCCTGGCTCAGAGGAAAAGGAGTAGATTAGAAGCCAAAAAAGCCACAGCTTTTGCCTCTTCATTGTGTGGGCAATTCACTTAACCCTTCTGAACTTCATTTTCTTATGTGCAAAATGGGGACATTCTATTTTCCCAACTTCTTGAGGTGAGAATCAAATAGCTGGGAAACAATGGTTCTTGAGAACCTGCTCTCTCAGGGCCTGAGTTTATGCCTTATCCCAGTTTTGGATGGAATTATGGTGAATTTTATCTTTGTAAAATTCTCTTCTGAGTTTTCCACAAAACGTTTATCTTTCTTCCACAAACAGAGAAAAATAGTTTAGGTACTTTTTTTTTTTTTTTTTTTTGCAGTACGCGGGCCTCCCACTGCCGTGGCCTCTCCCGTTGCGGAGCACAGGCTCCGGACGCGGAGGCTCAACGGCCATGGCTCACGGGCCCAGCCGCTCCGCGGCACGTGGGATCCTCCCGGACCGGGGCACGAACCTGTGTCCCCTGCATCGGCAGGCAGACTCCCAACCACTGCGCCACCAGGGAAGCCCGGGAAGCCCCTAGGTACATTTTTAAACCATCTCATTTAATCCTTGCAACAACTATGAGATGGATGATCTTATTTGCACTTTAGGAGAGAAGTGATTAGAGAGAAAAGGAGTGACAGAGCTGGGGAGCCACTAAGAAAGGACCTGAACCCAGTTCTGTCTGACCCTCAAATCTCCATTCCTGTCATTCCATGGAGGGCAGATCCTCCGCCCTGAGAAAGTTCTGGAGGGTTTGAAGTAGCATTTTTTTAGATAGACTTTATACTTTAGAGCAGTTTTAGGTTCACAGCAAAGCTGAGTGGAAAGCATCAATACATAGAGTTCCCATATTACCACGTCCCCACTCCCCCGACCCATACACAGCCATCCCACCATCAACATCCCCACCAGAGTGGTACATTTGTTACAATTGATGAACCTACATTGACATGCCATTATCACCCAAAGTCCAGTTTATACTAAGGTTCACACTTTTTTTTTTTTTGCGGTACGCGGGCCTCTCACTGTTGTGGCCTCTCCCATTGCGGAGCACAGGCTCCGGACGCGCAGGCTCAAGGGCCATGGCTCATGGGCCCAGCCACTCCGCGGCATGTGGGATCTTCCCGGACCGGGGCACGAACCCGTGTCCCCTGCATCGGCAGGCAGACTCCCAACCACTGCACCACCAGGGAAGCCCAAGTTTCACTCTTAGTGTTGTACATTCTACGGCTTTGGACAAAAGTATAATGACATGTATCCACCACTATAATATCACACAGAGTAGTTTTGCTGCTCTAGAAATTCTCTGTGCTCTACCTTTCGTCCCCCCACCCCCTGCAATAACCCCTGGCAACCGCTGATCTTAGTGTCTCCATAGTTTTGCGGCTTATAGTTGGCATCATACAGTATGTAGCCTTTTCAGATTGGCTTCTTTCACTTAGTATTATACTTTTAAGATTCTTCCGTGTCTTTTTATGGTTTGATAGCTTATTTCGTTTTTAGCACTGAATAATATTAGACTATCCCATTGTCTGGATGTACCATAGTTTACTTATCCATTCACCTACTGAAGGGCATCTTGGTTGCCTCCAAGTTTTGGCAGTTATGAACAAAGCTGCTGTCAACATCCGTGTGCAGGTTTTTGTGTGGACGTGGGTATTCACTTCCTTTGGATAAATACACAGTAGTTTGATTGCTGGATCTCATGGTAAGAGTATGCTGAGTTTTGTAAGAAGCTGCCAAACTGTTTTCCAAAGTGGCTGACCATTCCCACCAGCAATGAATGAGAGTTTCTGCTCCTCTGAAGACTTGAAGTAATTTTTGGAGAAAACCAGCCCCAGCTGAAGGAGGTGGGGATGCAGCCACTCTGAGGGTCCTTGGGCTCTCAAATGGGGCTGACCTTCCACAGCAGGCAGGAGACACTGGAGGCTGGAGAGAAATGGCCTGGGCCCAGCACCACCAGGGAACTGACACCCTTACTTTCCTAGAGCTCACACTCCCTGCCGTGTGGACAGCCAGCCTTGAGAGCAGGCCTGGGGCTATTTGGGGACTCCTCTAGGTCAGTGACTTTGTTTTTTTGTTTTTTGTTTTTGGCCACACCACGCGATCTTAGTTCCCTGACCAGGGATCAAACCCATGCCCCTTGCAGTGGAAGCACGGAGTCCTAACCACTGGACTGCCAGGGAATTCCCTAGGTCAGGGACTTTGGATGTAATCCTGCCTTGGGGTCAGGACCTCCAGTCTGGCTTGGCAGCTGCAACCCTAATCCTTTTGTCTCCTGCCCCCACTCCCATCCCAGCCCTGAGTCCCGCTCCTGATAACCCCTCAGCTGCTAGAAACTTGACTCCCTCCACCCCAGTCAAGTCGGCTTGCCCCCAGGAGACTGCCCCTGAGCCAGAATCTCTCAGATGAGACCCCATTCTGTAGCAACCAACTTCTGCTTGCAGGAGCAATGCCCATCATTTGAAAACTGCTGGCCCCTATCCCTGCGGGCTTGTTTCCTCTGTTATATACATGGGGATAGTAGGCTACGGGGCTTTCAAACACTGTAAGAATCTCATGAGATAAGAGAAAGAGCTTGGTGAATTGAAGGGCCCAATTCTTCTGTTAGGAAGTACCCTGTTAAATGGTACCACCAATTTCACCTGCCCCAGGGTGAGGGGGTGCTGCCTACAGAAGACGTTGTCACCCTCAAGGGGCACAGAGTCCTTCAGCAGAAAAGAGTTTGAGGAGGCTGCAACCTCAGTGATTATACTTATCATGAGCTCTGGGCATTCCTAAAAAAGCCTAACTCTGGCAGTCTGTCACAGTGCAGGTGGGGTTACATTGCAGAAAGCAAAAACTCAGGGACCCTTTCATTCCAGGATAATGATTGGTTGAGTGCTTGGCTTGTGCCAGCCACTATCCTAATGTCTATTCTATTCTAATGTACATCGCCTTCTCCCCTTCCTCCTCCACCCACCCCCTTCTCTTCCTTCTCTTCCCTCTTCTTTCTGGTAACAGTTTTATTTAGATATAATTCACATACCATGCAATTCATCCATTTAACATGTACAAATCAGTGGTTTTTAGTATATTCACAGAATTGTGCAACCATACCATAATTGATTTTAGATATTTTCATTACCCCAAAAGGACACCCTATACCCTTTAGTTATCACACCCCAATCTCCCTGCTCCCCCAGCCCCAGACAAACCCTAAGCTACTTTCTGCCTCTATAGATTTGCCTATTCTGGACATTGTATATAAATGCAATAATAGACTTTATGGCCTTTTTTTTTTCTGGCTTCTTTCACTCAGTACAATGTTTTCAAGGTTCATCCATGTTGTAGTCTGTAGCAGTACTTTGTTACTTTTTCTGGCTGAATAGTCTATTGTATAGATATACCACATTTTAAAAACCCATTCATTAGTTGATGGGCATCTGGGTTACTTCTACTTTTCAGCCATTATGAATAATGCTGCTATGAACATTCATGTACAAGTGTCTGTGTGAACATATGTTTTCATTTCTCTTGGGTGAAATGGAGTGAAATTGCTGAGTCAAATGGTTGCATTACCTTCTCTAATTCTCACATCTACCCTTTGAAGTAGAAACTATTATGTCACAGTTGAGGAAACTTGAAACTCAGAGAGGTTGCCCAAGACCACATGGTGAGTGAATGGTGGAGCAGGGTTTGGAACCCAGAAAGTCTAACTCAGATCCCATGCTCATCCCGCCTCCAGGGTATCAGAACTTTTGTTTTACCTAAGAGGTAGCCTAATCGACCAGCATCTGAATCTCAAAAATGGGGCCAGGCCTCTCGGTACAAGGATAGCCCAGCCAGGCGTGGACTCTGAAGGGCCTAGTTTGGGGGAGGGGGGCTAGCCAGTTATCTTGTTCACCTCTGGGGTGACCAAGGATCTAGGAGACTGGAAGAAGGCTTAAGGTTAGGGTTTCTGGGTCCTTTTCAAAAGTTTAATCGTTTCTGTGATAGTTTCTCCTAGACTAGACTGCCCTGAGGATAAACATGAGCTCCTGGAAGCAGTGTAGTAAGTGGCCAGAACATAGGCTTTACAGGTCAACTGCCCAGGAGGGAGGAGGTCTCCATCACCTCTTTGTGTCTGTGTTCCCCCATTTGCACCACGCCCCTGCACTGAGGGCTCTTCAAGCTCTGACTTGTCAGGTTCCTCCAAGGATGACAGGTTTCAGAGGAAAGTAGGATTAGACACTCTAGGGCAGGGCCCCAAAGAGGCCTTGGGAGGGGAAACAAGTCTGTGGAAGGAAGCAAGTCCAGATTCTTGCAAAACGGGGAAAAAAGTGGGACCAGTAGAGGATACTACAAAAATTGTCTCTGTGGGAATCTGCTCTTGGGGTCTGGGGAAGGAATTCAGGTGCATTTAAATTCCCCACCTATACTCCTTTTCCGTACCTCACTTTGTTCCTTTACAACATTCCTCATTGTTCTAACTAAATAATTGAGTCAGGACTGTGATTCTCATGCAAGATCCTGGGTGTAGTTTTGTTCATTGCTGCCCAAAACTCATTGCCTGGCAGGTAGTAGGCAGGGTTGTCAGATAAAATGCAAAAAGCCCAGTTAAATTTGAATTTTAGACAAGCAATAAATTATTTTTAGTATGAGTATGTCCCATTTATTTGAAATTCAAATTTAACTGGGCTTCCTGTATTTTATCTGCTAAATCTGACAATCCTAGTAGTAGGGCCTTGATAAATAATTTGGAACAAATGGATAAATGGGGTTTTGCCTTGGCTCCGCCCTAAACTTGCGGTATGACCGTTTGGGTAACGCTCCGCCCCTCTCTGGGCCTCAGTTTCTCTGAGAAGAGGGAGTTCGGGCAGCGACCACAGCGCAGGGATCGCCAAGGCAGGAGAGCGCTGGGTGAACTGCCAAAGAGCAGGGAGGAAGCTAGGGTCATGCCTGTACGGGACAGCCTGGACCTCCATACTGGGTACCTCCAAGTCCTTGCCGGGGCCGGCGAAGCCCCAGCCCCGCCCCTCCATAGCTGGGGCCTGCCCAAGGCTGTCGCCATGGAGATACGGGTAGCCTGGAGCCCCTCCCCCCAAGCCACGCGTTTCCGCTGCGTTGGAGCCTTCTGATTGGGCGGCCGTCTGGACGCTACCACCAGCCCCGAGCCCGCTAAGGGGTGGGGGCGGGATCTTGTCTTCGTGAGGCCCTTGCCCTGAAAACCTGTGCCTGTGGCCTTTCTAGAGGAGGATGGGTTCTCTCCTCACGCGGGGAAAAAGGCCGAGTCTCAGGTCGGAAGAGTGATCATTGCTTCTCCTACTAGAGCGTATGCTCATGCTTCTCCCTGAGAAAGAAAGGGGGCGGGAAAGTCGGCAGCGCCCCCTCGGGAGCCTATTCGGTCCCCAAAACCTGGAACACCGGAAGTGCTGGCGACGTGTCAGTGCGCCCTATTCTAAACCTTCCCCGCTAGGCCCCCTTTCCTATTCAGCTGTGGGATTCCGGGGCCGCCTGGGCGCTGCACCCCACCACTTCCGCATTGAACCGCCGCTTCAACCCAACTCTGCGCGCGCTCCCTCTCGTGCCTGATGGTTGGGCCGGCGCCTGGGAGTAGCCACGCCTTTTCCCGCGCCTGGCAGCCAATGGGCGGGCGTTTCCCGGCTGGGTGGTGGGTAGTTAATGAGGCCCGGGTGCTGATTGGCTGCAGGGTCGTGGCCGGGGCTGGGAGGTGGGATAGGTTGTTCCTGAGGTGGGAGGTGGCACCCGTGGCTGAGAAGTAGGCCTGAGAGAGACATGTCTCCGGCGGCTGAGGCACAGCGGCCTGTGGCGCTGTTTTTCTGAGTCCGGGGCGGCCTGGCGGGGCTGAGGACAAGGCTCGGCGGAGGCTGCCCCCCGCTGTGGAGGCCGCCATGCTGGGCGCCCGGGCGGTTGAGGGAGCCGCCGTGGCGCTCCTGCGACTGCTGCTGCTGCTGCTGCTGCTGCCGCCGGCGCCCCGCGGACCGGGGCTCGGCGTGGTGGGCTCGGCTGGGGCCGGGCTGCCCGAGAGCGTGATTTGGGCCGTCAACGCCGGCGGAGAGGCGCATGTGGACGTGCACGGCATCCACTTTCGCAAGGACCCTTTGGAAGGCCGGGTGGGCCGAGGTGAGAGCCCCTCGGCTGAGCCGCCGGATCCCGGGCCTGCCGTGCCCGGCGCAGCGCGCCGAGGGCTGCGGGCCCCGGGCCCCGAGCCCCTTCGTCGACCCTAGGGCCACGTCTCTGGAGCGAAGTTTCTCTCTACGGTTTCCTCGGGAACCCGATCAGAGCCCAGAGCCTGGCACTGGCTCGAAGCTACCTAGAGCCGTCGAGGCAGAGAGTTGGCGAGAAGTGATATTTGGACCTCGCATCCTGCATTTTCTTAACCCCTCACCTCCACCCAAGCTAGGAAAGTAAAGACGAGGGCGGCCTGTTGCCACCTTGAGGCCTCACGGGTTTTTCGGTTATCGCTGTCCGTGACCCGGAGGTTCTGCTCGCCTTTCAAGTCAGTTTCTGGTATATTCCTGCCGACCCAGAAGTGGGCCGCTTTCTTTACCCTCTCTGCAGGAGCGGGGCTTGATTCTTAGCCAGAATGGAAAGGAATCTTCGAAGAGGATGGGCCAGGAAAGTTTGATTGTAGCTTCCTCCCCCAACCCCCTTTGGAGCGGGGCATGTGTGCATAAAAGTAGAAGCTGCAGGCCCTTTCCAGAGGGCGGTTATGTCGAAACCATACTGCACAGGGGGCTGGTGGTGTGTCACCTGGGTCAGCCAGAGTAAGGTCTGAATATTCCGTCTGCGAGTGCGGAGAACCTACCCTAAGTGGTCCTGAGAGGTGTGATTCCAGCTTATGGGAAAAATGATTTTGACTTAATTGATTGAGCAACAGTAGTTTTGACAGAGCTGCACAGTTCTCAAAGTTAGTGTAAGAACTGCCACGGGAGCTGGTTAAATACAAATTCCAGACCTGTGGATTAAACCCAGGTTTCTGCACCCAGGGCTTCTGATGTAGGACATCTGCAGACCACTCTTTGGGAAAATCTGCTCTAGACTCTGTTTCTTCTGTTAGTAGGATTGGAAAACAGGATTAAGAAGGAAGTTCCTCGCTTCATGTGTTGGAAGGAGATTTATGCCGTATGCTGGGTTCAGAGGCTGCCAGATTGGCAATATGCCATCTCCAGAAAAGTAGGAGACAGACTTTCTCACTCTTTTTTCCACGATGCCAGATTTGGCTCTTGCCTTTCCTAAAGGGTTTAACTTAGTTCTTCCAACCAAGTTAATTGCAGTGTCCTGGAGTTTGTTATATTGGGGAGTTTATTGCTTCCATACATGTCAGGGTGTTGGGACCCAGAGCTGTTTTCTGAAGCACTAAGTTTGTCTTCAGTTTAGCTCTGGAATTTATTTAGCCCTGGCATGTAGGTCTCAGTAGCCTGGGTTCAGCTGAGTCAGGGCCCTGGTCTGTAGCAGCTGTAACAGCAGCCAAAGCCAGACTTAATAGCAGGAGGTCATTGCTATCTCCATCCTGGACCCTTCCTCTGTCTTCATGGGTGTGGGCAGGGAGGAAGGAGACCGTTTGTGGACTTTGCCTCTAGAGATAGCCATGGTGAGACAGTGTGCAGATGGTTCCTTTCACTTAACAGATACCAGGCTTTACATAGGTTACATTATCCTCTTGGGTCCGTTGTGCAGAGGAGGGAGCTAGGACCACACAGGTTTAGTCCCCAGCTACTCCCCTTATTCAGAAATCCTGGTTTTAATTTGCTGGTGCCGGTGGGTTTGGGTTTTTTTTTTTTTTTTTTTTTTGGTCTGGTCAGCACTCAGCCGGGCTCTCTGTCCTTGGGTTATTGGCTCATGGTCGCAGTTCCTTTGGAAGAGTTTATTGTAGCAGGTAAAAGTATGCGACTTACCAAATTACCGAAGCTCATGTGTACTGGAGTCCTGTCTCAGACCCTGCCACTCCATAAACGGAGGCCCCCTGCTCCACGCCGGCGGACCATTTGGGTATGAATTGTAGCAGTATTAAGGCGTGGACGGAGAGTAGAGGGCGGTTGTGGGCTTGTAGGCTGTTGTAGCTTGGACCAGCCAGTTGCAACATTGCACTTGGAGGGCTCCTGAGAGTAGCATTTTGCTGGCTTTAGGTCTAGGGCTGAGAAGTGATTTATCTTCCTCTCTCAGAAGGCAGCTCTCTAGTTTCTTTCTGTGCGAAGGAGTCAGCACCACCAAGGGTGGTGCAGCGGTTCCCTCTGCCTGCCCTCTGGCACTGTTCGGGTAAGGGTTGCCAGGTATTTGGAGACCCTTGCCCCCTGCAGCTATTTATACTAGTTGCGGTAGGAGCTGTACGTCTTTCTTTCCCTGCCTGTGATGTTGTTTCCAGCACGCGAGGAAAGTCCATTTTTATGTTGAATGAATTCAGGTATTTGTTGCCATGTTAATCCAGATAAGGGTTTGGCCTGCTTTTGAACTTGCTGTTTCTCTATAGCGTCTTTGTAGTTCAGCATTCTCGTAACGGTGAGTGGCCCAGGGCACCCAGTGGCTTTTGCTTTCAAAGGCACTTCATAATGTTTATTAAATTTCATTTCTGCCTTGAGGATAGCTAGTGCTCATAGAAGATGCTGACAGCCTGGGAAAGGCTTTTTTCAACCCGTGTGCTTCAGCAGATGGAGGTACCACTACCGAGAGTGATTCAGAAGCGCTCCGTGTGGGATTTTGGCGTGCTCTGCATTCCAGGTCCTTTTTAACTTGCTCTTTCTGGGTTCCTCTTGACTCTGGTGGAAAAGACCTGGTTATTTGGCTTGAGGGCATTGAACTTGGCTTGGTTTTAGGAGATATTTCCTCTTCATAGAAGGATGCCCGCTAGTCATTTGTATGACCTTGAAGTATTCGCTTTCCCTCTCTTGAGCCTTGTTTTCTTTCTTCATAAAACTTGTCATGCTTTTGAAATCAGTGACACGAGTCTGAAAGTTCTGCCCAGAGTAGGTTAAAGTGTCTCTATCTTTTTCTTTGCTCAGTGACCTTTTACATGGAATTAAAAGTGGAGCAGAACGTGGCTCTGGAGGGGAAAAAAGCTGGCCAGGGGCCTGAGCCCATCGGATGACTAATTCTGTAGACCTAATTCTGAAGACCCTTTCCTTTTGGCTGGGGAAGGATTTGGCTTTGGGGAGATAAGAGCTTGAAAAGATAGTGTGAGAGAGACACTGCTACCTCTGATTTGCTTAAGGCCAAGGGATTTGCTTAGAATTCTCTTCCTGTACTGCCACATACGGGGCAGGCTTTGTTTGCAGGCCCTCCTAGCAGCAGTTCACTGGTAGAGAATTGAGGTAGGTGATACCCCATTTTCCAGGTGAGAAAACACCTAGAGAAGACAACTGGTTCCACATCACATAGTAGGTGGCAGAGCCAGGATGCAAATCCAGACCCATCTTACCTTCAAACCTGGGCTGAATTTTTCAAGTAGCCTGGTGACTCCATTGTCTAGAGCTAAAAAGCTGCAGACATAGTGTGGGCCCTTTGGCCCCCCTCCTTCTTTGGCTAACTATCTGAACCATGTCGTGCCAGCTGCAGTGGCGTGCTGCGTGTGTACACTGTATTTCAGAGAAACGTAGCTGTGAATGCATAAAGGCTCGGGGGGTGGGGGGGAGAAAAAGTCCTTTTTGCTATTGTCCCTTTTGGGACTTGGGCAAAACTTTGCTTGTGGCAAATCTCGTTGGAAAGCCACTTGGGAAAATATTTAAAGATAATTCCAAGATTGTTAAGTAGTTTTTTGCTCACATGGCAGCGTTTTCATAGCCGTGGGACTGAGAGTGCCACAGATTACATTACCGTCAGTTTCTCACTTTTTCCATGCTGGAAGGGGGGAAAAATGATTCTCTACACATGCACAACCTTTTCTGTGTCTCTGAAAAGCAAATCTAGCGACCGTTCCAAATTTGTAAGGATCACGGTCCTTGAGGAAGAGGGAGATTCTTAGAACTCAGTTGGAAGAGGACTGGCAATCTTTTAATCTTTACAGGTTTGTGGTCTGAGCCTGGGACAGACCTGGGCCAGCTGGCGGTATACCCTTTGCAGTGCTACTCAGCCCCCACCTTCTTTGATTTCTTGAGGAGAAATAGGAAGAAAAAAATGTCTGGAGACAAAAGTGCAATGAGTTTCCTGTTCATTGTCTCATCGGTGCATCTCATCTCCCGGCTGCCATTCACTTACAGGAACCGTTAACACTTCTGTTTATTTTTCCAAGGGCTTGACCTTAGCCATTGGATCTTTTAGTTACTCTTTTACCTCCCTTAGAGATAAAAGATCCTCTCCCTTGGAGTTTCAGAAGATAAAGCTCCCGGGATGACCACTCTCAAACGTCACCCAAAGGATCTAGGTGCCAGATGTCTTCAGAGTCACCATGTGAGATTGGAAGATGGTCTTAAAATCTTAATTCCAAGGCTTCTCCTCCAAGGTGGAGGAGAGACTAGGCCCATGTACTGAAATCACTGCTAAATCTGTGGTTTGGAAAGTATCAATAGATTGATGGAGCCCTGGAAAGCATAGCTAGTCATCTCTGCGGCTGGAGTGTGGAATCTTATATTTGAGGAAAGACCTGGGTATAGTTTATAACGTGGGGGAAAGAAAAACATGTACAAATCCGTCTCCTACTAAGATTGGGGGCAGGCTTAGGGCAACAGAGGTTTTTGGCTCTTCTGATAACCACCCAAGTAAGAACTTTTTACTATTACTCCACCTTACTTCTTGTCTGTCTGAAATGGGAAAGGTGCTCCCTCTGGACCTGGGCATCTTAGGCCAGAGGTGCCAATAGGACCGTGGCACATTTTCTTTCCCTGCTCGGGTGACTCTGGCCCTGTGGAGAGGAGTGCATGGCTTGACTGCTCTGCAGGCACCTCCTTTGTTGCCATTTGTTCGTTCAGCGAATCATATTGAGTGCCTGCGTATGCGCCAGGGCCTGTGTCAGGTGCTGGGGATATAGTAGGGGCTTTTTTTCCTTGCGGTTTGCCTGGGGGAAAGTTCAAGAGCCTGCGTGAGGTTGAGTTCTATGAGTCTGTGGGGAGTAAGGTGTTTGGACCCAAAGGAAATTAGAGAGCATCACATCCTTTTTTTAATGCACATACTTCTTTTGACCAGCCTTGGAACTTTTTGAATGAAATAATTATAAAAAGCAGCCAAAGCTGGTATCTTAATTTGTAGTAAAGACAATGAAGAATGACTTTCCTAACAGATATCCTGTTTTTTATTTAGACTGAGCTTTTCTGAATGAGAAAAAAAAAAACAACATTCTTTGAACTTAATTGTCTTGCTGTGTTCCTGGCCATCCCCCTGGTTTTATGAGGTTTCTCTGAGGCTCTCCCTCACCAGGGAGCCCAGCAGCTGTGGCACAGTGTTTTGTTCTCGTAATGAGTTAGACTTGTTCCCTCCCCATCACTCTGGATATAGTTGGGGAAAAGTCATTTTCACGTACTTTCAAAAGGTTCCACTGTGAGGGTTATGGGAGCTTCTTGGGGTGATCAGTGCTTGGTTTCTTTCATTTTACTCTTCCTTGGTAACGGGTATCTGATTCTTGCCTTTGTGGCTGGTCTCTTGAGAGCCAGGTGCAATGTGGGTGGCCCCTTTCCCTGGGAGGGTTATTAGCATAGCTCTGCAAATGCCTCTGGTGGTTCTGGGGTCTCCACTCTTCTTTTGTGTTTTGCCTCTGACGTGGTTTCTCTTTGTCTTTTGTGCCCAGCCTCTGACTATGGCATGAAACTGCCAATCCTGCGTTCTAACCCCGAAGACCAGATCCTGTATCAAACAGAGCGGTACAATGAGGAGACCTTTGGCTATGAAGTGCCCATCAAGGAGGAGGGGGACTATGTACTGGTGTTGAAATTTGCCGAGGTCTACTTTGCACAGTCCCAGCAGAAGGTGAGGCCTGGTCAGGCCCCTGCCTGGCCAGTGGGATGTTACCACTTTCGGATAGCCCTCTGCTAAGGGCCAGAGAGTGTGAGGCGCGTTCCCAGAAGGGAGGAACAGATGAGCTTTGAGGAAAAGCTGGATTTTTTTTTTTTAAAGGCCGTACCATGCGGCCTGCGGGATCTCAGTTCTGCGACCAGGGATCAAACCCGGGCCATGGCAGTGAAAGCCCAGAATCCTAACCACTAGGCCACCAGGGAACTCCCAAAGCTGGATTCCTTTTGCCCAGCTGTGTCCCATTACTACACGACTGAACTTGCCTTGGGGTTGGTGACAGAAGGCTACGCCAGAATCCTAGTTCTTGGCCACTAACTAATCCTCTTCAGGCCCTCCTGGTTATAGCCTTTCCCTTCTTGGTTGTCAGCACCTTCTTGTTTTTAGCCCTGTTCTCTTCCTGTCCCTTCCTCTGAATTTCCTTCTTTCCATGTTGAGCTTTTTGTTTGTATTCTTTGTTCCCTACGGCCAGTGTGCGACCTTGACAGTGAAGGAACATGGCTTTGATTTGGCTCAGGTGAAGGACTCTAGCCACCCTGGAGTATATCCAGTCCTGTCATTCCTTGAATTACTTTTGAACTTGAAGCCCAGGCAGGTACCTGATGTCCAACTGGGGAAGGGGTGTGAAGCGGGTGGTTTTGACATTGTCTCCTTTTCTCATCTTGGCAGGTATTTGATGTGCGATTGAATGGCCATGTTGTGGTGAAGGACTTGGATATCTTTGATCGCGTTGGGCACAGTACAGCTCATGATGAAATCATCCCGATGAGCATCAGAAAGGGGAAGCTGAGTGTCCAGGGGGAGGTGTCCACCTTCACAGGGAAACTCTACATCGAGTTTGTCAAGGTAATGCTCCTACTCTGCCCTCACAGCTGAGGACGAACTCAAAAGAATGGGTGCAGGGGGATGTTCGCTGCTGTGTGGGGTTGACCGCTGTTTCCCGTTTCCTAGGGATACTATGACAATCCCAAAGTCTGTGCACTCTACATCATGGCTGGGACAGTGGATGGTAAGTTGTGTTTCTGATCTGCTTTTTTTTTTTTTGTGGTACGCAGGCCTCTCACTGCTGTGGCCTCTCCCGTTGCGGAGCACAGGCTCCGGACGCGCAGGCTCAGCGGCCATGGCTCACGGGCCCAGCCGCTCCGCGGCATGTGGGATCTTCCCGGACCAGGGCACGAACCTGTGTCCCCTGCATCTGCAGGCGGACTCTCAACCACTGCGCCACCAGGGAAGCCCTCTGATCTGCTTTTTGACGTGGTCTGAAGGATCTGATCGAGGAAGCCCTTGGGGGATGGTTTAGCTGATTGATGTTTTGAAAACACTAATACTTAAAGCCAGACTGTGGGGAACCCAGAGTCCAGTGGCCAGGGGTGAAGTGTAGCATGGTGCTAGCCGTAAGCTTGTGAGTAAGATCTGTGTTCACATCTTGCTGCCCCAATTAATCAGCAGATTGGTTTTGGATAAAATCCTTTAATCCTACTGTAAATTGGGATTAATAATGTGACCTATGGTGTGCCCTGAGCCTTGTAGTCATTTGGAATTGCCTAAAACTCATCCTTATTCTGTTTCTTTGACATCTGTGTCCTGGGGGCAGAAAGAAGAAAAAGGCTGAAGGAAGGGTCCTTGAGTGTTTTGGTGTGCTCCAAGAGAGTGCAGCATTGCTGGGCTGCACTGAGCAAAACTTCATTTACTAATGTCTCCCTGTCCTTGGGATCCAGCCTGAGAGTACATCTCTTTCTCAGGGTTGAGGGTCCTGGCTGCCAGCTTTCCCAGGCTGATTTTTGCAGAGAAAGTTTCTGTCTTAGTGACTTTTCTCCCCCATCCCACCTCTGTGCCTTTCCCCACCTCATCCTGGATGCACCGAGGCTTGCATCCTATTGTTTTGACATCCCAGAGGATGTCTTGCCACCAAACTGATTTGTAGCCAGAGTCCCTCAGGAGGGGACAGAGAACAGAGGGATAGTGTGTGCTGAGAACCCACAACTCTGTGGATCAGCTATTCCTTGATTGCTGTGTGAATCAAAAGGGAATGTGGGATCGTAGGAGGGAGGAGGAGAGGTTTGAAAAGGTTAATCTCTGGGTGTCGGGTCATTATCTTTGTCCAGTCTGGTTCTTTCTGGGCTCTGAAGAAGTAGGACAGGAAGGGGAGGTAGTGAACCTCTCCGTGCTCAGGGCTTTTACTACGTTTTAGTTAAATCTAAAGAAGACAAATGTTTGCGCAGCAATCTGCTGTTCTCTAGGCTGGGAACTGTTTCTGCTCCTTCCTGTGGATCCTGCTTAAGTGCATCCTGCTTAGGTCACAGGGTCTCTTTACTGTGACTCATTTACTGCCCTTAAGGGCCTCACTTAAATGCCATGGGTCCTACTTAAAAAGTGTTCTTCTTCTTGTGTCAGATGTACCAAAGCTGCAGCCTCATCCAGGACTGGAGAAGAAAGAAGAGGAGGAGGAGGAGGAAGAATACGATGAAGGGTCTAACCTCAAAAGACAGACCAATAAGAACCGGGTGCAGTCGGGCCCCCGCACGCCCAACCCCTATGCCTCGGACAACAGCAGCCTCATGTTTCCCATCCTGGTGGCCTTTGGAGTCTTCATTCCAACCCTCTTCTGCCTCTGCCGGTTGTGAGAACAAATCACCATCCTGAACAGGTGGAGGGGTGTGGGAAAGAAACCAAACATGTTGGTTTGGGTTTCTGTATTTTTTACAGTGATTAACAAAAACAAACAAATGAAACACACACACACACACACACACACACACAAAATTAAAGGAGATGAAAAGAGGCGGAGTGAGTAGAGAGCAGCCCTCATCCACCACCTGGTCCTAGACCTGCTCCAGTCCTAGTTCTCTCTTTGTGGTGGCCTCCAGCTGTCTCTTTTCTCTCCAGGGTACATAGGGTAAACTGGATCCTACCTGGTCCAGGGTCTTCGTCCGTAAACGCAGTGGAAAGGACTCTGAACTCAGAGCAGACACGGTTCCTTGTTTTAGGTTAGAAATTAACAGCAGGGAAATGTCATCTTCTTACCTGAGAAGACTAGAGCTGGGAGTTGGGTATATTCTGAAGTTATGTCTAGATAAGTTTTCAGATGTCCTGGGATTCAAAGTGTGTTTGGTTTGTGTGTGTGTGTGTGTGTGTGTGTGTGTGAAGGTGTATAATTTGTATGATAAAGATGAAAACGGAAGGGGGATTAAAAAGAAGAAAGAAAAGATACTTCCTTACTTGGAAGCCTTTCTGGTTTTAGCCCAATGATGGTTCCACCTTAAGTGTTTGAGCTTTGTCATTGCTTGTCTCCCGGACATGTGCCAGTTAGAGAACTGTCTGGTATCCGAGACGATTAGTTTATATCAGGTCCTCAAGTTGCCTCTGACTTCTTACCACAAACAAATCATTTTGATTTCAGTGCCTGTTGGGGACTTGATTTCCTCTCTCTCTCTCTTTTTTTCTGAACCTGGCTCATTTGAAATCTCTCTCTCAACCATACCGCTAAGTTATTGCCAAGAAGGGAAGGAGACATAGGGATTTGGGGTTCCCTCTGCTTGAATGTCTTATCCTCCACCACCTCACCTTACTGGTACCTCCCTCCCTGGATCTCTGAGCCAGCAGCCAGGAGGACCTGACCCAGCAGTTCTTTTATTGGCCCCTTTGTAGGGTCTTGCTGCCAGGGGACAGGGATGCTTTCCAGCCTGCAGCAACAGAACACTTGACCTTAAAAGTCTCTTCTGGTCTTTGGATCAGAAAAGGCTTATGTTAGCATAACTTAAGAGCAACCTCGGAGACTTGAGCCCTACTAAGTGACTGACCACTGTTGAGAGTATCTAGTACCTGATGTTCATTTATTCCCACATCCTTCCATGTCACGGTTCAACCAGTTTTGGTTTAAGCCTAGAGCTGCCCCAAGGAGCTAGACTGATTGTCTGTATCTGGCCCAGTGACGCCTCTCACTGACCTTAATAGCCTGCCCTTTTTGTCCTTTCATTTCCTTGTCCAAGTCTCAGCCAGGTTCTTGATGTGATGGGGCTGAAAGATTGCCAGTCAGCCATAGTCTTGGCAGCTCTGAAGCCACCCTTAGCCTCTAAGTGTCTGTCTTGAATTCCATGGGAAAATTTCTGCAGGAAGTGAGGCTTCCTTGTTCCTCTCCTTTCTGGTCCCTGTCATCCTTTTCCCAGTTAGGGGAGCAATGAGAGAGGACCCAGCTAAGCTACAAGGAATTTTGTGGATGGAAAGCTGCAGGATTAGCTTATGCTTGGGTTGGAGCAGCATAGAAGCTCAGGCCAGGCTCATCTTTTTAGAATGCATTTAATTTTGAGTTTGTCTCTTTGGATATGTTTTCCAAGAGCTCCATATATTTGAACTGCTCATTATATGACTAAGTAGCCCTTGGGCTCATGTCCTGGGTTTTGGTTCTTAATGAGTTACTCCAGGTCAGCATTTAGTCCTTTGAGAGTCGTAGCCCTTTATTTCAACTGTGACTTAGGCCTCGATACTTGGGTACTGAGTCAGGCAGCTGGACAGCTGCGGCCTGGAGCTATAATCAGAGGAACACTTCTGGAGTGTTTCATGAAGCTCCCTGCGTTACAGGATGATGTCCTGAAGCCTTGGTCCTGGGGACCACCTGCCTGGGGCAGTGGACATCCTGGCTATTAACTGGGCTTCTGACAGGGGCTTCGAGTCCCGTTCCGTCATAGCTCTCCAAAGCCGTAGGCTACTGCCAGTGGAGTAAACAGGGTGCTGCCTCCATTTTGCCTTGTTCATTAGTTTGCCTGGGTCTCTCTGAGGAAGGAGGGCTCCCCGCCTCCTCACCTCAACCCTTCCCTTTGGTGACTCAGAGTCTCAGAAGGAAACCCTGGCTCCTGGGGCCATTTCCTAACGGTACTGTAAGCCAAGCAGCTTTGCTTCTGCCTCTGTTTCCAAGCCCACCCTTTCCCCCTGAGCTCAGGGATAGGGACGGGCACTTTCCTCTTTGGTTGTGTCTGAAAGGAAGGAACATCTTTCTGTGGCTCAGAAAAACTAAAGGGGAAGTGAGGAAACAGGAAGAAGTATGGGGGCAGCTGGGGTAGAGTCCCCTGGAGCCAAGCACACCCAGATCACAGAGCTGCCCAGGGCTGGTTACGGTTGGCTTGTGATGCTGAACTTGAAAGTTTTTTTTTTTTTTTTTTGGCTCTTTCAAGATGATATAGGTACATGAAATTTGGGTTAAAGGGGTGGGGATGGGGTACTCTTTATTTTTATTTTTGTATTGTGTATGTCAAGAATTACTCTGTTGTTCATCTTTTGCTTTTTGCACTGTTTGTCCCCACGTCTGTATCCTGAGCTGGTGCTAGGGGCTGAGAGGCTGCGCTGTAGGGGAGTCTGGCTGGGGTTGGGGAGGTGAGAAGTCACGCCCGTTAGGCGTGAGGAAGGAGAGGCCTGGGCTCTTCTACTGGATCCACGCTCGTCCTAGGGTTTTAGATCTTCCTGAGCCCAGCTGGCCAAAGCCAAGAGCAGATAGCCAAGGTGAAACTCTTGTTGCCAGAAGTGTGGCTTGGGTTCAGTTTCCGGGTGGACTGGGCAAAGATGTCTGAGGGAGGTGGGCTCAGAGTCTGCAGTGTAGCCCTGATTTGGGTCAGGGACCAACTGGCCTCTAATCAGACTTTTTGGGGGCTTCACTCATTGCTGATGGGAACATCATGCCAGGAAACAATGTTTGGGACCCATGTCCCCTAAACCAGTTACGTTTTTCTAAAAAAGCCTCCACTATTGAGGAGAAGCTGCTCAGTGTTTACCTTGCGTTCTGGTGACTTGAAAGGTGGTTCTCTTTGTGTCGGTGGTGTCAGACTTGCAGGAGGACCACAGGGCCTGCAGGCCCACCTGTTGGTTTGAGAGTGTGATCTTGTTTTCGTGTTCCCACTGTTTGCCTAAGAGATACTGGCCTGAAATTGGAGGATCACAGTAGAGGTCACTTAGGCTTGGAAGAGATGGGGTGAAGTTTGAGTTAAGTTTACCCCGCCCCCTTTCTTTGCCTGGGAACTGTTTAATCCAGTTTTAGAATTGTGATTTGACTTCTTTTCTTTTTGGAGAAGCTTCTGTTTTAAGGAATTTCTCTTCCTCCGTATCCTGCCTCTGCCCTCGCCTGGGAAGGCCTGGCCATGGCTTCTAGAATCTCAGTTGAACTTCAGAAAACAGCAGCAGTATTTTCCCTTTCCTAGCACTTATATTCCTTTCCCTAGAAATTGGTTTACCTTGGGAAGCACAGGGGGAGAATCAGCAGGATCTTGACCCTCCCTGGGGATTGGGGAAGGACCCACCCGGCCAGCACAGTGCCTTGTCCTCTCCTGCTCTGAGCCAGGGTGGGCGTTCCCTCTAGATTCAGGTCTGGGCAGGGGGTCTCACAGTCCCTTCCTCCCCCTCCCCTTTGCTGCCTGGCTCTGACCTAATTCAGGTGTCTTCTTGCCTCGAGGAGCCTTAATGGCATCAAGTGGCAACGTTAATACCATCCTCCATGCCTCTCCAAAAGGACCTAGAAGAGCAGGTGAGCTTTCCAGGGTGAGAGATGAATAGATGCTCCTGTTTTAAAAAAACAAGTTGGGGAGGGAGGGTAAGCTTTGGGCCTCCTTCCGCTGTGGCCCCTGGGGAAGGAGCCTGGGGCGAGGCTAAGTGATGGTGCAGAAGCAGAACCAGAAACACCCAGGATCGGTTCAGAGACCAGAGAAGGAATCTGCTTTTCTTCTATGGGAAGATGTAATTAGGGACCAAAGAGCTCTAAGAAAATTGCAAAGAAGGCTTCACGTTCAAACTTAGGAGAGATCAGAGTAATTTTTCCCTTTCAGTCCGAGCTAGGACTCTTTCTGTATTTATACCTCTCCTGGGGCAAGAGGGCTAGATTTCCTCATTTTGTTACAAGACTAGGTTGGCACCAATGGGTCCGCTTCCCAGCGAGGGCGGTTTCTTCCCTGTACATGGGTGGCTTGCAGCCGCTGGTTTGTCCTTGCCCAGCTGTCTTTGGCAAGCTGGCTGTAGGCTGCCAAATCATTTGGATAAGGGCAGATGATTTGGGGCCTGGCTGGGTTGGCAGGAAAAGAGCAGGATGGATCTCTTGGGACGGGTTCCCCCCTCCCCACCCCCCAGGAGTATAAAAACAAGGAGCCAGGATTTTGCTGGCAGCCTGGGAAACAGTAGTGCCTGCTGGAGTTGGCACAGAGGGCCCTGGCACCTCTCGCATCCAGGCAGTCTTGTGAGAGGGGAGCACGTAGCACCAGGAAAAGCAGAACTCCATTCTCACCTCTATTTTGAGCTTTGGGGCTTTATTTCAGTACGAGGAAAAACAACAACAATCTGAAGTGCGCTTTCCGTCCTTTCAAAGGACAACTGTCGGGAAAGGAGGGCCGAGTTGCCAGGTGGGAGGGGAGAGTTGGCAGGGAGAGGCATTGTGGCAGAACCAGGAATGAGACATCCTTGACTCCTGTCTTCCCTGGTGTGTCATGATCCAGGGAATGAAAAGAAATTTGACCCTGGATTAGTTCCCTCCTTGGATTTTCCTTCCACCAAATTCTCCCACGCTTGGACCAGCTGCCCATTCAGAGCTCAGGGCAGCCTCTTCAACCACTACTGGCCTAACCTGGCTCGTCAGGAAACCAACCCCACCCCTCTAGATTGGGTCTGGCTGCTCTATTCTGTACCAAGTACTGGACAATAGTGTCAAGTTCTCAGTAGCCCCTTTAGCTCCTACTCTAGATTCCCATCCTCTCCCTGCAGAGGCCAAACCTACTCTCTGTCTGTAGCCACAACACGCATTTCCAGCGACGCAGTGAGATGTGATTGAGGGCTGTGAACCTGGCTGGCCCGGGAAAGCTGTAGGGGTGGATAGAGCTCTTTCCTTCTGGGCTGTCTCCATCTGTCCCTACCCCTTCCATGCCCCACCCTACTCCCACCAAAAAGTAAAAAAAATCAGGATGTTTTTCACTGTCCGTTGCTTTGTGTTTTAATAAACAATTTGCAGTGACACTCTTGTGTTGGGATTGAGTTTGAACTTGATTGCAAAGAAGTGACGTGATGGGGTGGGAAGAGGGAAACCCAGGGGTTCTCTTGGCTACTAAGGGTTCTTCCGTGATGAGTCTGGGAGCTTTCTTTTCTTTCCACCAGGATGTTTGGTTAAGGGAACGGAGTTTTGTTAAATGCTGCCCGGCCATTTCAACCAGCAGCGCATTCAAGGAAAGCTAAACAGTTGTTGTGTTTCCACTTCCACTGGGACGCCAGGCCATGACACTGTCGCTGCCAAGGCACACTGAGCCTGCTGCCTTCCCTCCGTGTTTCCCCGCAGCTTCCACGATAGCCTGTGGACAGACTAAGCCGTGGGACGGTTTTCTCTGCTTGCTCCTTTTCTGATGTGTTGTCAGTGTTGACAAGGGGAGGGGCAGGAAGAGCAGGAAGGATTTTTGTTTTCCTATAATTTATCCATCACGTTTTATAGCTGAGGAGCATGAAGCTCAAAAAACTTTAGTAATTTACCCCAGGCTAGTCAGTAAATGATCAAGCCAGGATTCAAACCCAGTCTGTTTGTCTGCAAAGCCCATGATCTTTCTAAGGCTATAAGAATAATAATCACAGATATCTTTTATTGAGCCTTTGAAATGGGCCAGGCACAAGGCCAAGCAGTTTTACAGATGTTATCTCTGTTTAATCTTCAACCAACCAGCTGGTACTCACCTTTAAGAGGTGAGGTGACTTGCCGAAGACCACACAGCCAGCAAAAGGCAGAACTGAGGTTTTACATGAGGACTCTTGCTCTTAATCATTATTCTCTCCAGCCTTCCATTCCCGCCCTGATGCCATGTGCTGTGTTTCTCCAAGCAGGAATGGAGGCTGCTGGTTTGGGGAATGGGAGGGAGAGCTTGGCCTACCTCCCTCAGTTATCCCTTGAAGGGCAGAATTCAGCGCTCAGCTCCAAGAATGAAGCCTGTGTGGATGGAGTCTGTTCTCAGGGCCCAAATAAGCCAGGAGGCCCACAGAGCCTCATTCTTAGCTTGAACCCACCCATAACTGGAGTTCTTTACTAATTTAGACTTGGCTGTTACTATTTCAAGTAGCTTCGCATGAGCTGCCAAATGGGGAAGAGACCTGAAGAAGCCCTGCTCTAGGGACTCGCAGGGAGGGAAATTGACAGAAGATCTTGGGCCAAGTGTGGGGGGGTTGGGTTAAACCACTCTTGGGTCCAGATCTTAATCTCACTAAGGAAATCAGGCTCCCAGTTGGCTGGAGCCGGTGTGTCGGACCTTTCTCCATACTTAGTACCCCATGCCCCTCCACCCCCCATAGAGGAAGAGAGATGAGTTTTTCCAACATTTACTGGAAAGCCTGTTGCCATAGCAATGGTGAGGGGTCAAGGCAGAACAGAGGTGAAGCACAGAGGTGTGCAGTGGGCAGGCCTCTGCTCTCTAGCAACCTGAGATGGTAGGCACCTCACTGCGGTACTCTGGCCCAAGAGTCTTAGTTTTGTTTGTTGCTAACCACTTATATTAGTGAAAAATAACCCCACTTACTTTTTGGCTTGGGCCTTGTCCTAAGACTCCCTCTTCTGGGTTTTCTTATGGCTTCTACTTGCCTCCGTCTGTTGCTTCCTCAAGCCTTGGTCCCCAGCTCGTTTCCTCTCTGCTCTGACTTGACTGTTCTTTTTGGTCACCACACTTTCCAATCCAGCTCCATGGCTTCTCCCTGCCCAGGGTGCCTGCCCTCAGCAGGGGTCCTGGAGAAAGAGGCCACTTAAATGTATTGTCATAGCGACCATACATGAAACACTCTCCCTGGCGCCAGCAGAGTGCTTTTCGTTGCTGTTTTCATCTCCGTTTTTAAAATTTTATTTTATTTATTTATTTTTGGCTGTGTTGGGTCTTCGTTGCTGTGCACAGGCTTTCCGTAGTTGTGGCGAGCAGGGGCTACTCTTCGTTGCGGTGTGCGGGCTTCTCATTGCGTTGGCTTCTCTTGTTGCGGAGCACGGGCTCTAGCTGTGTGGGCTTCAGTAGTTGTGACACGTGGTCTCAGTAGTTACGGCTCGTGGGCTCTAGAGTGCAGGCTCAGTAGTTGTGGCGTACAGGCTTAGTTGCTCCACGGCATGTGGGATCTTCCTGGACTAGGACTCGCCACCAGGGAAGCCCTCATCTCCTCTTTACAACCCTAGGAAAGACCAGTGACTAGCCTGACTTATAAATAAGAAAACTTAGGCTCAGAGGGCATAAATGACCTGCCCAAAGTCACATAGCTGGTAAGTGGCAGAGTGGGGACTGGAACTTAGCTCTGTCTAACAAAGCAAAGCCTGTGCTCTTAACGTCATGATGTACTACTTTTAAGAAGGAACCTTTTGATTGTAGATAACTGAAGAAGCTGGGTGTTGGTTATGTGGAGGTTTATATTATTCTTTCTCTAAAAAGAAAGTAACCTTTTAAGACTTAGTGATACAAAGTGCGTAAGTACATTTTAAAAATCGGGGGACTTCCCTGGTGGCTCAGTGGCTAAGAATCCGCCTGCCAGTGCAGGGGACACGGGTTCAAGCCCTGGTCCAGCAAGATCCCACATGCCACAGAGCAACTAAGCCCGTGTGCCACAACTTCTAAGCTGTGCTCTAGAGCCCATGAGCCACAACTACTGAGCCTGCGTGCCACAACTACTGCAGCCCACGCACCTGGAGCCTGTGCTCCGCAACAAGAGAAGCCACCGCAATGAGAAGCCTGCGCACCACAATGAAGAGTAGCCCCTGCTCACTGCAACTAGAGAAAGCCCACACACAGCAACGAAGACTCAACATAGTCAAAAACAAATAAATAAATAAAATATTAAAAAAAATTTTATATGGGGTGCAGAATGTGAAAACTCCTCTTTCTTAGACCTACCTCTTTAATCCCTAGAGGATATACAGGTGTATTATCTTTGGTGTATATCTTTCATTTTATATGTATTTATATATGTTTATATGTACATACACACATATTTACATAATATATTTATTTTGCACATGTGCAAGTGTGCCTTTAGAATTCCATTAAGGAATTACTAAATCAAACAGTATATGCACAGGACTTTCCTGGCAGTCTAGTGGTTAAGACTCTGCGCTTCCACTGCAGCGGGTTCGGGTTCAATCCCTGGTCGGGGAACTAAGATCCCGCATGCTGCGCAGTGAGGCCAAAAATAAAACGAAACAAAACAAAAAGCAGTATATGCACTTAAAATTTTGAAAGTTCTGCAAGGCTATGTGAATTTCCACCCACCAGTCTTGTGCTGTACGACTTTGGAATACGCCACAAATCCTTTTTGGAAAGAGGTGAGATATAAATAATAAATTAATGCTTTTAAAGAACAGCCCTCAGCCAGGGAGAGAAGTGACTTGGGTACTATGGAAATCACTAGCTCTGTTTCCCAGACCACAAGGCCTGCCTGCAGTCCCAGCCACGACTTGCTGATTCAGTGGATGCCATCCTTAGGGAAGCAGCAGGAAGGAGGACTGAACTTCCCTGCCTCGGCAGAAAAAAGCCCTCTGATGTCCTGCTTACCTTGGCCGCATCAGCTGTGGGCCCCACCTGCCTGGCCTGATTTGAGGCAGACTGCCTGGCAACTCTGGGACTGCCCTGGAAAACAGCCACTGTCACACCTCTTACAGTGAGGAAAATAACCAGCTTAAGGAGAGGGACTTGAAGAGCACCAAGCTGCGGTGAAAGGGAGGCCAGCCTTTCCACTCCAGCCTTCCCATGTCTGGCCCAAGGAGACATTGGGGTTGCTATTTAATGCAGTCAATCTCTATTTTTCTTTTTCCACCCAACAGGGAATTAGTATATGTACTTTTCAGAAAACTTTTTTTTTTTAAAGAGCCTTTTGACATACCTTAGAAAGATTTGGTGAGGAGAGGCAGATTGGAGGTTATGGCCCTAATTTTTCCTACTCCCTCTTAAAAAGTAATATTTAAGGATATTTTTCATTTCTTTCTGTGTGTTTTCTGTTCTCCTAAAGACATAATCTTTTGCTTTTTAACCACAGTTTATAGGTAGTGATCAGAGACAGGCCTCAACTCCCTTATATGGCAGTATTTATTTAAAATTTTTTGAGCAGAAAAAAGTGATCAAGTTTGAGGTGGCTTTTCAATTTTAAGAGATTTTAATAAGTCTACTTTGACTTAGAGTCTGCCTTCCAGACGCAGATCCTAAGTTAGTTATATTTATTTATTTATTTATTTAAAGGTATACAAGCAGCCCATGATCATATGCTTGTTGTGATAAAATAGTATAGAAGTAGCTCTAAAGAGTGTCAAAAGTGAATATACCCCCTTTTAATCCCTTCCAATGCTCTCCTCCCCCAAGGGAACCACCTCACTTAACTCTAGTGTATATCCAAACCCCTTCCCGTGTAGTTACAGATAGAAATATTCATATACTTTCAATTTTTTTTTTTTTTTTTTTTTTTTTTTGCGGTACGCAGGCCTCTCACTGTTGTGGCCTCTCCTGTTGCGGAGCACAGGCTCTGGACGTACAGGCTCAGCGGCCATGGCTCACGGGCCCAGCCGCTCCGTGGCATGTGGGATCTTCCCAGACCACGGGGCACGAACCCGTGTCCCCTGCATTGGCAGGCGGACTCTCAATCACTGCGCCAACAGAGAAGCCCTACTTTCAAATTTTAAACAAATGGGATTATGTGCCTTGTCCCCAGCCCCACCCCCGCCAAACTATCTGTCTTTGAGATCTCTCCATACTAGTAAGTAGAGATGGACCTCATTCTTTTTAACAGCTGCATAACATGAATGGGTGCAACTGTAACTTGTTGTAATTTTTCAGTGTTACAAATGGTCCTGCAGTAAACATCTTCGTGCATACATGTAGGCTAAGTTCCCGGATGTGGAATTGCAGGTAAACGGGTCAATACGTTTGTTATCATCCCTAAAAAGAGAAAAGCTGGGATCCAGGTAACTAGTCCTGGTGCTGAGGACAATGTTCAGTCAGCAAGTGATTGTGGGAAATGGCTCCATGCTAAATTCCCTTCTTGGTGATTCACAATCAAGTAGCATATTAAGAGTTCTGGAAATTCTTCAGTAACCACTTACTGCTGAGTAGTTTAAAAAGAATTGTTTGCAAAGGGAAATTGCAATGTGCAAATGTGTAATTCTTGTACACATCTTAAAATTTCCCTGAACAGTTTGGGAAGTCGCCCCCCCGGGTGGTAATCTCTCAAAGACAGGACATCATTTAGATAGGGACTGGCCACATACTGTTCCACCAGGCTGGGCAGCTGAGGTGGAGTCAGGTTTGGGTTTGGTCCAGGAACCAGGTGAGGCCTGTCAGCCACTCCCAAACCCCTCATGTCGGATGAGAGGGATCCAGCAAGTCCTGCATAAATCCAGGCTTTGAGGCTGACCAGTGGGGAGAGGGGTAGAGTTTCACTTCGACCTGAGTCTATCTAAGAGGTGACATCAACCTAGCAGACACACTTTGCATCAGTCAGGCCCAAGCCTCCAACAGAGAAGGGTGTCGATCCAGAATCTCTAGAGAAGGAGCCACTTGGGGTATAAGAGGGCAATGTCCTCCCCCCTCCCACTCACCTCCAGTCCTTGAAATCATGGTTAATTTCCATGGCTCAGTGCCAGATGTCACCCCTGAAGCCTCTCCCCTACCCCCTAGACCCCGCCTGTGTGCTCTGGTAGCACGTCTGCTGCAGCAATTAGCAGTCTGTTTTGTCTTCTGGTTCATTCATACTTACTGGGCTGGTCTAGAGGAAGGGCCACATGATGAATTATGTACCTCACAGTCTTCCCCAACAAAGTGGGAGCTCCTCCGTAGCCCGGTGCTGTTCAGGCCTTCCTTCACTCATTCGATCATTGAGCACCTACCACATGTCAGGCATTAGCTAGACTGCCTGAATACAGTGCTGAATACAGCAGACTCAATCCCTCCCTCTTTCGTATTCTTATATTCCCTGTAGCCCAGCCCAATGTGTAGCCCAAAGCCTGACACGGTACGGTTTAGAAATGGCAATCTAATTGGAAAGCTGCCTTTGCATAGCAAGAACTGCCTTACCTTCTAGACTACAGATGAAAAAACATTTTCTCAAGATGCCTCGTCTACATTTTATGTGATGGAAAGTCATTTGACTGTACGGAATATTTTTTTTAGACGTTTGGGGTGACCTCGGGGGCCTGATAGAGAATCTGGAGTGCTAAGGTGCCAGCCACCTGGCTGGACCAACGCTGGCGGGAGGGCGCTAGCGACGCGGCCCGCAGGTCCCGCCCACACAGGCCCGGCCCCGCCCCCGCTCTCCATAGTTACGGCTGCGGAGGCGGCGGCCATCTTGGCGGCGGAGCGATGAGCGGGTCGAATTCTAAGGCTGCGGCCTTGGGGTCGGCGGCTGGGTCCGGGGGGCTGGTGACTGGCAAGGAGGAGAAGAAGAAGGCTGGCGGCGGCGTCCTGAACAGGCTTAAGGCGCGGCGGCAGGCGCCCCACCACGCGGCCGACGACGGCATCGGGGCAGCGGTTACGGAGCAGGAGCTGCTGGCTCTGGACACCATCCGGCCCGAGCACGTCCTGCGCCTCAGCCGGGTCACAGAGAGTAAGTGCGGGGCCGGCCGCGCCCTCCCCTCGCGCCGGTCCCCGGGCCCCTCGTAGCCTAAGCGGAGCCGGCCGCTTGCCGCTCGGCCGGCCCAGGGTGTCCACCCAGGCGCCCCCGGCCGGCCGGGCCGCGCTGCCCACTCTCACCTAGACCTGGTCGGGAGGGGTTCTCCTGGGGCTTGACTGCCCTCCTCTGAGTCCGGCCACGCTAGGCTTCCCTGTGGCCCGTCCCCGCTGGGCCCTCAGGCCCGGCCGTTCTCCTCCTCAGCTGGATCTGTTTGGGTGGGGACCCGCCTTGGCTTAACCGGATCCTCCTGACCCTGGGAAGTGGGCCGCTGCCCCCCAGCCATCAGTGAAGTTCCTGATCAGCTAGGCCCCCTCAACCTGTCTACAGCCAGCTTCTGCCGCCCTCTGCCAGCCCAGACCCCTACCCTAGCTGCTTTCTCTGCCTTTCCCTCCCCTCCGGCCCCTGACAGCCCCGCCCCCTTTCCAGCCTGCCTTGGCCCCCTACCTCTTTGGGCCCCTAGCGTTGCCCCTTTGTGTGCAGGTGGGCTCCTCCTTCCTCAAATACATTGCCGTGGCATTTCGTGCCGCATTAAAAAAATATTAATAAAGTTTCAGTTCACGTACAAAACCAAAATGTGAATCCTGCTTTTGACACTTGTTCCAGTGAATTAAGAATATGTCAGGGTGTCAGAGATGCATTTCTTGCATAAAATGCAACCGTCCTACACCTTTTCATTGATAGTACGAGGGGTGGGGAGAAATATATAGCTCACCTCCTGTCCTGGTTTTCCTCTTTTCTGTTCTCTTCCAGGCCAACCCCTGACTTGATGCCCCTTTTCTTGCTGCTGTTTCCCCCTAAGAGTTTGCAGTCAGTTGGTTAGACCCTGCTTGCCCAGCCGGCCCTGTCCTCCAGACTTCTAACGTTGAAGCGCCAGCACTCCCTTGATGGATTAAAGACTGCCGTCCTATTATCTGCTGAATTGCTTTAGTCGGCAGCCCAGGGCTGCTCAGGTGTCCCTCAGGGAGATAGAGGCCGCCCCAGTGATTTGAGGATGACAGTTTGGGGGGATAGGCCTTGGTCCAGCCTGTTTGAAAGGGAATTCCCATCTCCTAAAATAGCTTTAATTTGAGTCTGGGTATTTTCATATCCCCATTTTCCATCACTGTTTGGGTTGGGACTGTCCTTTGCATGCCTGAGTATATCTTTGGAAGGTCTTGCTATTCTGTTTCATAGAAACATTGTGAAAAAGCTGCTTCTGTTCTGACCCAGATTTCATTTGGGGCTCTGAAGGTACGGAAATGCTCACCACCTCACCTTTCTCACCCCATGCTTTCTCCTGATACCAAAGGTGAATTAGGCCACTCTAATGCCTGGCCCTGAGCAGCATTCTAGGAGAGCACTGAGGTCCTGTGTAGGAACTTGAGCTTGGTGCCATTGCTCAAACACACCTCAGCAGCTTATTGGAGAAAGTCACAAGTCAGCTTGGTGATCTCTGGATTTTTTACTCTTAAAGTCTGTTCCGTTCAGCAGGTTATTTATTGAGTCCCCTCTAAAGGTGCAGAACCAATCTCAGCACTTTTGAGAGTTACAGAATAATCAGTAGCTCTCAAGTTTGCCATCTTATTGGAGAGTCAGCTTGTAAAACATGAAACAGCTAACACAAACAGGCAGTATAAGATAAAGTGCCAAAGTGAGTTGTGGAGAAGATGCTCTCAGGAGTCGTGATAGAAAGAAATCAATGAAATTGTCTTTGATCAGTACTGTTTTGATTAGTTGATCAGGTTTTTGGGGGCTGTACATCACTTTGGCCTCACGCCCTCCATAGCAGATCTGTCCTGTGCCTGGGTAGGTATGGCCCACCACCTGGTTTTGTGCAGCCCATAAGCTATGAGTGGTTTTTACCTTTTCAAATGGTTGGGAAAAAAAAAAAATCTTGGGACACATGGTTATATAAAATTTGTATTTCGTGTCTATAAATAGTTTTATTAGAATACAGCCACGCCATTCATTTCCACGTTCGTGGCTGCCTTTGTGCTACAGCGACAGAGTTGAGTAGTTGTGATAGTGACTGTGTGGCCAAAAGCCTAAATTATTCATGATCTGACCCTTTACAGAAAAAGTTTGCTGATCTGTGCTTTGTGATACGGTCAGCAAACATGCACCATATTAGCCATTAGATCAGCATAAATGTTTTAAAATGGATTTCTAAAAAAAATTCTATCCTGTTGTGATATCCAATGAAAGGTTTATAGGCCATTTTTGAAGTATTTCCAAAGAAATCCCCTTTTACCATCCCTATTTCTAAAGTGTTACAGTAATCTTTCATCCACACAAGCCCATGCACATTTTTTCTTTCTTGGATCCCCTAATTCTCTCCACACAACTTTTGCTTATAACATAAAAGGAAGTTTTGGGGTATATTTTAAGTGAATTGTGTAAGAAAAAAACCTGAGTTTGCTTCAAAACTTGAGAAAGAAATGGTAGATTTGGAGGATTATTTAACGGCATTGGTCTCTCTCTCTCATTTTCAGATTATTTATGTAAACCCGAAGACAACGTCTACAGTATTGATTTCACACGCTTCAAAATTCGAGATTTGGAGACCGGGACAGTGCTTTTTGAGATTGCCAAACCTTGTGTGTCAGGTAGGCCTTAATATTGCAGTAGCCACTTGACAGTTGGAGCAAAAGGTCTTTCACGCTTGAGTTTTTGTATGCCACTGCATCCTGTGTCACAGACTCCAGCGGCCTGCTTCCAGCCGCCTCCTGAAGCCTGCCTGTGGGCCTGTTGGCTTGAAGCTGTGCTGAGAGGCTGATTGTTTGTTGAGTATCTACTCTGTGCTGGTCACTGTGTTCCACATCTTTCTGTTTACATCAGTTCATGTAATCCTCACACCTCTGTGGGGGGTTATTATCCTTATTTTACAGATAAGGAAACTGAGGCCCAGAATTTCCAGGTGACTTTCCTAAGGTCCTCTGCCCTTTGATCTTACCATGTTTCCTCCACTTAGGAAAGGAATCCTTGAAATTAAACTCCAGTGAGGAAGCCTACCTGAACCTTGAGTCCTGGGGACACTCTGGAAGGGTGATACGGAGGATTCCAGTCCAGATCATAAGGCAGTGTCTTCTCACACCCTTTCCTTTAAATAGTGTCTCAGATTTCCCAGTAAGTCCTGGTTTGGACTTTAATGTCTGCCATTTTTTGGATGAACAGAAGGCCTAGACCTGTGAACTCATCTCCTTGGGACCCCTTAAGGTAGCTTTGAATGGACACTTCCTGTGCTTGTGATGCAGTTCCAGGGTGATTCATTTCTGACCAGGGGACCACACGTACGTCTTTGGAGCACATCACTGGAAATGGAGCACCCCCTGGAGTTAGTTACTAGAACACCAGCCTAGATAGTCCTTCAGAGTATCAGCCATGGTCTGTGTTGATGACTCTTTTTGCCAAGCTTTTCTCATCTGATTTGCTATTCAGAAAGAGCCTGTAAATTTGGTAAGACAGCTGTTAGTAACCCAGATAAGTCAAAAGGCTTTCATGAAAAAGTCTCAGCTCAGGTTAATTATACAGCCAAGGCTAGAGCACTGGTCTCCTCACCCCACCCAGTATTCTTTTTTTAAAATTAATTAATTAATTAATTAATTAATTAATATTTGGGCTGCTTTGGGTCTTCGTTGCTGCACGCGGGCTTTTAGTTGCGGCGAGCTGGGGCTACTCTTTGTTGTGGTGCGCGGGCTTCTCATTGCGGTGGCTTCTCTTGTTGCAGAGCACAGGCTCTAGGCGTGCGCGCTTCAGTAGTTGTGGCACATGGGCTCAGTAGATGTGACTCGCGGTCTCTAGAGCGCAGGCTCGGTAGTTGTGGTACACGGGCTTAGTTGCTCTGTGGCGTGTGGGATCTTCCCGGACCAGAGATTGAACCCGTGTCCCCTGCATTGGCAGGCGGGTTCTTAACCACTGCGCCAGCAGGGAAGTCTCACTACCCAGTATTCTTTATGCTGTCGTAATCTAGTATTGACCAGGGCGTCTAAAGGCTCAAGCTTGTGGGTACTTAAATCTTGTATTGGGAGGGTCAGGGCCAGCCAGCTTCCTGGGTCTGTGCTGTTCGTATCTCTAAGCCACAGGTCCTAGTACTTAAGATGTTCCCAGGACCCCAGGGCTACTTCAGGTGTATGGATTTGGATGAGACTGGGCTCATTTCAGTATAAAACTAAATCTCAAGAAGAAGGTCAGCTGCAGATACTGTAAAAATACCTTGATTTACAACCCATCCAGTCTTTACCTTTAAGGATCTTGATTCACTAAGAATACGCACACACTGATTCAGTGCCTTCCTACAGCACTTGTTCGGATGAGTTCGAATCCCTCAGAAGGTTTGGTCTGATCCTTTTTGAATCCCATTGTTGGAGCCAGGGCTGTGGAGTCTCTGTCTTTGAACCCCTACTCAGTCTGGTTGCCCAGCTCCTCTTGGGCTTGTCACAGGCAGAGATGTTTGATGCTAAAAAAGACTCCTCTTTTACTGCACCTATGTTCAGCCTAGAACTGGAAAAAATACCCTTGCTGGATACTGGGTGGCTGTAGCTACTAGAGAGGGAACTAACTCCTTGTTTACATTAGAATGTTCTCTGATTCATTTTACAAATCTTTCATTCCTGGGTTCAGGAGTGGACTAGACCAGAGCCCATTGTTACTCTTGTGGACCCTCTCTCTGATCTCACGTGTTGGTTCACCTTTTCCCAGGTGCTCGGAGTGTTGGGCCTGGTATGGCCTGGAATAGGCATTAGTCCAAGAAAGTGCAGTACCCCAAGGCTATACGCCAGTGTCTTCTATTTAAATAGCAAAATTATTTCTAGGGATTTGTCTTTGCTGTGTCAGAAATTTTTGCATTCTTTGAAGGTGCCTTTTGAATAGTTTCAACTTTTATAGCCTCATTCTTTTGGTTAGCAGCAAGCACTTTAACTGGGTCAACAGCAGACCTAGTCTGTATAGCAGAGACCACGTCACAGCCACCCAGCTGGTGTTTCAGGCTTCACCGTTAGGATATGGCCCAAGGCGCCAGATTATATAAAAGGCAAACAGCTTAGTGTTTAAGAACAGGCCTTGAGTCTGATGGACCCGGATTCACATCCCTGCTCCCTCCATTTACTACAGGCGTACCTCATTTTATTGTGCTTCACTTTACTGTGCTTCGCAGAAATTGTGTTCTTTACGAACTGAGGGTTCGTGGCAACCTTTCATTGAATAAGTCTGTTGGCTCCATTTTTTTCAACAGCATTTAAAGAAAAAATTTTTATTGAAGTATAGTTGATTTACAGTGTTGTGTTATTTTCTGGTTTACAGCAAAGTGATTCAGTTATACATATGTATATTTTTTCATATTCTTTTCCATTATGGTTTATTATAGGATATTGAATATAGCAGCTTTTTTTTTTTTTTTTTTGCGGTACGCGGGCCTCTCACTGTTGTGGCCTCTCCTGTTGCGGAGCACAGGCTCAGCGGCCATGGCTCACGGGCCTAGCCGCTCTGCGGCATGTGGGATCTTCCCGGACCGGGGCATAAACCCGTGTCCCCTGCATCGGCAGGCAGACTCTCAACCACTGCGCCACCAGGGAAGCCCAGCATTATTTTTCAATTAAGCCGTGTGCATTGTTATTTTTGGACATAATGCTATTGCATACTTAATGGATTATAGTAAAGTGTAAACATAACTTTTGTATACACTGGGAAACCAAAAATTTCATGTGACTCTCTTTATCATGGTGGTCTGGAACTGAACCCGCAGTCTCTCTGAGGTCTGCCTATATCTGGGGGACTTTGGACACGTTAGCTAATCTCTCTGAGTCTGAGCTTCCTGGTCTGTAAAGTGGAGATAAAATGAAGACAACATCTACAGGATCACAGGATCCTGTGAGGCGTGCAGCACGGGGCCTGGAATTACAGCATATGCTCAGTGAGTACTGGCTGCCCTGCCATATCAGTGTCGGTGTCGGTACTGCTGATCGGTCGTGATCTTTGCCGAGATGGTGATTCAGCTTCCGTGTGCTCTTGCAGACCAGGAGGAGGAGGAGGAGGAGGAGGCGGCGGCAGCAGCAGGCGGAGATGTGGATGTCAGTGCGGGCCGCTTCGTCCGCTATCAGTTCACGCCAGCATTTCTCCGCCTCCGCACCGTGGGCGCCACGTGAGTACCAGCATTTCCTGAAGGGAGGACGTTCTTCTGGTTCAGAGAAGAATGTTCTTGGTTAGGTTTGGGGTTGGCTTTAGAGGAGGGAGGAGGCAAAGTCAGGCTCACAGAGATTTATTCTGCAGGGTGGAGTTCACGGTGGGAGACAAACCTGTGTCAAACTTCCGGATGATCGAACGGCACTATTTCCGGGAACGCCTGCTGAAAAACTTTGACTTTGATTTCGGCTTCTGCATCCCCAGCAGTAGGAACACTTGTGAACATATCTATGAGTTTCCCCAGCTTTCTGAGGATGTCAGTACGTATCCCCTGACTTTCACAACATTCTGGATTCTTCAGGCTAGAGGAACAGACCTTGAAATGAAATCCATCTAGTCTAACAACCTCATTTGCAGAGAAGTAGGGACATGATGCGTCTCTAGTCTTTCGACCTCAGGCTTCTCGTTTCCTATTGCTCCTGTCTCATGTTTCAAACTCTGACTCTGCCTGCATGGGAGCACTGAAGGTTTTAATACAGGCCATCCCTTTTAGATGCCTGCTGCGGGGAAGAGAGTGGCCGAGGGAGATAAGAGGAGGCCCCTGACAATCCCTGGGAGTGCAGTTCGATACATGGCCAGTCATGGTTTCACTGTGTTCTAGTCACCGGCTCCTGCTCAGCACTCCTTTAGCTCTTTGCTTTTTCCCTAATCAGAACTACATGGGAAACTGTGGGCTAAGTAGAATTCTAGTCCTGAGGACCACCCCTTTCTCATTCTCTGCAGGTAGAAGGTTAATTAGATGAAACTGTTAGAGTAGATCCAGCAGGCGCTAGGAAAGCTGTTAGAGGCTCGGAGCAGAAGGAGTAACGCGAGGGAAGCCGTGTCTGAGGAAGAGTCACCCCGTAGTTCTGGGGAGGAAGAGCTGGGGAAGGCGCCGGAGGGAGAAGGCTGGGCCGGGGAGGAGAGGGACTGAATGACAGAGGAAGAACAGTCTGTGTATTCCCATGGCTTCGGTCTGGCCCTCTCACATTAGCATCCCCTGTGAGGAATTAGGGGAGGTTGTTCTAGAGCAGTCAGGATGTGAGTGGGATCCTGTGAGTAGTGGTGGAGTTTAGTTGGATTGTTGGCGAAGGTCTACATACACCGACCAATTTTCTCAGAATCCCAGGTCCTTAAAATTGTCATTTTCTGACAGGTATTCTTGACTGGTGCAGCAGTACTGTTCCCAGGTAAAGTGAGGATTGCTGAGAAGTGGGCAGGGCGTTGATGACCGCATCAACTGTTAGGATCCTCGTTTGAAGTCCACTCCCCAGGCTGGGCTGGAATATGTAGATACTGCGAGAAAAGATTATGTACAGTATTTCAAGTTTTTATCTAAGGCCATGTAACTTTTTCTTCTTGAAGCCAAATAAGCTAAAAGAGCGTGGGGGTCAATACTCTGGATATGAACTAAATAACTCTGGCCTGGCTGAGTTCAAAGAACTTGAAACAGTCAGCTCTCCTTTTGAGAACTGTGGTCAGCAACAGCATTTCCTCCAGAGGATTCAGAACAGCATGTGACCATTGACTCAGAACCAACCAGAGGTAGTGACTCGCAGTTCTCTTGACCCTCCAGTTATGGCTAAAGAGGTCGGGGCAACTGCCTGAACAAACAGAAGATTTAAATCTGGATTCCAAGACAGGCTCACCCTTTGCTGGCAAGTTAATACCCCGAGCCATCTCTGGAGAAGGCTCCTTGCCCTTTGTGCCCCTGCATCCACACGCATCTGGGATTCCTTTGTTGTCAGGGTTGCCTGCGGGACGTGAGCACAGTGAGGCGCAGCTTTCTGAATTTGGACCAGAGTGTCTAGAGGTGGGGACCAGAAGCACCAAGTCAGTAGGCTGCTGTGGTGCCTCTTGGCAAGCGGGCGAGCACCTCTCCCTGGGGTTCTGATGGAGCACCAGGCTGGCGATGGCCTCGGAGGGCCAGGTCCAGAGCTGGTTGCATCCTTCTGTTGAGGTGGACAGCATGCTCAGTTTGGGGGCCTCTGTGATCCCCAGGTCTCCCCAGCTCTCAAGGCCTGGCTCCTTCTGTTCTGACCTCATTATTCTGACAGCGTGAGCTCACATTTTCAGGAAGGGCTTGTTTACGAATTTTCGAGGGAATGCTCAGTTTTTTCCCACCTGGCCCATGGGGCAGACTCACACATAAGTCTTTGCTTTTTTCCTTTCCCTGACTTGCAGTTCGTCTGATGATTGAAAATCCCTATGAGACCCGTTCTGACAGCTTCTACTTTGTCGACAACAAGCTGATAATGCACAACAAGGCTGACTATGCCTATAATGGGGGCCAGTAGCTGTGACAGGAGCGGACGGGGAGGTGCTTTGCTGTGGCCCGAGGTCCTGGTGCACGGAGGTGGCTGAAGCTGCAGTCTGTCAACACACATCTGGAACCTGGCCCCAGGAAGCCGAGGCTGGGGTGGCAGTTTCCTGTGCTCCAAGAGAGGTGCCAAGCAGTGCTGTGTTTCCTTCCCCAGTATTTTTTCTTCCTTTTTTCCCTGCCCCTTAGGTCACAGAGGTACTATAGTAAAACTTAGCATAAGGCTCCTGGAATCCAGATAAAAATAGAAAGTTTATTTTCATGTAGTCATGGCTCCTCTGGGTTGTCCTGATGAGCCTGGATCTCTCCAGGCAGAGCTGCGCCGGGGAGAGAACGCTCTTCTGTAGGTTCGGGGGCACTGTGGGAAGCTGAGACTCCTCTCTCGCCTGTGGGGTCGCCGTCAGCACACTCTGACCTCAGCCTGTGCATCGTCCTAAACCAACTGGGGGGGCAGAAGGAAGGAGTGGTGCCAGGAGTTGAGGCACTGGGGTGGGCAAGGCTGCCAAACTGCAGGATCTGTCTTACGTAGGGGCCGCTTATCTGTCTGACTTCCGGATCCTCAGCCGGTCCTCCTGGGGCTCCACTGAGGTTTCAACCTGGCAGTGCCTTCCTGTCCTCCTTCCAGAGGGAAGATGAGCTTGCTCCGCTTCTCCTGGCTCCTCACTTTTGAGTTTCTCCTGAAATACAGTGTGTCAGCTTTGCTCTTGGAACTGTAGTATCTCTCGAGGCCAGAGCAGGCCTTATCGTATTTTGTTTTTTTATTTCTAAGCTTCTTGTGGGGAGGCTTTATAAAATGTCAGTGGCGTTCCCAGCATATAGGATGTGTGGCCAGACTTCTGATAGTATCAGTCAGGCTCCCGGGGTTAATCTGGGTCATGTCGTACCTGCTTTTGTACTGAAGTAGTTCCTAGAACCGTCCTGGCCGGTCAGACCTAAGTAATGTGTATTCTGGTCCTTTGGACTGCCACTTGGAATGGTTTTGGGCGTTGGGAATGGGGGAAGTCAGCTGAGGTGGCCTATCAGAGAGACGTGTTCTCAAAAAACTTCCTCACACATCCCTCAGGCCCTCACTGGATGGACTGTCCGTGCCTAGCTCCCTACTGTTGTCTGACTGTGTGGGCGATTTAAGTGCTCAGGCCCAACTCCTGACCCTCTGATAAGACTGTTGCTGCGGCCAGGGTTTAGCATTGCTAGAAAGGTCGCAGAAGGAAGGGCCCAGGTACGTGGTATCTGTGACCGGAGAGCTGTCTCCCTAGGTGCTTGGGAGAAAGGCCAGGTGGAGCCAGGGAGAGAAGGGCCAGCGCTTTGCCCCAGATGCTCCTGTGCTTTCACTGACCAGTGTTGCTCCCTGTTTGCATTCTAGAGCGTGAGTGGCCTTGAACCGTGGTCCAGTGCTTTGTGCCAGGCCAGAGTCTGGGCTGTGCCAGATGCTGGCAACTTCCTCACTGAGAAAACCCTGGTTAGCCCTGTGTGCTGGCACTGCACCCAACCCCCGAGGGAGGAAGAGACCGGGTTCCCTGCAGGGTGGGCTACTCATCCCCAGACCAGTGAATCCCAGAACTGGAGTCGGCTGCAAATCCAGGTGCCTTATGCGTGGCTCTATCCCATACACTGCCGGACAGACATCAGCACTGCCTCTTCACCTTCTGTTTCTCACTGGGGCTCCCTCAACAGATTTGTGTTCATTGAGCTCCAGAATAACCCCTGCTCTCTGTGACAGAAGCCCAGTCGGGAGAGTTTTTCTACTATTTGATGTTTAATTATTATCTAGGATGTGGTTTCTGGAACTGCCCAGAACTCTGCTCAGTAGAGTGTGTCTTGGAAATGTGTCCCAGGCAGACCACGTCTTGTAGGCTAGTGGGCTGTCTCTTACCTGCGGTGTTAGCTTTTGCTGGGAAGAGGGCTGAGGAGGCAGGCATTCTGGCTTGAATAGTGCTGTATCCTCTTCCCAAGAGCTTGCTTTAGTCTCACTGGAGACCGTTTTGAGGCCAAGTGCTCGGTCTGTGCCCAACGGCACAGGGATTTGCTATCTTCTGCTCCTGAAGGTCTGGTATTCTGTACCTGGGACTCTGGATTCTTGTGTCTAGCTACTCAGGAAACCTTGAGAAGCATTACCTCTCTGGGGTGTTAGCTAGGTAAGTCTGAAATTCAAGCTTTTGTACCCGAACTGGGGAGAGAATTGGAAGTCACACCTTCTCTGAAAGTAGCTGAACTCATCAGAAGTTGAATCAGGAGGCCATGTTGTTAAGGAGTCTGGGCTGTTGGTAGCAGTTACCTGTGGGCAATAAAATGGGAGGAAAAAACCTACCTGCCTGGGGGAGACCGTGCCCTCTGTTCAGAGCTGGTACCTGAGAGGCAGCTCCTGAAGGGAACACATTCCAGCAGACTGACAGGCCCAGCTGGCGCCGGGGGGCCTGCTGCCTGCACACCTCCCTCTCGTGTCTTGCTCCTGTCCCTCTGGCCTGGAGTCTCCTGGGAGAGCGACTCTCTTTTCCTGTGGAGCTTTTGGGCTAAGATGCCCTTTTAGCTGCTGCAAAGAAGATCCTGGTTTAATTTATTCTGTGTTTTAAAGAGTAAACAGAGGAAATAAGTAAAAGTAGTCCTGGGATAAAGTAGGTCATCCTCTCCTCATGTGTTAGCTCAGAGCTGTCTTGCAGGGAAAGTACTTTTCAGGGCCATGTCAGCCTTCCTGAAGACCTCACAGTCTTTGGGCCATCCAGTTCTCAAATAGGGGCGGTGATTTGGGGGCGTTGGGGCTATGCGGAGACTGGAGATTCTTGACGTGGCAGTAGCTGGGGGAATCTTCAGCTTGTTTCTTCAGTTGAAGTGGGACTCATTTCCGGAATGGACTTAATAGGCTGTGTCTAATATACAGATTGGGTGAGTCTTGCTTTAGTGTGTCTTGCCACCCTCAATAGGCTCCCAGGGTACTCTCTTTTTTTTCTCTGTAACGTCCCTTCCTTCTGGTGGCCGTTGTCATTCTGACGTCAGTGAGGTTGGGGAATGGGGACAGTTCTCAGAATCATAGCACAGACTCGTCTGTGTGTGTGGACCCCTGATGCAGAGGGTGCTGCCGTGCCTGGCGTTAGGGGCCCAATCATCAGATCACCATGTTTCTCACATTCCGCATCACAGGACATCTTAGGTACAAGAAGGGTCTGGTGGAGGTGGATTTACCCCTTGTTGCACAAAGGATCATGTAAAGTCACTGAACTGGTGAAAGTCTATTTTTTTCCCTGTATATCTATTTTTCACAGAATGTAAGAAGCGTTAATGACCTGGTCTGTCCTTCCCCTTTCCCCTTCACCTGAGGTCCTCATTCCAGTTTGTATTGTCTTTGTGTCCAAAGTAAACTAGGTGACTTATTTGTATAAAATGTTATTTTGCCACAAGAGACAGTAATAAAAGAAAGATTTTCACAGTATGCGCGTACCCTCTCTGGTCTCCTGACTGGGCCCCTTGGGTCATGGGGCGGGCAGGTGTGGAGCGGGGGTGGGCTCTGAGTTTCTTTACGTGGCCTTTCTGTAAATATTGGTTTAATGAGTAGAGCTGATTTCTAGGGTGATTAGGGCACAGTATTGAGCTTTAGGCATAGTATTTTTTGCTTTACATTTTGATGGAGTGCTTTGAGAATTAAAAATGTATATACATGTTTTTAAAACATGTTCATTAAGGTGTGTTTTAACTATACCTCATTTAAGAGTAAATTCACCTCATTTAAGAGTACAGTTTGATGAGTTTTGACAAATGGATACATGATCACAATCATGATACAGGGCATTTCCATTACCTCAGAAAGTTCCCTCAAGTGCCTGGTGTTTGCAGCCCGTTTCCTCCCTCTATCCAACCCCTTGCAACCATCTTCTGATTTGTGTCTCTTTTGGAAAACTTGTATACTTTTCATATAAAACTTACATCCATGTTTAAGCTCACAAACAATACAAGTTAAAAATAAGTCTGGTTTAGATGGTCTGTGGCACCTGAAGGTCTATTGGCCTCTGCCCACAAACATCACTCACTTATTTCCCCCTTTCTCTTGCTTCTTGCTCTTTTCTTCCTGGTGCCCAGGTAGGGTAATGAAAGGTGAGGAAGCTTCGGAGCATTTGTCAACGACAGTAAAAGTACTGTGGATTTAGAGGCTTTCTTTTGAATGCATTTCTTTTAAGTGCAAGGTAACATTTGAAAGACTGCCGCATCTTTTAATAGATCTGCGGGAAGCAGAGGAAGGTCTTGAAGGAAGACAGAACTTTTGGCGTGTGGGTCAGTGCTGGGGACAGACGCCTGGCTGAGTTATGGGGGAAGAAAGGCAGCTGGAGAGACTGGGTTCCTGGGGGCGTGTGGGAGGTGTCTGGAGCCTGTGGAAGTCTGACTCACACCTGTGCCCATGCAAGACCCTTGGCAGGCAAGTGAAATCGCTGTAGTTTTTTGGGCAGGGTGAACACGTCCTGACGGACGCTAAGGACCAGTGCCCCCTGCTCCCGGTGGAGGGGTTGGGGGGGTCTGCCCCCAAGTTGGGAGTGAGACGGTGGGACCACAATGGAACAGGGAAGCAGCAGTACCACCCCACCTGCACAACCTCCCAGCAACCCAACTCCCCATGTCTACATAACGAGCACCAGCGCAAGACAAGATCCTTGTCCCTCTTGGCGCTCAGACTTACAGGGGACTTGATAAGATTTCAGATGCTACGTGCCAGGAATAAATAAAACAACGGGATGGAGAGTGTGTTGGGGGAAACACTGGCCTCCTGCGGTCAGGGCAGGCCTCAGCGAGTGATGAAGGGAAGGAGAGTTCCAGCTGAGGGAACGGTGCCTGCAAAGGTTTGGAGGCAGGAACCAGCTACGAGTATTAGAGAAAAGCTGCCCTGTGAGGCTACAGCAAGGGCACGGCGGGCGTGGGGCCGGGGAGGGAGGCGGGGGAAGGCCAGATAGGGCTTTTTAGGCCACGGAATTGGATTTTAGGAGAGATGGGCCCCCCCCCGCGAAGAGCTTTAAGATCGGCCTAGAACCGACTTCGGAGACTTCCCCAAACACCGGACAGTTTGATATATCTCCTGGGAGGGAGGCGGGGCTCAGGAGGACCCGAGGCAGGCCCCGCCCCCGGAGCGCGAGCGCGCGCCGGCCCCGCCCCCCGCAGCCCGGAACCCGCGCTGGCGGCCCGAGGTCTCGGGGAAGAAACCCAGTGCAGTCACAGGTCTCCGTCCTCCATGGCCGCCGCGCTATTCGCCCGGGCCTGCGGCCCCGTCCGCGGAGGTGAGTGCGCTCCGGCCTGGGGCGGGCCGGGCGGGCGTGGGTCCCGGAGGCCGATTCTCGCCTGACGCAGGCGGGCTGGCGGTGCCCCTCCGGCAAGGCGCGGCCTTTGCCCCAGTTGGGCTGCTCCTTGCGCCTGCGTGGCCCCGGCAGCTGCTCTGACCCAGCCCAGTTTTCACCGCTGCACCCACATTCCCCTCCGTTCATTGCACCTTCCGCGGAGGTTCAGGGTGCGCCATTCCTCGGCAGCCAGCCCTGGGATTGAACCCACACTCTGCTTGTGTGACCTTCGGCCCCTGTCAGCCCCAGCTGGCTCTTGTGTAAAATGACCACAGTAATACTGTTGTTCTCATAGAGTTGTTATAAGGATTAAATCACAGGTGCCGGGCATATTACAGGTGCTCAGTATCAGCGCTGTGGCTGATTGCATACAGTACCTTTCCCACCTTCTCATTTCTCTCCAGCTGTAGCAGCAGTGACACCTGTAACCAGGGCTTCCTTTGCCTGGTCAGGACCCCCCACCCTGAATAATAACAAAGGGGACCCTCTTTGAGAGCTGTCTCCGCCAGGCCCCGTGCTAAGGGCTACAGTCAGTATCTCATCCTCCCAGCCCAGGAGCTGAGTACTGCTGTCCGCCACATTTAGAGAAACCTGTGAAGTTCGGACCCTCGCCTGAGGTCACAGAGCTGTGCTCCTGCTGTCATTGGTGTCACACTGGTGATTGAGTGGGACCGTTGTACAAAGCGTTCAGCATAGTCAACATTCAGCGCTATTCCCAACAGCAGCGCTATCAACGTTTTGGGCCTCTAATTTTTTGTCATGGTATCTGTCCTGTACAATGTTTAGCAGTTTTCCTGGCCTATACCCACTCCATACCACCCTTCGGTTGAGACAACCAAAAACGTCTCCAGACATTGCCAGATGTCCCTTGGGGGACAGAATCATCCGTGGTGGAGAACCACCCAGTTAGTGGATCACTATTATTATTATTATTATTATTACTACTACTACGCAAGACCTCTTACATTCCCCTTCCACTGACTACTCTTCTCATTGGCAGCTCTCCGGCCTCGGGACTGGCGTTGCTTACATACCATCTACCAGTCTGTGGAACTGCCCGAGACACACCAGATGCTTCGTCAGACGTGCCGGGACTTTGCTGAGAAGGAGCTCTTTCCCATCGCGGCCCAGGTGGACAAGGAACATCGCTTCCCAGCGGCTCAGGTGAGAGTTTAAGAGTATGGGTACCATCAGCTCCAGGATGATTGGTGACAGTGACATCCAGAGGCACTGAGACTGCAATCAAGGAACCCTAAGTGGGGGGTGGGGGTGGGGGGGTGGTCCTGGGACCCAGAAAATGCCCTGGAGGTTTCCCTTGTCCAGAATGAGGCCTATAGCCAGGATGTAAGTTCTGGAATAACAGTAATAATGGTGGCTGGTTGATATGCTTACTACGTACTGGGCGTTGTGTTGATAGTAACAGTTAATGCTTAGAAACTACTGCCCACGTGCTTGGCATTGTCCTAAGTTCCGATGGGTTAGCTCATCTGTTTCTTTCCTTTTTTATTTTTATTTTTGGCCGCACCACGTGGCATGTGGGATCTTAGCTCCCCGACCAGGGAGAGAACCTGGCCCCCCCTGCAGTGGAAGCTCGGATTCTTTTTTTTTTTTTTAATAAATTTATTTATTTATTTATTTATTTATGCTGTGTTGGGTCTTCGTTTCTGTGCGAGGGCTTTCTCTAGTTGCGGCGAGCGGGGGCCACTCTTCATCGCGGTGCGCAGGCCTCTCACCGTCGCAGCCTCTCTTGTTGTGGAGCACAGGCTCCAGACGCGCAGGCTCAGTAGCTGTGGCGCACGGGCTTAGTTGCTCTGCAGCATGTGGAATCTTCCCAGACCAGGGCTCGAACCCGTGTCCCCTGCATTGGCAGGCAGATTCTCAACCACTGCGCCACCAGGGAAGCCCGAAGCTCAGATTCTTAACCGCTGGACCTCCAGAGAAGTCCCTAGCTTACCTGTTTCTTAAAACTGTCCTATGAGATGAAGGTGCCATTATTACATACCCTTTTGTACAGTTGATGAAACTCAAATTGATGAGAGGATTAAATAATGTGCCCAAGGTCATGGAGCTAATGAGTTACAGAGCTAAAGTTTGAACCCAAGTCTGTCTTCTGCCAGCTGCTGAGATCCCAGTCAGTCCCCTCCTTCCCGTGCCGTTGTATCACTCCATCTGTAATGACAAGTTTGAGATGTTCATGCTGTCTCCATCCCCTGGCTTGGCAAGATGTCTGGCACATAGTATACTCAATAGGTATTTGTTGAGTACATAACTTGTGAAAGAGCCAATCTGTTTGGCCTCTTCTCCACGCCTGTTTTCCAGTCTGAGGAATTCAGGAGTTGTGATCACAATTAACATGCCTCATAGGCTCTGGGGCCACTTTTCCAGCTTAGTGAATGTTGTGTGTTCACAATGTATCGGGCACTGTGCCTGGACTGTGGGAATACCCAAGGAGCTCAAAGTGGGGTAGGCAAGCGGCATTCTGAGCACCAAAATTAGTTGGGCAACGTTTAGGTGTTAAGCATTGAAATCATGTCATCTCGTTTAGTCCCGAGGGCATCCCCAGCTGCACGTCTAATCTCCATTTGGCTTCCTGGAATGCTTGCAAGGATTGTGGGAGATCACATATGTCAAGTTCATGGTGCCTGGTACTTGAAAACCAGAAGCTATTAATACTATTATTATTTTTATTACAGTTGAGAAAATTGAGGCGCAGAGAGGTGAAGTGATTTTCCAAGGCATACTGTCTATGGACCAGTGGACCTGGTGTGATTGGCTCCAAAACCCTGCTCCATCCACTAGCCACGTGCTTGTCCCAGAGGCCCAGCTGGGAAGCCCTGTTCTAATCGGGAATATTATCGTCAAGGGCCTAAACTACCCTGTATCCTCCATACCGCCACACTCTGGAGCTGCCCTCAGAGCAGTTGTCCAAGACATGGCTGTATATTGGGGCTTTTCTGGCCAAATGACAGACCACTTGATTTATTTTTCCTATATTCCCTCAAATTATAATACTTATTATATTACAGACATAGACTTGCTTTGTGCAAGAAAGCTGGCAGTAGAAACAGGCTTTCTACCAACCAACTCTTCACCAGTCCTCTTGCTTTGTAGGGCGGGAAAGTTTGCAAATTAATCCTGCCACTAAATAGTGGCAGAAATGGATGTGGAAGGAAGAGATCAAAAGAATCAGCTTCCTTCCTTCTGGCACATTCTGGCACCCGGAGGCTTCTCAGTCCAGACTTGCTGAATGCATGACCTAGCTCAGAGTAGTGATAGCATTTATTTGGTTTTATCTTGGACAGGTGTTTTCATATCTGTAATCTGGTTAGGTGATCAGGAGCCCTGCTATTATTTCCTTTGTCTAGTGGATGTAGGAGCAGTTGTAGGAATTGCCTGAGGTCGTAGAGCTGGGGGGGGGGAGAAATAGATCTTCTGATCTTGCCTCATTTTGGTGGCTGATGGGATGCAGAGGTTGCTCAATGTTTCCCTTCGCTAAGGATTGAGGCCGGTTGGCTTTGTGCTTTTATCATTCTCTGTCACAGCTCCCCCCATTACAGAAGGGAATCCAGGGCTTAAACAGGCAGAAGGATCAAAGCAGTAGACACAGGGATAATAGGGCAGGTTGCAAAAATAAAAATAATACCACTAGTGTTTTATTTTTATTTTTTTAAACATCTTTATTGGAGTATAATTGCTTTACAATGGTGTGTTAGTTTCTGCTTTATAACAAAGTGAATCAGCTATACACATACATATATCCCCATATCTCCTCCCTCTTGCGTCTCCCTCCCTCCCACCCTCCCTATCCCACCCCTCTAGGTGGTCACAAAGCACCGAGCTGATCTCCCTGTGCTGTGTGTCCACTAGTGTTTTAAAATGATGATAGTAATAATAACAGGAGTAACTATCATTTGGGGGTTACTGTATTCCAGGTACTTATCCATTAAATCTTCAACAAAACACCCTGAGGCAGTTACTTCATTGATCTCCAGTCTTCAGATGAGGAAACTGAAGCCAGGGGTTACATTTCTTGGTCAGCAGTCACACAGCTGGGATTGGAGGAGCCAGATGTAGACTCTGAGCTTCCCCCACCCCCAATCCCACCGGCCTACAGGAGATGCTTAGTTAGTGATTGCTTTCTTTCTTTTTTTAAAATTTATTTATTTACTTTGGCTGCACCAGGTCTTAGTTGTGGCATTCGGGAACTTTTAGTTGCGGCATGCGTGCGGATCTAGTTCCCCGACCAGGGATCCACCTGGGCCCCCTGCATTGGGAGTGCGGAGTCTTACCCACTGGACCACCAGGGAAGTCCCTAGTTAGTGATTGCTAATATTTTTTTCCTGAAGAATTTTTTTCTCCCAAGAAAAGTGGGTTTACTGGGGAAGAGTCAAGGGGAGAAGAATTGAGAGGTGGGCAGGCCACGAAGGAGGTGGAAAGCTAGTGCCAGTTTCTGCTCACTTGGCTTGTTTTGTAACCTAAGCGGAACTTTACTCTTTCTGTGTCCAAACCTAACCCCTGCCCCCGAGGAAGAAAAAAAAAAAGGAACAGTTATGAGTTTATAATGTATTATAACATAATGCTATTATGTTATAAAGGGAAATAGGGGGCTTCCTTGGTGGCGCAGTGGTTGAGAGTCCGCCTGCCGATGCAGGGGACACGGGTTTGTGCCCTGGTCCGGGAGGATCCCACATGCCGCGGAGCAGCTGGGCCCGTGAGCCATGGCCGCTGAGCCTGCGTGTCCAGTGCCTGTGCTCCGCAACAGGAGAGGCCACAGCAGTGAGAGGCCCGCGTACCGCAAAAAAAAAAAAAAAAAAAAAAAGGAAATAGGAAATAGACGGTGTTTCCAAACCAGCTTTGGACTCTGGAACCTGGAAATGTATGTGTGCATTTTTTTTTTTTTTTTTTGTGGCCGCACTGAGCATCTTGTGGGATCTTAGTTCCCTGATCAGGGATGGAACCTGGGCCCCTGCAGTGGAAGTGTGGAGTCCTAACCACTGGGCTGCCACGGAAGTCCCTATATGTGCATATTTATATGTATGAAACTGAACCCAGTTTCTTTTCCTTCACTCAGTGAACGTTTACTGAGTAACTTTTTAAGAAATTAATTTATTTAATTTAATTTATTTATTTTTGGCTGTGTTGGGTTTTCGTTGCTGCGTGTGGGCCTTTCTCTGGTTGCGGCGAGCAGGGGCCACTCTTCGTTTGCTGTGCTCAGGTTTCTCATTGCGGTGGCTTTTCGTGGAGCACGGGCTCTAGGCGTGTGGGCTTCAGTAGTTGTGGCACACGGGCTCAGTAGTTGTGGCTCACGGGTTTCAGTAGTTGTGGCACACAGGCTTCAGTAGTTGTGGCACATGGGCTTCAGTAGTTGTGGCACGTGGGCTCAGTAGTTGTGGCTCACAGGCTCTAGAGCGCAGGCTCAGTAGTTGTGGCGCACGGGCTTAGTTGCTCCGTGGCATGTGGGATCTTCCCAGACCAGGGCTCGATCCTGTGTCCCCTGCATCGGTAGGCGGATTCTTAACCACTGTGCTGCCAGGGAAGTCCCTTATTGAGTAACTTTAATATATCAGGTGCAAAACCTGCTTTTCATCCTCTTGCCCTATCTCAGATGATAGTTAACCGCATAGAAACCTCTCAAATCATAGTCCATTTTTCTTCTTCCTCATGTGCACAGACTTCTGTGAATTCCACCCTGGAAGTGTCCCCTGAATGGCACCTCCTCTCACCTTTCCCGGCAAGAATTCATCTCTCTGTGTTTCAGGAGCGTTCGTTCATAATCCCTAATTCTCTGGGTGTACTTGTCACGTGATGGTGTGTATCCTGTGTCACAGTTATTTCCCACAGTTGCCTCCCTGAAGGCCGGGATTGGTCTTGTTCACGCCCCTACCTCCTTGCCCTCCGTAAGTGCTTGGCATTCAGCAGATGTTTGCTGAACTTTGTGGACTTGAATTTTATGGTTAAGTCATCCTGAGTGTCCTTATTGTCCCAGCACTTAGCACACACTGACCCAGCGTGGGAACTGGGGAGGTGGCTCCCGCGGCCCCTTCCCCTTGAATAAAGCAACAAATTTTCAACAAGTTAGGGAATTTGATTCTCTAAAAGGAGTCTGGGACTTCCCTGGTGGGAAGTCCCGGACTCCCTGGGACTTTGTCCCAGGACAAATTTGATTTTTTAAATATGTGCGCTTTAGAAGTGACTTAGAAGCACTGTTTTCATATGAAGTGTCCTCTAAGCGTGTCCCAGATATGAAGGCAGCAGGTGCTGAAGGCTCACTCTGCTAGGGAAGGGGTCCTTCTCTTTCTCACATTTTCTCTTGGGAGTTTGGAGACCACTAGGCTTGGCCCAGTCAGGGATGCAGGTCTGGACTCCCGGTTCACAGACACAAGGGACCGAGAGTAACCACGGTGAGTAGCAGCTCTGAGGGGTTCCCCTTGAGGTCGCTCTGAAGGTCAGGCTGCTGGGAGAAAATATTAGGGAGCCTGGCAGCTGTTAGCCAGTTACCATCAACATGCTTAAATCAGGAATGATTTATACAACTGAACATACGGTCTTTTTGTGTGTGTGTGTGCTGCTGCTTTTTATTTTGTTTCTGATTTTTTTTAATATAAGTTTATTTATTTATTCATTTTTGGCTGCATTGGGTCTTTGTTGCTGCATGCGGGCTTTCTCTAGTTGCGGCGAGTGGGGGCTACTCTTCGTTGCGGTGCACGGGCTTCTCATTGCGGTGGCTTCTCTTGTTGCGGAGCACGGGCTCTAGGCATGTAGGCTCAGTAGTTGTGGCTCACTAGCTCTAGAGCGCAGGCTCAGTAGTTGTGGCGCCCAGGCTTAGTTGCTCCGCGGCATGTGGGATCTTCTTCCTGGACCAAGGCTTGAACCCGTGTCCCCTGCGCTGGCAGGCGGATTCTTAACCACTGCGCCACCAGGGAAGTCCCTGATTTCTTCTTCTTGTTTTTTTTTTTTTGCGGTACGCGGGCCTCTCACTGTTGTGGCCTCTCCCGTTGCGGAGCACAGGCTCCGGACACGCAGGCTCAGCGGCCATGGCTCACGGGCCCAGCCGCTCCGCGGCATGTGGGATCTTCCCGGACCGGGGCACGAACCCGTGTCCCCTGCATCGGCAGGCGGACTCTCAACCACTGCGCCACCAGGGAAGCCCCTCTTCTTCCTTTTGATTGTACTGTCTCTTCTCTCCAATGCCATTGTCTCCAGTTTTTTTTGTGTGTGTGTGACCACACCGTGTGGCATGTGGTATTTTAGTTCCCCAACCAGGAATCCAACCTGTGGCCCCTGCAGTGGAAGCATAGAGTCTTAACCACTGGACCGCCAGGGAAGTCCATGTCTCCAATTTTTTTCTAGAATGTTCCTGCAGCTGGCCATGGCATATTGCCAGAAATCTCGAGATCCACTTCAGAATGAGAAAGGTTGGGGGAAATAGCATGCTAGTGAAGTCGCTTGGGTGCAGTCATTGTGAACTCCTACAGCTTTTTATTCAGACAGAGAGAACTGTCAGGAGAGCCAGAGGGCAGCAGTGTGGTGTAGAGACGAGTGCCAGGAGTTCTGGCTTCCCCATCCAGGTGTCCCAGGACTGGCACCATCTGCACGTGAGCCCCCTTCCATGACAGGAAAATGGGGTAATCCTTGTCCTGCCTACACTCCGTCTGGGAATTTTGGTTTCCGTTCTGTTTCTTGGGGTGAAATGGTGTCATGGTGTGATCGGCTGATCTGTCGTTTATCCCAGGGTTGTGTACTAGAGATAGAGGCTGAAGAGGCGGTGGGTCTTAGTGTCCAGGGAAGATGGGTGGAGCGTGTAGGGTGAGACAATTGGGGCTTTTTTTTTTTTCTCAGCTTAGTCTCTTTTGCTGTTTGGCCGGAGAAAGCAGTTCAGCAGGGTTCCTGTCCAGGCCTGAGCATGAATCTTGGGGACCCTGCGTATTTCTGGCACCTGGTAGAATACAGCCCTGGCTTCTGACCCAGCACAGGCATTCCCCATAAAACACTATTCCACCCTGGAATAGGTTTGTTGCAGGCCCTAAGTGTGGGTTCAGAAGGGACTCTGGGACTTCCCTGGCGGTCCAGTGGTTAAGACTCTGCGCTTCCAGTGCAGGGGCATGGGTTCGATCCCTGGTCAGGGGATGAAGATCCCACATTCTGTGCAGTGCAGCCAAAAACCAAAGAAAATTAAAAAAAAAAAGGGGGGGGGCTCTGTTCTGAGGCCACGGTCCTGCTGGCACAGGGCGTTGTGAGTCGCCGGGTCGTGTTCAGAGACGACCCTGCCTCAACCACTGTCTCCTTTCCACTCCCACCCCCTCCTTGATTCCCACCAGCTGCAATGATGCAGCTTTTCTGAGCAGCATCACCCCCGCTGGCCTCAGGTGCGCGGTGACCACAGAATTTTTTTAAGCGATTCTCGAAATGACACATCCCTTGGAGCTCTGAGTCTCATTTATCACTGTGTACTAGCTTCTCGTTGCTGTTGTAACAAATTACCGCAGACTCAGTGGCTTAGAATAGTACACATTTAGTATCCAACAGTTCCTGGAGGGCAGAAATCCAAAGTGGGTCTCTCTGGGCTTAAAATCAAGGTGTGGGCAGGCCTGCGTCCCTTCCAGTGGCTCTAGGGGAGAATCAGTTCCTTGCCTTTCCCAGCTTCTAGTGGCCGCCTGCATTCCTTGGCTCATGACCGCCCCCCCCCCCCCCCCCCGCCTCCAGCCAGCATCCCAGTCACTCCAGCCTCTGCTTTCATTGTCCCATCTCCTTCTCTGCCCCTCCTGTCTCCGTCTTTCCCTTACAAGGACCCTGCGATGACATTAGCCCCCCTGGATCATCCAGGGCAGCCCCCCACCTCACGATCCTTCGCTTAATCTCACCTGCAGAGTCCGTTTTGCCACGTGAGGAAACATATTCACAGGTCCCGGGGATTAGGATGTGCTCGGCTTTGGGGGGCTGTCATTCTGCCTCCCACGCACTGGCCGTCTCCTCCCCTGTGTTACACGGAGACCCTGAGCACGGTCAGGCCCACCCCAAGCTTAGAGTCTTACAGGAGTTTCCCATGGGAACAACTCAAGGCAGAATCAAACAAGCAGTTTCATAGAGGGACACAAATCATTATGGAAGTTCAGCAGATTCACCAGTGCCCCTCCTCCCAGACATCACTGTCAAGACAAGAACTTACCAGTCACTCAGTGATAATAAATGCCATTCACTTGCTCATCATTGCTAATTCTTAGAGAACTTCCCATCAAAACTACAATGAGGGGGCTTCCCTAGTGGCGCAGTGGGTGAGAGTCCGCCTGCCGATGCAGGGGACACGGGTTCGTGCCCTGGTCCGGGAAGATCCCACATGCTGCGGAGCGGCTGGGCCCGTGAGCCATGGCCTCTGAGCCTGCGCTTCCGGAGCCTGTGCTCCGCAACGGGAGAGGCCACAACGGTGAGAGGCCCGCGTACCGCCAAAAAAAAAAAAAAAAAAAACACTACAATGAGGTACCACCTCACACCGGTCAGAATGGCCATCATTAAGAAGTCTACGAATAATAAATGCTAGAGAGCGTATGGAGAAAAGGGAACCCTCCTACACTGTTGGTGGGAATGTAAATCGGTGAAGTCACTATGGAGAACAGTATGGAGGTTCCTTAAAAAACTAAAAATAGAGCTACCATGTGATCCAGCAATCCCACTCCTGGGCATATACCCAGACAAAACTATAATTTGAAAAGTTACATGTACCTCTGTGTTCATAGCAGCACTATTTACAATAGCCAAGACACGGAAACAACCTAAATGTCCACCGACCGATGAACAGATAAAGAAGATGTGGTACATATATACAATGGAATACTACTCAGCCATTAAAAAGAATGAAATAATGCCGTTTGCAGCAACATGGATGGACCTAGAGATTATCATACTAAGCGAAGTAAGTCAGAGGAAGACAAATACCATGTGTTATCACTTATATGTGGAATCTAAAATACAACACACATGAAGCTATCTACAAAACAGAAATAGACTTACAGAAGTAGAGAACAACAGACTTGTGGTTGCCAAGGGGAGGGAAGGATTGGGAGTTTGGAATTAGTATATCCAAACTATTATATATAGGATGGATAAACAATAAGGTCCTATTGTATAGCACAGGGAACTATATTCAACATCCTGTGATAAACCATAATGGAAAAGAATATGAAAAAGACTATATAGATGTATAATGGAGTCACTTTGCTGTATAGCAGAAATTAACACAACATTGTAAATCAGCTATACTTCAATTAAATTTTTTTTTTTTTTTTTTTTTTTCCGTACGCGGGCCTCTCACTGTTGTGGCCTCTCCCGTTGCGGAGCACAGGCTCCGGATGCGCAGGCTCAGCGGCCATGGCTCACGGGCCCAGCCGCTCCGCGGCATATGGGATCCTCCCAGACCGGGGCACGAACCCGTATCCCCTGCATCGGCAGGCGGACTCTCAATCACTGCGCCACCAGGGAGGCCCCAATTAAATTTTTTAAACAGTGCCATTCACCACCGATCACTCACCTCGCGCCAGGTACTGGGCTCAGCATTTTATATATATATTGTCTCAGTTAGTCCTTAAAACAGTTCTATGAAGTAAGTACTATTTGGGGAAGGGGGAATCAAACTTTTATAATCACAGAAGTAATACTAATTATAGACAAATGAGAAAATATGGCAGACATTCTTACTGATGTTCATTGAAGTCAGCATAGTCTAAGAACACAGTTACAGGAATCAAATGATATAAAATGATTTTCTTTTTATGTATTTATTTATTTATATTTTATTTTTGGCTGCGTTGTGTCCTCATTGCTGCACGCAGGCTTCTCTCTAGTTGCGGCGAGCGGGGGCTACTCTTCGTTGAGGTGCGCAGGCTTCTCATTGCGGTGGCTTCTCTTGTTGTGGAGCACGGCTCTAGGCGTGTGGGCTTCAGTAGTTGCAGCACGTGGGCTCAGTAGTTGTGGCTCGTGGGCTCCAGCGCACAGGCTCAGTAGTTGTGGTGCACGGGCTTAGTTGCTCTGCGGCATGTGGGATCTTCCTGGACCAGGGATTGAACCCGTGTCCCCTGCATTGGCAGGCGGATTCTTTTTTTTTCTTTTTTATAAATTTATTTATTTATTTATTTTTGGCTATGTTGGGTCTTCGTTGCTGCGCGCAGGCTTTCTCTGATTGCGGCGAGCAGGAGCTACTCTTTGTTGTGGTTCGCGGGCTTCTCATTGCGGTGGCTTCTCTTGTTGTGGAGCACAGGCTCTAGGCACATGGACTTCAGTAGTTGCAGCACGTGGGCTCAGTAGTTGTGGCTCGTGGGCTCTAGAGCGCAGGCTCAGGAGTTGTGGCACACTGGACTTAGTTGGTCCGCAGCATGTGAGATCTTCCCGGACCAGGGCTCGAACCCATGTCCCCTGCATTGGCAGGCGGATTCTTAACCACTGCACCACAGGGAAGTCCTAAAATGATTTTCTAATGAAAAGCAACAGTCCCTCTTCTACCCCAGCCTGCTGCATAGAGGCCATTGGTTTTAGTTGTTTCTTCTCAAAGCTACGCAGGTTCTGTTGTGGTCCCTGTTTCCCAGGTGGGGAGCAGGCTGACAGAGGGTAAGGAATCTGTCCTAGGAACCTGCTGAAGGGTCTGAGCTGGTTGAGGTCCTGGAGTCAGTGCTGGGTTTCAGTCCCAGCCCCACCACTTACAAGCTCTGCCCCGAACTGGTTGCTTCACCTCCCTGAGCTCCGGTTTCCTCACCTGTGACATGAGGTTGACTCAGCATTGTCCTCACAGAGCTTCGGTGAGACTCAAATTGAAGAGTACACATAAAGCATTTTTCAGCGTTGGGCATTGATAATTAACGATGACCACCACTGGTATTCCAGGTCAAAAATTCCAAGCTTCTTCCCCTTTATTCATTCTTTCACTGGCATTGGAATATAGCAGTGGACAAAACCGCACTGTCTCTGCCCTCGTGGTCACGGAGAAAGACCTGACTCCCTGTCAAGGCCTGTGGGGCAGAACGGCAGGGGCCGTGAATAGGTGTGAGATTACAGCTGCACAAGCACCACTAAGGAGAGGCCCAGACGCTGCAGGAGGGTGTGATTGAAGGGTTGGACTCAGTGAGGTCAGAGACGGCCATGCAGCAGAAGTGATGCTCGAGCTGAGCCCCAAGGACGGGAGGAGACAATAGCTAGTTGATAAAGGGCGGCACTGACAGGACACAGCACGTGCAAAGGCCCTGTGCTGGGGAGGGGAGGTGTGGTGCGTGTAAGGGACTGAAAGACGGTCTGTGTGGCACCGTGCTGCCCTGCTCTGCTCCCTACCTCAGAGGCCCCCAAAGCCTTCCTGTGCCTTCTGCCTGCTCACTGGTTGTGTCTGTAGACACAGGGTAGAGTTGGGGAAGAATTGGGGGACAGGACGGCTTGAATGAATGGCGCTGTCTTGCAGACTCAGCCTCGGGGGTCCCGGGGTAGGTGGATGTGGCCACATGACCTGAGTTTCTGCAGGCACTGGCTCAGGGGCAGGAGGGTTGGGGGTGGAGAAGGGTGGGCACCGTCCCCCGGCAGCTGCCCTTGCCGTGACATCCTTCCCTGGGGCCAGGTGAAGAAGATGGGTGAGCTGGGGCTCATGGCCATGGATGTGCCCGAGGAGTTTGGCGGTGCCGGCCTCGATTACCTGGCCTACGCCATCGCCATGGAGGAGATCAGCCGGGGCTGCGCCTCCACTGGAGTCATCATGAGCGTCAACAACGTGAGTCTCGCGCCTGGGCCCTGGATACACCGGTGAAGGGGAAGCTCCTGTGGGTAGGCAGGCCCTCTGCCACACAGCCCCACATCCGGGGCACAGCCCGGCCTTGGCTCCCTGCCCCTGACCGCCTCTGCACCTGTCCCTTGCGTGGGCCTCTAGAGAGAGGAGGCCTGGGGGTGGGTACGCGGGCGGGCAGGTGTTCTGGGCTGGAAGGCCTCCGACTGCTCTGCACTGTCCCCCCAGTCCCTCTACTTGGGGCCTATCCTGAAGTTTGGCTCCAAGGAGCAGAAGAAGCAGTGGGTCACTCCTTTCACCAGCGGCGACAAAATTGGCTGCTTTGCCCTCAGTGAACCAGGTATCACCATGGGACAGTGGTCTGCCCCTGTCCCCTCCCCTCAGAATCGGGGTGACAGACTCAGGCTGGGGCCGCTGCTGAGCTGGGTCAGCTGCTCGTTGCCTCCCGGGGCAGGAGGGCAGGAGTGAGGGCCTGAGGTGGAGCTCTGGCTGCTGGGATCGCCACAGAGCCCGGGCTCGCCTCGGCTGAGCTGGGAGGGAGGGACTTGGGCCCTGGGGTCCCTTTGGCTTGAAGACACCCAGCTGTCACATCCCCCCCATCCCCCCACCCCGAGAGCTGTGGGAGCCGGTGCGGCCCTCGAGCCTTCTCTCAGGAGCCAGACCCTGATCCCTTGGACCCGGGTCTGGCTCACCAGCCAGGGGTGAGGCCGGGTTCCGGGTGAGTTGGTGGCGGTGCCCTCGGAGGGTGGAGGCGGTGGACTCTGAGTCTGCGTGTGGGGCAGGGAACGGCAGCGACGCGGGGGCCGCCGCCACCACTGCCTGGGCAGACGGTGACTCGTGGGTCCTGAGTGGCACCAAAGCCTGGATCACCAACTCCTGGGAGGCCTCGGCCGCTGTGGTCTTCGCCAGCACGGACAGATCCTTGCAGAACAAGGTGGGGACCCCGAAGGGAGGTCAGTGAGATGTTCAGTTTCTAGATCCAAACCTCCTTGGTCCGATGGAGCTGTTCTTGCTCTGGGGCACTTGCCGCTGTCCTTGTCCCTCTCCCTCCCCGGGCAGCGCCTTCCCCGGAGGAGCCGGCAGAGGGCGTCACCGCGAGGTTCTGAGGGAGGTGGAGGGAAGGGACCGGAGCTGGTGGCTGTGGTGGTTTGTGTGAGGGGCGTGGCCTCGAGCTGGTGAAAAAGTCACTGGGCGCGTCTGGCCTCCAGGGCATCAGTGCCTTCCTGGTTCCCATGCCAACGCCTGGGCTCACGCTAGGGAAGAAGGAAGACAAGCTGGGCATCCGGGCCTCATCCACTGCCAACCTCATCTTCGAGGACTGTCGCATCCCCAAGGACAACCTTCTGGGGGAACCGGGGATGGGCTTCAAGATTGCCATGGTGAGCCCAGCTGCGGGGGCGGGGGCCCTGGGGCCTGGCTGGCCGGCCACTGACAGGGCTGTCCTCACAGCAAACCCTGGACATGGGCCGCGTCGGCATCGCCTCCCAGGCCCTGGGCATCGCCCAGGCTGCCCTCGACTGTGCTGTGAACTACGCCGAGAACCGCACGGCCTTCGGGGCGCCCCTCACCAAGCTGCAGGTCATCCAGGTAACGAGGCACGGTGCCGCGGAGGGAGAGAGTTGTGGCCTTTCCGCTCTGCCTCCCAGATGGCTTTCACCTGCTCCCGAGTCCTCTGCCCTCCTCCCTCCTGTCTTGCAGGGAGAGGGGAGGGAGGGCAGACACCGACTGCTGGGGTGGGACTGGGTTGTTGCAGTTCAAGTTGGCGGACATGGCCCTGGCCCTGGAGAGTGCCCGGCTGCTGACCTGGCGTGCTGCGGTGCTGAAGGATAACAAGAGGCCTTTCATCAAGGTGCCCGTGGGGCTGGGGTCTCCCTGGGCACGGCCCAGAGCTTTCGTGGTGGAGGGACTGAGGGAAACCTCTGGGCGGGGTCCCAGTTCCTTGGGCCCGTGGGTTTATTGCTACAAGGGGTGGCTCCCCCAGGCCCACCGTGCTGAGGGCCATGTGCAGGGTGCTCCGCCCAAGGTCGAGTTTCTGACGCCACCATCCCCTGTGGTTAGGAGGCGGCAATGGCCAAGCTGGCTGCATCGGAGGCCGCAACTGCCATTACCCACCAGGTGAGTGCCCCCGGTGCCTGGGCGAGGGAGGTCCCAAGGGTTGAGTAGCAGCGAGTGTGCCGGCTGCCCCTCCCCCGGCTGATCCTGTCCTGTTTTTCCCCTCGAGTGGGGGTCTTCTCCTCCTGAGCCCCTGCTTTCCGCCTTAGGCCATGCAGATCCTGGGTGGCATGGGCTACGTGACAGAGATGCCAGCCGAGCGGCACTACCGTGACGCTCGCATCACTGAGATTTATGAAGGCACCAGTGAGATCCAGAGGCTGGTGATCGCCGGGCACCTGCTCAGGAGCTACCGGAGCTGAACCCTCGGTAGGGCCAACAGTGCCCGCCGGGATCCGGGCTGGCCTGAGGACCAGGGGAAAGTGGGCAGGAGCCACGTGGCCTTCCCCCTGACTCCCTGTCAAGGCCTGTGGGGCAGAACGGCAGGGGCCACGCCTCCTCTCGCCAGGGTCCCCAGACCCAGTCTTCTGGGTGGACCTGCCGCCCTCAGCTCTATCCGCCCCAGACTAAGCTGCCTGGGAGAAAGGAAAAGCGGGGCTGTGGTCTGAGGATGCCCGTCCTCAGCTCAGGTTCTTGGCTTTGTTCCCTCTCCACCACCGACTGTGCCTTATTCTCTTCATCTGGAGGCTGGGCCGTGGGAAGGGAGAAATTACCACTTGAGGACTCCCCAGTTCTCTTCTGTGGGTCCTGGCGCTTAGCGTGAGACCCGGTGTCTACTCTTTCCTCTGAGGTCAGGAGTCTGGAGGAGTGGGGTGCGGTGGGGGCCGCCGGAATGACCAGGCCTCAAAGCAGAAGTGGCGTTCTCTCTGGCCCTGTAGCCTTGGGGCTGGGTCATTGTGGAAGCTGCCCTGCGTCCCATTAACCTGTTCTTTGTGAAGTATAAATGAGTGCAGGTGGGTGGTCTGATTCGTGCTGTGGGATGATCACCTGTGGGAACTAAGTAATAAAGCATACCTGTTCCCTGACCCTCATGTCCTTGCTTGGGTGCTGCTGGGGAGGGAAAGATGGTCCTTTAATCTGCTCTCTTGCAAACCCCCCACTCTGTGTGAGTGAGAGAGAGAGAGAGGGAGGGAGAGAGAGAGAGAGAGGGACGGGGGGGGGGAGAGAGAGAGAGACAGAGACAGTGTGTGTGTGTGTGTGTGTGTGTGTGTGTGAGAGAGAGAGAGAGAGAGGGAGAGAGAGAGGGAGAGAGGGAAAGAGAGAGAGAGGGAGATTGAGATTATGTGAAGCCAGCTGCAGCGGGAGGGTCCATTTCCACCCTGGGAGAGCTCCAGCACGAAGCAGGGTTGATGCAGTTCAGGAGAATAAGTGCTTGGGTGTCTAGGAGACCGACTGCTGAGCAGGGAAGGCCAGCCAGGTTAGGGCCGCGGGCGGGCAGGTGAGTGAGTGCCAGCCTCAGGGCAGGAGGAAGGAGGATGCAGAGGGGCTGGGGGGAGAGGAGAGGGGAAGGAGCAAAGCCAAGGAGACGGAGACTTTGAAAGCTTCTGTTTTGCTTACTATCTGTTCACCGAGGGCCAGCACTGAGCCTGTAGTGAGAGGGTCCTGTATGGAACCGAACTCAGGTCCACTCGCCCGAGGTGCAGCAAAGCCAGTCAGCTGACAGCAGGTTGTGGTGAAGGAACGTAAGTGTTTATTGAAGGCCCCAAGCAACGGAGTGGAGACAAGCCTCAGATCCCCTCCAGGTGGTGCTGGAGTTGGGGGTTTCTTAAGGGGAGAACAGAGAGGCTGAGATTAATCATTTCTGTGATTAATGGTAGTTCCGGGAGTCAGGACGTCTCTGGTTTAGGGTTCTCTGGCCGGATGGCCCATGGCTCAGGGGTCCGTGAACTCATCTTGCCCTGGAGAAACACCCTGAGTTTGTGTGGTAATGGCATCTGTGATGGCAATTTTAGCACATTAACAGTGTTATTGACAACAGCAGTTGTAGTCATCTGACGCTGGTTGATTAGCGTTCAGTTAGCACAGGACTGAGGCCAGAGGGTATAAGAAAGGGGATGAAGTTTTGGTTAGAGATTAATCACCAGCTCAGCGAGGGAGCTGGTTTAAGGAGGACTCGGTTTGGGTCCTAGTGCTGCGGGGCCGGCTTTGGGCCGACGTGCCTCTGCGCGGGGAGCCCATGCTGTTAACCGCTGTGGCGCGGTGTGGAGAGCGGAGCTTCTGGGGGAGAAACGGAACAGAGGGGTGAGGGCGGCGGGAAGAGCCCGCAGACAGTTTCAGAAGAGGTGCGGACAGCCCTCCGCAGAGCGGGAAGGGCCGGGAAGCTGACCTGCCACTGCTGTGAGGTCTCTGGAGGGAAGAGGGGACGGGAACCTGACCAGCTGGAGCCACCATCAAGTGGGCGCCCAACCACGCGGGCTCTCGCGGCGCGCGGGTTCACGTGCAGGGGTGCGGGTGAGGGGCGCCGCGCGGACGAGGGAGGCAGCCTCCAGCCCCCACCCCCACCCTCCCGCGCCAGCGCCGGCCTCGCACTGGGCTCGCGGGCAGCGCCCCGGCGCCCGAGCAAAGACTCCCTTGCCAGCGGCTCTCCGGGCGCACACGCCTCCACGGGCCGCTGTTGGCGGGGCGGGCCTCTCGGGTCTGGGCACCTGGCCCAGGTGTGCGGGGTGGAGGAGCCGGGCCCCGCAGGGCCGACAGGCGCAGCTGCGGCCCGCTTTCCCCCACTGCGCAGGCGGGCGGGGCGCGAGGGGCAACAGGAGAGGGATCCCGCTAACGAGACGCAGAGACCGCTTCCGTGCCGCCCTGCGGTCTGGTGGACTGCGCTGCCTCCTTCTCCGGGTAAGCAGCTAGCTCACACCTCTGCGGGGCCCTGGGCTCGGGTGCAAGCCGAGGGTGCGGGGAGCAGGCTGGGATTCCAGGCTTCTCCCCCGGAGCAGTCACGGTTGACCCGTCCCACGTGGGAGGCAGGCGAAGGGCAGCCTCTCCCTGAGTCGCTGACCCCACGAACAGGGGCAGCGGCGTTCAGATGGCTCCACGACGCCTCCAGCGAGGTAGCCCTGGCTGCTGGCCCAGGTGAGGGTGAGGGGACAGGCAAGTGGTTGAAGCTGTCTCTGGACCTTTCCTCTAGGCAGTGGGGGACGGGGAGAGGGAGGGAGCTTTGAGGCTCAGAGGAGCCCGACCCCCAATCCCAGGTTGGGACGCCAGGCTGGGAACCCAGCTCTCCTGCTCCGGACTCTGGCCCCTCCTGTCTTGGTCGGGCCAGTCTGCCCTACCTGTTGAAAAGCCTCTGGGCCTTGAAGGGCCAGGCGGCCAGCTAGGGCCACAGCGCTTCTTCAGGGCAAAGGGCTGGGCCATCAGAGCCTGCCCGGCCAGGGAACAGGCAGGCCTGTTTTCCCAGCTGCCGCCCCAGCTGGGCGTCTGCTTAGATGAGTCTGGGAAGAACCTCAGCCTTGAGGTCAGAGAGGGCCATACTGTCTTCCATTTCCGCTAAGGTCCAGTCTGTGCGCTCCAGGTCTTCCGGATGCTCTCATGGGTTGGGGGTCTCCCTGTCCTGTGGGGGGACAGGAGGTGTGGGGAGAGTCAACCACCAACCCTTTGGCTTGGACGGGGAGCAGGCCTTCCTTAGTGGAAGCTTCTCCAGCTCGGAACTGAATGCTGAACTCTGCCCTGGGTCCCCTTGAACTGGAACTATGCAAGGAGATCGCAGACGTCATGTCGCTTTGTGCCCAGTGTGTGTTTCCTACGAATAAGGACAGTCACATTCACTTACACATCAGGGGGACAGTTACCAAAGTTGGGAAGCTTAACCATGGTCTGCAGACCTCACTCATGATTTGCCAGTCCTCTCAGTGCCCTTCACGGTGGTTTAAGGTCCAGGATCACACGTTGCATTTAGCTGAGGGGTCTCTTGTTTCTTTCATTCTAGGACGGTTTCACATAATGAATTTGTTTATGGTGATATTGGCAGTTTTAAAGTGGCTGGTTAATTTTGTAGACTGTCCCTCTGTCCAGATTAGTCTGATGGTTTCTCTAATAAAATGCGTGGTGTGTATTTTTGGGCAGTGATAGTGTACTGAAGTCCCTATTTTATACCTGACTTCGACTATTAGTGTTTTATCTTTTTCTTAATTAAGATGAGGTTTATCATCTTTCTAAAATACCAATTTTTAAAAAAAATTTATTTTATTTATTTTTGGCTGTGTTGGGTCTTCGTTGCTGCGCACGGGCTTTCTCTAGTTGCGGTGAGCGGGGGCTACTCTTCGTTGCTGTGCGCAGGCTTCTCATTGCGGTGGCTTCTCGTTGCAGAGCATGGGCTCTAGGCACAAGGGCTTCAGTAGTTGTAGCTCGAGGGCTCTAGAGCAAAGCTCAGTAGTTGTGGCGCACGGGCTTAGTTGCTCCGCGGCATGTGGGACCTTCCCGGATCAGGGCTCGAACCCGTGTCCTGTGCATTGGCAGGCGGATTCTTAACCACTGCGCCACCAGGGAAGCCCTAAAATACCAATTTTTGACTATTGACATTCAGTATTGTGGTTTTTAAATTAATTTTATAGTTTCCTTCTAATTTTTTTGGATTTAATTTGCTGTTTTTTTCCCCCCAGCTTCCTGGGATGAATGTTCATTGGTTTTTTCAGTCTTTTTTCTAAGGAATGAATTTAAAGTTACGCATTTCTCTCTAAGCATGGTTTTAGCTTCATTTCGTAGATTTCAGTAGATTGTATTTTCATTATTACTCAGTTTCCTGAGTTCCATTATGCTTTCTCCTTTGACTTATCAGTTGTTTCAAAGAGTATTATTTTATTTATTTTTGGCTGCATTGGGTCTTTGTTGCTGTGCACGGGTTTTCTCTAGTTGCAGTGAGCAGGGTCTCCTCTTCGTTGTGGAGCGCAGGCTTCTCATTGCGGTGGCTTCTCTTGTTGCAGAGCATGGGCTCTAGGCGCGCGGGCTCAGTAGTTGTGGAATGTGGGCTCAGTAGTTGTGGCTCATGGGCTCTAGAGTGCAGGCTCAGTAGTTGTGGCGCACGGGCTTAGTTGCTCCGCGGCATGTGGGATCTTTCCGGACCAGGGCTCGAACCCGTGTCCGTTTCATTGGCGGGCAGATTCTTAACCACTGCGCCACCAGGGAAGTCCCGAAAGAGTAGTATTTTATTAAGACGAGGTTTCCACAGTATTTTTTGTTATTGATTTTTAAAAAAATAGTGGTGAGATACACATAAAATTTACCATTTTAGATTGGCACAGCACTGTAAATCAACTGTACTTCAATAAGAAAAGTTATTTTAAAAAAAGATGAACTATCCTGTGCGTGATGGCAAAGTGAGCTTTCTAAAATGCAGATCTGATCAGTACACCCTCATGTGCACTCTGAATTCCAATTTTAATAAATGACTTGCTCTTCTGCCAAAAAAATTACCATTTTAACCATTTTTCTTAAAAAAAAAAAGTACAATTCAGTGGCATTTAGTACATGTACAGAGTTGTATAACTATCACCGCTATCTAGTTCCTGAACATTTTCATCACCCCAGAAGGTGACTCCATACCCATCGCTATTGATTTTTTTTTTCTCCTTTTTCTTTTTTTTTTTTTTTGGCCATGCTATGGTGTGGCATATGGGATCTTAGTTCCCCGACCAGGGATCGAACCCATGCCCCCTGCAGTGGGAGCGGATCCTTAACCACTGGACCGCCAGGGAAGTCCCCCACCGCTATTGATTTTTGCCTTAATTGCATTGTAGTCTCAGAACATTTTCTGCATTATTTAAATTCTTTGAAATTTGTTGAGATTTGCATCATGACCCCATGTCATTTTCTATAAAAACCGAATACTTTTTAAGAGATTCTTTTTTTCCCTATTGATACACATAGCTCTAGTTCATTTATTTTGATTGCTGTATGGTGTCCCATTGTGTAAATATACTATATTTAGGTAGTTTACAGTTTTTCTCTGTTATAAACCATGGTGCAGTGAACATTCTAGACTGTGTCTCCTTGTTCAAGTGTGAGATCTTCTGAGCATTTAAATAGAAGTGGGCTTGTTGGCCTCAGGCTGTTTGTCGCTTGGGCTTTACAGATATTTGCCAGATCTCCACGGTGATTCCATCAGCACAGCCTCCTAGCAGGGGAGGAGTGTCCATCCCTTGGTACCATCAGATTTGACAATTTTTCTTCAACCTGATTGTGATTTTAACTTGCATCCCTGGTTGCTAGAGGAGTTGCCCATCTTTTCACTGTTTATTGGCCGTTCTGGTTCCTGCTGTGAATTGCCATTTATGTCCTTTGTTTCTTCTATGGGTTATCTTTTCCTTATTGATTTGTAATAGTCCAATGGGTATAGTTTGGATGCTAATCACTTGCCAGCTGTAGAGTTGCAAAAAGACTCATACAGTGTGTGACTTTCACTTTTTAAAGTGGTTTTACATTTTAATGTCCACTTTGAAAATTAAAAAAAAAAAAACTTTCAGAAGTTTTATCTATACGCTGTAAATGTTTCAAATACACTTTTCACGATAAAAAGTGACAGTCCCCTTCTGGGGGGGTAGTTTGGGTACCTCTTTCCGGACCTTTTGCTGTGCATCTGCGAATAGCTCAGTTATGTATTTTTCCCCCACAAATGGGATGAATGCTGTATGTATTATGCGGCCTTTACATCAAGTGACCTCTCTGTACCTCTCCTTAGCAGAAAGATTTCTCCCCCTACACATATATACATACACACACACACACACCCTAGAGTTGCCCAGAACCAGAGAGAGGAAAGGTTGCTCGAGGGCCAGCCAGCTTGTCTACACATATTCCCTTTTTAAAAAGTTGGGGTAAAATATGCATAACACGAAATTTACCATTTTAACCTTTTTTTTTTTTTTTTTTTTTTGCAGTACGCGGGCCTCTCTCACTGTTGTGGCCTCTCCCGTTGCAGAGCACAGGCTCTGGACGCGCAGGCTCAACGGCCATGGCTCACGGGCCCAGCCGCTCCGCGGCACGTGGGATCTTCCCGGACCGGGACACGAACCCGTGTCCCCTGCATCGGCAGGCGGACTCTCAACCACTGCGCCACCAGGGAAGCCCAGTGGGTTCTTTTTTGAAGCCACTGAGTCCGTGGTAATTTGTTACATGGCAGTAGAAGACTAATACAGGATATAGTCTCTCTCTTCCCTTAGCAGGCCCCGTTATGCTGTGATTTAGTTGTAATTAGTGGCCGGGCAGCCAGGAGAGGCGAGGGCAGCTTCTGAGGGGGCTACCTGTTGCCTTGTGGGGAAGAGGCTTCCGAAGCATCTTCCAACACAGCAGCAGTGCCAGCTCCCCTACGGGGCTGAGCCCCCTCTGCGTGCCCAGAGTCTGGGGGTGGAGGGTGTGGAATCCACATCCCTGAGGGCATCCATCCAGATGTCTCAGTTTTGAGGACCTCCTCCTCCTCCCCATGCCCCTCGTTTGCATAACAGATGTGCCTTGGCTGAGCATTCAGTCTCTGGAGCTCTGACTCCTTCAATTAGGGCTTTAGCTTGTCATTCAACTGTGTCTGCTCTTTTGCTGCAGGTGATAAGGGCCTTTTTGTCAGCGACTCAAATTGCAATATGTAAAATGGATCAAATCAACACATTGTCCACCTTAAACTTACACAGTGTTGTATGTCAGTTATATCTCAATTTTTAAAAAAAGATCCTTTTATATCTACTCTAAACAAGGCCCTCAGGTGCCCCCAGTTAGCCATTGACTTCATGTTAACAGCTCAGTTCCTCACTATCTTTCTGCAGGGCATCGGTACAATTATACAATTCTTAATAATACTAATAGTCAACGCTATTTTTTGTAGGCATTGTCCCCTCAGCTTCCACCCCTGATTTTTTCAAATGCCTGCACCGTTATACCCACCACAGCATTTCCCTCCACCGTGATATTCCCCAGGTCACAACTGGTGAGATCTTTAGTAAATGGAGCCCTTGAGTGTGCCAGGATCTATCCATGCCACCTGCCAGCCAGGACTGTATCCTCTTCCCATGCTGGTGGTGGGCAAGACAGTTCCAACTCCCTGTTTTCTCAGATCGCTCCTGGTTCCACTCGTTTTCCTCTGGGTCCTCTGAGAAGCAGAAAACAAGATGGGATTAAACATGGGAGAATTCATTAAGAGCAACGCCTCAGTGATGGGAAATAGGGAGCCGGCAAAGGCTGCGAGAGTCATTGGACCACAAGTGAAGGAGAGGAGGTTGGGTGGAAGCATCCTAGACCTCCGTGCAGTCTAAGGAAACTTCAGCAAAGCCTCCAGGGTCTCCAGCCATCAGGGGAGTCCTATGTTTCCCAGGAATAGGCCTGCTTTAGTGTCCCTGTCGCACTTGGTCATTGACTAGGAGTAATGCGTGGGAGGTGAGGTCTTGGTGCAAACCCTACCATGGATTTTCAGGGAGAGCTGTTGAGGCCTTGGTCAGTCGTGTTCCTGGGTGTGGAGGTCTTAGAGGTGCATTTTCACGGCTCCACGCATCCATCTTCATGTCGATCTGTACTTACTTCCCACAGTGTCATTCTGGAACTTAACATCTTTCCTGGGTTAGATTCCTTGTTTCTTAGATTCTGGCTCTTTTTTTGTTTTATTACCTAGTTTTGGCAGAGTATTTCCTCCAATAATTTCCTGAGAAAAGGGGAACGACAGGCACTTTTCAAAAGACCTTGCAGAAATTCCTTGGAGGTCCAGTGGTTAGGATTCAGCCCTCTCACTGCCAGGGGCCCGGGTTCAATCCCTGGTCGGGGAACTAAGATACCACAAGCCATGTGGCCTGGCCAAAAAAAAAAAAAAAAAAAAAAAAAACCTTGTGTGTCTTAAATATTTTTATTCTATCCTTTATTAAACCCTTAATAGTTTGGCCGGGTGTAGAACCCTAGTTTGGAATTACATTTCTTCAGAATTTTGAAGGCATCAATTGTTTTTTAGCTTCCAGTGCTACCATTTAGAAGTCCAGAGCCATTCTTTATAGGCGACCTGTATTTTCTCTATGAAAGCTTGTAGCATCTTTTCTTTGTTTCCGGTGTTCTGAAATGTTAAGGTGATGTGTGGTCATTTTTGGTGTGGGTGATTTTTTTCTTTTTTTTTTTTAAATTGATGTATATTTGATTGTGTTAGTTTCTGGTGTACAACAAATTGATTCAGTTATACGTATATGTATGTGTGTATATATTCTTTTTCAGATTCTTTTCCATTATAGGTAATTACGAGATATTGAATATAGTTCCCTGTGCTGTACAATAGGTCCTTGTTGTTTGTTTTATATAGTGTGTATCTGTTAATCCCAAACTCCTAATTTATCTGCCCCTCTTCTTTGGTAACCATAAGTTCGTTTTCTGTGTCTGTGAGTCTGCTTCTGTTTTGTAAATAAGTTCATTTGTCATATTTTAGATTCCACATATAAGTGATATCATATGATATTTTTCTCTGACTTAGTACAATATGATAACCTCTAGGTCCATTGATGTTGCTGCAAATAGCATTATTTCATTCTTTATGGCTGAGTAGTATTCGTGTGTGTGTGTGTGTGTGTGTGTGTGTGTGTGTGTGTGTGTGTACACATACACACCATCTTTTTTTTCATCCATTTAGCCGGGTATTTGGTGGGCTCTCTCAATCTGGGGATCCATGTTCTCAATTTCTTGGAAAATTACATTATTTCTTTGATCATTTTAGTCTCTCTTGTTTTCTTTCTAAAATTCCTATTATTATTCCTTCTTGATTTTCTTTTCTCTCCTATTTGTCTCTCTGTCCTACTCTTTGGGGGTCGTCAATTTCATCTTCCTATTTTTGTTCATTTGACAAATATGTATCGAACACCTATTTAAAGCGCTGGAGATACAGCAGTGAATAAGATCCTGCCCTTGCTGTTTTTAGTTTCTAGTTTTCATGTGTATTTCTAGTCATATTGTGCTTTGGTCAGAGAAAGCAATCAGTTGTTTCCACTTTTCAGAATATGAGACTTTGTGAGGGTGAAATTTATGGTCAGTTTCCACCGATATTCCATGAGAAACTAAAAAGGTTTTCTGTGACAGTAAATAGAGATTAATAAGATCGATCTACTAATACTGATGCTTTGATTCAGATTCGTTCATGGTTCTCATGTTTATTGCAGCACCTACTATATTTGAGATACCGTGCACGCCACTGGGGGAGATAGTGGGTGAGCAAACACAGGGTTCCTGTTCTCAGGGTTCTGTATAGGCTGTTGGTGGTGGTAGTGATGGGGGCAGACAGTAATCAAGTAATAGCCCAAATGGGATAAGTACTATGCAGGAAAGGAACAGAGTTCTCTGAGAGCATAAAAAATAGTGGCATCTGAGCTAGACCCGTGGGTCACGGAAGGCCTCCCTGACAAGGTGACAGTTGAGCTGAGATCTGAAGGATGAGTTGGCCTTAGTGAGACCAAGAGCCCAGAGGTGAGCAGTCCAGGTCTAGGAGATGGCTTGGGCAGATAAATGCCCTGTGGTGGGAGAGAAACACAGTCTTTAATGAATGGAAGGACGTCTGGAGGACAGAATGACGGAGCTTGGTGTGAGAGGAGCTGGAGAGGCAGGGAGGGCCATGGTGGGCATGGCCCTGAGGGTCACGTAATGGATTTCTGCCTTATCCTGAGAGCAACAGGAAACCCTTGGCTCATGGACCCAGAGGAGCGGTACGAGAATGTTTCCATTTTGAAAACACCACTCTGGCTGTGATGTGCAGAGCAGGTGATGGTAGGTGGAAGGGAAGGTTTGTCAGGGTGAATTAGGAGGCTCCTGTCATAATCTAGGGGCAGGATGCTAGTATCTTGGATCAGGGTGGAGACAGAGGTGATGGAGAGAAATGGACAGATTCCAAGGGCATTCAGGAGGTTAAATGGACAGGAGTCAGCGATCGATTGACTGGTCATGAGGGTAGAGGGCCTCGTCCAGCTGCATGGATGATGGTGTCATTCGTGCGGAAGAGGGACACCATTGTCGGAGGTGGTGCTGGGGAGAGCACAAGACCTGGCTTAGGCATGATGAACTTTTTTCTTTCTACACCCATTCTCCTCCCCCCTGCCCCCGCCGACTTGTGTTGTCCAGGACTGAAAGACATTATGCAATTCTTCAACCACATTTAAAATTTTTTTATTTATTTAAATTTATTTATTTTTGGCTGCGTTGGGTCTTCGTTGCGCGCGGGCTTTCTCTAGTTGTGGCGAGCAGGGGCTACTCTTTGTTACGTTGAGCGGGCTTCTCGTTGTGGTGGCTTCTCTTGTGGAGCACAGGCTCTAGGTGCGTGGGCTTCAGTGGTTGTGGCTCGTGGGCTCAGTAGTTGTGGCGCACGGGCTTAGTTGCTCCGCGGCATGTGGGATCTTCCCAGACCAGGGCTAGAACCCGTGTCCCCTGTATTGGCAGGCAGAACCACTGTGCCACCAGGGAAGTCCCTTCAACCACATTTTAATGTCTGTCAGTTTCTTGTCTTGCTTTCTCTTACAGTTTGATATGTTTGACAGTAAAGTTTCATAACAATGTCAGATTTTAAGATTTCTATTTTTAATTATTGTAGTAATAACTGAAAATGTTATCATTAAAGATGTGAAATTATGGACGGTCCATATTTATGACCCCCAGCCCCATTCCCCTCTCTGAAAGTAATGCTGGTTCACAGCTTGAGTTGAAATACTGTGTGGATTATGGCCCTCACCCTAATGAAACTTTTGTTGTACTTCATACTTTTTAACAAAATTCAGCGTTGCTGGATATGACTATCACGTCCTTGTTTTCTTTTCTTGTGTATTTATTTGCTTGGTGTATTTTGCTCAAACTTTTACTTTGGAACTGAGTCACAAGTGGTTGGATTTATCTTTTTGGTCAAATATGAACTTTTGCTTCTAATAAATGACTTTATCCCACCTACATTAGTACCAGATTCTTGATCTTAACTTTTCCCTTTTTCATATATCCCCTTTATTAAGGCTTCCATACTGCTTTCTTTGCTCTTCATTTTTTGCCATAATGTCTTCCCCTGGGTAATTTGGAAAATTAAGGCATTTTTAGTTTTTCTCGTTGCTGTCTTTATTTTAATTAATTATTTTTAATTGAAGTATAGTTGATTTACAGCGTTTTAGATGTACAGCCAAGTGATTCACTTATACATACATGTGTATATATACATATCCTTCCGATTCTTTTTCATTATAGGTTATTACAAGATACTGAACAGTTTTCTGTGCTACACGTAGGTCCTAGTTTTTTATTTTATATATAGTAGTGTGTATATGTTAATCCCAAACTTGCAATTTATACCCCCCCCCCATTATCTTTAATATACTTGGGTCTATATTTCCAGTTTCTCATCTTCAGGACTGGAACAGGATATTCATTTCTCCCAGACACAAGAAATCACCATGCATTTCTGCTTCCTTCTCTGCCTTTCACCTCGCACTTTTGTTGGTGCCTCCCTGCATTTTTATCATTTTTTATTTTTTTTTTTTTTATTTTTATTTTTTTTTTTCGGTACGCGGGCCTCTCACTGTTGTGGCCTCTCCCGTTGCGGAGCACAGGCTCCGGACGCGCAGGCTCAGCGGCCATGGCTCACGGGCCCAGCCGCTCCGCGGCATATGGGATCCTCCCAGACCGGGGCACGAACCCGTATCCCCTGCATCGGCAGGCGGACTCTCAACCACTGCGCCACCAGGGAGGCCCTTTATCATTTTTTAAACTGCACTTTTTATTACTGCATCATGTATCTTCTACTTCAAGAATGATGACAAGTGATATCATTTTATGACTAATTCCCTTCCGTGAGGAGGAGGAGGAGGTGGATGTCTTGCTTCTCTTCACCTCTAGGAGTGGGACTGGCCTGAGGCACCTTCGCCCCATGGGGAGGGGGTCTGGGACAAGGACAGCTTGGGCGGCTTCATCCAGTCCCAGGAAACACAGGCCAACAGCCTGGCCTGTGGCCTGGAGTCTGTGGTCAACAGCAGGGCTTTCCTGGGGACACAGACCGCAGTCAGCATACACTCGGTGACCACTGGCTCCTTCCTGCCACCAGCCCTTGCACTGGCTGTCCCCACCACCTCACAAAATTTTCTTTTCTTTTTTTCCTCTGGCCGCACTACATGGCTTGCAGATCTCAGTTTTCCGACCAGGGATTGAACCCGGGTCACAGCAGTGAAAGCCCGGAATCCTAACCACTAGGCAACCAGAGAACTTCCCCCAATTTTCTTCTAATAGAATTTTTATTATTACTTAATACAGGCACGAATTAAAAACTCAAAACAGTACAAAAATGCCCAGAGTGAAGCCAGCCTTCTTCCTGTCCCCCCTCCCTGCAGCGCAGTGACTGTTACCTTCTAAGTTACTTCCTTGTAACTTCCTAGAGCTGTCAATGCCTGGACAATTGTGAACTGGCCACACTATATATTGTTCTGCACCTTGCTTTTTCCAGTTAACAATGTATCTTGAAGATCACCTTGATATTAGTACTTGTAGATCTGCCTTGTGCTTCTTTAACAGCTCCGTGGCATCCACTTCTGTGGAGGTACCATGATGTAAATTCACTGATGAGACGACATTTTCGTTAGCTCTTCTTTATTCCAGTGATGACTGCACAGAACATCCCTGGCACATGTAAACATTGTATGTGCTAGCTTTTATGATCATCTTTCCCTTCTAACTCTCAGAACAAACCTGGGTGGCAGGCAGTGTTATTTCCATCTGGAATTCCTAATAGAGTGAGAAGGTCTGAATGGCATCTATCTTCTATGTTTCTTCACCTCTTGTTCGCATTTCTGTCTCTGTCTCTGTGCTACATTCTGGGTAATTCCTTCAGCCATCTTCAGCTTGAAGTAATTCAGTCTCCATTTATCCCTTCCATCTATTAAAATCTTCTTTTGTGGTGGTTTTAGAATTTGTAAGTTTGTTTGCTTGTTTATTCTTGGCCGTGACACGTGGCATGTGGGATCTTAGTTCCCGGACCAGGGATTGAATCCACGCCGCCTGCAGTGGAAGCATGGAGTCTTAACAACTGGACTGCCAGGCAAGTCCCCTTGTAAGTTTATTTTTATATCTAAAAGATTTTAAGGATAATTACAAGCACAAGCATATACAAGATTAAAAAATCTGACAATGTCAATTATATAGTTGATTAAAGCAATGGTTAGGGAAATCATGAGCAAAATTTATCCTTGCACATCCCAAAACATGAATTTCTGAATAACCTTTTTTCCCCCTCAGATTCCTATTTTCTGCTGATTTCTTTCAATATTAAGTATGATGCTTATTTTTTGTAGGTGCCCATTATCAAACAGTGACATTCCTTTCTATTGCTAGTTTGCTGAAAGTTTTTTATAATGAATGGATATTGTATTTTATTAAATGCCTTTTGTGCATCTGCTTTTTTCTTTTTTAGTCTGTTGATATGAATGATAGATCTTTGAATGTTAAACCAAACTTGCATTCGTGGAATAAACTCCACTTGATCATGATATATTATCCTTTTTGTATGTTTTTGGATTCACTTTGCTAAAATTTTGTTAGGAATTTTTATGTCTGTGTTCATGGGGGATAATGGTCTGTAGTTTTTTTTTTTTTTTTTTTTTGGCTGTGCTGGGTCTTAGTTGCCGCCTGTGGGCTCTAGTTCCCCCACCAGGGATCGAACCCGGGCCCCTTGCATTAGGAGCATGGAGTCTTACCCACTGGACCACCAGGCAAGTCCCTAGTCTGTAGTTTTCTTATCTTGCAGTGTTTTTCTGGTTTTGTTATCAGGGAAGTGCTTCCCCAATAGAGGAAGCATTTCCTTCTCTTCAATTTTCTGGAAGAATGTGTGTAGAATTGGTAATATTTCTTTCTTAAATATTTGTTAGAATTCACCATTGAAGATATATGGGCCTGGAGTTTTCTTTGTGGGAAGGTTTTTAACCATAAATTCAATTTAATAGATGTAGGGCTATTCAGGTTATCTATTACCTCTTCATTGAGCTTTGGTAGTTTTTATCTTTCAAGAAATTCAGCCATTTCAGGATGGGGCCAGAGGAGGAGGATGAGGAGGGGAAAAAAAAAAGAAATTTGTCCATTTCAATTAAATGCTCGAATTTATTGCCATTAAGGTTATCCATAACATTCTATTAATATCCTTTTAATGTCTACAGAATCTCTGGGGAGGGATGTTCCCATTCTCATTCTTGATGTTGGTAATTTGTGTCTCCCCACTGCCCCATCCATTTGGTTAAATTTTTATGAATTTTATCGATCTTCTCGAAGAATCAGCTTTTGGTTTAACTGACTTCTCTGTTATTTTTCTGTATTTGATTTGATTTTTGTGCCTTATTTCCTCTGTGCTTACTTTGGTCTTCATATTCTATTTTCTTAAGATGGAAACTTAGGTAATTTGAGATTTTTCTTCATTTAAATATGAGCATTTAAAATATAAATTCTTGGGAATTCCCTGGCAGTCCAATGGTTAGGACTTGGAAACATTCACTGCTGGGGCCCGGGTTCAGTTCCTGGTCAGGGAACTAAGACTCGCCCAAGCTGCGTGGCGTGGCGAAAAAAATCTATATCTATATATATATAGATATATATACATCTACACACACACACACACACACACACTCTAAGCATTGCTTTTGCAGTATCCCACAAGTTTGACATGTCATGTTTCCCATTTCTTTCCAAATTCCATTTCTTTCCAAAGTGTTTTTTCTAACTTTTCCTGTGATCTGCCCCCACTCTTTGATCCATGGGTTATGTAGAAGTGCATTATTTAGCTTTCAAATATATATATATATTTTTATAATAGTGTTTATTTTTACTTGTTGACAGTTTGCTTTATTTGTTTATTTATTTTTGGCTGTGTTGGGTCTTCGTTTCTGTGCGAGGGCTTTCTCTAGTTGTGGAGAGCGGGGGCCACTCTTCATCGCGGTGCGCGGGCCTCTCACTATCGCGGCCTCTCTTGTTGCGGAGCACAGGCTCCAGACGCGCAGGCTCAGTAATTTTGGCTCACGGGCCCAGTTGCTCCGCGGCATGTGGGATCTTCCCAGACCGGGGCACGAACCCGTGTCCCCTGCATCGGCAGGCAGACTCTCAACCACTGCGCCACCAGGGAAGCCCCAGCTTTCAAATATTTGAGGATTTTCTAGATTTTTATTATTTTTACTTTTGTTGTGGTGGAGGACACATTTTATATTGTTCAGTCCTTTTTCATTTATTATCTTGCAGCTCAGAACATGGTCTCTCTTGGTAAATGTTCTTTGTGCACTTGGAAGGAATATGTATTCTGTTATCGTTGGGTGGAGTCTTCTATAAATGTTAATTAGGTCAAGGAGTTTGTGTTAAATCTTTGATGTCCTTTCTCATTTTCTATTTACTTGGTCTATAAATTACTGAGGGAGGGATATAGAAACCTCAACTATACTTGTGGATTAGACTATTTTTCCTCTTATTTCTGTCAGTTTTTGCTTCATGTGTTTTGAAGTTCTACAATTAGCTGCATAAACATTTAGTATTATTATGTACTTCAGATAAATTACTTTATTATGGAATGATCTGCTTTAATAATGTTCCGTGTTCTGAAATCTATTTTGATATTAATGTAGCCACTCCATCTTTCTAATGGTTGGTGTTAGCATTATATATATTTTCCAAACTTTTTTTTTTTTTTTTTTTTTGCGGTACGCGGGCCTCTCACTGTTGTGGCCTCTCCCGTTGCGGAGCACAGGCTCCGGACGCGCAGGCTCAGCGGCCATGGCTCACGGGCCCAGCCGCTCCACGGCATGTGGGATCTTCCCAGACCGGGGCACGAAACCATGTCCCCTGCATCGGCAGGCAGACTCTCAACCACTGTGCCACCAGGGAAGCCCCTTTCCATCCTTTTAATCTATGTGTCTTTATGCTTAAAGTTTGTTTCTCAAAGGTAGTATATAATTGGACCTTGCTTTCAAAATCCCATCTGAGGGCCTCCCTGGTGGCGCAGTGGTTGAGAGTCCGCCTGCCGATGCAGGGGATACGGGTTCGTGCCCCGGTCTGGGAGGATCCCATATGCCGCGGAGCGGCTGGGCCCGTGAGCCATGGCCGCTGGGCCTGCGCGTCCGGAGCCTGTGCTCCGCAACGGGGGAGGCCACAACAGTGAGAGGCCCGCATACCGCAAAAAAAAAAAAAAAAAAAAAAAAAAAAAAATCCCATCTGAGAATTTCTGCCTTTTAATTGGGGTGTTTAGACCATTTACATATAATGCGAATATTTATATGTTTGGTTTTATATCTAGCACCTTGCAATTTGTTTTCTATTCGCCTCATCTCTTGTTTCCTTTTTTCTTTCCTTCTTTTGGATTATTTTTATGATTCCATTTTATCTCTTCATTGGCTTATTTTCTTTTCTTGGTTACTCTAGGATTTACAGTATACCTCTTTAACTTACCACAGTTTGTTTTCAAATAATATTATACCACTTCATATGTAATACAAGAATGTTAGAACAGTATATTTGCATTTCCTCTCTTCCAACCTTTGTGTGATAGCTGTCATACCTTTTACTTCTATATATTATGAACCTCACATCTTACTACTTTTGCTTGGAGCAGTCAATTATCTATCTATCTTCCATAAAAATAACTGTTTCTACTTCAGTAGTTAGGACAAAGGGAAATAAAACAAGTTAATTGTGGAAGATGATAAGGGGAGCATTTCAAGATCTTTAAAGGCTAATTTCTCTAGCACTCTCATTTAATATTATGCTTTATAAGGTCAGTGTGACCTACTGGCATTGGGAAGAAATGCTCATCCCCAAAGACTTACATTATAATCGGACAGAAGCTCCTGTGGATGTTCAAACTCGTGATGATATTCCTCAGCCTGCACATTACCCAATTGCCTGAGATTCAAGATTTGCTAGCACCACAGGGAGCTGTCCTTCTAATAAATCTCAACAGTCCAGGGAGATTTGGTTTAGTGTTCATAGGTGATTGTATTGTGTATTCCCTTCAGGGTCCATCCATCTTGTCATAGATGGCAGAATGTCATTCTTTTCTTATGGCTGAGTAGTATTCCATTTGTGTGTGTGTGTGTGTGTGTGTGTGTGTGTGTGTGTGTGTGTGTGTGTGTCGCATTTTTTAATTCATTCACCCATCAGTGGACACAGGTTGTTACAGGTAGATTAACTCAGGAACAGCCAGATGGAAGAGATGCATAGGGCAAGGTATGGGGGAAGGGTACGCGTTTTATGCAATAGTTGTTACAGGTATTTCATCTTTATACACTATATAATACTTACAATGTATGCCATACAATGTTAAAATTTTTGCTCAGCTGTATGTATGAAAGAAATTAAGAGAAAAGCCTTTTATATTTAATCCACGTATTTACCATTGTCAGTTTTATTAGTTATCTATTGCTGTATAACAAATCACCCCATACCTTAGTGACTTAACAGAGTAAACATTTATCTTCCACAGTTTCTGTGAGTCAGGGATTCAGAATTGGCTTAGTTGGGTGATTCTGGCTTGTGGTTTCTTGTGAGATTACAGTCAGAATATTGGCCAGGGCTGCAGTCATTTGAAGGCTTGACTCAGGTTGGAGGATCTGCTTCCAGAATTTCACATCACAGCACATTGATATTGGCTGTTGGCAAGAGACCTACATCAGTTTCTTACCACGTGGACCTCATCAATGCAGCTGCTTAAGTGTCCTCATGACATGGCACCTAACTTCCCCCAGTGTGAGTGATCCAGGAGAGTAAGATGGAAGTGGCCTTTTTTTGGTAAGTTCAGATGTCATTCTCATACCATAAAATTCACCCTTTTAGAAGTATACAGTTCAGTAGTTTTTTTAGGTATACTCACAAAGTTGTGGGATATTTCATATGATTGAAATGTTGTTTCCCTATATAATGCTCCATTTCTATCTTGTTGTTTTCAGTATTTTCAATTTTTAGTTCCTAGCAGTTTGATTATGAAGTCCCTGGGTAGGGGTTTCTTTACATTTATTCTACTTGTGGTTTGCTGTGATTCTTGAACTTTCCCCTAATTTGGAAAAATTCAGCCATTTTTTTTTTCAAAAAATTTTTTTCTGCCCTAATTCTCCCTCTCCTCTCATTCTGGGACTGCAGTTATGTGTATGTTAGACTGATGCTGTCCCACCGATCAACAAGACTGATTATATTTCTTTTTTCTCTTTTTTTTTGCCACAAACTCTTTTAAAATTAATTTTTATTGGAATATAGTTGATTTACAGTGTTGTTAGTTTCTGCTGTACAGCAAAATGAATCAGTTATACATATACATATATCCACTTTTTTAGATTCTTTTCCCATATAGGCCATCACAGAGTATTGAGTAGAGTTCCCTGTGCTAGACAGTCGGTTCTTACTAGTTATCTATTTTATATATAGTCGTGTGTATATGTCAATCCCAATCACCCAATTTATCCCTCTCCCCACTTTCCCCCTTGGTAACCGTAAGTTTGTTCTCTACATCTGTGACTCTACAAAACAGAAATAAATAGGTTCATCTGTACCATTTTTTTAGATTCCACATGTAAGTGGTATCACATTTGTCTTCCTGTCTTCACTCAGTATGACAACCTCTAGGTCTATCCAGGTCACTGCAAATAGCTTATTTCATTCTTTTTTATGGCTGAGTAATATTCAAATTGTATATATGTATCACATCTTCTTTATCCATTCCTCCATCGATGGACATTTAGGTTGATTCCATGTCCTGGCTATTGTAAATAGTGTTGCAATGAACACTGAGGTACATGTATCTTTTCGAATTATGGTTTTCTCCAGATATATGCCCAGGAGTGGGATTGCTGGGTCATATGGTAGCTCTATTTTTAGTTTTTTTAAGGAACCTCCATACTGTTCTCCACAGTGGCTGCACCAATTTATATTCCCAACAACAGTGTGGGAGGGTTCCCTTTTCCACACCCTCTCCAGCATTTATTGTTTGTAGATTCTTTAATGATGGCCATTCTGACTGGTGTGAAGTGATACCTCACTGTAGTTTTGATTTGCATTTCTCTAATAATTAGTGATGTTGAGCATCTTTTCATGTGCCTCTTGGCCATGTGTATGTTGTCTTTGGAGAAATGTCTATTTAGATCTTCTACCCATTTTTTTTGATTGGGTTTTTTTTTTTTTTTAATACTGAGCTGCATGAGCTGTTTGTATATTTTGGAGATTAATCCCTTGTCAGTTGCTTGGTTTGCAAATATTTTCTCCCATTCTGTGGGTTGTCTTTTCCTTTTGTTTATGGTTTCCTTTGCTGTACAAAAGCTTTTAAGTTTCATTAGGTTCCATTTGTTTATTCTGTCTTCCTCATTTTGGATGCCTATTTGCTCTATCTGTAACTATGGACCACTCCAGGTTGAATCTGTTTATCCTCATTTACTATAACTGCTTTCACACTAGAATGGCAGAGATGGGTATTTGTAATGGATCTTTGACCTTTAAAGCCCAAAGTATTTACTATTGATCCTTCACAGAAAAGGTTTACTAATCCTTGCTCTTTTTCAAGCTTAATGATTCTTTAATCTCTCATCTTCAATGTGCTGTTAATCCCATCTATTAAATTTACTTCAGGTATGGTATTTTTCAGTTCTACAATTTTTATTTGGTTTTGTTAGTTTCCCTGTTCACAATTCCTATTTGTGCATTTATAATTCTCAGGCATGTTTATAATAGTTGATTATTTTTAAAAATTTTTAATTAATTTTTATTGGGGTATAGTTGATTTACAATGTTGTGTTGGTTTCTGCTGTACAGCAAAGTGAATCAGTTATACATATATCCACTTTTTTAGGTTCTTTTCCCATTAGAGTATTGAGTAGAGTTCCCTGTACTATATAGTAGGTTCTTATTAGTTATCTATTTTATATATTGTTGTGTGTGTATGTCAATCCCAATCTCCCAGTTTATCCCTCCCCCACTTGGTAACCATAAGTTTGTTCTCTACATCTGTGACTCTATTTCTGTTTTGTAAATAGGTTCATTTGTACACATTTTTCAGGTTCCACATATAAGTGGTATCATATGTCTTTCTCTGTCTTATTTCACTCAGTGTGACAATCTCTAGGTCCATCCATGTTGCTGCAAATGTATAACAGTTGATTTAAAAATCTTGAGTGTTGGGCTTTCCTGGTTGCACAGTGGTTAAGAATCCGCCTGCCAACACGGGACACGCGTTCGAGCCCTGGTCCAGGAAGATCCCACATGCCACAGAACAACTAAGCCCGTGCGCCACAACTACTGAGTCTGTGCTCTAGAGCCCGCGTGCCACAACTACTGAGCCTGTGTTCTAGAGCCCGCATGCCACAACTACTGAAGCCTGCATGCCTAGAGCCCGTGCTCCGCAACAAGAGAAGCCACTGCAATGAGAAGCCCGCGCACCGCAACGAAGAGTAGCCCCTGCTCACCGCAACTAGAGAAAGCCCGCACGCAGCAACAAAGACCTGACGCAGCCAACTAAAAAAAAAATTTTGATTGTTAATGTTAACATCTGGATCATCTCAAAGTCAGTTTTCATTAATTGCTTTTTCTCTCGTGTATTGATCATTCTCTTGCTTTTTTGTATGTACAGTAATTTTGAATTACATCCTGGATATTTTGTTAATAATACACTGTAGAAATTCTGCTGATGAATATTTTTCAAGTAGGCAGTTAACCTGGCTGAACTCAGACTTAAAACTTGGGTTCCTCTTTGGTGAGCAGCAGCTGATACGTCTCTTTAGTTCTTTTAGCTGGCTGCTTGGAGTCTATATTTAGGGATCATAGAGTTGGGCATGTGGGGCTCCCTCTCGTTTCTGGGATTTACTCCCTCACAGTGCTGGGATCATTTCGAACACCTTTTTTATTGAAGCCAGGCTTCTATATAAGTTTTAACTACCCCACAGAGTGCCACTTGGGGCCTGTTATCAGACAAAAAGCCATAAAAGTGGGAACTTACCCAGTGCCGTTCATTTCCAACTGTCAGCTCCCCTCCAGTTTCTCCTCAGTGTGGTTGCTCTACACTGCCTTAAGGTTGCTTTCTACATTTTGTTGAGAATTTATAGCTGTCATTTGTGGGAGGGTTGGATGGAATAGGAGTTCTTCCATCATTAGCAGAAGCAGAACCTTCTCCATTGCTTTTCAAAAGATATTGTCTGTATTTTATCTACATTTTAAAGTTATTTTTAGCAGGATTGGTTTGAATTACAGTCCACCATTATTGGAGATCAGAACAGCAGTTGACAGTTGTTTTCATTTGTTTTTATGGTTTGTTGTTTTGTTTTAATGACAGCGATGGGGGACTCATCCTTTTAACACTGAAGCCTGTTTGGTTGTGACTTGCTAGGAGGCATGCGTCCTCGTCCCTGTGTGAGGCAGTTCCCTACTTTAGTGAGTAGTAGTCCATGTTGCTACAGCGTTACTGGGAGGGAGGTCTGCACACCCCTCTGGGCAGCAGCTGGGTCACGTAGGGCTCAGGCAACCAAACTCCAGCTCTTCCCTGCTTCCTAATAGGGTCAGTGGTCCCCCACTTCCAATAGGAAGCTGTTTGCACAGTCCTTCTCTGTTTACAGAAACTTCCCTGCTTTTGTTTAAGCCAAAAAAAAAACCTTCTGAAACTACCTTCTGAGAATGAACTCGGGCTTTGGAGGCAGGAAGACCTGGGGCAAAATTAGCTGAGCTTGAAACTCCTGGTCTGTGACACTGGTAATAAAATCTGCCCTGCCTATATTGTATCATGAGATTTTTCAAGTCTGAGATGACTGACCACCATTCTGGCCCACAATGTGGAACATACACTGGACTTGGGAAGAACAGGGCAGAGGTGGCGGTAACAGTCCTTGTCTCCTCTGGGTAGTGGTTGGGATTGAAAGTGTTTTGGAGTGAGTCCTAGGCCACTGAGCCAGCAGTATTTAATGACCCAGCTGTATTTTCTGAGGGTAGGGGCTATCAGCAATTCTGTGATGGGGAGAAATACAGTGGTTAAGGTCACAGGCCAGTGTTTAGGGCTTATTCTGCCACTTACCAGGTGGTGATATCAGGGGTTGGGTGAGTTCCTCTGTAAAACTGGTGATAGTAGCACCTACCTCGGGATTCTTGTGGGCTGTCACTGATGTCCGGTGCGTAGCTCTCATTTGCAGTAGCTCTCTCCATCAGACTTCCCCGTGTTTGATTTGACCCCCTGTCCTAGGCCTCAGGGCTCTCCTTGGATCATGGTTAGGTTCCCTCTCCTTGCTTCACATCCTCCTCAAATTTGCTAAGCCTGGAAGTTGTGTCCTCAGACAAATTATCAAGAGAAATGTTGGGCAGGGCAGGGCTGAGGACAAAGGCAAGGTCCTTTGGGATAACAGGGTCATTCAACTAGTTATTAATCTATTTCATCAATGATATTTTGATGCCCCAATTTCCCCACCTTGACCCAGAGGATAGATAATCTCCCAAATGCTTTGTTGAAGTCTTTTAAGAGTAGACTTCAGGAGAAAAGACAGTCTGTTCAATAAGTGGTGCTGGGAAAACTGGACAGCTACAAGTAAAAGAATGAAATGAGAACGCTTCCTAACACCATACACAAAAATAAACTCAGAATGACACAACATTGTAAAACAACTATACCTCAATATAAATAAACTCAAAATGGATTGAAGACCTAAATGTAAGGCCAGATAGTATAAAACTCTTAAGAGGAAAACATAGGCAGAACACTCTTTGACATAAATCACAGCAAGATCTTTTTCGATCCACTGCCTAGAGTAATAAAAAACAAAAATAAACAAAATGGGGCCTAATTAAACTTAAAAGCTTTTGCACAGCAAAGGAAACCATAAACAAAATGAAAAGACAACCCTCAGACTTGGAGAAAATATTTGTAAACGAAGCAGCTGACATGGGATTAATCTCCAAAATATACAAACAGCTCATGCAGCAGCTCACTACCAAAAAAACAAACACCACAATCAAAAACTGGGTGGTAGGGCTTCCCTGGTGGCGCAGTGGTTGAGAGTCCGCCTACCAATGCAGGGGACACGGGTTCGTGCCCCCGTGTGGGAAGATCCTACATGCTGTGGAGCGCCTAGGCCCGTGAGCCATGGCCACTGAGCCTGCGCGTCCGGAGCCTGTGCTCCGCAACGGGAGAGGCCACAACAGTGAGAGGCCCACGTACCACACACAAAAAAACCAAAAAACAAACAAACAAACAAAAAAACCCGGGTGGTAGACCTAAATATACATTTCTCCAAAGAAGACATACAGATGGGCCAAAAAAAACCATGAAAAGATGCTTAACATCACTAATTATTAGAGAAATGCAAATCAAAACTATAATGAGGTATTCACACCAGTCAGAATGGCCATAATCAAAAAATCTACAAACAATAATGCTGGAGAGGGTGTGCAGAAAAGGGAACCCTCTTGCACTGTTGGTGGGAATGTAAATTGGTACAGCCACTATGGAGAACAGTATGGAGGTTCCTTAAAAAACTAAAAATAGAGCTACCATATGACCCAGCAATCCCACTCCTGGGCATGTATCTGGAGAAAACCATAATTCAAAAAGATGCATGCACCCACTGTTCATTGCAGCACTATTTACAATAGCCAAGTCATGGAAGCAACCTAAATGTCCATCGACAGAGGAATGGATGAAGATGTGATGCGTATATAAATGGAATATCACTCAGCCATAAAAAGGAATGAAATAATGCCATTTGCAGCGACATGGATGGACCTAGAGATTGTCATACAGAGTGAAGTAAGTCATAAAGAGAAAGACAAATATATAATATCGCTTATATGTGGAATCTAGAAAAATGGTACAGATGAACTTATTTGCAGAGCAGAAACAGAGTCACAGATGTAGAAAACAAACTTACCAAGGTGGGGAGGGGGTGGGTGGGATGAATTGGGAGATTGGGATTGACATATACACACTACTATACATAAAATAGATAATAAGGACCTACTATATAGCACAGGGAACTCTACTCAATGCTCCGTGGTGACCTAAATGGGAAGGAAATCTAAAAAAGAGTGGATATATGTTTAACTGATTTACTTTGCTGTACAGCAGAAACTAATACAACATTGTAAAGCAACTATACGCCAATAAAAATTAAGAAAAGAAAAAGAGTAGCCTTCACCCTCTACCTAGTCTGGCTCCTGTTTCTCTCCTGTCTTGTGGGCTGACTAGAGCCAAGAGGCTTAGAAAGACGTTGCTCTTTATGTGAAAACAGGTTGGGAGTTTGGCCCACTGAGTCTTTTGTTCCAAGTGTGTTCAAGACAAGCCTTGAGATTTGAGAATACAGGCCCACAGTGACTGACCGGGTAGCTTTACAGTGTAGCAGTTACCTTTTCCCTCAAAACAAGCAGCAGAGCTGTAAAGTACAATAAAGTAAAAGAGGGCATAGGAAGCATTTATTATGAAAAAAATCAAAAGTATAGAAAAATTAAAATGTCAACATTGGACCAATGAAAGGTCAGCTTTGGTTTGTTTGCAGAATCTGGTTAGAGGTTGATACTGTTGGCTTTAAGCAGCCAAAATGTTAAGGATCCGTTAGGCAAACTCTGTCCCAGCTGAGTTACTGCAAGAACAAGTCCAGGACCCTTTGCAGGCCCCCCTCTGTGTTCTGTAGCCAGGACACTTTATGCTTCTGTTGCGAGCCTTCTGCTCGGACTGGGCTGCAAAATGATTAAGGCCTAAGCTGACCTCCTAAGGAATGGCTCCTAAGGGCCACTCCTGAAACCTGACCAGGGTGACCGGCTGGGCCCTTCCCCAGTGGAGCCGTGGCAGCGGAGGGACTACCCAGACATCCTAGGACATGCAGACCCGGACCACCTCTACTCAGGCTCACTCAGCTCCCATTCCTTGTGCCAAGTCCTTCAGCGTGTCCAGGAAAACGTCAAGATCCTGGACTGGCCTAGGATGATGGTAGAGACCCTATTATCTATCCAGCAGCCACTCAATTTTGAAAGCCTAGACTAGGATTGAAGAGCCTTCACCCCTCAACAGTGGAAGGATAACCAGTTTCCTCAGTGATGAACTGAAAGTATTACAGTAGCTGTGGTCATTTGAATAAAGAAAGTGTGTGCATCTGTTTAAGTCTGATTTTTTCAACTGTATTTTAACTCCATGAAGACTGGTAAATTGTGGAGTACACGAAAACTCAGTAAACCTGAACAGTGCCTAATAGTCACTTAACACTTTAAGTAAGGTGCACCTTTATTCCCATTCCAGATCGGGAAACTAAGGCTCAGAGGGACTCTGTCACCAAAGCAAGGCCCCACGTGGCTGTGAGGGATGTGTGCTGGCGGGTGCCTCGACGCACAGGACCCTGTGGGAGCCATTCTCCTACCTCTCACTGTTGAGAACAGCTTGTGTATTTCCTAAGGCTTTAAATACCATTTCTATGCTTTCATCCCAACTTTTTAGCTTTAGTTACTGGGTAGAACAGGACTCACTCTCTTTTCCTTAGCTCAGTTCTGGCAATTAATTGTTCAGGTCAGAAGCCAGAGTCATTTTCTAATCGCCACATTCTGCATCCAATGTGGCACCAAGTTCTGTCTGTTCTTCCCACCCCCCTTAGCCCGGGGCAGCTCTCACGGGAAGGCCTGTTGGCAAAACAGCTCAGTGAAGGCCAGATGGAGGCAGGGAGACCCAGTAGGTGACATCCAATGGCGCAGGCCCCGAAAACACCAGTGGCTGCTGAACAGGCCAGGGCAGTGGGAGGTGGTAGCGGGGTGCGTTAGGGTGTTTCTCCATTCACAGAGCTCTGGCCGGGGCTGGGGCCCGACCTGCTGACAGCGTTGGGGAACGCAGCACCGTTTCCACCACTGTCCAGCTGGCAAGACCAAGACTCATCTGCAGAGCGCTTCATCATCTCAGAGGCCAAGGCTGGGCTGCTCCTCCCTGAACTACCAAGTCCTCAATCTCCTCTTTGAAGCCAGGATTCTGCCCTCCCTGTAAGCCTGCATAGCTGGGCACGGCTACTGTATACCCGGGGAAAAAACCTAAAATAATCAAGCCACAACACTGACCGAAAGTGGGAAGAAATCCACTGTCTCCAATGGAAAAGGTTCAACTACTAGAAGTTAGGTGCACGAGCTTGCCGCACCCAGGAAGATCCAGTGGGTTGAGTGAACTCTCATTAGAAAGTTGATGTGCAACCTGCCTGCAGGAGCAAGTCTGTGGCAAGGCAGAGGACTGGCCCCCAGAATCCCGAGGCTGGAATGCTGGCAGGCGGCCACCTTGCTGCCCTCTGCCTTTGTCCTCTGGACACCCACTTCCTGTCTTTCATTCCTCACGAGGCAGAAATCTGCAGCCCACTGCCTGGCAGACCTCCCGACTCCCAGTTCCAACCCGTGTTTCCTCTCCCTAACAGGCTTCCCACTCCTCTGTCTTCCTGGGGTCTAGTGAGAACCCTAGGACTCAGTGGGCGCTGGAGTAAGCCCAGGGGCTCTCCTATTTCAGGACTCCTCAGAGCTTCTGTTCGCCTGCGAACCAGTGGCAGGTTTTACAGGTTCCACCCAACAGGGGACCGACTTTTTGGAACTTAAGAATTTTTGACTAGGCAGAATCCAAATGAAAGAAACCATAACTAAGCCTGAGCCTTCCACGTGAATCTTCAATAACTCAAATATCTAAGAGCTCTACATCACAGCAAAGGGATCACTGCTGAAGAGCACCGCATGAAGTTAGAATTTCCACAGAGGACCGTAGGACACTGAGATAAAGCGCCTGCTAACTAACTGCTGGCTCTAAGTAGTGAGACTTCTGAACCGCACTTGGCACTGCTTTCAGCTGTCAGGGATACATTTGGCCCAGTGCTGGCCTGTGTCCCTCAGGAGCACTGGGCTTCACCTGCACCAATGGTACAGGAAAAAAGGGCACTTATAACCCTGCTTTCAACCTTCTCTTGGCCAGGCGCACCCAGCCCTGTGAATCAGCATTCCCGGCCACACCTTTGCCATTTACAGCTAAGCCCAGATTCGAGCACAGAAAGCTATGACTGCAGCTCTGTGCTGTGCTGCTGAGTAACCTCGTGGGGGGGATGCTCGCCACCCCACTTTCCCCACACATCAAGCAAGTTGAAGCAAGGCCTGCCTGCATTAGACCACGAGGGTAGGGATCAGGATGTCTGGTTCTGTTGAAGGAGCACCCAGTGACTAACACAGTTTAAGTGAAACATGACTGAATTACCTCAAATGGATGGCAAAGGGCTTTGAATTCCAAGGAAAAGGTTGGGGAGGAAACAAATTATGGCTTGCCACAGTCAAAAGAAGCAGTGGGAAAAATACTGTCCTGGGAGAGGCTCCATACACGAGAAGCTGGATTCCGAACCTGAAGAAGTTAAGAGCCTTGCAAGTAGAAGGCAGTCTGTAAATTGCATAGGAATAGAAATAATTTCTGGATTAAAAAAAAAAACCCAAACCCCTCTTACCTGGCTTATCCTTCTGAGAAGAGGGGAGGGCCCGAGTTTCACTACTAGATTTGCAGCTCTTCAGTAAAACTCCTGTAGCAAGGTTGACACCTGTGTTAGGAGCCCTTGTTCTTGATTTCAGTGACGGAAATTGCCAAAAAAATGGGACTGAATGAAGGAAGGAGGTTGTCCAGGCCTGTATGCACTGGAAGACCAGAAGCAGAATGGGCTGGTTTCCTTCTGAGCCTGTGCTGTCTGACCTGTCTCTGTGGAGAAAAATTACAGTTGACATTCACATATGTACAAAACTGCTACATTCCAAGGCTCTGACATAAATGTTAGGCTTTACAAAACACAAATGTCTACATACAACACTGGATCTGGTCAGCAGTAATGTGAGAGCTGCTATGCAGACTCGGCAGATTCTATTTTTAACACTTCATTGGCAAAACTCCCCTCCATTCTTACAGAGAACTAGTCCTTTTGTTTTTCTTGTTGGTAACATAACTTACCTGCTTAACCAAGGCCTGTGTTGACAAAGGCAATTCAGATAGTAGCCTACCGCCCCCCTAGCCCCCTGCAAAGCCCCCCCAGTTTCAGTTTGAACTGTTCCTACACAGGGAGCTGTGCAGCTGTCTTATTCAGAAAAGGCATAAGTGGTAATAACAGTAGTGGAACGTGCTAGGCTTTGGATAAACTTCGCTGCCATATCTCCATTAGCTCAAATTAGAAAGAAGAAAGTTACTGTGAAAAAGTGAGAGTTCCAACATGCAGACTCTTTGGGGGAAGAAGATCCCCAGACCAGGGAGGGAGGGAGGGAGGAAGGGGGTCCATGCTGGAACTTTGTCAACATGCCTTGCCTTGCCTAATGCAAGAAACTTCTTAGATACAAAACCCCAAAACTCAGTATCTGAGAATCCAGGAAAAATAAGACCAGGATGTAAGTATATGAAGCAGGGGAGAGAGGGAGGCTGTAGGAGAAACTGAGAGCATGTGCTTTAACTGCACATCCCACCCTCAACCTCTCCCCATTAGAAGAGCCTGACACTTCCAGAACCGGGCAAATTCTAGCGTGTCTCCTGTATTTAATTTAAAACAAAAGGAACATTTGCAGTTACTCTGCCAAAGTTTCAAGGGCTCTGAAGACTACAACTGGAATCCAAATTACATTCAGGAGTCCTGTATGGGTATTTTCCCCCGAAACCTGCACAAAAGCAAGGACAAAAATTTACATTCTTTCCGTCTGGAATTTAGTTTTGTAATGAAAAGTTAGAAAACTTAAAATGACAAACTGCCAGGATATTATTTTTAACTATTACTGGCACTTGCCGCTAATCAGAGTCATTCTGGAAGATTCCCCCCACCCCCTGCTCTGCTCCCTGTTTAAGGAGCCCTTAGCATCCCCGAGGGCTAAAAAAGAAGTACAGCTGCTCAGCAGAGAGTACACGGGTGTACTTCTGGTCTTCACTAAACCCAGAGGCTGTTTTGAGTTCTGTGGACAGCAGAAGCCTCCGTTCTCTGACATTTGTAGGCTGAACCAGAGCTGCAGGGGACCCCGTCTGGAGACAGACAGGGGCTTCCTGAAGTCAGTCTCATGAACAGGCAGAGCAGGTAGGAGGGGACGGGAGCTCCATTTGGTACCAACAACCAAAAGTGAAGATGAGTAACAAAGGCTAGAAAGGAGTCATTTATTTAAAAAAAAAAACACCCAACAACAAAAAACATACAGCCTTCAGCAGGATCTGAAGACATGACGGAGGAGCGCACCATCCTCACCGCCACGTGCACCACCTGTGAGTGCCACCCACTGCGACCTCCAGCCATGGGGCCCACAGCGCCCCAGTTTATACACAGGTCACCTGCTTAAGGGAGAGCCCGGGAAACATGGGCCCTTCTCCAACCCCTGCTCTCAGGTGGGCAGGCCAATCCCCGGCTTCTCTCTGCCTCCAAACAACGGGCAATTTCCCCTCAGGCTGTGGACACCACTCCCACTAGTCACTGCTGGGACACTGGGTCTCCAGCCAAGGCCACAGCACACAGGTGGATTTAAGGGTCACAGCAGATCATTCTTGCCACAATTCCTGGAACGTAGGGCCCATTTCCGGGGGTGTTTGACATTTGTCCCCGAAACCCAGTTGTCACAACAGGTAAACCAAGACTATAATCACAACAGCAAGGACAGGATCGTGTTGCTTTTTTCCTTTTTTTTTCTTAAAGGAGTGAGGGCATGGAAAATACAGCACACCAATGAAAACAAAATGCCAAAAAAAAATACAAAAAAATAGAAAATAGAAAAATGTATTTACAAGTAGTACATTACTGTGATCAGAAAGCACAAAGACACCTGCTGCTATAATACATGCACTGTTTCAAGAAGAAACTATCAAAAACCCTGCAAGGGAGAAGCCTGTAAAAATGAAAAAAGGGTCAAAAAGTTTGAACTTTTCATCCCTAATTTGCTACACTGATCAAAACCAAATGAGCATCCCCTAAAGTCCATGAGTATATCAGTACAAATACTATACTGTTTTTTAACTGCACGTTCAGTTGTGGAGGGAAAGACAGCCGCTTATCCATATACAAGGAAGCCAGAGTGAACTGCTCTACATGCTAAAAATTACAGCAAGCCCGTCTGCTACACAGCATGATCTTAGCAGGTTTTAATTTTTGTTGATTCATATATATCCATGTGCATGTGTGTGTGTATGTATAAAAACCGTGCCCTCGTTCACTGCCAACACAACATCTGGGTGGACATGAACTCATTACAACAAATTCTTATGTGTATGTTGTTAAGAAGTCACTCAGTGTCTGTGGATTTAATAAGTCACTTCACACCACAGAAAATATTTAATAAATCCAAAAAACGGAAAGAAGAATATAATGACAGAAGAGTTTCTGTCTCAGTTCTCTGAAACTGAGTCCCCCATAGGAAACTGGTCCCAAAAGTTCTTGAGGGTTCACTGAAGAAACCAGTTTGCTAATGTTTTTCATCCTTTTAGTGTTCAAAGGTATAGAACGACTCCTTGCCCTTGTCAGTTTAAACAGTCACATCTCCGTCCCCCAAAGGTTAACAGTCTGGTGCAGATCCATAAAAACGGGAGGGAGGAGCGCTGGGGAAGGCCTGTCACTTTAGGAGGGGCTCCAACCTCTCCAACGGCAGGAAGAGAAGGAACCACGCAGGCTCCAGCACCTCGCTCCTGCAAATGCATAATCCGGTCACATGGCAGTCCTTAGACAGGTACATCTCCGAGTACCAGGCCAGCTCTAAGAGGAAACAAAACCACGCGTGGACAGAAAAGGACTGAGAGGCCATTCTGGTCGCTCTCTGTGATCCATCATACTTCCAGGAATCGGGAGCTGCTGGACTTGGAGTGGAATGGCTCAGACCACATCCGCCGTAGGTCACCCTGGGAAAGAAGGAACTTTACTAAGTCATAGATTTCAACTCGAGGCATACATACCTACAAGTCCATTCTGACTCCTGATCTCAGATCAGATTGCTTCTGTGGAGAATCAAAGAACATTCAAATTTTACTCATTGAAAAGTAACCCCTCATTCTTTGAAGAACTCCTAGAAGGGGTCTTAGGCCCCTTGAGAGGGTAAGAGCTTTTACCAACTCCGTCCTGGTGGCAGTTTTATCACTTATGATTCAGATGATCTAGGCAAGATAATTAACCTCTGTGCCTGTTTCATCATCTGTAAAATGTGGATGATAATATAAATCTTGTAAATCAGATAATGCCCTTAGTTTTTACAATGCATTTCTTAATTATTTCCAAACTTTAATGCAGAGTACTAAAGGGCTATTAGGTGGCAACAGGGTGCTGTTTTTTTTTTATTTTTATTTTTTGCAGGAGGCGGGCCTCTCACTGTTGTGGCTTCTCCCCTTGCAGGGCACAGGCTCCGAACGCGCAGGCTCAGCGGCCATGGCTCACGGGCCCAGCTGCTCCGCGGCATGTGGAATTCTCCCGGACCGGGGCGCGAACCAGTGTCCCCTGCATCGGCAGGCGGACTCTCAACCACTGCGCCACCAGGGAAGCCCCCAGGGTGCTGTTTTTTAAGAGAAGTAGGAAGTCTCTGTTGCGGGGCTTTAGGGATTTCAGTTAATTAATCTATGACCAGGTGGTAAGGGGTCTACTCATTAGTATTGTCAGCCAATGGCTGTTAAGAACCTGGAAGAGGTTGCTAATATCAGGTTAGCAAAAACAAGCAAGCAAACAAACAAAATCCTCCCCAAACAACAAAAACAGAAAGATCCCACTCTCAAGATCAAGAGCTTAGGGTCTTAAGCAGAACCACCTCTAGCAAGGAGAATACATACCCAAGTCCAGGGTCAATGCCATGTTATTGCTTTCACTGGTTTATAACTGCCTCTCTCACCTTTAAATAGGCCATCGTGAGGAGTGGCAATAAGGTAAATGGCACCAAGTAGAGCAGGGCGGGCTGGGCTGCTCGGTGGATTCGGGACGCCACAGTAGCAGTGAGCAGACCTGCGAGGAGAGAGAAACATTTGTGAATAACTCCAAGGGGACAGCCCCGAGAGAGGAGAGCCACTGTTACCTGGCTGCTTCTTGGCACAGTCCTGAGATTGTACAGCTGTAATGTGACACATTCCATCCAATGGTGGGGAGTGAAATGCCCAGCTTGAGCAGGTAAAGAAACAGGGAGCAGCACAGCTTTTAAAAGCGTAGAATTCCAAGGACCTGTGAGTAGCCCAAGTCCCACTCCGTGCCCAGGTCCCCGGTTCCAGGCCTCATTTCAGCCCTGGGTGTGCCTGGTCTCCCTCTGTCTCCTGTGGTATATGATGATAGACTTGGAGGCAGAAGATCTGGGTTCAAGTTTCAACTCTGCTGCTTATGACAGCCATATAACCTTGGCTAAGGCCTTTCACATCTTGAGCCTCAGCCTGCGCATCCATCTAATAGGGATACCACAGTGGCCCTGCCCCCACTCAGAGCCAGTGGAGTGGAGTGGCAATGAACCCACGCCTATGAGAGCACCGTGGACTATGAAGTGCTCCTTCAGTAGGAGGCACAGAGGCAAGAAAGGTGCTCCTTTCCGTTCACTGTCATAGCGGTTGGAGTACAGACAGGTTACTAGCCCAATTACAACCGTCTCTTACTGTCTGCCCGAAACGGAGCTGGCTAGAGAAAAGCTGGCCAAGGGAGAGTCCGAGGTCAGAGGTGATGGAAATGTTAGAGCAGATGAAGGGAAGTATCTGTCTAATAAAGTAGGAAATAAACGTGACATTCGTTAAACTCAAGCCGAAGATTTCATCGCGTGGTAGGTCTTCTCAGCTTTGAGGCCTGACCACCCTTTTCCTGCAATGTTCTTCAAACATATTATGGGATAGGGAACTAGGCTGCTGGCCAACACATAGAGCATTTTTCATCTCGTGGGTCAGTTTTTTTTCCTTTGTGGTTGTTTATAACAGCAACCAGAGTCACTGCTTTCCTTTCATCTGGCATCTGCAGCTAGAAGACCTGATTTAATTCCAGGGGTAGGACAGCCAGAGAGGGGCCTGCATGCAGTCCCTCTGTTCTCTTACCTACGAAGTATCCAATGAGGGTGCAGTGAAAGTAGGAAACCTTCTGCATGCGTCCGGAGATGTTGGCGGGTCCAGAGGCACTGCAGGAGTCACCGTTGGCTTGCTTTTTGTAGTTGTCGTAACGAAGGACAAAGCACAACAGGAGTCCAGGCATCACGATGTCTCCAATGCCCAACATAGAGAAGTGACTGCCAGTGGAGCTGGAATGTAGTGTCACATGTCAGGGGTGCCGCCTTCTACAACCCCGTTTCTCCTCCTGCGCAAAGTCTGTTCACTTTCTAAGAAGTCAAAGAACTTATCTGAACGGTAGAGGGCAATCTCTATGGGTTTAACAACACTAGTTTTTAAGAGTCCAGAGATTAAGAGCCACAAGAGTACCGGCTATTGAGGTCTTCAGCCCCACCCTCAGCGCTTCGGGAGAGCACCGCCTAAGTGACTGCTGGAGCCATCTGCTTGAGCGCTGCCGCCTCTAGAAACGTCAAGGAGCTCACTATGTGTCACATTCACTGCTAAGACTTCAAAGAAGCACCTACTACTACCAGACATGGGAGATTAAAGCAGCACATTAATTTTTCCAAGATTATAGTTTCAGGAACTGTATAATTTTAGCATTAAGACATTTTTACAAATGTCTTAGAAGTAAAAAGATCCAGATTCTCCCATTAATTCCCTCTAGCCAACTTTAAACTATGGTAACAGCGGTAACAGGGTTGTTTGATAACATTATTCAGTATTAAAAAGCTGCACCTGTATCACTTAATGATCAGTCTTTGCAAGTTAAGTCAGTATTCTTGTCCTCATTTGTAAAATGGAGATGACTCACAACCCTTTTCCAGTCCAGCATCAGAATGCTGATGACAAAGACAGACAAACTGGGGAACAGAGGGGCAGAGGAAGGCAGTGTCCTCACCATCATGAGATGAGGCCGACACGCCAGTCTTACCTGGGGAAGACCAGTTTTCCAGGCAGAGACAGGCGAGGAACATCGCGCCCAACATTGGGCCCCAGGTGGAGCTTCCGGGATAGAACGTCAAGGGGATTGTCAGCAGGCTGTGTGGCCACCTTCACCATGACGTTGCTATTAAAGATGTAGGCAGAGAAAAACACCTGCCGAGGGGAGAGTCACCTTTACCAGAGGGAGCTGGAAGCACCCCGATCTCAGCAACAGCCCTCTTTGTTCTTAAGAGCAGAGTCTCAGTACTGCATCATCAAGCTTTTTAGACTGCACGCTTTGAGGAGAAAGAAAATCTTTGCTCCTGTGTGTACGTGCAGATTTTTTCTCTCCACACCCACAGAGGAAGCCCTTACAGCAGAGCTGCCAGTGCTCCAGGGCAGAGAACCTTGCCTGCCTGCTCCCTTTTCCACCCCGAGAGTCACACGTGTACTCTCTATTGTAACAAGTCTCGACAAATACAGGCACGGAAAGCTGCCTGCTCACCTTTTAACAGGTACAGTGCAGGCCGGGAGTGGTCTCAGCCAGGAGGTACTCTGGCAAGCAGACTTTGGATATTTAGAGTTAAAAATTTTCCTGAGTGAATGTTCCAATTAAACACAAAGGAGAGCAGCAGCTCTGGGGAAACAGACACTCACCCAGAAGACATCGTAGATTAAAAGCCCTGAGAGAAGCAGGCAGGAGACCTTGAGGCTGGGCAGGCGGACGAAGGCGATCATAGCGACACAGAGACCCATGGCCAGGGCTGCAGAGGATACAGCAGTCAGTGTGGAGCACAGGCTCAGCTTCTCTCCACAAGCTATTCAGCTCATAAACCTAACAGAGTTTGTAAGTCCCCCCCAAAATCAGGCAGCCCTAAACCTCAGTCTAAGATGTTTACACCCTACTAGTGCAAAGTGTCCACCATTAGCCCACTGTGACCTGCTCGTATTTGGGGAAATCCCTTTTCTCATGCTATAGATGGTGCTCAACTATCTAAGACCCAGGGGACTGTTCTGAATGCTAAAGCTCTAAGCCAAGCTCAGTTCTGGCCTCCCAGCTCTCATCTCCTGCTTCCCCCCATTACTTCAGATGCATTGCCCTTGCTCCTTTAAAGCCAATGCACACCCTAGATCACATCTTTTTCACTTACTTAAGGACACTGTTCCAGCCACTCATTTTACACTCATCCTCCCCACCTGGGTCTAAACTAAACACGACAACTCAGAACTGCTCAATGACAGGATTCTCCATGACTCCACACAATGTCATTCTATCCCTAATCTTCCAAACAAGAAACTCTGGGTTCTTTTTCATCTTATCGTAACCTTCATCACACACACTCAGGCTGCAACCACTCTGGGGTGCTCTTCTTGACTGTCACGGCACACCCCAGTCATGATTCCCATACTTCCTAGTGTGATGTGTGTATCCTTTCCCATTTTCTGTCTCTCTCCCCCACTTACTCTTCACTGCCATTGTCAAAAGTCAGTTCACATCATTCCCTGCCTTAAATCACGAGGTCCCCTACTCTCTGATGGATCAAGTCCGACTGTGAAGGTATAGCTCACACAGAATGGCACTGCACCACACGCGCTTGGCCTCAAGCCTTTCTTTTGCTCCTATGCCTCCACCTACTCCTTCTAAGTTGGGCGATAACCTCTTTCCAATCATGCCCACCAAATCTCCCCACCGTACTCCATGTTTGAAGAGGCAGCATGCATCTGACTTCTGACTTCTTCGAGAAGGTTCTTAATACAAGCATGTTGAATGAGAATCACTCCCACCCCCAACTGAACAGTGCCACCAGCCATGTCACATCCCTGAAACACACGCTCAACTATTCATCCAGTTTGCCCCTCTTTTTCTTCATTCATCAGCTTTTGCAAACATACCACACCACTTACTGGTCAAATTCTTTCAAGTCTTCCCAAATTTAAAAGATTAATTTGTAAGATGAAACTGAGTAGATAAAAAGTTATAGATTTAGTTCAAAAAACTCTGAAGTACTTTTTTTTTTTTTTTTTTTTTTTTTTTGCGGTACGCGGGCCTCTCACTGCTGTGGTCTCTCCCATTGCGGAGCACAGGCTCCGGACGCGCAGGCTCAGCGGCCATGGCTCACGGGCCCAGCCGCTCCGGGGCATGTGGGATCTTCCCGGACCAGGGCACGAACCCGTGTCCCCTGCATCGGCAGGCGGACTCTCAACTACTGCGCCACCAGGGAAGCCCTGAAGTACTTTCTTAATATTAATGATTCTTGGTATAACTCTGAAAACATACTTCATGTCTTGCCCTTTAAAATAACCACATTTATCATTCTGTTTTCAGAAGAACATATTTCAGAATGTTACAGACACGTGCTAGAAAGCTATCTTTTCTGTTAATAGCAGAAAACAAGTCAAACACACATCAAATACCAATCTGAGAAACAAACAACTAAAAAGCTCAAAGACTCCGTTTTTTGTTTTTGTTATTTTTTGAGGGAAAACTAAGCTTGGTCACAAGGGCAATTTAACTAGTGTAAACTGGTAAGAGCTCCTTGGACAAGTAGATATTAGAAAGTAGCAACAATGACAGAAAACGATATAAAAGTTTACAAGTTAAGGCCAGTAAGGGTTTGGGGAGCCTCCCTGAACACTCAATGACAGCACCACTGTAGCTGAGCCGTCCTCAGAGCTGCTAGGGACACAGTGCCTGGAGGAGAGGAGCCCCTCGGACCTGGCACTGCCTCCAAAGAGCTCTGTTCCAAGGTCTGGATTAGCCTCGTGGTTGCTTGGAATGGGTAACAGGAAAAAGTGTGATCCATACCCATAATCTCTGCTTTCCAAATTCCTCCCTTAAAAAAATTCTTTAGATAGTGTTACAAACAGTATAAAATTGACTTCTGTGTTTCAGCTTCCTTCCCTTCTGAAACACCAAGAAAGGAAAAGGTGAACAGACTTTGTGGGGCAGAGCAGTTAGATAAAATTTCGTGAGATTAATAAAGCAAACTATGAAAATAAGAGAAGTAATAAGGACTGAACGAAGAAAGAGGTGGAGATGGTTACAGGGTCTTCAATAAAAGTCTAACAATGTCTTAAGGGAGAGAACAGAAGAATAATGGCGGACTTTGAGAAATGTCCTTCTATCAAAACAACTATCAAGATGTTTTGATAGTAAGTATGAAATATACACAGGAGTTCTGTGACTGTGGTTAGTCACTTCTTAGAACCTGTTTCCTCTTCTGTAAAATAAGAACAATAATAGTACCTACTTCAAAGAGCTGTATTCAGGATTACATGAGAAAGTCCATGTAAAACACCCAGCAGAGTGCCCAATGTATAAAAAGCACTCAATAAATGTTAGCTATTAGTACCTTTATAAAATGATATAGACATGTATTTATATTATTACACAAAAGAAGTCTATCATATAGAGACTCTAACATATTATATGTCTCTAACATATTATATGACATACATTATATATTCCACATATATTTATATATAATATGGATATTATATTACAGTATAATTCCATTTATATTAAGAAAGTACAGTCTACACAAGAATCTGTATTCCAATTTTCACAGCATTATTCACAATAGCCAAAAAAGTGGAAACAACTGATGAATGGATAAATAAAATTGATGCATCTATACAATTAAACCGTATTTGGCCATAAAAAGGAATGGAGTACTGATACAAGTTACAACATGGATGAACCTTGAAAACATTATGCTGAGTGAAAGAAGGCAGACACAAAAGGTCATATGTAATTTTATTTAGGCAAAATGTCCACAAGAGGCAAATTCACAGAGACAGAAAGTAGATTAGTGGATGCCCGGGGCTGGGTGGGGAAATGAGGAAGTGACTGCTACTGGGTGTGGGTTTTGGAGGGTGGGTGTGAAGATGCTCTAAAACTGATTGTAGGGGACTTCCCTGGTGGCACAGAGGATAAGACTCTGCGTTCCCAAAGTAGGGGGCCCGGGTTCAATCCCTGGTCAGGGAACTATATCCCACATGCATGCCGCAACTAGGAGTTCACATGCCACAACTAAGGCGCCAGTGAGCCACAACTAAGACCCAGCGCAACCGAAATAAATTTAAAAAACAAACAAACAACAAAACACACTGGGGACTTCCCTGGGGGCACAGTGGTTAAGAAGCCACCTGCCAATGCACGGGACATGGGTTCGAGCCCTGGTCCAGGAAGATCCCACATGCTGCAGAGCAACTAAGCCCACGCGCCACAACTACCGAGCCTGTGCTCTAGAGCCCATGAGCCACAACTACTGAGCCCACATGCCACAACTACTGAAGCCCGCGTGCCTATAGCCTGTGTTCTGCAACAAGAGAAGCCACTGCAATGAGAGGCCTGCACACTGCAATGAAAAGTAGCCCCCACTCAGCAACGAAGACCAGCCCCTGCTCAGCAACGAAGACCCAATGCAGCCAAAAATAAAAACAATTAAAAAAACAAAAAAAACCCCAAAATGATTGTAGTGTTGGTTGCACAACTCTGCAAATATACTAAAAACCACCGAATCGTACACTTTATTTTTTTAATAAGTTTAATTAATTAATTAATTAATTTTGGTTGCACTGGGTCTTCATTGCTGCGCGCAGGCTTTCTCAAGTTGCAGCAAGCGGGAGCTACTCTTTGTTGCGGTATGCGGGCTTCTCACTGCGGTGGCTTCTCTTTGTTGCAGAGCATGGCCTCTAGGCACACGGGCTTCAGTAGTTGTGGCTTGCAGGCTCTAGAGCGTAGGCTCAGTAGTTGTGGTGCACAGGCTTAATTGCTCCATGACATGTGGGATCTTCCAGGACCAGGGCTCGAACTGGAGTCCCCTGCATTGGCAGGCGGATTCTTAACCACTGCACCACCAGGGAAGTACCCTGAATTGTACACTTTAAATAGGTAAATTGTATGGTATGTGAATTACATCCTAAAAAAGCTGTTATTAAAAAAGATCTTAAGAATGTAGGTAAAAATAATAAAAAATTTGATACATAACACCATCTTTGGACATCTAATTTTCATGGTAATCAGAGGTACCACTACTAAAACACAGAAAGTAGAGGAAGAGAGGACAAATTTAACCATAAATGATATTAAAATTTCAACTCGTCACATAGTAGTTACTTACCATCCATGAGAAGCCAATGGCCAGTGAGAACCCAGATGAGGACGAGCATGACAGACAGAGAGAATGATAGTAATTCAGCAGCAGTGAAACGCCCACAACAACCAAAGGAAATCCTGGAAAATACACAGCATGTATTGGACTAATGGACAATAAATCATATTCAGTAATCAAACTCTCCTTTGGTTCTTCATGATCAGAATTTGTGACGGCCAGATTAAAATAGTAGGCAATACCTAGATACCCAGAAATCCAAAATACCCAAATCTCTTTGGAAAAAACTACAGAAAGTTCAAAGGAATTATACTTCTGCACCCATTAGATAATGTACTTTTTATCCCAAGTTATCAACATGGGTATTGAGAGGTTTAAAGTGATAATATCAATCTTTAGAAAATCTAAATGTAGGAGAAATTCTAATTCTTATGAGGAAAACAAAATGAAGAAAGTCAACAATTCAATTCATTAAGCAAAGATGAATAAAATTAAAATGGTACATCTATGGTTATCACTAATTCCTGGGAAAATCAGCTGCCCCAAGTGACTGATTTCCTAAGTGCATACAGCATTCTCCATTAGCACAGCATTTTGTTTCCATGGAGCAACAGCTTTAGGAGTTAAGGTGTGAACACTGGGATTAAACCTAAGTGGCTAGTATATATTCTAGGTCATCAAAGACGAAAGGCAAAGAATGTTTGTGTCAAGCACTATTTTCATATTCCATTAACTAGTAAAGGAATGAAAATGTTGCTTCAAAAGAAAACTATCTTTCAATGTAATCAAAGCAAGGAAGCATATTACAGTGACTCTGACTTTCTAAGATTTGTTTATATCTCCTCTGCTATGAAAAGGTGCAAAAAGAAGTACTATCTTACAGTTTTAAAAAAATCAAACTTTTCACTTTCCAGTCTTCTGGCATTTGTGTGCTTCAGTCAATACCAAAAATTTAGACCCCTAATACTGCCATCAAGTATGAGACAAAAACATACATATACAAGTTTACAATTTAGAGGAAAATCCCAAGTCCTTACTTGTTCTGAGGTGAACAGGGTCTTGTTAAATACTGGCACATCGGGAGAAGAAGAAAAGCAAAAGCTATTGTTGCAAGAACTAGAGAAAGAAAATGTATGGTTAATTTTTTTGTTTATTATTTTACTAAGCATAAGAAAAATGGCATGACTTAAGGAAACAATCATTGCCCAGAATACTTTTCTCGACAAGTGCATACAATAGTATTAATTAACTAGAGAAGAAAAGTATCTTTCTTTAGCACCGCACAGACAACCTCTTAAAAAAAGATTACCTGATTTGAAGTAGGGGTAGCATGGGTAGGTTTTCTCTTTCTCACCTATCTCAACAAGAAATGATAAACAGCGGGCCAGGGTATGATCTAACAAGTCTAGCATTTTGATGTTTCACCCATGTCCATCATCTCTCAGCTTGAAAACTGATCAGATAGCTGACAGTCAAATTACTGTGATTAGCTATGAGTGTTTCTATCTGCAGAAACATGGGTAGGGGTTGCCAATGACTACTCTGCCAAACTGGACTTTCTGGTAACCTATCAGACAAGGAGCCACAGCCAAAGCAATCCTGCTCTGGTGCCACAAAGCTCATGAATTTTCAACCCCTGGCCTTTCATTCAGATAGGGTTGGCAGGTCTGAACTGATGATACAGGTATCAAGTATCTTGCAGGACTGAACTGATGATACAGGTATCAAGTGGTTCAAGGAGGAGTGGGGGGAGAAAAAGCCAGACTTATGAAGAAAAACTTGCACGGTGCAGTGTATAAATCTTAATTTTTGAATGATGATTTTAAAAAAGGTTTAAAAATTTCCTTTCAGCTTAATGTTAAGATCAGATAGAGGAACTCATTTACCTGCTGTACATATTGTAAAAACTACTTGAACTGAGTCAAAGAAGAAGAACATTACTAGGAGAGAGACAGATGCTCCAATGGGAAGGAACAGGGCCTGGGTAGAGTCAATAGTTTGGATACCTGAAAGAGAAAAAGGGACATATCAACAACTTACCTAACAGACACTGTACCCATGTACTTCAGATACATTAACTCATAAAATGCAGACAGTTCTAGGGATTAGTATATAAAATATAGATTATCTAGGCCCTTGGGTTCTCTCCTTCCCAGTGAGACTGTGAGCTCCTTGCTGTCCTCATAGTGCCTTTATTATAGTAGGTGCCCAAGAAATACTTGTTGAATTGACTTACTACCTCCTGGTGCTAACCATCTGGATGACAGGGTGCCAAAACAAACAAACAAACAACAAACAAGAACATTAAGAGGTAGTAAAAATTCATTTTAGTCAGTTTGAGTACATCTGTGGTCCTGTATATATAGGTTTGGTAAAAGAGGTGGTTTAAACCCCCTGACTAAAATAATTTCTCATCATCTGTGGATTTAATGTACTCATGTTAATTCTTCCCCATTGCTGCTAATAGTTGAGGACTGACTTTGGTGGGGGAGGAGGGAGAACAAGATGTATCTGGAAACAGTAAATCAAAAACATTTCTTTGTGGGAACATTTTAAAGAGTAAATAGGAGATAAATGGGGGAACCAGAAGCTCTTGGGATAGAGCAGGATTTAGCACAGTGGTTCTCAAGTCTTGGCTGCTCATTAGAATCACCTGGACAGCTTTAAGAAAATCACAATGCCCGGGCCCAACCCCAGAGCCAACTAAACTGAAATCTCAAGGGGTTAGTAGGTCCAGGAAAAACTCCCCACAAGATTTTATTTTGGGGGCTTCCCTCGTGGCACAGTGGTTAAGAATCCACCTGCCAGTGCAGGGGACACGGGTTTGAGCCCTGGTCCGGGAAGATCTCACATGCCGCGGAGCAACTAAGCCCATGCACTACAACTGCGGAGCCTGCGCTCTAGAGCCTGTGAGCCACAACTACTGAGCCCACGTGCCACAACTACTGAAGCCTGCACGCTTAGGGCCCGTGCTTCCCAACAAGAGAAGCCACCGCAATGAGAAGCCCGCGCGCCGAAACGAAGAGTAGTCCCTGCTCGCCACAGCTAGAGAAAGCCTGCGTGCAGCAACGAAGACCCAATGCAGCCAAAAATAAATAAATTAATTAAAAACAAAAACTGCTCATCAGTATTCAAATTTACCTGTCCTCAAGAAAGTTATTTAGGGATTTTTTTTAACATCTTTATTGGAGTATAATTGCTTTACAATGGTGTGTTAGTTTCTGCTTTATAACAAAGTGAATCAGTTATACATATACATATGTTCCCATATCTCTTCCCTCTTGCGTCTCCCTCCCTCCCACTCTCTCTATCCCACCCCTCTAGGTGGTCACAAAGCACCGAGCTGATCTCCCTGTGCTATGCATATTTAGGGATTTTTGTGAAATGAATATTAAATATTTCTAACAAACAAAATTGCTTCTTATTGGCTAGGTAGATGAGTCAAATAATTCACTAAGGAATAGGGCAATTCAATTTCAGAAGAGTGAGCCATCTGTCAAGACAAACAGAAATGATCTGGAGAAGAGTCTGACCTGAACTGCAGTCAAACCCATTCATCTTGGTCCGTGGATAGTTTTTTTTTTTTTGGGGGGGCGCATATCTTAAAGTATCGTATGGGCATTTGTAAGGCAAAACTCTATGAACTCTCTAACTAAATGTCACCTAAAGAGTTGTTTGTATTTGAGTGCTCTACGACAGTTCAAAGAACTACTTGAGGAAGCTAGAGTTCAGGTGACTTTCACAACAGAAAATAATGGTTTCTCAAATAAATGATTGTTATATAAGAAACAAATCTTTTAAAAAAAATCTATAAATCTGAAAACACACACTCACACTCCCCTCCTTCTGTAAAACAAAGCATCATATAGGCTACAGATTAATTACACTGGTTTAAAATATGAGAAGAAAAAAATCAAATGACTGGCTAGAACAAAGACTGTTTACTAAAGCAGGCATATAAGTATTTGTTTATAATCAATCTAAATTTTACAAGTTCAGTCTGCAATTAAAATGTGAAACAGAATACAAAGAACCTTTCTAGAATATTAGATAGAATGCACAGATTCTTTTTTTGTTTGTTTGTTTGTTTGTTTTGTTTTTTTGCGGTACATGGGCCTCTCACTGTTGTGGCCTCTCCTGTTGTGGAGCACAGGCTCCGGACGCGCAGGCCCGGCGGCCGTGGCTCACGGGCCCAGCCGCTCCGCGGCATGTGGGATCCTCCCGGAGCAGGGCATGAACCCGTGTCCCCCACATCGGCAGGAGGACCCCCAACCACTGCGCCACCAGGGAAGCCCCAGATTTTTGTTTTTTGAAAGCACAGATTTTAAACTAGTAAGTATTAGACATTATTTCCATTAGTTTTATGGAAGGACTGCCCAAGAGAGTTTATCAAACAGCAATGTCACAGGGCAAGTGAAGCTCCTTTAATTGCTGACAATGTTACCAAAAATAATGTACACAACTCTAATACTGCACTTCCTAAAGGTCTGGAAATAATGGTCCTGAAGGGGAAGGAGCTAATTAATTAGAAATTTTAGCCAAACTCCAGTGACAAAACAAAACAGAGCAAAAGCAAAACAGAGCAGCCATAATTGGGTGGACTTACTCAACTGCAGTGGCATTATCCTTAAAGGCAAAATCAACGTAAGAAACAGGCATGATGATGGAATTAAAAATTATGTACAGAGACATTATTTTTTTGTATTTAGTGAACAGGTTGCAGAGCAATACGCCAATGTAGTACTGATAACTGTTTATGAAAGTTACTGATTTTGCACCTCCATGAGAGAAGCAGCGGATTTTTTTAAAAAAACTCATTTCCAGAGCTTATGGGGTTTGCAGTCTAGGTGGGAAGATTAAGATGTGTTTCTCTATTAATGAAGAGAATTCTAACTGTACATCTCCATCAGTCTTCACAGTTCAAATAAATTATAGGGGAAGCCTAGTAAAGAACTTCAAGATATCAGATAACTGGAGGTGGGGGCGGGGTTTAAACCCTCTTAATGCTAATTAGATGAAGGAGTGGTGTGCCAGAAGGGGAAAATTTCTATATAGGTTTCCTGGGGCAGATTCAGGGATAAGACAGGAGTTAGAACAAGGTTAGGGAAAATCAGAGAGGACCTGGAAGGAACTCCCTCCCCTCCACTTTCTAACCATTTTTACTGTAAAACATAACACACATACAGAAAAGTACATGAAACAAAGATGTAGAGTTCAGTGAATCATCACATGGCTAATACCACCCAGGTCAAGAAAGAGAATCTTGCCAAGGCCATAAGTCTTTCTTGTGTCCCTCCCAATCACTGCTCTTTCTCTTTCCCCCAAAGGGAACTACTATTATATCCTGGCTTTTACGGTACTTTTTATTTGCTTTATGTTTTCTACCAAGCATGCATCCTAAAATACTAATATTTATTTTGCCTGTTTTCTGAACTTACTATATACACTGAATTATGTAGTATGTATTTTTTTGTGTCTGGCTTCTTTCACTCAACATTGTTAGAAACATCCATGCTGTTATACATAGCTGTAGTTCACTAATTTTCATGTCTTTTTCACAAATTCCTTGATTCGTATTTTGGGAGTAGGCAAATGCAACTTTTAAAAAACCTGTATCTACTCTTTCTCCTTCATTAATTAGTTCATAACACTTGGCCAAATCTTAACACTAAAGTCATACCCTCCTTTTCTTAGAACTCCCCCCAGTTCTTCTTCATTGTTAAGCATTTCAATCTCCTCAGCACCTACACCATCTCATGTTTCTGTTCATTTTTCTGGCTATTATTATTTCTTTAATTTTTGATGACTGCATCCAATTTTCCATGCCACCCCTTCAAACTGGAATGATACCATATTCCATAATCAAGTTCTGGCCTTCTCTGCAATGGCCATTTCTTACATTATGTTTTTCCTGATTATGTGGAAGTGGACTGCATTCTGTCCTGGTCTGTGCTTATCCTTTTTGGTATCCATGGCCCAGATTAGGCACTGAAGAAATACTTTTGTTGAGGATAATTTTAGCACAACACAGGAGGTAGATTTAAGGAAATTACCATTAAACAACCACCAAGGGCCTCCCTGGTGGCGCAGTGGTTGAGAGTCCGCCTGCCAATGCAGGGGATACGGGTTCGTGCCCCGGTCCCGGAGGATCCCATATGCCGCGGAGCGGCTGGCCCCGTGAGCCATGGCCGCTGAGCCTGTGCATCCGGAGCCTGTGCTCCGCAACGGGAGAGGCCACAACAGTGAGAGGCCCGCATACCACAAAAAAAAAAAAAAACAACCACCAACTACTCTTTAGATGCTGATTAACAATGAGAAATACAAAACTCATGTTACCAGGTAAATTCCTTCCACTGCATGGACTGACTTAACCATTTATTTATTTGAGGATAAAATGGTACTTAGATACATACTATTGATTTCTTTTAGATTTATGTGATGCAATGTACAACAGATTTGTAATCTGGTTTAAGCACATCATTTGTATATATGCTATATAACAGGAATTTAAAGGAGTTTCAAGTGTATGTAGTGATTTGGTTTAAACTATTGATAGAAGGTAAGCTGCTATGTAATAATTTAACCCTAAAATTGGATACTGACACTGGGTTTTACCTGGTTCCTGTGAAGTTATTGGTATGGTATTTTACTTAATATAAGGATCTGTGTCATAAGTTTTTGTGTGTGTGTGTCATAAGTTTAAGAAAAGGCTCATTCTATTTAAATGATTCTACTTACTGTATTTGTCATGCCCACTTTACATTGCTGGGGACAATGAAACACATTTAACTCAGTGAAAATTGGGCAAGTATAATTTAGTTGATGGGGTATTATAATAACTAGAGAAAATGAAATAGATATTAAGTGATCTCTTTTCAATTTAGTTTCTAAGATCCTCCATCAATATTCTATTAAACTTTATATTAGATCTCCAGTCTTTCCTATTAGGCGGTGACCTTGATTTGTCCTACAAGTCACGCTTATTCTCCTCCTCTGTGCCTGTATTATATGCTCTTCCCACCTGGAGGAACTTCTCCAGCAATCCAAGTTCACTGTTTCATGTCAAATTCACTTTCTCCAGGAGAGTCCCTTACTAACTTGATCCACTGTTGCTCACTTTGGCTTGCCTTTCTCTTTTTTCTCTTTGTACATGGATGTCAAAATGACTTCCCTCTGGTGCTTACTCTGATCTACTGATAGTAGATTCTTGTTCAGAAGGATTCTGAGGCTATGGTAAGGGTCCATGAGAAAAAGTACCTGCTCTAGGTATAGTATGGAAAGTGGTATTTGCTCTGTCTTAGCACTTTATTAACACCTTGGGAAGTATTTTGGCCACACTACCTACGTGACGGCTTGAGTACCAGCTCTTGTACTTTTGCATCTTTCAAAATATCTAATAAATGCCAAGTGCATGGTAGGTACCCAATATCAATCTCTTAGTATTATCAAATCAAGTCTCCTTACTTCCAATTCAGTTCTCTTTCTATAATAAGCATTACCAATTTTCTAGTACAATTTACATACCATAAAATTTACCCAGTTTAAGTGTGTAATTCAATACCTTTTTTTTTTGTTTTTGGTAAGTTTACCAAGTGTGAAACCATCACTATAATCTAGTTTTAGAATATCTTCATCACCTCAAGAAGATCCCTCATGCCAGTTTACTGTTAATTCTCCTTCCATCCCTTGCCCCAAGCAACCACAAATCTGTTTTCTGTCTCTATATAGTTGCCTTTTTGGAAATTTCATACAAATGGACTCATAAAATACGTAGTTTTTCTATCTGGCTTTTTTTTACTTAACAATTTTTTTTTAATTAATTTATTTATTTAGTTATTTTTGGCCGCGTTGGGTCTTTGTTGCTGCAAGTGGGCTTTTTTTTTTCTAGTTGGGGCAAGCGGGGGCTACTCTTCCCTGCAGTAAGCAGGCCTCTCATTGCGGTGGCTTCTCTTGTTGCGGAGCACGGGCTCTAGGTGCGCGGGCTTCATTAGTTGTGGCACGTGGGCTCAGTAGTTGTGGCTCACGGACTCTAAAGCGCAGGCTCAGTAGTTGTGGCGCACGGGCTTAATTGCTCTGCGGCATGTCAGATCTTCCCGGACCAGGGTTCGAACCCGTGTCCCCTGCATTGGCAGATGGATTCTTAACTACTGCGCCACCAGGGAAGCCCTACTTAACAATTAAAAAAAAATTAATTTATTTTATTTTTGGTTGCGTTGGGTCTTCGCTGCTGTGTGCGGGCTTTCTCTAGTTGCGGTGCGTGGGCTTCTCATCATGGTGGCTTCTCATTTCGGAGCATGGGCTCTAGGTGCACAGGCTTCAGTAGTTGTTCCTTGCGGGCTTAGTTGCTCTGTGGCACGTGGGATCTTCCCGGACCAGGGCTCGAACCTGTGTTCCCTGCATTGGCAGGCAGATTCTTAACCACTGCGCCACCAGGGAAGCCCTTAACAGTGTTTTGAGGTTCATCTATGTTGGAGCATATTTCAGTAATTAACTTTTTTTTAATGCTGAATAGTATTCCATTGTATGGACATACCATATTTTGTTTATCCATTAACTAGCTTATTGATCTTTGAGTTGCTTCTACTTTTTGGCTATGATGAATAATGCTGCTGAATACTTGCCATATAGCACACTTCTGTTTTTTCAAAGCAAATATTCTTTAAAATCTTAAGTATCAGAAAAGATACAATAGTTTTACAATTACTTCAAGTAGCTATCTTTAAGAATCACTAAATGAATTTATGATCAACACCTACAAAATTATCAACCTCACCAAAGGATTTAAATGAAGTTATAAGCAGGCAGATACCCACCTATCCTGTTCGTCTTTAAGAAAATAAAGAGGGCTTCCCTGGTGGCACAGTGGTTGGGAATCTGCCTGCCAATGCAGGGGACACGTGTTCAAGCCCTGGTCCAGGAAGATCCCACATGCCGCGGAGCACCTAAGCCCGTGTGCCACAACTACTGAGCCTGTGCTCTAAAGCCCGCGAGCCACAACTACTGAAGCCTGCGTGAAGCCTGCGTGCCTAGAGCCCATGCTCCACAACAAGAGAAGCCATCACAATGAGAAGCCCGCGCACCGCAACAAAGAGTAGCCCCCGCTCGCCACAACTAGAGAAAGCCCGCACACAGCAATGAAGACCCAATGCAGCCAAAAACAATAAATAAAGTAAAATAAATTTATTAAAAAAAAGAAAATAAAGAATCTTGGCAGCAAGCTTTTAGGCATGAATTAAAAGCAGTACACAAGGAATCCGTAGTTCAGGTTCAGAACATAAGACTTTAACAAATTATACCATATAGATTTAATTTTATCATTATACCAAACATAATCCTTGAACCCAGTAAATTATCTACTGGGATTACAGAAAGAATCCAATTAAGATACTACGTGTAGGAAACTAATTGTCATAAAATGCCTTACTATTATTGGTGCTGTTGCCAGTGAAAGACCCAGAAGAACTGTTACTGTCTTTCTCCTTATCTTGATTTTCAAAGTCCATATTAAGGGACCTGCGGGAAAAAATTGTATAAGTAAGTTTTAGTTTTACTTAAGAAGCAGACCAGAAAAGTCAGTAATGAAACATACTTTTAAATGCTAAAGCATTAGGAAAGAAAGGAAGATCTCTTTGAACAGCTCTGCAAAACACTTCTTGATGCCACATTTAAAAAAACAATCTACATTCCTTACAGTGTCAGTTCAAGAGCTTTCCTGACTGCAGGTAAAAGCATTCCATTGTGGCTGAATATTCCAGCCATATCTCTGTGCACATCTTTAATTACTTCCTTATGCTAAATACCTAGAGGGAGAAATATTGGGTCAAAAGGCAAGCACAATTTTGAGACTTTTACATACCACACAATTGCTTCCAAAAAGGGTGGACCAATTCACTCTCTGAGAACAGTGTATAAGAGCACTTGTTTCTCTACACCTTGCCAGCTCTCATTCAACAACACTGATTTGAGTTTTTGCTATATCTGGGAATATCCAAGGTACTGGAGAGACAATAAAGAGTGAGTAAAATATGCTCTCATGGATTTTACATTCGAAGAGGGGGGAGACTGACAATAAACAAGAAAAATAAGTTAAATATAGGGTATGCTAATTGTAAGAGCTAAGGAGAAAAGGCAGGAAATGGAGAGGGTAGATCTGACATTTTAAACAGGGTAGGCAAGGGAAGCCCGCACTGGTGTGATTTCTGAGTCAAGACCTGAAGGAAGTAGACACAGTCAATCTGGGGCGCTAAAAATGCTGTCTCTGTCCTAATTTAGAATTCTTTAACTATTAAACAATTTTATGTACCTGAGCTTGCCCATTTTCTCTTTTTGTGAACTAACTGTTCAAGTCCTTAGCTCATTTTCTACTACTGCGTTCCTTTAAAGTGTTTGTGCGTCCAAAAGAACTTCCTGTGATGGTGGAAATGTTCGGTACCTGCACTGACCCATTTGGTAGATATTAGCCACGTGAACGCTTGAAATGTGGGAGCACAACTGAGGAACTGAATTCTACATTTTATTTCATTTTAATTAATTTAAATTTAAATAATTGGAGAGCTAAAACTATAAAACTTTAGAAAAAAATCTTCGTGACCTTGGATTTGGCAGTGGATTCTTACATATGACACCAAACACACAAGTGAAAATTTGATAAACTGGATTTCATCAAAATTAAAACCTTGTGTGCTACAAAGAACACTTTCAAAAAAATGAAAACACAACCCCAAAGGATGGGAGAAAATATGTGCTATTATGTATCTGATAGGGGCTTACATTTAGAATACAGAAAGAACTCCTCCAATTCAATACTAAAAAGACAACCCAATTAAAAAGTGGGCAGACTCTGAATAAGTATTTCTCCAAAGAAGATAAGCAAATGGCCAATGAGCACATGGAAAGTTCTTTTGTTTTTTACACATATATACATGTACATGAAATATTTTTATTGTTGTTAGTTTTACAAAAACAGGGTCATATTATTCACATTTTCTGCATCTTGCTTTTCCTTTTTATTTTGAATTTTATTTTTATTTTTTTAAACAGCAGGATCTTATTAGTCATCCATTTTATACACATCAGTGTATACATGTCAATCCCAATCTCCCAATTCAGCACACCACCACATCCACCCCCTGGGGCTTTCCCCCCTCGGTGTCCATACGTTTGTTCTCTACATCTGCGTCATTATTTCTGCCCTGCAAACCAATTCATCTGTACCATTTTTCTAGGTTTCACATATATATGTTAATATACGATATTTGTTTTTCTCTTTCTGACTTATTTCACTCTGTGTGACAGTCTCTAGATTCATCCACGTCTCTACAAATGACCCCATTTCGTTCCTTTTTATGGCTGAGTAATATTCCATTGTATATATGTACCACAACGTCTTTATCCATTCGTCTGTCGATGGGCATTTAGGTTGCTTCCATGACCTGGCTATTGTAAATAGTGCAGCAATGAACACTGGGGTGCATGTGTCTCTTTGAATTATGGTTTTCTCTGGGTATATGCCCAGTAGTGGGATTGCTGGGTTATATGGTAATTCTATTTTTAGTTTTTTAAGCAACCTCCATACTGTTCTCCATAGTGGCTGTATCAATTTACATTCCCACCAACAGTGCAAGAGGGTTCTCTTTTCTCCACACCCTCTCCAGCATTTGTTGTTTGTAAATTTTCTGATGATGCCCATTCTAACTGGTGTGAGATGATACCTCACTGCAGTTTTGATTTACATTTCTCCAATAATTAGTGATGTTGAGCAGCTTTTCATGTGCTTCTTGGCCAGCTGTATGTCCTCTCTTTGGAGAAATGTCTATTTAGGTCTTCTGCCCATTTTTGGATTGGGTTGTTTTTTTTTTTTTTAATATTGAGCTGCATGAGCTGTTTATATATTTTGGAGATTAATCCTTTATCCGTTGATTCTGAGGGTTGTCTTTTTTTTTTTTTTGCGGTACGTGGGCCTCTCACTGTTGTGGCCTCTCCCGTTGCGGGGCACAGGCTCCGGACATGCAGGCTCAGCGGCCATGGCTCATGGGCCCAGCCGCTCCGCGGCGTGTAGGATCTTCCCAGACCAGGGCACGAACCCGCGTCCCCTGCATCGGCAGGAGGACTCTCAACCACTGCGCCACCAGGGAAGCCCGAGGGTTGCCTTTTTGTCTTGTTTGTAGTTTCCTTTGCTTTGCAAAAGCTTTTAAGTTTCATTAGGTCCCATTTGTTTATTTTTGTTTTTATTTCCATTACTCTAGGAGGTGGATCAAAAACATCTTGCTGTGATTTATATCAAAGAGTGTTCTTCCTATGTTTTCCTCTAAGAGTTTTATAGTGTCCGGTCTTACATTTAGGTCTCTAATCCATTCTGAGTTTATTTTTGTGTATGGTGTTAGGGAGTGTTCTAATTTCATTCTTTTACATGTAGCTGTCCAGTTTTCCCAGCACCACTTATTGAAGAGACTGTCTTTTCTCCACTGTATATCCTTTCCTCCTTCGTCATAGATTAGTTGACCATAGGTGTGTGGGTTTATCTCTGGGCTTTCTATCCTGTTCCATTGATCTACATTTCTGTTTTTTCGCCAGTACCATATTGTCTTGATTACTGTAGCTTTGTAGTATAGTCTGAAGTCAGGGAGTCTGATTCCTCCAGCTTCGTTTTTTTCCCTCAAGACTGCTTTGGATATTAGGGGTCTTTTGTGTCTCCATACAAATTTTAAGATTTTTTGTTCTAGTTCTGTAAAAAATGCCATTGGCAATTTGATAGGGATTGCACTGAATCTGTAGATTGCTTGGGGTAGTACAGTCATTTTCACAATATTGATTCTTCCAATCCAAGAACATGGTATATCTCTACATGTTGGTATCATCTTTAATTTATTTCAACAGTGCCTTATAGTTTTCTGCATACAGGTCCTTTGTTTCCCTAGGTAGGTTTATTCCTAGGTATTTTATTCTTTTTGTTGCAATGGTAAATGGGAGTGTTTCCTTAATTTCTCTTTCAGATAGTTCATCATTAGTGTATAGGAATGCAAGAGATTTCTGTGCATTAATTTTGTATCTGCAACTTTACCAAATTCATTGATTAGCTTTAGTAGTTTTCTGGTAGCATCTTTAGGATTCTCTATGTATAGTATCATGTCATCTTCAAACAGTGACAGTTTTACTACTTCTTTTTTTTTTTTTTTTTTTTTGCGGTATGCGGGCCTCTCACTGTTGTGGCCTCCCCCGTTGCGGAGCACAGGCTTCGGATGCGCAGGCCCAGCGGCCATGGCTCACGGGCCCAGCCGCTCCGCGGCATATGGGATCCTCCCAGACCGGGGCACGAACCCGTATCCCCTGCATCGGCAGGCGGACTCTCAACCACTGCGCCACCAGGGAGGCCCTACTACTTCTTTTTCAATTTGTATTCCTTTTCTTTTTCTTCTCCGATTGCCATGGCTAGGACTTGCAAAACTATGTTGAATAACAGTGGCGAGAGTGGACATCCTTGCCTTGTTCCTGATCTTAGAGGAAATGCTTTCAGTTTTTCACCATTGAGAATGATGTTTGCTGTGGGTTTGTTGTATATGGCCTTTATTATGTTGAGGTAGGTTCCCTCTATGCCCACTTTCTGGGGAGTTTTTATCATAAATGGGTGTTGAATTTCGTCAAAAGGTTTTTCTGCATCTACTGAGATGATCATATGGTTTTTATCCTTCAATTTGTTAATATGGTGCATCACATTGATTGATTTGCGTATATTGAAGAATCCTTGCATCCCTGGGATAAATCCCACTTGATCATGGTGTATGATCCTTTTAATGTGTTGTTGGATTCTGTTTGCTAGCATTTTGTTGAGGATTTTTGCATCTATATTCATTAGTGATATTGGTCTGTAATTTTCTTTTTTTGTAGTAACTTTGTCTGGTTTTGGTGTCAGGGTGATGGTGGCCTCATAGAATGAGTTGGGGAGTGTTCCTTCCTCTGCAATTTTTTGGAAGAGTTTCAGAAGGATGGGTGTTAGCTCTTCTCTAAATGCTTGACAGAATTCACCTGTGAAGCCATCTTGTCCTGGACTTTTGTTTGTTGCAAGATTTTTAATCACAGTTTCAATTTCATTACTTGTGATTGGTCTGTTCATATTTTCTATTTCTTCCTGGTTCAGTCTTGGAAGGTTATACCTTTCTAAGATTTGTCCATTTCTTCCAGGTTGTCCATTTTATTGGCACAGAGTTGGTTGTAGTAGTCTCTTAGGATGCTTTGTATTTCTGCAGTGTCTGTTGTAACTTCTCCTTTTTCATTTCTAATTTTACTGATTGGAGTCCTCTCCCTCTTTTTCTTGATGAGTCTGGCTAATGGTTTATCAATTTTGTTTATCTTCTTAAAGAACCAGCTTTTAGTTTTATTGATCTTTGCTACTGTTCTTTTTGTTTCTATTTTATTTCTGCTCTGATCTTTATGATTTCTTTCCTTCTGCTAACTTTGGGTTTTGTTTGTTCTTCTTTCTCTAGTTCCTTTATGTGTAAGGTTAGATTGTTTATTCGAGATTTTTCTTGTTTCTTGAGGTAGGCTTGTATAGCTATAAACTTCCCTCTTAGAACTGCTTTTGCTGCATCCCACAGGTTTTGGATCGTTGTGTTTTCATTGTCATTTGTCTCTAGGTAGTTTTTGATTTCCTCTTTTATTTCTTCAGTTATCTCATGGTTATTTAGTAACGTATTGTTTAGCCTCCATTTGTTTGTGTTTTTTACGTTTTTTCCCCTGTAATTGATTTCTAATCTCATAGCACTGTGGTCAGAAAAGATGCTTGATATGATTTCAATTTTCTTAAATTTACTGAGGTTTGATTTGTGACCCAAGATGTGATCTATCCTGGAGAATGTTCCATGCGCACTTGAGAAGAAAGTGTAATCTGCTGTTTTTGGATGGAATGTCCTATAAATATCAATTAAATCTATCATGTCTATTGTGTCATTTAAAGCTTGTGTTTCCTTGTTAATTTTCATTTTGCATGATCTGTCCGTTGGTGTAAGTGAGGTGTTAAGGTCCCCCACTATTATTGTGTTACTGTCGATTTCCTGTTTTATAGCTGTTAGCAGTTGCCTTATGTATTGAGGTGCTCCTATGTTGGGTGCATATGTATTTATAATTGTTATATCTTCTTCTTGGATTGATCCCTTGATCATTATGTAGTATCCTTCCTTGTCTCTTGTAACATTCTTTATTTTAAAGTCTATTTTATCTGATATGAGTATTGCTACTCCAGCTTTCTTTTGATTTCCATTTGCATGGAATATGTTTTTCCATCCCCTCACTTTCAGTCTGAATGTGTCCCTAGGTCTGAAGTGGATCTCTTGTAGACAGCATATATATGGGTCATGTTTTTGTATCCATTCAGCAAGCCCGTGTCTTTTGGTTGGAGCATTTAATCCAGTCATATTTAAGGTAATTATCGATATGTATGTTCTTATGACCATTTTCTTAATTGTTTTGGGTTTGTTTTTGTAGGTCCTTTTCTTCTCGTCTTTCCCACTTAGAGAAGTTCCCTTAGCATTTGTTGTAGAGCTGGTTTGGTGGTGCTGAATTCTCTAGGCTTTTGCTTGCCTGTAATGCTTTTGATTTCTCCATCAAACCTGAATGAGATGCTTGCCGGGTAGAGTAATCTTGGTTGTAGGTTCTTCCCTATCATGCCACTCCCTTCTGGCTTGTAGAGTTTCTGTTGAGAAATCAGCTGTTAACCTTATGGGAGTTCCCTTGTATGTTATTTGTCATTTTTCCCTTTCAATAATTTTTCTTTGTCTTTAATTTTTGCCAATTTGATTACTATGTGTCTCGGTGTGTTTCTCCTTGGGTTTATCCTGTATGGGACTCTCTGCGCTTCCTGGACTTGGGTGGCTATTTCCTTTCCCATATTAGGGAAGTTTTCGACTATAATCTCTTCAAATATTTTCTTGGGTCCTTTCTCTCTCTCTTCTCCTTCTGGGTCCCCTATAGTGCGAATGTTGTTGCGTTTAATGTTGTCCCAGAGGTCTCTTAGGCTGTCTTCATTTCTTTTCATTCTTTTTTCTTTATTCTGTTCCACAGCAGTGAATTCCACCATTCTGTCTTCCAGGTCACTTATCCCTTCTTCTGCCTCAGTTATTTTGTTACTGATTTCTTCTAGTGTATTTTTCATTTCAGTTATTGTGTTGTTCATCTGTTTGTTTGTTCTTTAATTCTTCTAGATCTTTGTTAAACATTTCTTGCATCTTCTCGATCTTTGCCTCCATTCTTTTTCCAAGGTCCTGGATCATCTTCACTATCATTATTCTGAATATTTTTTCTGGAAGGTTCCCTATCTCCACTTCATTTAGTTATTTTTCTGGGGTTTTATCTTGTTCCTTCATCTGGTACATAGCCCTCTGCCTTTTCAACTTGTCTATCTTTCTGTGAAGGTGGTTTTTGTTCCGCAGGATGCAGGATTGTAGTTCTTCTTACTTCTGCTGTCTGCCCTCTGGTGGATGAGGCTATCTAAGAGGCTTGTGCAAGTTTCCTGATGGGAGGGACTGGTGATGGGTAGAGCTGGCTGTTGCTTTGGTGGGCAGAGCTCAGTGAAAAGTTCTTAACAACACTAGTCATCAGGGAAATACAAATCAAAACCACAATGAGGTACCACTTCGTACCCACTAGGATGGCTGTAACCAAAAAGTCAGATAATAACCAAGTGTTAGGAAGGCTGTAAAACTGAGACCATCACACGTTGCTGGTGGGAAATGTAAACTGGTGCAGCCACTTCGGAAAACAGTCTGGCAATTTTCAATTTCTTTAATAAGTATAGGGCTATTTGGGTTACCTATTTCTTTTTAAATTTTTGATTAATTAATTAATTTTTGGCTGCATTAGGTCTTCATTGCTGTGCGCAGGCTCTTCTCTAGTTGCAGCCAGCGGGGGCTACTCTTCGTTGCGGTGTGTGGGCTTCTCACTGCAGTGGCTTCTCTTGTTGTGGAGCATGGGCTCTAGGCACGCGGGCTTCAGTAGTTGTGGCGCACGGGCTTAGTTGCTCCGTGGCATGTGGGATCTTTCCGGACCAGGGCTCGAACCCGTGTCCTCTGAATTGGCAGGCGGATTCTCAACCACTGCACCACCAGGGAAGCCCTACCTATTTCTTCTTAAGTGAGCTTTGGTAGACTGTACCATTCAAAAAATTTGTCCATTTCATCTAAGTTGTCAAATTTATTGGCATAAAGTTGTTTATAGTAGTCCCTTATTATCCTTTTAATATCTGTATGCTCTAGTAATATCACCTCTCTTACCTCTGATATTAGATTTGTGTCTTCTCTTTTCTTCCCCAGATCAGTCTGGCTAGAGGGTTACCAATTTTATTGATTCTTTAAAAAAATCAGCTTTTATTTTCACTGATTTTTCTCCAGTAGAGGAAATCTATTTGATTTACTTTGGCTTTGATCTTTATTCTTTCCTTTTGTCTACTGAATTGGGTTTCATCTGCTCCTTTTTTCTAGTTTATTAAGAAGGGTAAAAACTTAGATCATTGAAACTTTTTGCTCTATTCTAATCCAGGCATTTGGAGCTACAGTTCCCTAAGCGTTGCTTTTGCAGCATTCCATAAATTTGGTGTGTTGTGCTTTCACTTTGTTTTAATTCAAAGTATTTTCTAATTTCCTTCTTGATTTCTTATTTGATACATGGAAGTGTGTTATTTTTGTTTCCAAACATCCGGGAATTTTCCAGAGCTCTTTCTGCTCAATTCAATCGTGACTTGTTAGGAACTGAATGTTTGTGTCCCCCAGAAAGTTCATTTGTTGAAGCCCTAACCCTCAATGTGATGGATGGTATCTGGTGATGGGGCCTTTGGGAGGTAATTCTGCTGAGGTCCTGAGGGAGGGGCCCTCATGATGGGATTAGTATCCTAAGAAGAGAAAGCAGAGAGTTTGCGTGTACACTCTCGTGCTCTCTCCTTCTCTCTCCTGGAGCATGCGCACACTGAAGAAAGACCATGTATGTGAGCACACAGTAAGAAGCGGGTCATCTGCAAGCCAGGAAGAGAGTGCTCAACAGAACCCACCCATGCTGGCACCCTGACTTGGGTTTCCAGCCTCCAGAACTTGAGAAAACAAATTTCTGTTGTTTAAGCCACCCAATCTGTGGTATTTTGTTATGGCAGCCCCAGCTGACTAACAGAGATCAGAGATCATACTTTGTATGCCTTGAATCCATTTACTGAGACTTTTTTTTATGTCCCAAAATACATTCTACCTTGGTAAATGTTCCACATGCACTTGAGAAGAATGTGTATTCCATTGTTGAATGGAGTGTTCTATAAATGTCAATCAGGTCAAGCTGGTTGAGAATATTGTTTAAGCCACTATATCCTTACTGATTTTCTGACTACTTTGTTCTATCGATTACTGAGAGAGAGGTACTAAAATCTTCAGCTACATTTGTGGATTTGTTTTACTTTTTCCTTGAAGTTATATCAGTTTTTGCTTCATGTATTTTGAAAATCTCTTATTAGATGCACAAACATTAAGGATTATTATGTCTTACTCCTTAACTGACCCGTTTATCATTATGAAATACAGTTTTTTGTCTGTGGTAATATTCCTTGCTCTGAAAGTTGCTTTGTCTGAATCAATATAACCACTCCAGCTTTCTTTTGATGAGTATAAGGTGTATCTTCTCCCAACCTTTTACTTTAAATTCTTTTTCTGGCTTTATATCTATAGTGTGTTTTTTGTAAGCATCATGTAATTGTATCTTGCTTTTTAATTCAATCTGACAATTGCTGTCTTCTAACTGGAGTTTTTAGGCCAATTTCATTTAATGTGATTACTGTTATAATTAGGTCTGAGACTATCATGTTTGTCCTATCTCTTCTGTTGTTGCTCCCCTTTACCTGCCCTCTTTTGGATTAACACAGTATTTTTTATGATTCTGTGTTATTTCCTCTGTTGTCTTATTAGCTGTAGGTCTCTGCTCTTTTGTTTTAGTGGCTGTTGTACAGTTTATAGTATACATCTTTAATCAGCACAGCCTACCTTCAAGTTATATGGCAGTACTGCATATATAGTATTAAAACCTGATAACAGGGGCTTCCCTGGTGGCGCAGTGGTTGAGAGTCCGCCTGCCGATGCAGGGGACACGGGTTCGTGCCCCGATCCCAGAAGATCCCACATGCCGCGGAGCAGCTGGGCCCGCGAGCCATGGCCGTGGAGCCTGTGCATCCGGAGCCTGTGCTCCGCAGCGGGAGAGGCCACAGCAGTGAGAGGCCCGCGTACAGAAAAAAAAAAAAAACCAAAAAAAAAACCCTGAGAACAGTTTATATTTATTCCCCCTCAACCTTTGTACTATTATTACCATGCATTTTATTTTTACATGCTATGCTATGAACGCCATACTATATTATTATTTTTGTGTATACAGTCAATTATCTTTTAAGGAGTTTTAAATAATAAGGGGAAAAAACCCTTAAATATATTTATCACTGTAGTCACCATTTCTTTTTCTTTTCTTTTTTTTTGGCTACGTCCTGCACGGCTTGCAGGATCTTAGTTCCCTGGCCAGGGTCTGAACCCAGGCCAGAGCAATGAAAGCACCGAGCAAGTCCTAACCACTGGACTGCCAGGGCGTTCCCATGTAGGCGTCATTTCTGGTGATCTTCATTCCTTTGTGTAGACCCAGACTTCCAACTGGTACCACTTTTAATCTGCTTGAAGTACTTCCTTTAACACTTCTTGTGGTGCAAGTTGGTTGGTGAAGAATTCTTTCAGGTTTTGTGTGTCTTTTTTTTTTTTAATTTTTTAAAAAAATTTTTATTTACTTATTTATTTTTTGGCTGCATTGGGTCTCAGTTGCAGCACACGGAATCTTCATTGAGGCATGCGGGATTTTTTGTTGTGGTGTGCGGGCTTCTCTCTAGTTGTGACGTGTGGATTTTCTCTCTCTAGTTGTGGCGCCCGGGCTCCAGGACACGTGGGCTCTGTACTTTGCAGCACACGGGCTCTCTAGCTGAGGCGCGCGAGCTCAGTAGTTGTGGCGCATGGGCTTAGTTGCCCCGCGGCATGTGGGATCTTAGTTCCCCAACCAGGGATCAAACCCACGTCCCCTGCATTGGAAGGCGGATTCTTTACCACTGTACCACTGGGGAAGTCCCGGTTTTGTGTGTCTTGAAACATCTTTATTTTGCCTTTTCTTTTGGAAGATACATTTGCCATAGAATTCTATGTTGACAGTTTTTCTTCCTGTACTTTAAAGCTGTTGTTCCACTGTCTTCTCACTTATATTGTTTTCAGTGAGAAATCAGATTCCCTCCCACCTCCCATCCCCTCACCCCCTCGGCTGCTTTTTGGATTTTTTAAATCACTGGTTTTGAGCAATTTGATTATGATGTGCCTTGGTGTAGTTTTCTTCACTGTTCCTGTGCTATGGGTTTACTGAATCTGTGGGTTATAGTTTTCTTCAAGTTTGGAAATATTTTGGCCATTCATTCTTCAAGCATTTTTCAGTCCCCCTCTTTCTTCTCTTCCTTTCAGGGATTCCAATTACCATATTAGGCCACTGGAGATTGCTCTTTGATGTCCAATGATAGCTCAATAACACTTTTCATTAAAAAAATTATATTTTTCTTCTCTAAGTCTCTTTGGATAGTTTTTATTGCTGTGCCTTCAAGTTCATTAATCTTTTCTTCTGTAATGTCTAACTGCTGTTAATCTAACCCTATGGTTTTTTTTGTTTGTTTTTTTGCGGTACGCAGGCCTCTCACCGTTGTGGCCTCTCCCGTTGCGGAGCACAGCCTCCAGACATGCAGGCTCAGTGGCCATGGCTCACGGGCTCAGCTGCTCCACGGCATGTGGGATCTTCCCGGACCGGGGCACGAACCCGTGTCCTCTGCATCGGCAGGCGGACTCTCAACCACTGCACCACCAGGAAAGCCCCGAACCCTATGTATTTTTGATCTCAGACATTGTTGTCTTCATCTCCAGAAGTTTGATTTGGGTATTTAAAAATATTTTCTATGTACCTACCTAACTTCTTGTACATATGGAATATATTACCATGGGTCACTATTACACAAAACAGAAATCTGGCTAAATGAGGTTGTGAGGCCCCATATATTTGCTCAAACACGGAAGATACATGCATTCCAGCTTTATAAAATGACATCCTGGACCTAAGTTTAGCAGATCCCAGGCTTCTATGACTGGGGTCTAGTAATGGTTACCCACACTGCATAGCTGACAGCAAACTTAAGCTGTTAAATAGAGCCTTTGTAGAAGACCCTGCCTCCTGAGCTATCCAGGGACCACTGTGAATTATGGGTCTTTATCCCAACTTACTTGGTAATCTTTATTAACTCTACAGATATGAAATTGCTTGGCTGGACCTAGAACAATCTGTTCCATCTTCATAGAAGACTACCCTTCAATCCCCCCACCCCTGCCATCACAACCCTATTGTTATTACTATGCAATAACATATAATATGATATTTATACATCATAATGTTATTACTAGATATTCCATCCAGATTGTATCTTAGCTATCTGCTTAACAAACAGCAAGTCTAGGTTACTGAAATCAATGTTTAAATAGTAACAGAAAGACCTGAGCTATGGCTGTTCCATCACAGACAACCATTTACCATTACGGAAAAAGCCATCTAAATTATAGCATATTATTTGCTATTTTCAATTTGTCTTTTCACCAACTATGACTAAACAGGAAATAGTTACGGGTGTCAGTTGTAGGAGGCAGACAAATTTCCAATTATCGATGCTCATATAGACTTACATTAAGAACCTACTACTGGGCTTCCCTGGTGGCGCAGTGGTTGAGAGTCCGCCTGCGGATGCAGGGGACACGGGTTCGTGCCCCGGTCCGGGAAGATCCCACATGCTGCAGAGCGGCTGGGACTGTGAGCCATGGCCGCTGGGCCTGCGCGTCCGGAGCCTGTGCTCCGCAACGGGAGAGGCCACAACAGTGAGAGGCCCACGTACCGCAAAAAAAAAAAAAAAAAAAAAAGAACCTACTACTAAGAATCCAAGTAGAAGAGATGGTCTTCTGACTATGCAGCCGTGGATTAAAATATTTTTAATAGTCAACATTTATTGAGCTTATACTGTCAGGTACTATGCTAGGAGCTTTGCAGTCAATATTTCTTTTGATTCATAGAATAACTATAATTAAAAATGTGACTGCATTTGGAGACAGAGCCTTCAGAGAGGTAATTAAATTAAAATGGGGTTGTTAAGGTGGACCCTAATCCAATATGACTGCTGTCCTTATAAGAAGAGGAGATTAAGACAGAGAGAGAGACAGATACACTAGACACATGCACACACAGAGAAAAGACCACAGGAAGGGCACCATCTACATGTGAAGATGGTCATCTATAAGCCATTTCAGAATGAAACCAACTCTGCCAATACCTCAATCTTGGACTTCTAGCCTCCAGAACTGTGAGGAAGTAAATTTCTGCTGTTTAAGTCACCCAGTCTGTGGTACTTTGTTATGGTAGCCCTAGCAAACTATACAGAGATGCTCTATTATTATCCCTATAGTAAGGAAACCAAGGTTATTATACCACTCTGCCTTGGCTGTATCATCTCCCCTTACAAAACAACCAAACTTCTATATTTTTTTCTGAAAAAGTAATATATATGATTATTTAAAAACTCAAACAATAGAGAATGGTACAAAAGACTCCTATAATCCCTATCTCCAGAGATATATATGTTTGGTATATATTTTGCCTTTTAAAAAAATGAGGATTAATATGTCATCTCACAAGTTAATTTTCATTCAGTAGTATGCCAAGACTATCTTTCCACATCAATACATAGAACTCCTTTTCATTTAAAAACAACAACAAAAGCTAAGACTACTTCTCCTTGGGTTAACTTGATCTGACATTATTTTTGGATGAATTGCATATATCCTGCCTTATTAGAGAGAAATAGTAAGAAAAGCAACCTTTTACAGGCAGATGATATGGTTTGATCTTGATGGGTGGGGGTATAACTGACAACTGAGCCTGCTAGATAAGTAGTGTCAGGAAGAATGACAACTGATCAACATTTTTCAAATTTAAGTTGATGTATAAGTATAAACCCCAGGGTGCATTTTTTGGTCACTTTGATGTATATTTAACAAGTAGTTTATCACAGACAGTACATCAGGAAGTAGTTTAACATTCTCTGAGTGCTTTAATAAGGTTTCATTGTGGCTGAGGTAGAGATCTGGTTATATTTGCTCCAAATTTTTTTCAGGCTAAAACTAATTCAGTTGTAAGGAACAGAACTTTAGGAAGTCAACTATTAGTATCTTTAGGTACTAGACTGGATTATACAGGGTTTTCTGAGAAAGTCCTAGGCCCATGAGAACTTCCACACCTTGCTGAGGACAAGGGGAAATATGGGCTTATAGTTAGGCCATTTTACGTTCCTTGGTTGTGACAAAAATGCAAATGTGCTGTAAGAACTGTTAAGACAAAGAGGTCTGTATTCAGCCAGCCACGGAGTACACATCTGGACCACTGCCCACATTTATCAAGAAATCAATATTCAGGAATAATCAGTTGAAGAATTAATAACCCATTAATTTCTCCAGGTATTGTACAATGTAACATTAGACCACAGTAAGCTAGCAATCTAGACCACAGCTTTCTGTTGCTGGCTGTGTCTCCCCAGTTTTGGAGAAATTGCTTTTGCTGAAATCTATTTTCACAAAATGCTACCAGCTAATACTGAAGGGTACTAATTCATTCAACAAACAATGAATGCTTATTATGAATGCTATGAAATTCAATGTTGCATCCTCTTTCTGAGGGTCTTTGGGATAAAGGTCTGTCTAATCTTAAGACCAAGAATAACTGCAATTCACCTGAACAACTGGGTTCTTTTTATTCAAGGACATTGTAAAGTTTTTCTTTCTTTCTTCTGAAAGTTGGCTGCCAGAAAGCTTACTGTGGTGTCCATGGACCACCAGTAGTTAAGGGTGCTGGCCAATATGGTATACATTTTTAGGCTTATTTTTGGCTCTACTTTGTCTCCACCCATGCTTTTCTTTGGCCCCATTTTAATTTACCTTATCTCATCACAACTTGTAAAACTTAATAAATGGTCTGAAATCCTTTTGCACAGGGCAGAGCAAAAATAAACAATTGCAGGAAGCAAAATGGAGCTGAGAACACATTTACTGAAAGTTATACTTGTTCATCTGTTTGAATTCTGATAACGGAGTACAACTGTGAATATTGGAGGAGAAAGGCAAATTGAAATTTTTTATTTTAATATTTTAATTTAAGAGTACCATGTTTTTTGATCATTTCAGTTTTGGAAGCAAGCACAATAAAGGGGAGAATTCACCTGGTCAAGGTAAACACTATACGGCTGAACTTGGCTTTATGCTAAATGTATGTTCCTAGAAAAGTTACAGTGGTTTTGATAAATGGAACATTGAAAAAGGAACTGATAGAACTGTTAAATATATCAAGGAACTTGTCCATATACATTACAATGTACATAACCATTCCCTACATTATCTAATAAATTCAGATTTCTGTATGTTTTCTTAAAGTAGGACAGGTTATGAGAGGGCAAAAAGAACAATTCAAAAGATAAGCATATCACACATCAGTGTGTGCTAAACACATCATGACATTTGTGAACCATAGTCAGACTTATTTTGGTTAACCTGATCTAACTTAATTACATGCATTTAGTATGAAGGGCAACACAGTCATATAAAGTGCATTTCTTATCATCTCTGTGGTCTTATTAACTTGAAGACATTGTCTTCCTAGAGTAGGTTTGGGTATAAGCAAATAATCTATCCTCACCATCAAAGAAAGTGCAGGTAGGTGCTTGCCTTAAAAAAAAGGTAGTAGTTACTCTATAAAAGTTCCATTATTCCTTTATATAGCAACTTCACATATACAGAGATATATGTATTATAATTATATATTAGCTATTTGTCTATTGATCATAAAGTATATCTTCCTTTTTTTTTTTTTTTTTTTTTTTTTTGCGGTCCGCGGGCCTCTCACTGTTGTGGCTCCTTCAGCTGCGGAGCACAGGCTCCGGACACGCAGGCTTGGCGGCCATGGCTCATGGGCCCAGCCGCTCCGCGGCACGTGGGATCCTCCCAGACCGGGGCACGAACCCACGTCCCCTGCATCGGCAGGCGGACCCTCAACCACTGCGCCACCAGGGAAGCCCTATCTTCCTTTTGATTTCCTTTTACATCTACTTCATTTTTTTTTTTTTTTTTTTTTTTTTTTGCTGTACGTGGGCCTCTCACTGCTGTGGCCTCTCCCGTTGCGGAGCACAGGCTCCGGACACACAGGCTCCGCGGCCATGGCTCGCGGGCCCAACCGCTCCGCGGCATGTGGGATCTTCCGGGATCGGGGCACGAACCCGTGTCCCCTGCATCGGCAGGCGGACTCTCAACCACTGCGCCACCAGGGAAGCCCTACTTCATTTTTTAAAAAATTAATTAATTTATTTATTTTTGGCTGCATTGGGTCTTCGTTGCTGTGTGCGGGCTTTCTCTACTTGTGGCGGGGGGGCTACTCTTCGTTGCAGTGCGCGGGCTTCTCATTGTGGTGGCTTCTCTTGTTGCGGAGCACGGGCTCTAGGCACGTGAGCTTCAGTAGCTGTGGCAAGCCGGCTCAGTAGTTGTGGTTCGCAGGCTCCAGAGCGCAGGCTCAGTAGTTGTGGTGCACAGGCTTAGTTGCTCTGCGGCATGTGGGATCTTCCCAGACCAGGGCTCGAACCCGTGTCCCCTGCATTGGCAGGCGGATTCTTAACCACTGCGCCACCAGGGAAGTCCCTACATCTACTTCCAACCTGTTATTTTTTTGTCTATGATTCCTGATGGGACAGAACTTAAGTGTCCTGACAGTAATAAGCTGCCTAAGAAATTCTAAATCATCCTCACATTGTGATTCTTGGGTCCATATGCCCATCAGGACAGTCCCTTTCTCCTCCCCTCTCCCCTCCATTAATGTTCTCCTGTTGATTGGTCAAAGGCTTTGGGGACATACATATTAGATGAGTAATTATGCTATTTTTTTCCTGAGCAGCTGGAAAGATTAAGGAGAGACAGGTGTCATCTTTAAGAAATATAGGAAGTCCAGCTAGCAAAGCTCAGCCAAGGGATGGCGAACGTTAAGGGTTCCTAAATCAAGGAATTGTTCTGGGCTTTAGAATCTCATTTTATTTGGCACAGTTTTCCCCTCTGTACTTTGAAATGTGAAAGCCTGGGGGTAAATAACCAGTACCATTCACAAATCTTTTATCCTGTATTTTATGATTTTCTCCATGTCATCCCAGCTCTAAACAAATAAAATGGAATAATTTTTTTTTTCTTTGTGGTACACGGGCCTCTCACTGTTGTGGCCTCTCCCCTTGCGAAGCACAGGCTCCGGATGCGCAGGCTCAGCGGCCATGGCTCACAGGCCCAGCCGCTCCGCGGCATGTGGGATCTTCCCAGGCCAGGGCATGAACCTGTGTCCCCTGCATCGGCAGGCAGACCCTCAACCACTGCGCCACCAGGGAAGCCCAAAATGGAATAATTTAAATGAGCAAATAATATATTTTTATGGTCCCAAATCAGAGGACATAAGAACATATTAATATTTGGCTGGGCATTTGGAGGGGCAATATAGGGTTAGGGATAAACAAATTCAAGAAGCATTTTTTTGTGCATATCCTATATGGAATGGAGCATGAAAGTGAATCATGGAAGCCAAGGGAGGAGAAATTTGCAATAGTAAGTGGTGGTAAACCATCAAGGCTTATCAAGGATGAGGACTGAGGGGAAACTTTTTTGATTTAGCAAAAAGGGAAACTCTGAGAACTTCAGGAGAACTTCAACAGAGTTGTAAAAGTTAAATAACATATCAGTGAATGGGTCTGTAAAATGCTACCAGCAATGAAGAACCAACAACTTAAGTGTTAGGTAAGAGTTTATCAAAGTGTGCTGTGTAGGTCACCTGAATGAGGTGCTGGGCCCCCCATCCTAAGCCTACTGAACAATCTTCCCCAGGTGATTTTTATGCACAATAAGGTCTGAGAACAACTGCTGAAGAAAAAAAATCACCAAAAAGGGGTTCTTAAGAAAGCTTCTCATTCCTTCTGACTTTACTACCAGATCAATTTATTTGCTTCATATTTAAAATTTTATTATTGTTCTCAATAGCCAGCAGCAGTAAAGTACTGCTTGAGTTTGAATCCCAGCTCCATCACTTATTACTTGGGTAAGCTACTTACATTTCTGGGCCCTAGTTTCCTCATTTATAAAATGGGAATAACAATACCTATCCTGTTGAATTGATGTGAGGATCAATGAGACTTTATGTAAAGCACTTAGCACTGTACTTGGTACATAAATGTTCAGTAAAATGTTAGCTATTTTCTTCATCAGGTTTCTTTAATATAGTCAAGGTCTAAGTAAAAAAAAAATTATAATAGCCAATAAAAATCATACATCTCTACCCAATCCCCTCAGAGTAGGAAAAAGTCGTCACTCACAACAATTGAGAGGCATCTAAACTGGTAGAAATGGTAGAAGTCAGAGAGCAAGATAGACTGGGAAGCATCATTCAGCACCCTAGGGTACCCAACTGGCTGTGTCTTAATGAAGAACTCCCGTAAGTATTTTCATCAAGGAATCCACATCCAAATAAGTAACAGGTCAGTTCTTCTTCTAGCTATCCCTTGTTTACATTAAAGCAAGAATCAAGGAAATTACCCTGCTACCAGTTTTACCTCACTGACTACTTTTGATAAGAGGCATTCCTAAAAGCCCCCACGTGATCACAGGTCAATGAGTAAAAAGAAACTATCAGTTGAACTACAATATTTGACAAGTTTTGACCTATCAAAACAGTAATTTCAGTATGGTTTGTTTATTAAATACTTAGAAAGAGATGTGAAAATTTGTTGTAAAACTATTTGGTTAAGCACTACTAAAACAATACACTTACAAATCACTCTGGAAAGCTTAAAGAGAGAGTGCATTACAAATCAGAATATAGTTAACACTATGCCACTATTGTTATAAATTATAGTTATAGTACTCATAATTAATGAAATAACAACTTTCAAGATATGGGTTCACAGAGGTTAAGTTACTTGCCCCAAATTGAACAGTGGCAAAAGCCAAACTGGAACCAATATCAGTCTCTTAACAAATTGTGTCTGCTTTGTGTATCAAGTTTCCATAAAAAATCTGCTTTTCTTACAGAGCTTCCCATCTCAAAAATGGCACCATCACTGGGTCCAGCTGTTTCAGGCCATAAACCTTGGAGTCACCCTTGACTCTTCTCTCTCACACACTATATCCATTCCATCAGCAATCCTGTCCTAAATCCACTGATATCTCATTCCACCATTATTAGCTTAGTTAAAGCACCATCATTTTTTGCCTATACTAGGGCAGCAGTCTCCCATGTTTCCCTTATTTCACTCTTTCCTCTTATTCAACAATCTATTTCCCATACAGAACCTAGACCAACCTTTCTAAAACACAAACCAGATAATATCACTCCCTGCTCTCAACACTCTGTTGTAGGTTGATTTTTCCAACTGCATATGGAACATTCTCCAGGACACATCATATGCTAGGCCATAAAACAAGTCGCAAATATTTAAAAGGATTGAAACCATAAAAAGTATGTCTCTGAGCACAGCAGAAGTGAGCCTGTTGAAATTCTTTTAAATAACAGAGAGAATTTTGACATATTCCAATTATTAGAAAAGTAAGCGACACATTTATAAAGAACCCACAGGTCAAAGAAAAAAAATCACCAGGAAAAATATCTTGAATTGAATGAAATGAAAATACAACATAACAAAATTTATGGGTTGCAGTTAAAGCAGTGTTTATAGGGAAATTTGTAGCTTTAAATGCCTATGTTAAAAAAGAAGCAAGGTTTCAGGGCTTCCCTGGTGGCGCAGTCATTGAGAGTCCGCCTGCCGATGCAGGGGACATGGGTTTGTGCCCCGGTCCGGGAGGATCCCGCATGCCATGGAGTGGCTGGGCCCGTGAGCCATGGCCGCTGAGCCTGCATGTCCGGAGCCTGTGCTCCGCAACGGGAGAGGCCACAACAGTGAGAGGCCCACGTACTGCAAAAAAAAAAAAAAAAAAAAAAAAAATCCAAACAAACAAAAAAAATGAATCAACAAAAATATAAGGGAAAACAGACAAATTCCAATCACAGTTGAAAACTTTTAACTATCCTAGAAATTAACAGATAAAATAAAAGGCATTCAGATTTGAAAGGAAGAAGCAAAGCTGTCTTTACTTGAAGGCTGCATTATCCTGAATGTAGGGAACACCAAGAAATCCATACACAAAAAACTACTAGCACTAATAAATGAGTTCAGCAAAGCTACAGGATACCAGGTTAATATTTTTAAATCATTCATAGTTCTATATACTTAGCAATGAAAAATCTAAAAATAAATCAAGGAAAAATTCCATCAACAGTAACATCGAAAAGAATAAAATACTTAGGAATAAGTTTAACAGAAGTGGTGCAAACCTTGCACACTGAAAATTACAAAACATTACTAAGAAAAATTAAAGATTATCTAAATAAATGGAGAAACATTCCAGGTCCCTGGATTGAAAGACTCAATACTATTAAGACAGCAATTCTCCCCAAACTGATCTATAGATACACAATACCTATCAAAATCCCAGAAGAGGGCTTCCCTGGTGGCGCAGTGGTTGAGAGTCTGCCTGCCAAGCAGGGGATACGGGTTTGAGCCCTGGTCTGGGAAGATCCCACATGCCGCAGAGCAACTAGGCCCGTGAGCCACAATTACTGAGCCTGCGCTCCGCAACAAGAGAGGCCGCGATAGTGAGAGGCCCGCGCACCGCAATGAAGAGTGGCCCCCACTTGCCGCAACTAGAGAAAGCCCTCGCACAGAAAGGAAGACCCAACACGGCCATAAATTAAAAAAAAAAAAAAAAAAATCCCAGAAGAATTTTTGTAGAAACAGACCAGCTGAACCTAAACTTAATAGGGAAATACAAAGGATCCATAATAGCCAAACACTTTTGAAAAAGAACAGAGCTGTAGGGCTTATACTACTAGATTTCAACATTTACTATAAAAGCTGTAGCAGTCGGACTTCCCTGGTGGCGCAGTGGTTAAGAATCCACCTGCCAATGCAGGGGACATGGGTTCGAGCCCTGGTCCGGGAAGATCCCACATGCCACAGAGCAACTAAGCCCATATGCCACAACTACTGAGCCTGTGATCTAGAGCCCGCAAGCCACAACTACTGAAGCCCATGTACCTCGAGCCCATGCTCTTCAACAAGAGAGGCCACCGCAATGAGAAGCCTGTGCACCACAACAAAGAGTAGCCCCCACTCACCGCAACTAGAGAAAGCCCGCGTGCAGCAATGAGACCCAACACAGCCAAAAATAAATAACTAAAATAAATAAATTTATAAAAAAAAAAAAAAGAAATGGGGAGTCCCGTGACAAATCTTTACACTTATGGACAACTGATTTTTGACAATGGGTGAAGGATCGTCTTTTCACCAAATGGTGCTGGGACAACTGGATAGTCATATTCATAAAGACGAATTTAGATTTGTACTTCATTTGTATTTCACAAAAATCAACTCAAAATGAATTACAGACTTAAATGTAAAACGTAAAAATATAGGAGAAAAACTGTGCTCATGGATAAGGCAAAGAGTTCTCTGGTACAACACCAAAAGCATACTCCACAAGACAAAAAGTTGTTAAGTTGGACTTTATCAAAATAAAATATGTTTACACTTTGAAAGACACTGTTAAGAAAATGAAAAGGTAAGCTAGAGACTGGAAGAAAATATTTGCAAATCATGTGACTGAGGGAGAACCTGGATCTAGAATATTTAAAGAACTGTTACAATTTGGTATAAGACAACCCAATTTTATAATAGGCAAAGATTTGAATAGACATTTCACCAAAGAAGAAAAACACATGCCTAACAAGTACATTAAATGATGCTCATCATCTTTTCAACCTGATCTCAGTTACCAGGGAAATGCAGTCAAAGCAGAATGAGATATTTCATACCCTAGCACTAGAACGGCTATAATAAAAAGATAGTGGGCTTCCCTGGTGGCACAGTGGTTAAGAATCCTCCTGCAAATGCAGGGGACACAGGTTCAAGCCCTGGTCCGGGAAGATCCCACATGCTGCAAAGCAACTAAGCCCATGAGCCACAACTACTGAGGATGCGCTCCAGAGCCCACGAGCCACAACTACTGAGCCCGCATGCCGCAACTACTGAAGCCCACGCGCCTAGAGCCCGTGTTCCACAACAAGAGAAGCCACCACAGTGAAAAGCCCGTGCACCACAACGTAGAGTAGCCCCTGCTTACAGCAACTACAGAAAGCCTGCGCGTAGCAACGAAGACCCAATGCAGCCAAAAATAATAAGTAAATAAAATAAATTTTTAAAATAAAAAATAGATAGTAACGTGTTTTAAAAAGCCCTTACCAGCTACTGAACTGTATGCTTAGAAATGGGTTAAAATAGTAAATTTTATGTTATGTATATTTTACTGCACACACACACAAAGCCTTTACCAATTCTTTAAAAAAAAAAGATGAATAAAGCAGGAAAAACCAAAGCCAAACCCCCCCAAATCTTCCATCTTTAGATGGCTTCTCTGGTGATTTCTATCAAATATTTTAAAAAGAAGTAACACAATTTCACGTAATCTTTTCCAGAAAACAGAAGAGGAGGAAATACTTCCAAATTTACTTAAAATGAGGTAAATTTAAATGTATAATTAAAGGCATCATGATTTACTTTTTGCAGAAAGTGCATTATTAAAGTATAAAAGACATAAAGTATTGGACCACAAGTCTTAAGAACTGGGTTCCAATCCAGATTTTGTTACCAACTAGTTGTATAATCTTTAGCAAGTTACCTCATCTTGTTGGGCCTCAGTTTCCTCATTTGTAAAATAAGGAGACGTACCAGAGAAATCCTTTCCATCCACATAATATAATTCTATGGTATATTTATTACATAAAATTTTGTTTAAAACTTGCCCAATTCTAAGTTGGTATAACCCTTCTGGAAAACAACATGGCAATATGTAGTAAGAGCCAGTTCATACTCTTTGGAGAAGTTTTTCAATTTTTGGATATTTATCTTAGGGATATTTTTCAGCCAAAGCAAAAGAATACATAAAAAGATGGTCACTTTAACAACTCACATGTCCCAAAAGAGTGGAATAAGATAGTAATACAAAGAAATATCAAATTACTAAAAATTAGTATGAAGAGGATAATGAAAAATATTTTTGTTAGATAATAAACAGAATATAAATTATTTAAACTATAAAAATGTACACAGTATATAAGTATGTGCCAAATAAAATGTCATATGAGCTAATGAAAGGAGTATTAGAGTTGTGAGTCTAAAGGTTTTTTTTAATTATAGAGACTTTTGAAATGTTGAAACATTATATACTCAAAAAGAAAAACCCAAAAACTTGTCCAAAGGATAGAGATACCAAATATCAGGGTTATGCTGATGAGGTTCTAAATTGCCCTGGCTTGACTAATGCTTCCTAAGAGTGGTTATGAACCTAGGGCTCCCAGCTGAAGTCTCAATGATTAAAACTTTTATCAACTGATACTGGAATTATCAACAGTATTTTCCTTGTCCTACTCAGTGTTGGGATAAAGCCTGGAAGTCTTATGATTTTACCAAATACCCATTAAAATCCAGATATAACACTGGATAGTTCAAAATCCTTATGCCTGATTGTTTTGTTTATCACTGTTGCTCCCTTTCAAGTTCTCAATTTTTTTTTTTTTTTTTTTTTTTTTTTTTTTGTTACGCGGGCCTCTCATTGTTGTGGCCTCTCCCCGTGCGGAGCACAGGCTCCGGATGCACAGGCTCAGCGGCCATGGCTCACGGGCCCAGCCGCTCCGCGGCATGTGGGATCCTCCCGGACCGGGGCACGAACTCGTGTCCCCTGCATCGGCAGGCGGACTCTCAACCACTGCGCCACCAGGGAAGCCCCAAGTTCTCAATTTAAAATTTCTCAGGCAGCCTTCATTTTTAAATGTATCAGCCACAAAACTATTTGAGTTATACAACCACCAAATTTCCTCTAAAGTAAGAATAGTGAAAAGAAGGGAGTACCTAGCTTCCTGATTTTCCTTTGTATTTCTATGGCTGTTTGCTAGGATGGGAACTTCGAAAAGGTCAGCAGAGAGAATACTTGGTAAATGCTACCATGCACAATCCTCATAAAAGTAGGTTGAACCATATGATATTATTTGTGTAGGTCAAAAATTTGACTATCAGCAGTCTCATATGGCTCAACGTAGGTCAGTGCCTTTTCTTTAATTAAGAAAAACTTTATGTCCCCTTTGAGACTCTGTAGAATCACTGTCAAGGACTCTCCTTACCCCTCTCAATGAGTGTATTTACATGAATCCTTTTTTTCAGAACCAGAATTTAAGCAATTAGTTTTTGCTTGTTTGCATTAAAATGCCAAAGCCATAAGCAAAACCAAGAAGTGTTTTAACAGAAGCCAACCAAAGAATAAATATCAGAAATATCCTGTTCAACTCAATTCCTGTCAAAGTCATGTTTTTCCTCACAGAAGCAATAAGTTTGGGTGCCAACATTTTCAGAGCAACGCTTCTTTCACTTCCAACAGAAATCAATCCCATTTTGAGAGCATCTTACCTGAAACTACCATAGACTATAAGTAGAATGGAAATCAGAAATGTAGACACTTGACTGGAATCCACCAGGGAATAGGCCCTAGAGAAATAAGAGGAAAAAAATTTTAATCACATGGCAGCAAGTCCTCATGGAGTTTACAGTCTAATGGATTTCTATAAACCCCACTAAGTTTTATTTTTGTCTTTAGGAAGGAAAACAGGTATAAATTAGCAATTAACAAAATACATAATTAAAACATAGATCTGCTAGCTTAACATTAAGAGTAAATGTATGATTCACAGCTATTATTAGTTAACATTCACAGGATGTTAAATGACATTAATGTAAAAAATGCCATCTCCGTATGATAGGCAGTATGTGCTTCCACTACCAAGTTAAAAAGTACCGGGCTTCCCTGGTGGCGCAGTGGTTGAGAGTCTGCCTGCCGATGCAGGGGACACGGGTTTGTGCCCCGGTCCGGGAAGATCCCACATGCCGCGGAGCGGCTGGGCCTGTGAGCCATGGCCACTGAGCCTGCACATCCAGAGCCTGTGCTCCGCAACTGGAGAGGCCACAACAGTGAGAGGCCCGCGTACCACAAAAAAAAAAAAAAAAAGTACCAAAACATCTACCAACTCTGTACACTTGAATTATCAATAGTATTTTACTGGTTTTGCTCAGTGATGAACTAAAGCCTGTGTCTCTCTCCTGGATTCTAGTTTTATTTTTATAACTGCCTATTGGTTGTCTCCATCTAGGTGTCCCACAGAAGGTTCTTTAAAGTCAAAAAGCCCAAAACTAAAGTCATTATTCTTACCTTCATACCCAAATGTCTTAAGGAATGATATCATGATTCCCTCAGCATTCTTGACACCCTGTTCTCTTACTTCCCACATGTGATGACAGTCAGTAAGTCTCACAACTTCCACTTCCGCAAATATCCTACTTCTCTCAGGCCTACTACCAATTCCTTAGCTCCCTTCTATGGCTTGACTATCAGAGATCTTTTTTTTTTTTTGGTGGGGGGTGGCGCACATCGTTCGGCTTGTGGGATCTTAGCTTACGGACCAAGGATCAAACCCAGGCCCCCTGCAGTAGAAGCGAAGAGTCCCAGGGAATTCCCAATGTTTGCAAGTCTGTCTTCAGGAATTCACCGTTCACACTATCCATTCACGTTATGGATTTTCCTAAAACAAATTTCTCTTCATTTTTTTCCCTCAGTATATATTTAATGATGCTTCTGTGCCCAGCACTCTGCTAGCCCCCAGGGACGTAATAAAAATCAAGACTGTCTTGGTCTTGTCCCTGAATGTCTTTTCTAAAGGAATTTAAAAATTAAATTTTGTTCTAAAGCAATGAAAACAAAAAGTTAACATAAGCAAGTGAATATAATTGTTGAAAATGTTATAAATTTTCAACAAGTATAGGGTACCTTGAGAATGTTTAATAGGTGGATTCTACCTAAGAACTAGGGGTGGGGGGGCTTCCTTAGGGGGCAGATGAATGAGAGAGATACAAGACTCAACAAAATAGGATTTGTTGATTGTTTATGAGGCTAAGAGAGGATCCCCAGGTAAGCAGCTGGTGGATGGCTATACCATTTGGCAAAAAAGGCAACAGGAGGAGCAGATCTGAAGTTCTGGATGTGCTGAGGAAACAGTTGGCTATCTGGGTCTAGAGTTCAGAAGCAGCTCTAAGCTAAGGATACATATTGGGAGCTCATAGCCTTCCACATGGTAATTGAAGCCACGGGTATGGGTGAGAAGAGGACCCAGGATGAAAGCCTGAAAATTCAGAAATTTAAAGATCAGAAAGGAGGAGGAGCTGCAAAGAAAACAAAATGAAACAGTGAAAGAGGAAGAAAACCCAGGATAGCAGGTAACTGATGAAGTGTCTTCAAAGAGGAGCAGGATCAGAGATGCTGCCTGAACTTAAACTGCTCTACCCCTTACCAGCAGTTAGTTTTCATTTGCGTTAATTACTTTTCTGATGTAATTAATTTTAAAGTGAATTTAAAGTGAGATTGAGCAGCTTTTCATATAATTAAGGGCCAATAGGTATTTTAAAAAGCAACTTAAAAGTTTTTCAGACTCTTGATCTATAAAATATGAAGGGAGCCTGTTTTTGTGGGGGGGGGCACTTTTCTTTTGATGGTGTTTTACTTAGATGACTTAGCTTTTCTGTACCCGTCATGTTCTGAAGCATACTGCCATTCCCTAAAAGGTAGATTAAACATTTAAACTTCCCAAACTCAGTGTCTTAAGGTTTGTTTTTTTCTTTTGCTATAACTCTCAAATCAATGGAGACCCTCCAGAGACATCACTTAAGACTTCTAGAAGTCTGGGTTGAATTTTGGTTAAACCAGCTCTTTCTTCCTCCTCCACAGCTTCTCTATGCTGTGCTCTACTCTGTGTGACTAACCACACTTAGTCACTGACTTTCCTCACAATCTGTTTTTCAAGGTGCAGTCTCGGCCGCGTGTTAAATAAATACCTTACGAAGCGGCTGATTAGCACTACGAGTTCTCATCTCCATTTTCTGGCGATAAGCATGCTACCCACTACAGAGCAAAATGCATGGTTTCAGAAAAAATGCTCTGATGTTTCATTTAATGGTTTCTTCTATACTGGACCAGTTTATTTTTCAAATAAATCTGTACCAAGAAAATATGGTTAAAACTGACTCCTAATATAGTTCATGGTATTTCATCATTTACAGTAAAACTTTTTAAAAAGTTTGAACTTTGCAAACTACCAAATATCACATAATTAGAAGTTATAATTTATTTCACAGTGTTATTTGAACTTTCATATATTGCAACTCAAACTACCATTATGGAAGTTTTACAACAAGCCTTTTAACAAAAAGAATTTATTATAAAATACAGAACATGGATTAAAATCAAAGGCCAGCAATCTTTTTTTTTTTTTTTTTTTTTCTCTTTGCGGTACACGGGCCTCTCACTGTTGTGGCCTCTCCCATTGCAGGGCACAGGCTCCGGACACGCAGGCTCATGGGCCCAGCCGCTCCGCGGCATGTGGGATCTTCCCGGACCGGGGCACAAACCCGCGTCCCCTGCATCGGCAGGCGGACTCTCAACCACTACACCACCAGGGAAGCCCCAGCAATCTTATTTTACAGCCCCTCTGTATCCTATACTTCAGACTCTACCAAAGCATCAACAGAAATGTATCATCTCTCAGGCCCTCCCATTGAGGTGACTGTTTCCGGAGACGCTGGATTCACGATAAAGAAAGGAGGAATTACTCTACACTCTGAAGTAAAGGAATTCTTACAGAGATGCAAAAAAGAAGCTACATACATGCATTTGAGACACGCTGAAAGCAGGTTAGCCAAACGCACTAAAAACAGACTTGAAGACTTTGCCAAATAATGTATTAGTACAGGTCAGCTGTTGAGTTGAAACATTTTATATGGTCATTATGAAAACCATTAATTCTTTAACTACACTCCCCCAATTCTTAATAGACAAAGAGCTACCAGAAAGTTCTCTCATATATAAGGTTACATTTCACACCCTAAGATTTTTAGAACCATGCTGGATTTTAGGAGCTGCTCTACAGTCAAGCATCTATTTCTAGCTGCTTTACCAGCAAGTGCTTAGACACATATCCTGCTAAAAATCATGCCAAACTGAGACACAGAGAGTTCTGTTCTATAACGTGTTCTATGTGTCAGCCTGCCAGCTATACAATGAAAGCATTCTTGTCCACCCAACAAACCAAGCAACTACTATTCCAACCCTGCACACTGACCTAGAATAGCACTTGGCAAACTTTTTGGTCTTGAGACCATCTATACTCTCAAGGACCCTGAGGGCTTTTGTTCCTGTGGGTTACAACTATTGATATTTACAATACTAGAAATTAAAAGTGATAAAAAAATTAAATGCTTATTTACTAATTCATTTAAATATAATAAAACCATTACATGAGCACATAAATTACATTTTTAAAGGAAAGATAACTATTTCCCAAAACAAAAATTTAGATGAGGGGCATCCTTTTACATTTTTGCAAACCTCTTTAATTTCTGGCTTGAACAGAAGATAGCCAGATTCTCATAATTGCTCCTGCATCAATCTGTTGCTATATGTTACTTTAGTTGAACTTTATGAGGGGGAAAAAAATCTGGCCTTACACAGATGTGTAGCTGGAAAAGGGAGGAATATTTCAATAACCTTTTCAGATAACTGAGGATATTCTTCTTTGATACTACACTAAAATTCAATAAGTGGTAATTTCTTAAAGGTTACTTGCAGTGTGGAATCTGAAACCTTATCAGTGAATTTTAAAAAAACTATATTACATTAAAATCCCATGGACTATATTATAGTTGAATGGATCTTTTACCCATGGATGATTTTGTAACATCACGCATTGGTCACCTGGAAGACACTGGTCACTGAGTTATGCAGCTCTTCCAGATGTTGTTACATTTCATTACACGATATTTGAAAAACCACATTTGTTAATTTCACTTTTTAAAAATTTTTTATTTATTTTTGGCTGCTTCGGATCTTCGTTGCTGTGCGTGGGCTTTCTCTAGTTGTGGCAAGTGGGGGCTACTCTTCGTTGCAGTGTGCGGTCTTCTCATTGTGGTGGCTTCTCTTGTTGCGGAGCACAGGCTCTAGGCATGCAGGCTTCAGGAGTTGTGGCACGTGGGCTCAGTAGTTGCAGCTCACGGGCTCCAGACCACAGGCTCAGCAGTTGTGGCACATGGGCTTAGTTGCTCTGCAGCATGTGGGATATTCCTGGACCAGGGCTCGAACCCATGCCCCCTACATTGGCAGGCAGATTATTAACCATTGCGCCACCAGGGAAGCCCTGTTAATTTCACTCTTGAGGCTAATGATAATGGGCACAAAATTTCCAAAATTCCTATTTTCATGCAAATTTTATCACTGGCAAAAATAACTTTTTTCCCCCTTGAAGTAACAGGCTCACTTCATTCATTTTTGAGAAACTGTCTGCCACACACCCAAGTGTGAATAACTCCATAGTTTGTCCACTAGTCATCCTTCAAGTAAAAATGGAAGGTTCCAAGAAAAAAGTAGCTAGTTCAGCTAGCATTTTTTTTTTTTTTTTTTTTTTTTTTTTTTTTTTTTTTGCGGTATGCGGGCCTCTCACTGTTGTGGCCTCTCCCGTTGCGGAGCACAGGCTCCGGATGCGCAGGCCCAGCGGCCATGGCTCACGGGCCCAGCCGCTCCGCGGCATATGGGATCCTCCCAGACCGGGGCACGAACCCGTATCCCCTGCATCGGCAGGCGGACTCTCAACCACTGCGCCACCAGGGAGGCCCATCAGCTAGCATTTTAAATGACTGCACAAGTGTTTTTCTTAAGAAAACCAATGGTATTTTATTATATAGCAGAAGTGCTTAATAAGAACTTTAAAAATTTTAATTGAAGTATAGTTGACTTACAATATATTAGTTTCAGGTGTACAACATAGTGATTCAGTATTTTTTATAGATTACACACCATACAAAGTTATAAAATATTGACTACACTCCCTTTGCTAAACACCTCTGTGACTTATTTATAACTGCCGGTTTGTACATCTTAATTCCCTTCACCTATTTCGCCCTTTTCTCCCCTGTGGTAACCACTAGTTTGTTCTCTGTATCTGTTTGTTTTGTTATATTCATTTGTTTGTTTGGTTTTTTTTAGATGCCACATACAGTATTTGTCTTCCTCTGTCTGACTTATTTTACTAAGCAAAACACCCCCAGCAGGTCCATCCTTGTTGTCACAAATGGCAAGATTTCATTCTTTTTTATGGCTGGGTAATATTCCACAGTGTGTGTGTCTATGTATACATACACATGCCTCCACATCTTCTTTATCCATTCATCTGTCAGTGGGCACTTAGGTTACTTCATGTCTTGGCTATTGTAAATAATGCTGCTATGAACATTAGGGTGCATTACCTTTTCGAATTAGTGTTTTTGTTTTCTTCAGATAAATACCCAGAAGTGGAACTGTTGGATCATATGATAGTTCTATTTTTAAATTTTTGAGGAACTTCCATACTGTTTTCCATAGTGGCTGCATCAATTTACATTCCCACTGACAGTGCACAAGGGTTCCTTTTTCTCCACATCCTCACCAACTCTTGTTATTTCTTGTCTTTTTGATGATAGCCACTCTGACAGGGGTGAGTGATACCTCATTGTGGTTTTGATTTGTATTTTCCTGATGATTAGTGACACTGAGCATCTTTTCATGTGCCTGTTGGCCATCTGTATACCTTCTTTGGAAAAGAAGGTCCTCTGCCCATTTTTTAATCGGGGGAAACTCTGCGTTTTATTAGAAAAAAACAAGTGTGCTCAAGGATTGAGATTTAATAAAAGCAATTTTCACTGCTTTGCTCTAAGTGAAACTGCCTTTCTTTTTTTTTTTAAGCAGTGTGTGCATGGCGGTGAAGAATACAATGATTATTAGCTCAGTTTGGTGCCACTGCGTTGATGCATGTTACAGCAGCACAGCAATGGTTTTTTTAAATGCGCCACTGCTTTTCACTGCAAGAAAAAAAATGTCAAAATGAAAAAGGCAAATAACTTTATTAGCATTATGAAAATAGTCTGACCTTGTAGACTCCCTGAAAGGGTCTGAGTAAACCCCAGTGATCCACAGGCCACAATTTGAGAACTGCTGCCTTATACAGTTCCCCACAAGCCCTGGCTATATAAACTGCTAGTATTTTCTCACATGCAATTCTAACACATCACAAAACACCAAGGGTAGCTACAATTTTTTTGTGCTTTGCAAAATATTTGGCTTCAAATACAATATGCAGAAAATGACATATTCCAGGCCTAAGAAATGTTACAGTCTTTCTCTTCATGATGGAATATATTGAAACAGAATTTAATTTGTATTTTTATCAAAAATATTGTCTATCATAAGGTCCACAATAATTCTCTTCCACATTTTTTCTTATTTTAAGGGAAAAAAAGCAAGTATGTATTCTAAGCATAGTAATGGAACAGGTGTCTCATCAAATAAAATTTTAATAAATTAAATCCATGTTTAAGATACAAAAAGACAAAAAGTAAGACAGTCATTTAAGAAGGTTACAGTCTAGTAAAGACACACTGTACAAGGCGGCAGAATGTAATGTTTAATAGGAAACAAACTGCTATGGGACCTAATCAAACTTATAAGCTTTTGCACAGAAAAGGAAACCATAAATAAAACGAAAAGCTAACTTATGGACTAAGTCCCCAGTATAATCAAGGCAGCTATGAAGCAAACACGGCATTCCTTCCTACAAGAGATTACGTGGTGCAAGCTCAGGAGCAGATGTTGGGTTGCTTTCCAAATGAGGGTGGGATGGGGTTTGGGGAACCTGGAATTTAAATATGACCTGTGTTATAGTAGCTGCTTAAATTTTTTTTAGCTGCCTTTTGATGAATTAAGGTATGGAAGTTTGCTGCTGTTTCCTATGTGAAAAGCTGTATCAGTAATCAGAATAGCAATATTTACCTGCAATAGCATTTAGTGCTGAATCAAGATATCAACTGATGTGGTGTGACTAAATAAATCTTAAAATACATATGTAATTGCCATGTTGGTGCTTTTAAAATTTTAGAAAACCTTCATCTTTAAATTTGGCTCTCTGAAATAAAATTCTACTATAGATGGGATGTTACATTTAACTGTAAAACAAGCTTCTAGCATTTGGTCAAAAATAAATGAAGGGGCTTCCCTGGTGGCGCAGTGGTTGAGAGTCCGCCTGCAGAGGCAGGGGATACGGGTTCGTGCCCCGGTCCGGGAGAATCCCACATGCCGCGGAGTGGCTGGGCCCACGAGCCATGGCCGCTGAGTCTGCGCGTCCAGAGCCTGTGCTCCACAACGGGAGAGGCCACAACAGTGAGAGGCCCGCCTACCGCAAAAAAAAAAAAATAATAATAAAATAAATGAAAAGTATAGCCAAATCAGAAATCACAAACACTTCTTTGTCCTTTTCTTAACGTGCAGATCTTAAACACATTTTTGAAAAATTCAGTGTTATTTAAAAAATTCAAATAATAAAGAAATGTGAAATGATGAGTACCATTTTTTAATAAAAGTGGGATTATGTGATATATTGGTCTTCAGCCTGCTTCTTCCTGTAACAGTTTTCCACGCTGTTCTTTTAAATTTCTTCATAAACAAAACACAATGACTGTAGGGAAAAAAAAAAAAAAGTTGAGGGAATTCCCTGACGGGCCAGCGGTTAGGACTCTGCGCTTTCACTGCCGGGGCCTGGGTTCGATCCCTGGTCGGGGAATTAAGATACTACACGCCACGCTGCACGGCCAAAAAAAAAAAAAAAAGTTGATTCACCTCACTTGTTTCAGTTAACTTCATCTATAGAAGGGGGATAATAATGTAAAGTATTTAATACAGCACTTGACACACTACTCAATAGAAGACTGTTGTTATTACTTAGAGGAGGGAGTCACCAGCCTATATATATAGCGCTATGGGTTGCCACACACCAGGAGTGGACAAACCATGACCTACTGCTATTCCAATAAACAGAGCCAAGCTCATTCATTCGGGTACTGTCTATGGCTGCTCTAGAGCTTCACTGGCAGAGGTGAAAACAGTTAACCCCTGAACAACGTGGGGGTTAGGGGTGCCAGCTTAGAGTTGGCCCTCTGTATCCGAGGTTCATCTGTATCTGTGGATTCAACCAACCACGAACCGGGTAATACTGTGGTACTTACTACTGAGAAAAATCTGCCTTATAAAGTGGACCCGCACAGTTCGAGTGGACCCCCATGTTGTTCAAGGGTCAACTGTAGTTTTGACAGCGACCATATGACTCACAAAGCTCAAAATATTTAATATCTGACCCTATACAGAAAGAGTATGTCAACCCTTGCTGTTTACTATTGTTACTGCACAAGGGTACCTGGCCTAAGTTAGTAACCTCCACCCCGATCACCTTAGAAGTACTAGGTGCTTGCTACCCTGCTCTATCTTCTGCTGGCTTGTGCCCAGGGATGAAGGACTGCCGCTTCCCTGGCTCACCGCATCCCCTTGCTTCTGGGTCTGTAAGTAATAAATCTTATGACTATTTCCTTGGTGTGGGGGTACTGAAACTGCACCTTCCATCAGAACGACCCTGTGGATTTCACTTCCCCAAAGTGGGAGCTCAGATGCTGAGGAAACTACTTGGGGACCCCGCGTGGGTGGTTTGTGCCCCCTCATCCATCAGGTCGAAATCTACATGTTCTTAATTCAATACACCAGCTCCAGCTTCACAACACAGTAGGTGACAAAGTGTGGATTCAAATTCAGACAGTTTGAGCCCAGAGCTCTAAAGTACTCTGTGCTAAATATCTCCCAAAAGCAGACACTCCGCTGTCTGGAGAGGGCTCTTCTGTCCTTAGCAGTAACAAGAATATTTAATACCTTTGTTTTTTTCTAGAGATACACACAAAGAATTAATGACTGAAGTCTTCAGCTGGAATCAATCCACTATCACGCCTTTAAAAAGATTCAGATCAAATAACTACTGTCCAAAGACTCCAAGAGGAGGGGAAAAACCCCAATACAAATACACTGTTAGAAACCTAACCAATAATGAAAAGTCCTGGGTGATTCTACTTGTGAATTTTCTAATTAATCTTGACAAAAAGTGAGACATTCATAAGATGAATGTCCAAATTTTAAAGTCACACTAAGAAAAGACTACTTTTAAGTTGGTAGCTATAAAGGATGCTGGACTCTATTCTATAGGTGGAGACTTCTGCCACTTGTGAGAATATTTTCAGAGAAAACTGTTGGTTTAGTATGAGTTGAACTCTTGTTTACAAACAGAGATTAAATTATGGTGTTTTAAAAGGTTGGGCTATATAAATTCCCCAAAACTTGCAGTCTTTCTCTACACACAGGTGCCGCAAACACTCAGACAAATGTTACCTGGCCTCCCATAAATAATAAATATGAGAACAACCTGTAAAAGGTGAGTAATTCATTAAGAAGTGTCCAACGCCCTATCTGAAAGGCCTAGGAGACTGAGAAATAAGACTGCTGTAAGAGTAACAGTAACAGCAAAATCAGCTAATGCTCTTGGGGCTCTCACCATGTGTCTGGACACTGTACTAGCTGTGTACATCTAACTCAGTTTATCTGCACAACATTCCTCTGAAAAAGGCGCTGTTATTATCAGCTCTAGAGATGAAGATACTGAAGCAGAGAGAGATGAACTACTTTGCCCAAGGAGGGATAAGAGCTAGCATGCCAGCCCAGGTAGTCTGTCTCCAGATCTAGAGGTCACACTCTAAACCATTTCACAATATAGTAGTCACCCCCTTACCCACGGTTTCACTTTCCACAGTTTGCTACCTATGGTCAATTGCAGCCTGAAAATATTAAACGGAAAATTCCATAAATAAAACAAGTAATAAGTTTTAAATTGCACATCGTTCTGAATAGCGTGATGAAATCTTGCACCGTTTTTCTCTGTCCTGCCTGGACGTGAATCATTTCTTCATCCAGCATATCAACTCTGTATACCTACCCTCCCATTAGTCACTTAACCTTCTCAGTTATCAGATCCACTATCATGGTGTCACAGTACTTGTATTCAAGTAACCCTTATTTTACTTAATAATGGCCCCTAAAGCGCAAGAGTAGTGACACTGCCACAGTAAGATACTCTCTTACCGTGCTTAATTTATAGCAAAACGGTACAGTCACTTTAGCAAGTTTGACAGTGTCATATAAAGGTAAACAAGTTAGCATATTGACCCAAGAGAAATGAACATATATATCCACACAAAATCCTAAATGTGAATGTTTACAGCAGCTTTATCCAAAATTGCCCAAAACTGGAAACAATCCAAATGTCCATCAACTAGTGAAAGGATAAACAAACTGTGGTACCTTTATACAGTGGAGAACTACTCAGCAATAAACACACACAAACGACTGAGCAATGCACTATGTATGGATGAATCTCAAATGCATTACGCTCAGAGAAAGAAGGCAGACTCAAAACACTACAAATACATCCCATTTATATGACATTCTAGGAAAGACAAAACTAAAGGGAGAAAAAAGAGACTAATTGCCAGGGGTTGGGGGTGGGAGGAGGGATGATTACAAAAGGGCATAAGGGAATTTTGGGGGGCAATGGAAATGTTCTATTTCTTGACTATGATGGTCCAAGACTATGTGTATTGTCAAAATTCACAGAACTCTACTCCTAAAAAGAGCGAATTTTACTGTTTGTAAATTATACCTTAAGAAATCTGACTTTTAGAAAAGTAGGGATGACTGGCTGATGTATTAAGAACATATTATGACTTCTCTGGCGGCCCAGTGGTTAAGACTTCACCTTCCAATGCAGGGGGTGCGGGTTCAATCCCTGGTTGGGGAGCTAAGATCCCACATGCCTCGCGGCCAAAAAACCAAAACACAGAACAGAAGCAATGTTGTAACAAATTCAATAAAGACTTTAAAAATGGTCCACATCAAAAAAAAAATCTTAAAAAAAAAGATTATAGAAGCAACCTAAGTGTTCAATGACAAATGAATGGATAAAGAAAATGTAGAACATATATATAAAATATATTTCATATAAAAATATATATAAATAAAATGGACTACTACTCAGCCATAAAAAAACAATGAAATTTTTCCATTTGCAACAACATGGATGGACTTGAAGGGTATTATGCTAAGTGAAATAAGTCAGACAGAGAAAGACAAATATTGTATGACACCACTTATATGTGGAATCTAAAAAATACAACTAGTGAATATAACAAAAAAGAAACACAGATATAGAGAACAAACTAGTGGTTAACAGTGGGGAGAGGGAAGGGGAAGAGGGTAGAGGGTTAAGAGGTACAAACTACTACGTGTAATATAACTAAGCTACAGGGATATATAGTACAACACAGGGAATACAGGAATACAGTCAAAAATTTATACTAATTATAAGTGGAATAGAACCTTTAAAACTGTGAATCACTATGTTGTGTACCTAACACTTACGTAATATTATACATCAACTATACTAAATAAGTAAATAAATAAATAAATATCAACCTTGGGCGGGGGGAAGAACAGATTATAGTGCGGTAACGCAGAAGCAGAGAGAACGGGCAACTGTGATAATTCAGGCACAAGATGACAGATGATGGCTGGCACTGGGGTAAAAGTCATGGCAACAGTGAGAAGTGATCTGATTCTAGTTATACTTTGAAGATAAAGCTCTGCAGAATTTCCTGATAGATTGAACATGGAGCACGAGAGAAAGAGGAGCAAAGGATGACTACCATGGTTTTAGCCCAATCAAGTGGAAAGATGGAGCCACCACCAACAGAGATGTGAAGGCTACAGATGGAACAAGTTGCGGAGGGGGGAGGAAGGGAGGTTGGGGAGTGGGGATCAGGAACTCAGTTCTGAGTTCTAGTCTGCTGTAAAATAGAGATTATGCCATTACTTAACTCATAGTTTGTTCTGTTTCTGTAAACATCACTGCATTCTCCATTTCAGTTGGAAGTCCTACTATGCAGACTTTGCTGTGATCCTAGAAAGAAGCCCAGGCATCATATAGTTCTGCTCATTGCAGCTTGATGGGTCTACCAGCTCTCACTCCCAAGTTAAACATGTTCCTCTTTTACAAAAGGGAAAAATGTGTTCACTATCTTTGGCTCCTTTAATCAGGTTCCACTTACACCCCTCTTGAAGAAATTCCTCCATGTTACTATTTCTATATTTCACTCCTTATGTTCAATGTTTATCCCACTAGTTTATGCGAAGGAGAGGTTGTATACTTTGGGAATTCATGTCTGAATCACTTATATTTCTGATACAGCTTTTCCTTCCTATTATGGAGTTTTTCATTTCTACTAGTAAAGTGCGTGCTTAATAGAAAAAAAACAAAACCTTTTTGTTCTCATTTCTCCCTTCTGTTAGCAGTTCCTCCTAAGTTCTGTAGCTCCTGATCCTTTTTGCAGAGTCTCTCTATTCTCTCCTTTACATTGACTATCATTTTAATCTGAGAGTTGAGAAGAAAGAAAAAGCTACTATAGATTCCTACTGAAAGGTTTTCTTCCCTTAAGAGAATGCCAGTGCTGTTTCCTACGGTAGCACTGTCACCTAGAAACCAAAATTCTCAGCTGACATAACATTTCAGGGCTAATCTAATTCCTAGGAAACTACTTGGCACAGTTCAATACATAAAAACCAGCAGTATACTTGCCTTTATACCACGAACAATCTTAACTCTCAAATTGTAAATTCCTAATAGTAATTATAGCTCCTTGGCTTTACTGACCATTTAATATGTGTGGGGTGCTGTGCTATGTGCTTTATTTATTTTTAAAGCAACTTCATTGGAGTATAACTGCTTTACAATTGTTAGTTTCTGCTTCATAACAGAGTGAATCAGCTATACATATACATATATCCCCATATCTCCTCCCTCTTGCGTCTCCCTCCCACCCTCCCTATCCCACCCCTCTAGGTGCCCACAAAGCACGGAGCTAAACTCCCTGTGCTATGCGGCTGCTTCCCACTAGCTATCGATTTTACATTTGGTAGTGTATATATGTCCATGCCACTCTCTCACTTAGTCTCAGCTTACCCTTCCCCCTCCCCGTGTCCTCAAGTCCATTCTCTACATCTGCATCTTTATTCCTGTCCTGCCCCTAGGTTCTTCAGAACCTTTTTTCTTTTTTTTTTAGATTCCACACATATGTGTTAACATACGGTATGTGTTTTTTCTGACTTACTTCATGCTGTATGACAGACTCTAGGTCCACCCACCTCACTACAAATAACTCAGTTTTGTTTCTTTTTATAGCTGAGTAATATTCCACTGTATATATGTACCACATCTTCTTTATCCATTCATCTGGTGATGGACACTTAGGTTGCTTCCATGTCCTGGCTATTGTAAATAGAGCCGCAATGAACACTGTGGTACATGACTCTTTTTGAATTACGGTTTTCTCAGGGTATATGCCCAGTAGTGGGATTGCTGGGTCATATGGTTAGTTCTATTTTTAGTTTTTAGTGATGTTGAGCATCCTTTCATGTGTTTGTTGGCAATCTGTATATGTTCTTTGGAGAAATGTCTATTTAGGTCTTCTTCCCATTTTTGGATTGGGTCGTTTGGGTTTTTTTTGATATTGAGCTGCATGAGCTGCTTGTATATTTTGAAGATTAATCCTCTGTCAGTTGCTTCATTTACAAATATTTTCTCCCATTCTGAGGGTTGTCTTTTCATCTTATGTTTTCCTTTGCTGTGCAAAAGCTTTGAAGTTTCATTAAGTCCCATTTGTTTATTTTTGTTTTGTATTTCCATTTCTCTAGGAGGTGGGTCAAAAAGGATCTTGCTGTGATTTATGTCATAGAGTGTTCTGCCTATCTTTTCCTCTAACAGTCTGATAGTGTCTGGCCTTACATTTAGGTCTTTAATCCATTTTGAGTTTATTTTTGTGTATGGTGTTAGGGAGTGTTCTAATTTCATTCTTTTACATGTAGCTGTCCAGTTTTCCCAGCACCTCTTATTGAAGAGGCTGTCTTTTCTCCACTGTATATTCTTGCCTCCTTTATCAAAAATAAGGTGACCATATGTGCGTGGGTTTATCTCTGGGCTTTCTATCCTGTTCCATTGATCTATATTTCTGTTTTTGTACCAGTAACATACTGTCTTGATTACTGTAGCTCTGTAGTATAGTCTGAAGTCCAGGAGCCTGATTTCTCCAGCTCCGTTTTTCTTTCTCAAGATTGATTTGGCTATTCGGGGTCTTTTGTGTTTCCATACAAATTGTAAAATTTTTTGTCCTAGTTCTGTGAAAAATGCCACTGGTAGTTTGATAGGGATTGCACTGAATCTCTAGACTGCTTTGGGTAGTATAGTCATTTTCACAATGTTGATTCTTCCAATCCAAGAACGTGGTATATCTCTCCATCTGCTTGTATCTTCTTTAATTTCTTTTATCAGTGTCTTACAGTTTTCTGCATACAGGTCTTTTGTCTCCTTAGGTAGGTTTACTCCTAGGTATTTTATTCTTTTTGTTGCAATGGTAAATGGGAGTGTTTCCTTTATTTCTCTTTCAGATTTTTCATCATTAGTGTATAGGAATGCAAGAGACTTCTGTGCATTAATTTTGTATCCTGACACTTTACCAAATTCATTGATTAGCTCTAGTAGTTTTCTGGTAGCATCTTTAGGATTCTCTATGTATAGTATCATGTCATCTGCAAACAGTGACAGCTTTACTTCTTCTTTTCTGACTTGGATTCTTTTTATTTATTTTTCTCCTCTGATTGCTGTGGCTAAAACTTCCAAAACGATGTTGAATAATAGTGGTGAGAGTGGACAACCTTGTCTTTATTCTGATCTTAGAGGAAACAGTTTCAGTTTTTCACCATTGAGAACGATGTTGGCTGTGGGTTTGTCATATATGGCCTTCACTATGTTGAGGTAAGTTCTCTCTATGCCTACTTTCTGGAGGGTTTTTATCATAAATGGATGCTGAATTTTGTCAGAAGCTTTTTCTGCATTTATTGAGATGATCATATGGTTTTTCTCCTTCAATTTGTTAATATGGTTTATCACATTGATTGATTTGCATATATTGAAGAATCCTTGCATTCCTGGGATAAACCCCACTTGATCATGGTGTATGATCCTTTTAATGTGCTGTTGGATTCTGTTTGTTAGTATTTTGTTGAGGATTTTTGCATCTATGTTCATCAGTAATATTGGCCTGTAGTTTCCTTTCTTTGTGACATCTTTGTCTGGTTTTGGTATCAGGGTGATGGTAGCCTCATAGAATGAGTTTTGGAGTGTTCCTCCCTCTGCTATATTTTGGAAGAGTTTGAGAAGGACAGGTGTTAGCTCTTCTCTAAATGTTTGATAGAATTCGCCTGTGAAGCCATCTGGTCCTGGGCTTTTGTTTGTTGGAAGATTTTTACTCACAGTCTCAATTTCAGTGCTTGTGATTGGTTTATATTTTCTATTTTTTCCTGGTTCAGTCTCAGAAGGTTGTGCTTTTCTAAGAATTTGTCCATTTCTTCCAGGCTGTCCATTTTATTGGCATATAGTTGCTTGTAGTACTCTCATGATCCTTTGTATTTCTGCAGTGTCAGTTGTTACTTCTCCTTTTTCATTTCTAATTCTGTTGATTTGAGTCTTCTCCCTTTTTTTCTTGATGAGTCTGGCTAATGGTGAATCAATTTTGTTTATCTTCTCAAAGAACCAGCTTTTAGTTTTACTGATCTTTGCTATCGTTTCTTTCATTTCTTTTTCACTGATTTCTGATCTGATCTTTATGATTTCTTTCCCTGTGCTAACTTTCGGGGTTTTTTATTCTTCTTTCTCTATTGCTTTAGGTGTAAGGTTAGGTTGTTTATTTGAGATTTTTCTTGTTTCTTGAGGTAGGATTGTATTGCTATTAACTTCCCTCTTAGAACTGCTTTTGCTGCATCCCATAGGTTTTGGGTCGTCGTATTTTCATTGTCATCTGTTTCTAGGTATTTTTTAATTTCCTCTTTGACTTCTTCAGTGATCTCTTGGTTACATAGTAGCATGTTGTTTAGCCTCCATGTGTTTGTACTTTTTACAGTTTTTTTTTTCCTTTAATTGATATCTAGTCTCATAGTGTTGTGGTCAGAAAAGATACTTGATAAGATCTCAATTTTCTTAAATTTACCAAGGCTTGATTTGTGACCCAAGATATGATCTATCCTGGAGAATGTTCCATGAGCACTTGAGAAGAAACTGTATTCTGTTGTTTTTGGATGGAATGTCCTATAAATATCAATTAAGTCCATCTTGTTTAATGTATCATTTAAAGCTTGTGTTTCCTTATTAATTTTCTGTCTGGATGATCTGTCCATTGGTGAAAGTGGGGTGTTAAAGTCTCCTACTATGACTGTGTTACTGTCAACTTCCCCTTTTATGGCTGTTAGCATTTGCCTTATGTATTGATGTGCTCCTATGTTGGATGCATAAATATTTACAACTGTTATATCTTCTTCTTGGACTGCTCCCTTGATCATCATGTAGTGTCCTTCTTTGTCTCTTATAATAGTCTTTATTTGAAAGTCTATTTTATCTGATATGAGAATTGCTACTCCAGCTTTCTTTTGATTTCCATTTGCATGGAATATCTTTTTCCATCCCCTCAGTTTCAGTCTGTATGTGTCCCTAGGTCTGAAGTGGGTCTCTTGTAGACAGTGTATATATGGGTCTTGTTTCTGTATCCATTCAGCCAGTCTATGTCTTTTGGTTGGAGCATTTAATCCATTTATGTTTAAGGTAGTTATCGATATGTATGTTCCTATTACCATTTTCTTAATTGCTTTGGGTTTGTTATTATAGGTCTTTTCCTTCTCTTGTGTTTCCTGCCTAGAGAAGTTCCTTTAGCATTTGCTCTAAAGCTGGCTTGGTGGTGCTGAATTCTCTTAGCTTTTGCTTGTCTACAAAGGTTTTAATTTCTCCGTCAAATCTGAATGAGATCCTTGCTGGGTAGAGTAATCTTGGTTGTAGGTTTTTCCCTTTTAACAGTTTAAATATGTGCTGCCACTCCCTTCTGGCGTGCAGAGTTTCTGCTGAAAGATCAGCTGTTAACCTTATGGGGATTCCCTTGTATGTTGTTGTTTTTCCCTTGCTGCTTTTAATATTTTTTCTTTGTATTTAATTTTTGATAGTTTGATTAATATGTTTCTTGGTGTGTTTTTCCTTGGATTCATCCTGTATGGGACTCTCTGTGCTTCCTGGACTTGACTATTTCCTTTCCCATATTAGGGAAGTTTTCAACTATAATCTCTTCAAATATTTTCTCAGTCCCTTTCTTTTTCTCTTCTTCTGGGACCCCTATAATTCAAATGTTGGTGCGTTTAATGTCATCCCAGAGTCTCTGAGACTGTCCTCAATTCTTTTCGTTCTTTTTTCTTTGTTCTGCTCTGCAGTAGTTATTTCCACTATTTAATCTTCCAGGTCACTTGTACGTTCTTCTGCCTCAGTTATTCTGCTATTGATTCCTTCTAGAGAATTTTAAATTTCATTTATTGTGTTGTTCATCATTGTTTGCTTGCTCTTTAGTTCTTCTAGGTCCTTGTTAAATGTTTCTTGTATTTCCTCCATTCTACTTCCAAGATTCTGGATCATCTTTACTATCATTACTCTGAATTCTTTTTCAGGTAGACTGCCTATTTCCTCTTCATTTGTTTGGTCTGGTGGGTTTTTACCTTGCTCCTTCATCTGCTGTATGTTTCTTTGTCTTCTCATTTTGCTTAACTTACTGTGTTTGGGGTCTCCTTTTCGCAGGCTGCAGGTTTGTAGTTCCCATTGTTTTTGGTGTCTGCCTCCAGTGGCTAAGCTTGGTTCAGTGGGTTGTGTAGGCTTCCTGGTGGAGGGGACCGGTGCCTGTGTTCTGGTGGATGAGGCTGGATCTTGTCTTTCTGAAGGGCAGGACCGCATCTGGTGGTGTGTTTTGGGGTGTCTGTGACCTTATTATGATTTTAGGCAGCCTCTGTGCTAATGGGTGAGGTTGTGTTCCTGTCTTGCCAGTTGTTTCACATAGGGTGTCCAGCACTGGAGCTTGCTGGTCGTTGAGTGGAGCTGCGTCTTAGCATTGAGATGGAGTTCTCTGGGAGAGCTTTCGCCATTTGATATTACGTGGAGCCAGGAGGTCTCTGGTGGACCACTGTCCTGAACTCGGCTCTCCCACCTCAGAGGCACAGGTCTGACACCCGGCCGGAGCACCAAGACCCTGTCAGCCACACGGCTCAGAAGACAAGGGAGAAAAAAAAGAAAGAAAGAAAGAAAAAAAGAAAATAAAATAAAGTTATTAAAATAAAAAATTAAAAAGTCATAAAAAAATAAAGAGAGCAACCAAACCAAAAAACAAATCTACCAATGATAACAAGCACTAAAAACTATACAAAAAAAAAAAAAAAGGACAGACAGAACCCTAGGACAAATGGTAAAAGCAAAGCTATACAGACAAAATCACACAAAGAAGCATACACACTCACAAAAAGACAAAAAGGAAAAAATATCTATATCTATATATAAAAAAAGAGAGCAACCAAATCAATAAACAAATCTACCAATGATAATAAACTCTAAATACTGAACTAAGATAAACATAAAACCAGAACCAAATTAGATGCAGAAAGCAAACCCCAAGTCTACAGTTGCTCCCAAAGTCCACTGCCTCTATTTTGGGATGATTCGTTGTCTACTCAGGTATTCCAGAGATGCAGCGTACATCAAGTTGATTGTTGAGATTTAATCCGCTGCTCCTGAGGCTGCTGGGAGAGATTTCCCTTTCTCTTCTTTGTTCGCACAGCTCCTGGGGTTCAGCTTTGGATTTGGCCCCGCCTCTGTGTGTAGGTCGCCTTTTGGCATCTGTTCTTCGCTCAGACAGAACGGGGTTAAAGGAGCAGCTGATTAAGCAGCTCTGGCTCACTCAGGGAGGGGGGAGGGAGGGGTATGGAATGCCGGGGGAGCCTGCGGCGGCAGAGGCCAGCGTGACGTTGCAACAGCCTGAGGCGCGCCATGTGTTCTCCCGGGGAAGTTGTCCCTGGATCACAGGACCCTGGCAGTGGCGGGCTGCACAGGCTCCCAGGAGGGGAGGTGTGGACAGTGACCTGTGCTTCCACACAGGCTTCTTGGTGGTTGCAGCAGCAACCTTAGCGTTGCAGCCTTAGCGTTTCATGCCCATCTCTGGGGTCCGCGCTGATAGCCACGGCTTGCGCCTGTCTCTGGAGCTTGTTTAGGCGGTGCTCTGAATCCCCTCTCCTCACACACCCCGAAACAACATTCTCTTGCCTCTTGGGCAGGTCCAGACTTTTTCCCAGACTCCCTCCCGGCTAGCTGTGGTGCACTAGCCCTCTTCAGGCTGTGTTCACGCAGCCAATCCCAGTCCTCTCCCTGGGGTCTGACCTCCGAAGCCTGAGCCTCAGCTCCCAGCCCCCACCCATCCCGGCAGGTGAGTAGACAAGCCTCTCAGGCTGGTGAGAGCTGGTTGGCAGCAATCCTCTGTGGGGGAATCTCTCCGCTTTGCCCTCTGCACCCCTGTTGCTGCGCTCTCCTCTGTGGCTCCGAAGGTTCCCCAACTCTGCACCCCCCCCCGCCCCTATCTCCACCAGTGAAGGGGTTTCCAATGTGTGGAAACTTTTCCTCCTTCACAGCTCCCTCCCACTGGTGCAGGTCCCGTCCCTATTCTTTTGTCTCTGTTTTTTCTTCTTCCCTACCCAGATACGTGGGGAGTTTCTTGCCTTTTGGGAAGTCTGAGGTCTTCTGCCAGCGTTCAGTAGGTGTTCTGTAGGAGTTGTTCCACATGTAGATGTATTTCTGATGCATTTGTGGGGAGGAAAGTGATCTCCACGTCTTACTACTCCGTCATCTTGAAGGTCTCCCCTGTGCTATGTGCTTTAAATAAATCAGCCCATTTAATACTCAAAATAATCCTGTGACAAAGTTATCATTACTGTTATTCCTATTTTACACATGCAAAGATACCATTCAATTTAAGATAACATTCATAAAAACAGGAGGTATTATGTCAACCTTAGAAATAAAATAAGCAAGCACCAAGTACCCAAAATTTGGTTTGAATGTCCAATATTTAGGCAGTATATTAAGGAGTATGGCATTTAATTAATCCCCAAAGGATCATGAGAGATCGGTTTCTGCCTTATACTATTATTTCCTGGCTCTAACATTAAAAAAAAAAAGAAAAAAAAAATAGAGGCATGCTCCTCTTAAAGAAAGTGGATCATATGAAGATGTCAAGCTGCTCTCATAGCAGTTCAGAGCTCACTATACTATACAGGCAACTTGTTGCCACGCTGTTGTTTAATATTAGATATCTGAACTACAAGGAAGACTCTTTTAAACAGTGTTTGGGACAGATGTTTTACCGAGCCCTTCCGAAGTATAAGGAATGCTTTATGCACTACATCAGCCCTATGGGGATATGGTGATAACTCACAGCTCCTGACTTCAAGATTACAATCTAAGTGGGAAGAGAAAACGCACATAAACAACTCTAAATGAACCAGAAAGACATCTAAAATTCTGTAAAAGGAACAGACAGACAGCTGCAGGAGAGGAGGAAGAGACTACTTCTAACTGCAGAGTTCAAATTAGCCTCTTCTGAAGACGTGACATTTGAGTTGTTCTTGAAAGATGAGTAGGATCTGGATATGTGGAATCCAACAGGGAGAACATTCACAAGCAAAGGCTACAAGACGAATGATGGCATAATGACAAAGAAGTATGGGGTGTGCTAAGTACCTGGAGGTTACTTGGAGCACGGGGACCAGAAAGGAAATAGCGGAAGAGAAGCCTGGTCAGGTTGGTTAGGCTGGGCGCAGACAGGCCTTAAAAAAGGGAGAGAGACTAGGAGAGAGTCTAGACAGGAAGAATATCCGAATCATTTTAAGAGGTAGAAGAGAAGTAGAATGGACAGCATTTGGCAGTTGACTTGGTATAGCAGAGCAAGAGAGAAATAGGAGTGAAGCTGGGTAAATAAGAAGGTGGTAGTACAGTAAAAATAAATAATAAAAGTGTGGTGCAAAGGAGGAGAAACGAATGCGTGCAAGTAGGGACAGGGAAAAGAGTTGCTCTTTATATACTAAGCTTCAAGTGATAGAGATATATAAGCGGTGAGATCCACTTTTGTTTTATACAACTAAAGTGGGCTGCAAACGTGGGGCTAGAGCTCAGGATTGAGATTTCTTTTTTTTTTTTTTTTTTTCTTTTTGCGGTATGCGGGCCTCTCACTGTTGTGGCCTCTCCCGTTGCGGAGCACAGGCTCCGGATGCGCAGGCCCAGCGGCCATGGCTCACGGGCCCAGCCGCTCCGCGGCATATGGGATCCTCCCAGACCGGGGCACGAACCCGTATCCCCTGCATCGGCAGGCGGACTCTCAACCACTGCGCCACCAGGGAAGCCCGAGATTTCATTTTAACATACACACAAATATGAAAGGTGACTGTAAATCTGCACAGCACTGACCTTCAAAGACTCAGAATAAATGTGTCAAGGATCAGACACTTTCACTTATATTCTCCTTTAATCCTAATGAGATAATACTTATTTCACAAGATTACTTATCACCATTTCCTGAAATTTTAATATTTGGCCTATAAATTCTTCCTAGCTAATGAGTTCACTAGTTGTGATTAACATACCAGTTTATGTTAATCACAATATGGAATGCAGAAACAAAGGAAACCTCCCCAGACTGAGTTTTAAAAGTCTTCAGTTCATAACAGGCAACCAAGCTAGCATGAGAGTCTTTCTGTTCATTTTCAGCACAATCACCTGTGCTAACCAATTTCAAGACAACTGTGCCATGGTTAATAAGGGGGCCACAGAGTAGTGAGAGGGGCTCAGTGGTCCAGAAGTCTTCTCAGTCATCTCCAACAGGGGTTGTGAGTGGGGTGGTGGGTGAGGATCCTGCCCTCTGAAGCACACTTTGAGAGACTGCCTGAAAGACGGACAGATGGGCCATGACAGCTTCCTCCTGGACACCTAACATTCAGGAGGTGGGAAGCAAAAGAGGACCATGGATGTTGCCTAAGAAGGAGAAGTTAGAAATGTCTACTAAAACAAGGGAAGACATTTCCTCCCCGTTGTCTATGTCTTGATACTTCTTTCTGCAATTTAAGATTCACTCTCCTTTCCTATCACAGTGAATATGGATCAGCTGAGCTATTCTCACCATTATGAATGGTATGAAAAGCACTAAATGAAGGTCTTGAACCACTCTGGTTTAACCAAAGATAAAAACAACCTTTGTGTTTCCCTTTCTGTAATTCTATATTTCATTAACGAATAATAAAACAAGTGTTCACCTGTGTGCATCGTGGGTAAAATGTGCCAAAAATACGCAGTAATACATCTTCCACACCATCACATGGAATCTGATGCATCTTATAAAAAAAAGTGTAAGCCTCTAATAATTGAAACCTATGTTTCAGAATCACAATACTTTAGAGATGGAAGAGAACCTGTCCACATTTATTTTACAGCTATGGAAAAATGAGGTTCGGGCAGCTTACTTAGCTTGCTGTCTGTAACATTCTCTCCTTGTTTTGAACTTTATAACAGCTATTTGTGAACATCTTATTAGCCCCGTGGGACCACAATCTCCTGGAAAATAGGGACCCTGTTCTAACTTTCTTTTAATGATGTCTAACAGAGTATCCCATGTATAGAGAGTGCATAGTAAATGTCTGTGAAATCAGTTACCACTCAGAAAGGAAGGAGGAAAGGAAACTCTCAGCCAAATAACATATTGTTCTAAAGCTCAGAGTGAAAGGTCATTTCTATATTGGCAACCACATGATACCTAATCATCCCCATGATTTACTAAAGGCTCTCTAAGCATGTAGCCCTCACTGAGCACTAGCTCGAGTTACCTCTCATTCCACAAATTCTATGAAAGCTCATTCCTTACAATATAATAGATGATCAAGAATTTTTCTGGCAAAGTTCAGAATCTCTAACCTTTAACCCATTCTACTGCCACTCTCAAACAAAACAAAGGAAATGTAACATTTGATAGTAAAAAAAATCTTAAAAGAAAAATGCTCTTCTGGTTTCAGATCCTTAGCTGAAATGAGTATCTCTTTCCTTCTACAATCTTATTCCCTCTTAAGAGATCTATTCTATGAAGTTGAAAATACCTTGAAAAACAATATCCTTACATCCTACCTAAAAAAGCTTAATGAAAGGAGGAAAATCTGTACAGTCTCTTAAAGTTAGTAATATAGAAAGCTGGAACTATGTATACAAGGCCCCTGCTATTGTAAGATCACGAGAAAACAGCTAGCCTGGGAAAATAAAAGAGAGGTGAACCATTCCTAACATCTTAACAGACACTTCAAGCAACCACTTGTTCTACAAATACCACAGGTCCCCTGGGAATCCTCAGATCTGGTTGCTAACTTGAACTCAGCAACTTGCCTTGCAAAGGAACCGTTCTCTGCACACACCTGCTGCTCCTCCCATCAAGACGCAGAGTCTGTTTCCCCTCTCCCTCGAACCCTGGTTACCCCTGTGACTGCTCCAACTAACAGACTACTACAGTAGTAAGGCTGTGCCAGTTCTGGGCCTAGGTCAAAAGAGACTCGGCAGCTTCCATTTGTGCCTTCTTGGAGCCCTGAGCTGGCATGTAAAAAAAAAAGAGAAGTCCAGGCTCTACTGCTAGAAGCAAGAGGCCACATGGAGAGAGAGGCTCTGGAGGAGAAGAGACTATACGAGAGGCCGTGGGGAGGAGCACTTCGACACCCTAACGGAAAGCCAGCACCGAGGCTCCAGGCCTGCGACTTGAGACCACATTGGATTCTCCAGTCCCAGTAGAGTCCAGCAGATACCACATGGAGCAAAGACAAACAATCCCAACTGAGCCTCGCCCCAACTGCGGATCCACAGACAAATACACATGAGCAAATACACTATTTCTGAAAGGAGAGAATTTAGAAATGGCAGACAGTGGCTGCCTGTGGTAAGGAATGAGACTGAGAGTGGCAGCTCAGCATCGAGAGGGAGGTGGGTATGGGGTATGCTCATAAAAGGGCAGTATGAGGGGTACTTTTAGTGTTAGTCCTGCCCACTACCTTGACTTGGTGGTGGATGCAAACACACACAGGTGATAAAACTGTACAGACCTTAACACACACACATGCACACACACCCGTGCAAGTAAGATTCGTGAAATCTGAATAAGATCAGTGGATTGTATCAATGCCAATATCCTGTGATATTACACGAGAGTTTTGCAAACCTTACCAGTGGGCAAAGGATACACAGCAATCTCTCCATATTACTTTCTTTTCTTTCTTTCTTCTTTTTTTTAACCACTGCATGTGAATCTACAATTATCTCAATTAAATTTAGTGTCAATTAAAAATGGTTATTTTAAGCTATGAGATTTTGAGGTAGGCTGTTACACAGCAATAGAAGTGACACAGAGTAGTAATACTTTAATGTAACTAACAGCTCGGCTTTATAAGAGAAGACTTAACAAGTGCTATTAGTAGTGGTATGTTGCATTATTTTTACCTAGTTTATTTGCATTTGAACAAACGGCTCTCAATTACACACAGTAAAGACACCTCCAACAGGCTAGGTAGAGAGAAATGGAAGGAGACAAAAGCCAGACATGAAAATGTTTAATACTGTCAATGACACACTTTCCCACATTTTAACATCTCTGAAATTGAAGTGTGTTTTACAGTTGACAGTATATTTTTTAGTGGCACAAAATAATGAGCCATTTTAAATTAGCAGTCTAGGTTAGCTGAAATACATTATATTAAAATATGAGCCTTTTTAAAGTCCAAATATTTATTTAGCTACATTTTAAACACAAAACATTTGTGTTTTTTTTATAGTTGTTTCCTGTATAAGCCACTATTACCTTGAGTTTTTATTACACACAGTTAAACCTAATCCTAATAAATAAATATGGCCTCAACAGTATTATCCAAAATGTACCTCATGGAAGCTTAGTTTTTCAAAATATCCTTTTCTTGTGGAAAAGAGTTCCATAGTTCAATTAGTAGGGAAAATACTGTCCTAGCCATTAAAACCTAGATTCCTCAAAGTCTACAAAAGTCACTTCTCTGCCAGCACTGGAAACTCTCAAAAAAGACAAAAACAAATTTATAATTCTTTCTATGGGAACTACATACAACGTTCCTGAAATGTTCCTTAGATGACCTAGATGTTTCTAGATATAATTTTAAATGCCTCACCTTTTCACTGCTTCTATATTCTAGCTGTTATGAAAGTCTTATAACGGCTGATGTATAAACTGACCAATTAGTAGTTTGCCAAGTTTTAGAGAAAGAATGGGAATAAGAATTGGTTAATTTAAAAAAAAAAAAAAAGAATTGGTTAATAATTTAAGACTGACCACAGGCTGGCATTTCAGGCCCTATTACAATTTACACAAGAGGGGACTTCCTTGGTGGCACAGTGGTTAAGAATCCGCCTGCCAATGCAGGGGACATGGGTTCGAATCCTGGTCCGGGAAAGATCCAACATGCCACAGAGCAACTAAGCCCGTGCACCACAACTACTGAGCCTGCGCTCTAGAGCCCGCGAGCCACAACTACTGAGCCCGCGAGCCACAACTACTGAGCCTGCGAGCCACAACTACTGAGCCTGCGAGCCACAACTACTGAAGTCCACGCACCTAGAGCCCGTGCACCGCAACGGAAAGTAGCCCCCTCTCGCCGCAACTAGAGAAAGCCCGTGGGCAGCAACGAAGACCCAACGCAGCCACAAATAAAATAAATTAAAAAAAATTTACACAAGAGGCTAGTATTAAAAATTGCTAAGCAATTTAGCAAGGGTCTTCAGACACTGAGGTGAGGAATTGAACACAGTACCACCATAGTTGCTTTCTCAGACAGCAGTAAACAAAACATCATTTATTTATTTAGTGTGAACATTACTAATCATTTTAATCAGATTATTAAAATGTACCCAAGTATATTCTTACATAATACTAATATACTCACTCTACAGAGAAATCTGCTTTTGTCACACAGTTTTATGCACCTTTATTCCTGGGATAATACCTATGGCTAAGTAGATTATCATTCCCAATTCTTCACTCCATCCTTATTAGAATTATATACCCGTGTTGTGTGACTTTGCAGTCTCCCACTGTGAGAGCAGTATTTTCCTGGCTCCACTGATACTGGGCTTAGCCATAAAATTTACTCTATTAAAACTGGGAGAAAGTTATCAATGTGCTAGTTCCCAGATGAAGCCTTAAGAGACAATGCATGTTTCTACTCACCCTTCTTAAACTCCTGCAAATCTATATAAGAAGATCATGTAGCCACATGCCCAGGGAGCCACTGCTTCTCAGCCCAGGCTCCAGAATACAAACTCATGAAAGAGAACTGAACCTGGCCAGAAGTTTAAGCCCAGCCTGGCCTAGACTAGAAAAGCCTAGATCAGCAGAACTACACCAACCTGAATACCCATAAACAAAAATAAAAGTTGTTGGTTGTAATTCACTGTGAGGTTTTGAAGTTGTTACCCAGCAGGGGGAAAAAAAGGCCAACAGAGCTATACAGGGAAAGTTATTAAATTGGATACAATTCACATGATATGCCGAAACTCACCTAATGCTCATCTCATTCTCCTCACTGATGCCCAGACGGGGATGTTTAAAGCCACCTAATTCAGTATTATTATTATTATTATTATTATTTTTTAGTTCTTTATAGGAATTTACAAGGTATTTCACACATAAAACCTTTGAGCCTCACAAATCTCTTATAAGACTGATGGAACAGCAGGTATTATCCTCATTTTACAGCTAGAACAATTAAAGCTGAGAGAGCCTGTTTTTGTCAGCCAACTCAACCAGTAATGACAAATCTGTTAATAAAATCAGGAAACCGGGGCTTAGACTTGAGGTACCCTAGGATGGGGGGCAATCAGATGGGCTGGTACGGCAGTGACACGACCTGGCTGGGCACAATAAAAACTAGGGCCAGGGCCAGGATGTAGATTAGAATTGCAGGTGATCAGGCTCTGAGATTCCAGATCCCAGGCAGGAAAGCAACACAGGTCAGGAAACCTAGAAGGGGTCCTCAGCACAGGTGGAGACCACAGCTGTACTTCCGGTCAAGAGCAAGGTGGTAGTTAATACCTAAAAGCCAAATAATACTGTGGTACTCTTTCTACAGTGGGGGTGAACATAGAACTACCACTACAACACACAAAAAAATCAGCACCTAGTTGGTCACTGACGTGTAACAACCGAAGTACAACTAGTACTGTGCATCCCACCTTAAGACCGCAATTTACTGTAAATTTAGCATTGCTTGATCATTTGTAATCCGCCCACTTCTTTGTCCTGTTACTTATTAGAATTAACTGGAAGGGTCATGTAGAGAAGCTGCTTCAGACAAAACTCAAGTTGCACTGGTCATTAAAAGCCCAACCCTTGTATCAAACAAGACTATCGTTGAGCAAAAGTAATAAAAACATTATTCACTGTTTCTTTAGAATTAAATCTCAGACACAGTGATTATGAATACAGCCCACACCTACCACTTAAAACAAAGGAACCAGTTTTGTCTAACAAAGCTATAAAATACTTTACCAAACAAATACTTAATAATAAAAAGGCACAGACGTCCAAAGGATCTGCAGGAGACGCTAGAAAAAGAAAAGGGTTGGTCTTTTGAGGAAAGATGGGCTTTCTGAACTCAGTAGGTTATCAGATACAGACTCAAGTGCAGTGAATACGTACTTATTTTTTCCTTATCAGCTCTACAGAAAGAGAGGTGTGACTCTGCAGTGCACCCTTGCTGGTATTTTTCCAGCACACATTCCTCCTTCCTTTCCTAACAGACACTGACATGGATTGTACCCATTCCCAGCTCTAGCTTATTCCAAATCCTGACCAAAGATAAGCACACAACCCAAGATAGATCAACAGGGCGAAAAAGATTCAACTGGGCCTTCTGTTTAAGCCACCAGGGAACTCTAAGAGTGAAGGAACAAGTCTTGCCCGAAGCCAGCGCTACCTGGACTTTTCAGTTATTGTTCTAGAAAAGCCTCATTACTGCTTAAGCCATTGGGCTTTCTATCTTATTATTTGCTTCCAAACATTCAACTGATAAAATTTTAGAGTTACCAAGGAGCAAATGTGAAATGAGAATTAGAGTACCAAAGTACTATACATAAGTTATCATTCCAAGAAAGCGGGCAGACTCGAAAAACCCAATGAGCTACCTTCAACTCATCTTTAAGAGTCTTTCTCTTTAAATAACCAAAGATGGAAAATAGTATAATAATACCCCTAGCCCCAGGGTTAAATTATTTTTTCACTATGTAGATACATCTGATAATTTAATTCAATGGACTAGTCGACAACTATATTACTTAACAGTAAGATAGACTATAAAATGGAGCAATTCTATTCCTAGGTATATACTCAAGAGAATTGAAAACACATGTTCACACACAGAAAAAACATGTACATAGATATTCATAATCACTCAAAAGTGGAAACAAAGTCCACCGCTGAGGAATGGATAAACAAATTGTGGTATATCCATGTGAAGGATAATGTGGGCCATAAAATGGAATGCAGTACTGACACATGCTACAATGTGGATGAATCCTGAAAACACTATGCTAAGGGAAAGAAGTCAGACACATAAGGCCACATATTGTATGATTCCAATTACATGACATGTCAGAAGAGGCAAATCAATAGAGACAGAAAGTAGATTAGTGGTTGCTTAGGGCTGGGGTGGGGGATGGGGGATAGGAGAATGGAGAGTGATTGTACATACGAGTTTCTTATGGGCGGAATAAAAATAAGATCATGATGATGGCGACACAACTAAAAACCACAGAACTGTGTACTATGAAAGGATGAATTTTATGGTATGTTAATTACATCTCAATAAAGCTGTTATTTTAAAAAAAGAAACAATAAAAGTTTTGGATTGTTCATATCTTTATTATCCACTGGTATTCTCTGCTATGCATTTTAAGTGAAAATAATACTTATATGCAAGACATCTGGGTTGTCTCCTTCCTGCAACTCAGTTTTTCATTATTATAGATTTCTGAAACCTTCATGTTGTAAGAGGATGAAAAATAAAAGGCTAAGTTACAAATTTTCCTTAAAAGAGTGAAAAGAGAAAACTGCCTCAGTTTGTCCCTTCATGTGAATTAGGTTAAATTACTTGACTGTGTAAGTCAGAAGTTCTGGATTATGAAACAAAATGTGTTAACCGGGCAAGTCCCAGTCTGTGCTTTATACAATTAGCCCAATGTTACAGAAACAACTACCCTTTGTTATCCAAATCTATTCAGTTTCTGAGTTTGGTGAAAGGTCAGACACAAGAGTGATAACTGAATTTTCCTTCCGTTAGACAGTCTCAGCATCTGACTACCTAGCAATTACAACTTCTTTCTTCAAAGCAAAATAAGCATCAACATAACTTACCTTTCTCCTATTACTACTAATCAATAGCCTGAATCACAGAACTACTGGCTTGCACATTTAAATGTGCACCAGTACTGTCAGGCATTTAAGGCAAAATATGACATAATAACTATTACATTCTAAGCTTCTAGCACACCACAATACTAGCTTACTATCTGGAATAGCAAATCTAAGGATCTGCAGGCTCAATTTATTTTGATCACCAACACAGACTGTCTTGTATCCCTTCTGCTGGACTATCTCAGTACAGATAGAAAATAAAGTGCAGCTATAAGCTGTGATGGCAAACAGAAAAGAATAGCTCAATTTTTGAAATGATGGGTCAGAAGCACACACAAGAAGTCGATACTTTTTAGGTAGAGTAATAAGAGAAAATAGTCATAAAAGTTCTCTGATGGTCTACTTGATTGATAAAATAATGCCAACGGGCACCACAAAGTTAAAGACATCTACAAACAAATATCAGAAACTCTTGTTCCTCAACCTAAGATAGTGGCAGAGCATTATACTACTCTCCAAGTTACAGAGAGTGGGGGGAACCTCACCAATAGCTTAGAAGATGTTCCTATGTAAAAAGGTTCCTGAACAAATTATTTTTCAAAAATACTGGAAAAGAAAAAATATAGTATTAAAGACAGAGCTCTAACAAACATTCAGTTAATGGAAAAAACACCAAGGAGGCATTTTTTAAAATGCAAAACAGGACCTGATCAGTGATCTGGAAGCTGCAGGAGGCAGTACACACATACATACACACACACACACCTTCCAACTATGCATTTTACACTATTTCTAGCGTGAAATATATTGAATTACAGCCTCAAACTAGTAGAGTGAGTTCCTTAGCACATCCCCAGGAGTGCAGCTACATGAAGGACCACTGTGCCTGTGCTCCATTCAATAGCATTCACACCGTGAGACTTTACAGTTCTAATCTGTGTCTGGGTCCCCAGGTGGCGGATACACATGTATAAATTATATAGTGATATTTCTGTTGATTTACATTAGGAACACAGTATATGTTTGCTATCCCTGTTCTCTCTTAGAAAACATAATTACCTGTTATATCTACTCTTGGTATAACCCTTTGTGATTCAAGAGTTGTGTATAATCACTGTCTCCTTCCTCACGTCTATTCTCTCCTTGACTCCACTGCGAATGCTGGTGTCAAGATCATGAGTGATTCTCAAAACCAATGTCTCTGTCGTTCTTATTTAACTTGATCTCTGAGTAGCATGTTGGTTTCTAGGCCTCCTTCTTGAAACTTTCAACTTTTGGTTTCTCTGATGCCACAATCCACTGGCTTCCTCCCACCTCAATGGTCATTCCTCCTCAGTCACCTTTGCTGGCTCTCTCTCCTGAAGTCCCCAGGGTCACCTACAAATTGGCACTTGCCATCTACCTCTACAAGGATTAAATTATGAGCCGCTGCAGCTGCTGACCTTCAACAACCCCTGAAAGGAGTTCAGGGCAGAGATCAGAAATGAGGCCCTCTGTGCTCTGCGAAAAACCGGCAGAACAGGTCTTCAAACAGTTAGATATTTTCAGGAGATGATTTTACGAGCCCTATTCTTGCATCTCCTCATATCTAGAAAAGCACTAAAATCCTTCATGGTGACATCTGCTCCTCGTGACTACCAGAAAACTTCTCCACAACTATGTGCTTGATTACATGTACTCCACCCTTCACCAAAATCACATATATACTAACCTTCCCCCCTACCTCTTTGGAGCATGGAGCAGTTTCTCAGAGTATCTGAAATGCTGTCTCCCGGGCTACAGTCCTCATTTTGCTCCAAATAAAACTTAACTCACAACTCACGTTGTGCATTTTTTGTTTCTTTTTTAGTCAGCAGTACTAGGTCTTCTCCTCTTCTCAATCCACACAATTGCCCTCATGATTTATAAAGTCCAACGGTTTTAAATAGTACCTGCTCTCTACTGCTTAATCCTAAGTCTACACCCATAGACCTGGCCTCTCCTGGGAACTCCTGAGTTCAAATTAGCAATACTCAATTGCTAATTTGAGATCTACAGTTGGCTATCTAATAATAGGTATCTTGAGCTTAAAATGGACAAAACAGAAACGCTTGATTTTTCCCAAAAAGCTGCTCTTCCCCCCGTCTTACCGTATCAGTAAAGACACCAGCCATCCTGGTACTCAGGTCAAAATCTACAACACAAGTAAATCAACCGTACCTCCAAAACCTATCCCAAATCCTGCCAGTTCAATCTCCAATGTAAGCATCCTAATTCAAGTCACCCCCATCTCTACCCTAAACTACTGCAATGGCTTCCAAACTGGTCTTACTTCCATTCTTTATGCCTGTTAAAATCCTCCAATGGCATCTCACTGTACCAATAAAATCCTAGCTCCTGTCTGCCTATCTGACATCAAACTTACCCTTATTCCCTAAAAACATCCCCTCCCTCACCCCATGCTATACACAAACACTTTCAGCCTCAGCGACCATATTTCTGTTTTGAATACCCAACTTATTTCCACCGTAGGACTAGGCCCCCTGCTTAGAATACGCTGCCTCTGTTGCATGGCTGGCTCTTGTTAATAAGACATCAGCTTAAATGTCACCTTCTCAGACAGGCACTTCCTGCCCACCCAATGTCAGGGCCATCCCAATCACTATATATCATTCTCTATTCATGCTCTGCTTAGAATTCCTTCCTGGTACCTTCTTTACTTGTTGACTGTTCCCCATGAGCTAGTAAGCTCCACTAGAGCAGGGGCTTTGACACCTTGGTCACTGCTGTATCCCTACCACCTACAACAGTGCCTGGCACATAACTGGAGTTCAGTAAATATTTTACATGACTGAAAAACTGAAAAGTAGGGCCACACCAAGGGGACTGATAAAATAATTTTATAATTTCATAATGCCATTTGCAGCAACACAGATGGACCTAGCGATTGTCATACTGAGTGAAGTTAAGTCAGACAGAGACTAATATTATACTGCTTATATGTGGAATCTAAAAAAAACAGTACAAATGAACTTATTTACAGAACAGAAATAGAGTCACAGATGTAGAAAACAAACTTATGGTTACTGGGGGGAAAGCGGAGGGGGTGGGGGATAAACTGGAAAAGCGGGATTGACATATACACACTATACATAAAACAGATAACTAATAAGGGTCTACTGTACAGCATAGGGAACTCTTCTCAATACTCTGTAATGACCTATATGGGAAAATAATCTAAAAAAGAGTGGATATATGAATGTGTTAACTGATACACTTTGCTGTACAGCAGAAACTAATGCAACATTGCAAATCAACTATACTCTAATAAAAATTAAAAAACAAAAACAAAAAATAAAGCATTTGAAGTGAAAAAATTTCTAATTTCATAAATTCATTTCAAACACATGCACAGTATGGCACATTTGTTTAGTGTGTCACTTAATTTTATCAAAGGTATATGTCGAGCTCTTCAAATAGATTTTTAATGATAGTAAAAGCAATATTTTACTGTTTTGGGACTTCCCTGGTGGCTCAGTGGTTAAGAATCCGCCTGCTAATGCAGGGATCGAACACGGGTTCGATTCCTGGTCCGGGAAGATCCTACATGCCACGGAGCAACTAAGCCCGCGTGCCACAACTACTGAAGCCCATGCGCCTAGAGCCCGAGCTCCGCAACAAGAGAAGCCTCCGCTTGCCGCAACTAGAGAGAGCCTGCATGCAGCAGTGAAGACCCAACATAGCCAAAAACAAATAAATAAATAATAAATTTATTATTCTTTTTAATTTACTGTTTTAAGATGATGAAATATCCTAGTTTCTGGTTTACTCACACAGCTGCTATTTCACTTTAAAGTAGTCGTGTGAGAATCCTAAAGCCTGAACACATTTTATCCTATAAAGGCTTTGGAGAGTAAAGTAGTGAGCCAGGGCTGTTTTGCTTATTTAGTGTATGCTACTTAAGACTAAAAAGAGAAACAAGTTTTAAAATTGGAGTTTTAAAAACTTGCAGCAGGGACTTCCCTGGTGGTGCAGTAGTTAAGACTCCGCAATCCCAGTGCAGGGTGCTGGGGTTTGATCCCTGGTCCAGGAACTAGATCCCATATGCATGCCGCAACTAAGAGTTCGTGCGCCACAACTAAGGAGCCAGTGAGCCACAACTATGGAACCCACAAGCCACAACTAAGGAGCCCGCCTGCTGCAACTAAGACCCGGTGCAACCAAATAAATAAGCAAATATTTTTTAAAAATCCTTGCAGCAAATTAGGTAAAATACAGTAGGTTTTCAAGAAAAATAACCAATTTTTTTTAAATAACAAAAAATGGCTTGGAGAAAGCTGGCAAAACAGAAAGGAAGTAGTAGAGTTTTGAGCATTTAGTTGAGCCATTTATAAGGCTTCTAAACCAGCTTCACAGAAGCTCTTGGATTGGATTTCATAACTAAATGGCTCATTTAGTTGAGCCATTTATAAGGCTTCTAAACCAGCTTCACAGAAGCCCTTGGATTGGATTTCATATTTTTGTTTGCCAGACAGAGGGCAGGATTAGAAAACCCACCAGAGTTCACGGGGGTGGAAGTGTGGAGGCTTTTCTCAGGCTTTCATCTGGGTATTTATATTGTGACAGCAAACTCTGTGGGTTAAGCTTGTGCAGTAATTAAGCAGTGTGTTTATAACTTAAATCTCAACGGACTTTTCTAAGATTTTCCCCTCAGGCTCAGGAATAAGTGAAATAGGATTCTGACTTATAAACACAAATAAATGGAAGTTTTATGTCACCGAATACCCACACCAACAGCCTCAAGCTTCACTATGCACAGAACCAAACATCAGGAAAAAGGAGATTCAAACAAACAAAGGAGATCTTCCACCAAAAAAAAAAAAAAAAAAAAGATGTAACACTGATTTCAACACTAACCAGAGAGAAAGAAAACAAGAAAAAGGGGGGCGGGGAACTAATTTAGTTAGTCTCTCTGGGGAGGCTGGAAATACAGATTAGGTTTATTTTTAAAGTAGCCATTTGACCGGCTTTTAAACTAATTTTAAAAACAATGCCAATATTCATAATTAATGTTCCACGGCAGAGCAGTGGTTTTCCTGTTCTTCTGTACCTACATGCCATCATCAGCTTGGGTGTGTACCCCTACTTTATAAATGCCACAGTGAACATGAACCTGTGTTCACGTGAACTGCTCAGATAAAGGGGAAAACCTCTATTTGGACAGAGAGTCATTTTTGTGTGTGTGTGTGTGTGTGATACGCGGGCCTCTCACTGTTGTGGCCTCTCCTGTTGCGGAGCACAGGCTTCGGACGCGCAGGCCCAGCGGCCATGGCTCACGGGCCCAGCCGCTCCGCGGCATGTGGGATCTTCCCAGACCGGGGCACAAATCCGTGTCCCCCCCATCGGCAGGCGGACTCTCAACCACTGCACCACCAGGGAAGCCCCGAGAGAGTCATTTTTATAAGCAGTTGAATGTCTGGTGACAGAAAAGGGGAAGTACGGCATTATGCAACAAAACAAAACTAGTCTTGTTCACCAACACTGGAGTGGGATGAGAAGGTGGTATATGTGTACAAGAGTAGATTCTGACCTAGACTATAAACCACCTCCTGATGAAAAGAGCAGCCAGAATCCATTAGAGGGAAGGAACAATTAAAGAACAGAGAAACTCAAGGCTGTTCTAGTTGGCACTGCAAGCAAAGTTGTACTTGCAATGTCTAACCTCATTTTCTCCAATGGCTTCTTTCTAATATACCAGGATCAGGACGTAAATCTCAAGGCAAGAGTCTCAGAAAACAGGCCAAACCACAGCCACTGGATCCTAAAATCCTGGAGTGGGCTGAGGACTACAGGGATGCGTATGGGTCTAGAATTATTGTCATAGGCACAGAACCTCCAATTAAATTCTCTCAACAGGAGGGGTGCAAGGAAGGTGGGACATGAGCACTGCTACTTCTTGTCCAGTCTGAATGACTGAGAGTAGTGGTGCCATTGAGAGAATGGCAAGAGTTTATTTTAACTAATTTACCTGCCCCCACTCCCCCCACCCAAGTGAGCTAGCTTAATAAGTAGTATTTTAGAATTGCTATACTACTTTAATCATCTGCATATCTCACATATAGATTAGTTGTGGAATTAATCTATATACTTAAGGTAAAAGGAAGCCAAATTTATAATTTTTATAACTACTTTATAATGGTTTCATTTCCAAACATCAAACTTTAACCCAGAAGGCTACAAAGGGAAAGGCTAGGTTTTTCACAGGTGTTTTAAAATACTGCTCTTGTAGCATATCTTATTATATCTAAAGAATAAGGAAATAATGAAGGAAATAAGCAGTCAGGAAAAGAATTCAAAAAAAATCTGCATATAAACTATTCTTTATCACCTCTGTGATATATAACACCAATGACAAAAAAATGAGCACGCTAAAGATGATCTGTATGACATTCATTCATTCATTTATTTATTTATAACCATCTTTCGGGGCCCAGGATGTAATGCAAACTTGATTAGTGTATGTAAATATTTTTACATTAATGAAAGTAGAATTAAACTTACATATACCACCCCCCCAATACTCTCCCTTCCCTCTAACAAAGTTACCAGAGATGGGATCATCAACTCTAAAAAGATTTCTTGTATATGAAACCATCTAAGTCCGTTTTCTAAAGGTAAAAAAATTCATGTAATTTGTACCAACTTCTACAAAGTTGTAGCAACTGGCAGAACATTTCCTAAACTATTGTTTAAGTAGCTACTAATGGATTAATGGGCCACCATAGAGGCAGATGAAATGGGTGATCTGTTTACAACAGTAACTGTTTAAAAAATCATGAGTTTTACTTAGAAAATCAAAGCTGCTCTAAAAAACAGAGTCCAACATATTCTGTGATTTTTGCATGTGGCACCTGAGAATATCTCCAAGAAAATATCTGGCTTTGTCCCAGGCATTCTAGTTAGCTGTGAGTAATACATGTGGTCTATACCTTTTAGGACTGGGCAAATCCTATTTAGCTGAGATTCCTGAAAACAACTCTGGGTTATAGGCTCCTAATCTTTTCACACATACCCTCCCCCTAAAGTTTTCATGTCCTCAAGCCTCACCACTTCTTAATGATAGCCTCTGCTTTATAAATCCATAACTCTAGTGTAAAATATTTTCATTGGAAAAGTTAAGACTGAAAAAATGTGGACAAGGATTCAGTAAAAATAACCATTCCTAACAGTGTAACAGATACATTTAGGCAGATTCTGGTCAGATGCTTCCCTCAGCTGAATCACCAGGCCATGCAAAACCCCAAGTTTGCACTCAGAGAGGTTCTGAAATACTACCCTCTGGTGTGCAAACTTAAAGTATATTAAGCTTGGAGAAACTGTTTAAAGTAAGTTGCTGGACCAAGCTAGATTTGGAAATATGATGGATGATCAGTAAAGGATCAGCTCCAGAAGCTACTAAGGGAACTCAGTTCCTAGAACCTTTTCCATTAAATTAAGCCTTCTGGAGACACTCTTTATCTCAGAGGTACCAGAGGCTAATGAGTCCTCCCCACTGCCCTTTTCAAATCTAATTACTTACTCAGTCTCTAGAGCCACCCGAGTGTTAAGGCCAAAGGAAATCACCAACATGCCCACACCATGGAAGTTTATGCCACAGTGCAGGGAAGTCTAAAAAGCCAACTGCTGCTATTCCAGACTTCACACTATGAAAAAGAATGTTGAATAATGAACTAATGGTTTCTTAAAGGAAATTTCCCTGTTTCAACTTGAGTAATACCCTATTTTTGTTTTCTATTACTCCTGTAACAAACTACCACAAACTAAGTGACTTAAAACAACACAAATTTATTCTAGAGGTCATAAACCTACAACAAGCCTTACGGGGCTAAAAATCAAGGTGCTGGCAAGGCTGGTTCCTTCTGGAGGCTCTGAGGGGAAGATTAGTTTCCTTGCCTTCTTCAGCTTCTAGAGGCCTGCCTGTACTCTTTAGGTCACCTACTCTTCATCACATCACTCCAACCTCTTGTTTCCATCAAATCTACTATGCACTCTGATCTCCTGCCTCCCTTTTCTAAGGACCCTTGTGATTATATTGGGCCCACCTGGATAATCCAGGCTAATTCTCCCATCCCAAGATCCTTAAGTTAATCACATCTGCAAAGTCTCTTTTTACCATATTCACAAGTAACAGGAATTAGGATATGGACATCTTTGAGGGGCCATTATTCAGCCTACCACACACCTGTAAGAGATTTTAAATTCTATAAAGCATATTTATCTACAGTATCTCATTTAAACCTCATGCAGTACTATCATTACTTTTTTATTAATGATCAAGTAGGTCTAGAAAAGTTAATTTCTCGGGCATCATAAAGTTAGCCAAAGAACTAAGACTCAAAACCAGAACCATATACTGCCTTCTCCTCCACAGTGCTGTTTACAATTCCCTGGCCTTTCTCCCTTATTTTTTTCTTGAACAACTTCTTAACACACTGAAAGTCCAAAATTCAAGTCACTAAAAAAATTTAGACCACACCAGAGGTTCCTAAACCTTCTCAGGTCACTGCTCTCTTAGAATGTAGGTCACTTTCTCATGGCACGCCCTAGGCCAAAAGGAATGCCTAATAGTCTGTTAGGTCCAAACTTAATAAGCATTTATGGCCTAACAACTTAATTTCGCATCTTTTGGGTACTCCACAACTTCTCAACTTCTGATTCTAATAACATGAAGTAGACTTTCCCAGTAGAAGAGCTTCCAGATAGCACAATAAATGAACAGAAATAACACAGATTAATGGTATTTTTCAACCACCCAACTAGAAACTGGCAAACATATATAAACAAATTTTTATCAAGTAAATCATAGGTCCCTGCTATTTAGCATTATGACTTAAAAGCTTTATTTTCTTTTTTTATAAATTTTTTTAAAATTTATTTTTGGCTGCATTGTGTCTCTGTTGCTGTGCCCGGGCTTTCTCTAGTTGTGGCGAGCGGGGGCTACTCTTGGTTGCAGTGCGTGGGCTACTCATTGCGGTGGCTTCTCTTGTTGCGGACCACAGGCTCTAGGCATGCGGGCTTCAGCAGTTGTGGCACATGGGCATAGTTGCTCTGCGACATGTGGGATCTTCCCGGACCAGGGCTTGAACCTGTGTTCCCTGCATTGGCAGGTGGATTCTTAACCACTGTGCCACAAGGAAAGTCCAAAGCTTTATTTTCAAAAAAAAGTTATCGGTCTCAAGTAAAATAATACTTGCTTCAGAAATGCGCTGTCTTCTTTCCAGCAGTAAAACAACCTTACTCTTTTTCATCATGGAGAAAATATGTCACTCCTCCAAGGAGTGGAGGAGTACCTGAAGCCCAAGAGCCACACCAGGATGTTATCATTTTCAGATACTGTGCCTATCCACCACATAGATGTCCCTGGGAGGCAGCTGAGAGAATTCCAGTCTTAAGAGTGAGTGGAATTCTGAAAGGCCCAAAGGGTGACTCATGATTAATGTAATCCAGCACTGTCTAACAGAACTTTCTGTGATGATGAAAACATTCTATATCTGCACTGTCCAACAAGTCAGCACTTGAAAAGTGGTGAGTGCGACTGAGGACCTGAAACTGTAATTTTGTTTTATTTATTTATTTTTTTTGCAGTACGCAGGCCTCTCAGTGTTGTGGGCTGTCCCGTTGTGAAGCACAGGCTCCGGACGCACAGGCTCAGGGGCCATGGCTCACGGGCCCAGCCGCTCTGCGGCATGTGGGATCTTCCCGGACCAGGGCACGAACCCGTGTCCCCCACATCGGCAGGCGGACTCTCAACCACTGCGCCACCAGGGAAGCCCCTGTAATTTTATTTTAATGAATTTAAATTTAAATAGCCATGTGCAGCTAGTGGCTACCTTATTGGACAGCACAGATCTAAGAAAATCCTGGGGATTCCAGTCCCCTTGGCGGTGATCTGGCTTAGGCGTTTGATGCAATTCTGACCAATGAGATATGGGGAAAAGGCTTCTCTTGTATCAGGAAAAAAAAAAAAAGGACACACCACAAGGCAGAGAAGTTTCTTTTTTCTGCCTCTGGATGTGGTCTTGAGATGTAATGTCTAGGAAATGCTGCAGCCATCTTGCAAATAGTAGCGCAGCAAACCTACAGATGAGACAAATACGCTGAAGAGAGCAGAACAGAAGAATGCAAAGAACACGACCCCTTGAAACTATCAATGAGCTAGCTGCCCGACCACTGTTGAAGAAATAACATTTTAATCTATTTATTTAAGATATTTTAGATATTTCCATTTATTCAGATATTTCCTAAGCACTGACTAGAGATACAGCAATGAACCTAACAGATAAAAATTCCTGTCCATAAGAATTAAACAAATTCTTACTGTTTAAGTCAGCCAAATCAGGATTTTTTTGGTTAACCATAGCTGAAGATATACTAATTCACAAGAGACACAAAGTAAAAGTAGATGAAGTAAACTGTCCTCCTTGGAGCAGTAGTGAAATAAACCTAGGTATTTAAAGATTAGATACTGATGTCAATTCCAAAAAGAGTAATTCTAGAACAAATATATCCTAAATAATGGATCATAAGTACTTTGCTAAAGATCATTTGTTAGCAAATATTAAGGCCAGACTACTAAGGAACATAAATAAATATGGTTAACAGTAAACTAACCACCTGTACACTACCATCCAAGGACTCATTTAAAGTTATCACTATTAAGATGTAGGTACAAGGCTTCCCTGGTGGCGCAGTGGTTAAGAATCTGCCTGACAATGCAGGGGACACGTGTTTGAGCCCTGGGCTGGGAAGATCCCACACGCCGTGGAGCAGCTAAGCCCATGCGCCACAACTACTGAGCCTGCACTCCAGAGCCCGCGAGCCACAACTACTGAGCCTGCGTGCCACAACTACTGAAGCCTGCATGCCTAGAGCACATGCTCTGCAACAAAAGAAGACACCGCAGTGAGAAGCCCGCGCACCAAAACAAATAGTAGCCCCGACTCGCCGCAACTAGAGAAAGACCGCAGCTACGATGACCCAAAGCAGCCAAAAATAAATAAAAATAAATTAATTTTTTTTAAAAAAGCTGTAGGTACAAACAGAAAAATTTTCTAATTTACTTTCTCCTCCATTCAACTCCCTCTCTACCGTTTTAAACAATTACAAAACATGCATTATTTAAATTCTAACTGTTCTCAAACCAAATAATAGTCCAATAACACATTATGAATTTTACTAATCATGTAAACACAGACTAAATCATGTTTCCAAAGTGAAATAACTGAAATCTGTTTGGTACCCCTAATGGATCAAGTAAGTGTATCACACCAGAGCTTTTCCACCATATTGTGTTAAACAGACTACATGCACATTTGAAGTTAAAAAACAAAACCCAAACACTACTGCCCTCAATTTTTGCCACTTTTCTGCTTAAAAAAAAATTAAAGAAATTTAATTATGGGACAGGATTCTAGAATGATGGCAGCAGCCAGGGCACAGCTGTTTTGCATCCTCCTGAATTCTCCCATAAAAATCACATGGAGCAATCTGGATAGCAAAACTGAAAGCCTGCATTTACAACAATGCTAAGTGATAAGGTATTCTCATGAAACCCAGAATACAACTGGTGGGGACAAACTACTGACTGCTAAAGACTCATGTGGAACTACCATCTGCATGAGAAAAAACAGAGGGAAGCAACAGGGTATTTGATGAACCTGAACTTAGGAAAACCCTAAAGAGACAACAGATACTGGAAAGTGCACTGGGCCAAACTGAGAACAGCAGTTGAAAAGGAAAGGAGTTTTGCATATTTCAACTTATGCGTGAGCACAAGGAGACTGGCAGTCTGAAGGGGATGAAGTAATCTGGGCCCTATAAACTCAAAGTTAACCATCTGAAGCTCCTTTCAGAACAAAGTCTTGTGCTGAGGAAAAACTACTGGGAACAGAATCCAAATTAATAAGCAGAATAGAGACAAGAGCGGTAAAGCATGAAGGCAGCCCAGATATGGAACTGGGAGGAGAAAGGGCCAGGAAATGTATGAAAGTACAAGGTTCCCACAAAAAAACTCAGAAGAGGGAGCTCTAGAACCATGAAGCTAGAAAAACTTTCACGACTCACCTCTTTTTTCTAATAGTTTAGAAAAATTAATCTAACTTTAAAATGAGCACGGGAAAGCAGTGTGGTTACACCTAAAAGTCATTATAAGGAAAACAAAAAACCAAAAAAAAGGGGATGGGGGTACAGACAGCATTCCTAAAAACAATGAAAGCATACTAGAAAAACAATACTTTAAAACAGATGAATATAATTTTATATTTCAAAATCAGCTTTAAAAATTTAAGAAAATGACATAATAATGCCAATAATGCCCCAAAGGGGGGGGAAAAATCAAAGCAATGCGACATAAGAAATACTAAATAATCACAATTTAAGAAAAATTTCACAAAAAAAATTCTATATTGAATCAATCAATCCCTAATGACCAACTCTGAGAAACATTCTAGTATAATTACTGGATCTTTTAAAAAGCAGAAGTCCTGGCATCCTGGCAAAAAGTCCAAGTCACTTGTAATGTTAAGACTATCAGGCTACCATTAGTCTTTGACAGCAATGCTACATGGCAGAAGACAATAGAGGAAACCAAACGTGAGCCAAGAACTTACAGGCAGTCAAACTAGTAGGAGTGAAACTGTAGGGTCATATGGTAAATTTGTTTAACTTCTTAAGAGCCAGTTTCTTTTTAGAATCTATTAGTGTTCCCCTTATTTATTAACTGTATTTAGGATCCTTATAGTACAGAGTTATATTTTCATTTTTTATTCTGTCTCATCATGTTTCTCAGAGACACAGTAAAACAACTTTCCAATGGGGAGATTTTATGTATAAATTTATAGCGCGCTACAAGCAAAATATAAAGATAAGTGCTAACACGTCACCTAAATAAGATAAAGACTGCCGAATCTAAATGCTTTTACCAAGCAGTAACTGAAGTTAAAATTGTGGTAGTATAGTATACATACTATATATAATACTGTGTGTGTGTACGTAGTTTTCTTTGCCCTCCCACCAAAAAAAAAAAAAAAAAATACAAGAAAAACAAAACAGGGGCTTCCCTGGTGGCACAGTGGTTAAGAATCGGCCTGCCAATTCAGGGGACACGGGTTCGAGCCTGGTCTGGGAAGATCCCACATGCTGTGGAGCAGCTAAGCCCGTGCGCCACAACTACTGAACCTGTGCTCTAGAGCCTGTGAGCCACAACTACTGAGCCCACATGCCACAACTACTGAAGCCCACGTGCCTAGAGCCCATGCTCCACAACAGAGAAGCCACTGCAATGAGAAGCCCGTGCACCGCAAGGAAGAGAAAGCCCAACTCGCTGCAACTAGAGAAAGCCCACGCACAGCAACAAAGACCCAACTCAGCCAAAAATAAATAAATAAATAGAAAAAATTTTTTTAATTAAAAAAAAAAGAACCTACTAAATTCTTTTTTTTTTTTTTTTTTTTTTTTTGCGGTACGCGGGCCTCTCACTGTTGTGGCCTCTCCAGTTGCAGAGCACAGGCTCCGGACGTGCAGGCTCAGCGGCCATGGCTCACGGGCCCAGCCGCTCCATGGCATGTAGGATCTTCTCGGACCGGGGCACAAACCTGTGTCCCCTGCATCGGCAGGCGAACTCTCAACCACTGAGCCACCAGGGAAGCCCCTCTACTAAATTCTTAAAAAAAAACAAAAACCCACCAACAGTACCTGAAACAGAAATTCTTTAAGAACCACTGATTTAAAAGAATTTTTTGAACACTTATGCCTACAGTCATCATATTGTCCCTATTAATAAGGAAGCTATGTTAAGTTTCAACACAATAGAAAAACATATAGAGTCCAAAAGTCCTCTCAATCACTGAGGTGATAAAAGTATACATCAAATGACCTAGGAAGGATGTGGCTCACCACTGGAAGAGTCACATCACTTTCATGATATATCTTCATCATACATAACCACAAGTGTATACAACGTATAATATACCTGGTCTACAAAAATACTTGCATGAAAGAGGTGAATAAATTGTATAAATGTCAAAGTTTTCTAGTAATACATTGACTACTAAAACAGGACTATTCAAAGGGTGGTTCAGCCCTGGTGTTGGTCCACGAACCATTGGTAACCGATCCACTTCAAGGTAAGTAACAAAAAAGAAAAAAGAAAAACAATAAATGTTTCAAAACCTTTACAGCAATTTGGTAATTTTATGCCTGTTGACCCTGATAATGAAAATTTGGGGCATGCGTTTTGTAAGGTTTTTTAATCTGGTAATTTATTTTTAGTGTATTTTAACAAAAAAAATCTGTTTGTGACAAACTGGGAGGAGGGAAGAAGGAGGAACTGGTACATTACCAGAAATAGTTTGAGAAGCAGAAGCCAGCAAACTTTTTCTGTAAAGGGCCAGACAGTAAATATTTTAGACGTTACAAGCCATACAGTCTCTGCTGCAACTACTCAACTCTGCCATTACAGCATGAAAGAAGCCACAGATGACATGTAAACAAAATGGGTATGGCTGTGTTACAAGAAAACTTTATTTACAAAAACAGGCGGTGGCTCAGATTTGGCTTGCAGGTCACAGTTTGCTGATTCCCATACTGTAACATTCAAGAAAAACAGAATAAGAAAGGAGACAAAGCACAGAATGTTCCAAAAGGACAGAACCTTGGAAAGGGTTCTGAATAAAGTAAAAGGAAAAGAGTAAGATTTTTGGAAACCAATCCTGAAGAGACTGCTATCAATGTGGTCTAGATCTCATTTAGCAATGCCATCAGCCATGTTTCTAGTCATATGTTAAACAGGCTGTGGTGGATTCTTGCTTTGTTATAATAAACTACAGTGTCCTATGATGATACTACACAGGTAAGATGTCTTTGTTTATATACTTCTTAGCAAAGGACTGAATCCTAGTTTAACTGGCAGAAGAGAACACTGTCTGACATTACACTTATATAATCAAATCTCTGGTTGATTTAAAAAAAAATCACATCCTTGAAATCATAACGTATAAAACAATCCAATCTCCTAACAGATTAGTTCTGTCCCTCATTATTTGTGTTTTGAAATAGTTTTTGTGCCTAAGAGTTGCAAAGCTCTGCTGGTGGTATGCATTATTAAGGGTATAAAAATAAGATTTTGCCTTCAAAAAAGTTATATTCTAGTGATTAAAGTAAGATACATCCATAAATACCCAAAATGCAAAGCAAAAATGACACTACTTTTCCTACTAGACCCTAAGTTACTTGAGAGCAGGATTCTTCTTTCCATCTCTTCTAACAAGCACATAAAATCAACCAACCAACCAACCACCCAACCAACCAACCATTTGTTGAATGAGTAAAGTGTGAGTAAGGGTGAGTAATTGCTACCTGCCTTTCACAGATGAGGAAGCTAAAGGAACAAAAATTTTATAGCTGGTTAAAAGCAGATTCAAGACCACAATCCAGATTTCCTAACCCCTATTATTCAGTTTCCCACCAGACCCTGATTTCCTCAATATATGTGAAGAACAAAATCCCACCAGCAGCAGACTTCCAACCATCTTAAATAAAATTAGGAAACTTAAGAGATACCTAAAATATCTCTGAAGAACAATCTCTCAACTGTAAACTGTAAGCCAGTAACTATACTACAGGAGTAACACAGGTAATTGATGTGGCAGAAAAGGAGGGAAGAGCAGAAAGTACCCTTCAAAATATGACCCGGATCCCTGATACCCAAGAGTTCCAAGATACCAAAGAAGAACAAGAGGGCTACAAGAGAGTTAGAGGTAAGAGATAACTCTCAAAGGATTGAGACCACAGCTTTGGGTGGTAGCTTTCAACATTTTCATGTTTTCCTCATGGTTTCAATTCTAGAATTTTGGGCAACGTACTTGAAGGGACTAAGACTCAAAAACAACAATAATTTAATCAACAATAAGTTTAATGCAATCAGTACTACTGTAAAATAATGTCCATAATATCTAATGTAGCTAGCTGTTCTCAAACTTTTGTTTATGTACATTATATCTATTGATATTTATGTCAGAATTAAAACTGTGAACGTTAAAAATATTTATTTTGAAACAATAAAAAGTATTACATATTACATAAATCACATGTTTTAATGAAACATAACTTTTCCAAGACAAACAAAAAATAGAATGGCACTGTTTTACATTTTCGCAAATATCTTTAATGCCTACTTTAACAGAAGTCAAGTGCATTCTCATATCTACTTCTGCATTTAATCTGACGTGATCATTTGTTTTGGGTGAAGTATATGAAGAAGATCCAGCCTCACCCAAATCTGTAGTTTAAAAGGGGAGTATTGGGACTTCCCTGGTGATCCAGTGGTAAAGAATCCGCCTTACAATGCAGGGAACGTGGGTTTGATCCCTGGTCAGGGAACTAAGATCCCATGTGCCGCGGGGCAAGTAAGCCGCACCGGGGCACGAACCCGTGTCCCCTGCTTTGGCAGGCGGACTCTCAACCACTGCACCACCAGGGAAGCCCTGAAAGGGGAGTCTTTTAATAGCCTTTCGGATAACTGATATTCTTCTTTAATACTGCAACAAAACTCAACAGATGGGGACTTCCATGGTGGCGCAGTCGTTAGGAATCCACCTGCCAATGCAGGGGACACGGGTTCAAGCCCTGGTCCGGGAAGATCCCACATGCCATGGAGCAACTAAGCCAGTATGCCACAACTACTGAGCCTGTGCTCTGGAGCCCGCAAGCCACAACTACTGAGCCCACATGCTGCAACCACTGAAGCCCACATGCCTACAGCCCATGCTCCGCAACAAGAGAAGCCACCGCAATGAGAAGTCCGCGCACCGCAATGAAGGGTAGCCCCCGCTGCTGCAACTAGAGAAAGCCCTCGCGCAGCAACGAAGACCCAAAACAGCCAAAAATAAATAAATATTAAAATAATTAAAAAAATTTTTTTAACTCAACAGATGGTAGTTTCTTAAAGGTTACATGCAGTGTGGAATCTGAAACCCTACCAATGAACTTTTTGTACTCTGTTACATTAAAAACCATCAGTCTATTTTGCACTTTGCACAAATCTTTACTCAGCAAATAGTTCACTAGTGTTGTGTGACTCCTAAAACATTGATACACTTCATTATTCAATACCAAAAATCCATATTTAACATCACTACTGATCTCATCAGAGAAGTCTTTTTTTGTTGTTGTTTTGTTTTGTTTTGTTTTGTTTGCGGTACACGGGCCTCTCACTGCTGTGGCCTCTCCCGTTGCGGAGTACAGGTTCCGGACGCGCAGGCTCAGCGGCCATGGCTCACGGGCCCAGCCGCTCCACGGCATGTGGGATCTTCCCACACCGGGGCACGAACCCGCATCCCCTGCATCGGCAGGCAGACTCTCAACCACTGCGCCACCAGGGAAGCCCCAGAGAAGTCTTTAAATAGTGGTAATTTGTCAAACTCAAATTTTATCATTGGCGACAAATACTACCAGCTCCTTCATTTTTGAGAAAATGTTGCCAAATATTCAAATCTGAATAACCACAGTTTTTCTGTCAATTATTCTCTCAAGTAAAAATGGTATCCCATGAAAAGTGTTGCTCGGTCAGCGTGCAACTCAAACAATCCTCCATGTTAAAACCACCACGGAACTTCAACTTGCAGAAGAAGTAAGTGCCTTATAATTTAAGGTACTTATAAGAAGTTATAAGCGCCTTATAACTTCCCACTACATCACACAGACTATTAAAAAGAGGTGTGCTCTAGTATCCACCTGTTAGTCACTTACTAGCCGGCCATCTAGCTCTGTTGAGGTATCACAGTGCTTGTATTTAAGTAACCCTTATTTTACTTAATAATAGCTCCAAAGCACAGGAGTAGTGATGTTGGCAATTCGGACATGTCAAAGACAAGCTGCAAACTGTTTCCTTTAAGTGAAAAAGTGAAAGTTTTCAACTTCATAAGAAAAACAATCATATGCTGAGGTTGCTAAGATCTACAGTACGAATGAATTTTTGAAATTGTACAGAAAGAAAAAGAAATTCATGCTCATTTTGACATCACACCTCAAACTGCAAAAGTTACAGCTACAGGGAGTGATAAGTGCTTAGCTAAGGTGGAAAAACATTAAATTTGTACAATAAAGTATTTTGAGAGAGGGACCACATTCACATAACTTTTATTACAATATAATTGTTCTAATTATTAGTTGTTAATCTCTTACGGTGCCTAATTTATAAACTTTATCATGGGTATGTACGTATAGGAAAAAGCATTTAAAAAAAAAGTATATACAGGTTTTGGTACTACCATGGTTTCAGGCATCCACTCGGAATCTTGGAACAGATAAAAGGAGACTATACTATATCTCTACAACAAAAGCAGACTTTGGAACAAGGAATATTAGGAGAGATATTACATAATGAAGGAGGGGTCGATTCATCAAAAGGACATAATCCTAAATATGTATATACCTAATAAGGGGTTCAGTACTCACAGAACTGAAAGGAGAAACAGGCAAAGCTGGAAACTTCAACGCACCTTTCTCAGTAATTGATAGAATTTTAAAAAATCAGCAAGGATCTGAACACTGTCAATCAACTTGACCTAACAGATACTTATATAGCATTTCAACACACGTAAAGCTGCTCAATATAATCAGTCACCATGGAAATACAAATTTAAACCAACAATGAGATGCCATTACACACCACTAGAATGGCTAGAAAATGAAGCAACTAAAACTCTCCACTATGAGAATGGAGCAACTGGAACTTACACATTGCAGGTGGGAATGCAAAATGCTACAGGCTTTGAAGAACAGTTTGACAGTTTCTTTAAAAATTCAACATATAGGGCTTCCCTGGTGGCGCAGTGGTTGAGAGTCCGCCTGCCGATGCAGGGGACGCGGGTTTGTACCCCGGTCTGGGAAGATCCCACATGCAGCGGAGCGGCTGGGCCCGTGAGCCATGGCCGCTGAGCCTGTGTGTCCGGAGCCTGTGCTCTGCAATGGGAGAGGCCACAACAGTGAGAGGCCCGCGTACCACAAAAAAAAAAAAAAAAAAATTCAACACATACTTACAATATGACCCAATATTCCCACTCTCAGGTTTTTTTTTTGTTTTGTTTTGTTTTGTTTTTGCGGTACATGGGCCTCTCACTGTTGTGGCCTCTCCTGCTGTGAAGCACAGGCTCCAGACGCGCAGGCTCAGCAGCCATGGCTCACGGGCTTAGCCGCTCTGCGGCGTGTGGGATCTTCCCGGACCGGGGCACGAACCCATGTCCCATGCATTGGCAGGCGGACACCACTGTGCCACCAGGGAAGCCCCCCACTCTCAGGTTTTATGCAAGAGAAATAAAATCATGTGTCCAGAGAAAGACTTGTATTTGAATATTCATAGCAGCTTTATTTATAATAGCCAAAAATAAAAATAAAAAAACAGCATCCATCAACTAACTGGTGAATGGTAAACAAATTGTGATATATCCACACAGCAATTAAGAACAAACTTCCAGGGAATTTCCTGGAGGTCCAGTGGTTAGGACTCAGTGCTTTCACTAAGGGCCTGGGTTCAATCCCTGGTAGGGGAACTAAGATCCTGCAAGCCTTGAGGCAGGGGAAAAAAAAAAAAAAAAAAAAAACTTCTGATACACCCAACAAAATACATGATTTCAAAAACACTATCCTAAGTGAAAGAAGCCAGAATCAAAAGACTATTGCTGTATGACTCCAGTTATATGAAACACTAGAGAAAGCAAAATTATATATAGAGAGAGAGAGAGACAAAATGCAATCAGTGGTTGCTAAGGGCCTAGGAGTGAGAGGAGAAAATTAACTGTAAAGGGGCACAAGGGAATTGTTTGGAGTGATGGAAAGAAATGTCCTATTCTTGACTGGGATTGTAGTCTCACAATAATAGCATGTATTTGTCCAAAACTCACAAATTATTACTTTAAAATGAATGAATTTTATTGAGGCAAATATACCTCAGAAAGTTGATTAAAATTTTAAAAATTAAATGGGAAAAGAAAAATCTCAAAGCTGGAAGTGGGAAAGAAATCATAAGAGCCAAAGTAAAAGAGCTCAGAATTACTGGAGAATACCATACACATTTACATGCTAATAAATTTTAAAACTTAAGTTCAATGAGTAGTATGCTAGTAAAATGTTAAATACCAAAACTGAAACAAGAAAACATGAAACAAATCCGTAACAGAAGACGCTTACCAATATAACAAAAAATTACACAATCATCCCTTCTTTACCTCCACGAGAGCACTAAAACCCAACAGCATTACACGAAAATTTAAAGATTTCTAACAAAAATGTGGCAGGTAGGGCTTCCCTGGTGGCGCAGTGGTTGAGAGTCTGCCTGCCGACGCAGGGGATATGGGTTCGTGACCCGGTCCGGGAAGATCCCACATGCCGCGGAGCGGCTGGGCCCGTGAGCCATGGCCACTGAGCCTGCGCATCCGGAGCCTGTGCTCCACAATGGGAGAAGCCACAACAGTGAGAGGCCCGCATACCGCAAAAAAAAAAAAAAAAAAAAAAATGTGGCAGGTATATTCACCTCCAAGTGCTGTGGAGGAAACACGTCCTTAAATTGATAAGATAAAATGAAAAAAGAAAACTATACGACAATCTTGTTTACAAATAATGATGTGGAAATCTTAAATAAAACTCAAACAGTTAAAGCAATACCTCAAGAAATTTATTAAATACTACTAAACAGGTTTTGTTCTAAGAATGCAAGGGTTTTAAATAAGTATAACTATTGATATCATACAAGCAAAAGATTCATGCAAAATGTCATGACAGGACTTCCCTGGTGGAAGAAGATAAGAAGTGGATAAGAATCCGCCTGCCAATGCAGGGGACACGGCTTCAATCCCTGGTCTGGGATGATACCACATGCCACAGAGCAACTGAGCCCATGTGCCACAACTACTGAGACTGCGCTGTAGAGCCTGTGAGCCACAACTACTGAGCCCGTGTGCCACAACTACTGAAGCCCATGCACCTAGAGCCCGTGCTCTGCAACAAGAGAAGCCACCACAATGAGAAGCCCACGCACCGCAACTAGAGAAAGCCCACGTGGCAGCAACGAAGACCTGTCGCAGCCAAAAATAAATAAATAAATTTATTGAAAAAAAAAAGAATGTCATGACAGCAAGATTCTAACTTTTAGGGACTTCCCTGGGGGCGCAGTGGTTAAGAATCCGCCTGCCAATGCAGGGGACACAGGTTCAATACCTGGTCCGGGAAGATCCCACATGCCGCAGAGCAACTAAGCCCGTGACCCATAACTACTGAGCCTGCGCTCTAGAGCCTGCGAGCCACAACTACTGAAATCTGTGTGCCTAGAGTCCCTGCTCCGCAATGAGAAGCCACCGCAATGAGAAGCCCGTGCACCGCAACGAAGAGTAGCCCCCGCTCGCCACAACTAGAGAAAGCCCACGTGCAGCAACGAAGACCCAACGCAGCCATAAATAAATAAATTAATTTTAAAAAAAGACTAACTTTTATAAAATTCAATGAATCCCATACTTTTAAAAAAAGTGATTCAGGGCTTCCCTGGTGGTGCAGTGGTTGAGAGTCCGCCTGCCGATGCAGGGGACATGGGTTTGTGCCCCGGTCCGGGAAGATCCCACATGCCATGGAGCGGCTAGGCCCGTGAGCCATGGCCGCTGAGCCTGCGCATCTGGAGCCTGTGCTCCGCAACGGGAGAGGCCACAACAGTGAGAGGCCCGCGTACCGCAAAAAAAAAAAAAAAAAAAAAAGTGATTCATAATTTTTATTGGCTCCTCTCCCTTTTAAAATTATGTATTTGTTTGTTTGTTTGTTTGTTTATTTATGGCTGTGTTGGGTCTTCGTTTCTGTGCGTGGGCTTTCTCTAGTTGCGGCGAGCGGGGGCCACTCTTCATTGCGGTGCGCGGGCTTCTCACTGTCGCGGTCTCGCTTGTCGCGGCACACAAGCTCCAGACACGCAGGCTCAGTAGTTGTGGCTCACGGGCCTAGTGGCTCCGTGGCACGTGGGATCTTCCCAGACCAGGGCTCGAACCCATCCATGTCCGCTGCACTGGCAGGCAGATTCTCAACCACTGCACCACCAGGGAAGCCCTCCTCTCCTTTTTTATAAAAAGCAATAAAAAACTTTTCTTTTTAAATATAATTAAAACAATCCACATTACAAATATGATGGTTAAACATTAGGGGTCTTCCACTTAAAAGACCAAGAGACACCTGATTCAATTAGTTATAATAGTATATTACAGATTCTTTACTCCAGAGTAATTTTTTTTGAAGGGACAGATAAAACAAGAGAATTACAAAAATTACTGAAAAATATATATCACTACTTGATTCTATATAAAATTTAAGCAAAGAACCATTAGAATAATTTGTCCACCATAGTTGTTGGATATAAAGCAAATCTGCAAAAATCAATGTTATTTCTATACACCAGTAATAACCACCTAGAAAAAGAATGGGGAAATATCTCCATTAAAACAGCAACAAAAAGTATAAAATACTTGGTAATTAGTGTAGTGAATATAAACTTTAACGGAAGAAAAACTTGGTTAGTTGCAGAGAAGAAACATACCATAACATCATGAAAGAGACAATTCTGCACAAGTTAAAAAACAGTTGTGCGGGGGAGCAATAAATTAGGAATTTGGGATTAACAGATACAAACTACTGTATATAAAATAGATAAACAACAAGGATCTACGACAGCACAAGGAACTAAATTCAGTATCTTGTAATAACCTATAATGGAAAAGAATCTGAAAAAATACATATATGTATAACTGAATCACTTTGCTGTACACCTGAAACACTGTAACTCAACTATACTTCAATAAATACATACACAAAACTTAGAAAACAGATGTAATGTACTCCCAATTAAAAACACTAACGAGGGACTTCCCTGGTGGTCCAGCGGGTGAGACTCTGTGCTCCCAAAACGAGGGACCCAGGTTCAGTCCCTGGTCAGGGAACCAGATCTCGCATGCTGCATCTAGGAGTCCACATGCTGCAAGTGAGAGGTCCACGTGCCAAAGCTGAGAAGTCCGCTTGCTGAAACCAGGAAGCCCGCATGCTGCAACCAGGAAGCCCGCATGCTGCAGTTAGGACCCGGTGCAGCCAAAATAAATAAATATTCTTTAAAAAATTAAATAAATAAATAAAAATAAAAACACTAACAAGGGAATTCCCTGGCAGTCTAGTGGTTAGGACTCCACACTCTCACTGCCGAAGGCCCAGGTTCAATCCCTGGCTGGGGAACTAAGATCCACAAGCATGGTCAGGCAAAAAAACACAAAAAACAAAAAAAACAAACATTAACAAGATACTTTACACAACTTGAGAACTTGGAAAAATAAATGGGAAAAAAAATCAAAGAGCAATCGGTGAAAAAAAATAGGATTAGCCCTTTGGAATACTAAAAGCAATGCCTAATCGAGGGGTTGGGTCTCAAACTGATAAATGACTTTCTCTTACAAAATAAATGCAAATAGATGGCTGATTCATTCATTTGCTGACCATATCTAACACTAGTTTCTGTCCAGTGTTTAAATGTTGCCCTCATAATAGACACAATCTTTCATTTCCTAAATCACAGCTTATGCTACCTGTGGTACAGCTAAAATGAACAATTCATGACCAAGACAGAATCTTTAACACAAAGCTCATGTGTAAGAAGTACTGCAGGTCAAATGTTATTTTTTCTTAAATATCTCTAAATGAATGTCTTAGATCCTTTTGTTGTATTATAGTTTTATCATACCATACACACTGAAATAAAGCTAGAACTTAATACTCGTCATGTGGACAAGGGAAGTTGTAGTCACATGCAATTCACCTCTGGAAGAGCACCTGTCCTTCTGAGTTACCTCACAGTAGACTATGGGGTATAAGCTGACCCTCACTCTCCAAAAAGCTATAAACCTGGTCTGTGTTTGGTAATTCTATAGGCTGTTCCTTTTCACCAAGTTAGGATTTAATTTCCTGTCCTTAGCCTTTGAGATTTGATACAAGAGAACGCAACTGTGAGTGGCACTTCCCAAAACAGTGTTAAGGGAGAACTGTTCCAGGTACTGTTAAGATGCCAAGCAAACTCCTCCCTTGAGCAAGTGTCTTTTAACATTTAAAATAAAATTAAACAGGTTTCTTTTTTATTGTCCAACTTACCAGAGCTCATAATATGCTAATTCAAACTATGAATTTCCAAAAGAGGGATTTAACAAGCAGCCTTTCTCAAGCTTACTTGATTAAAGGTTCCCTTTATTCTCAGAGAACCACTAATGGCAAAGAGCCCTGGCTTTGGAGTTAAAAATACTTGTGTTCAAATTCTAGCTCTGCCACCCAGTAACTATATAATCTTGAGTAATCAGTTTTTTCAATTGTAAAATGGGGGAAACAATACATAAACTTCAGAGGACTTGACTTAAGGGTAGGTTATACACACAGCGTGTTAACAAATGTACCTGATAAATTTTCAACAATACTGCAATTTGTCCTCCTGAGAACAAAAGTTGATGATACTTATTCCCATACACTCCCTCTCTCCTTACTTTTGTCTTTTCCTTTCAGTGGTCATTCCTGGGCTTAACATTCCTATTTGATTTTCTTTTAATTTAACTATTAAAGTCATACTCAAAAGCTCTCCTATGTATTGACTCACACCTTTCAACTGAATACTAGAGTAGAGAACAAAAGGAAACGAGTTAGTGGGGCTGAGATACACTATTAAGTGAAAAAAACAAGACACAGCATCATAGTGTATAGTATGCTATCATTCTGTTAAAAAGGCATTACACAAAAGAATGAAGTTGAACGCTTACTACCATCTACAAAAATGGACTCAAAACAGATCAAAGTTTTAAGTGTAAAAAGCCAAAACAATAAAACTCTTAGAAGAAAACATACGAAAAAGCTTCATGGCTTTGGATTTAGCAAGATTTCTTAGATATGATACCAAAAGCACAGGAAACAAAAGGAAAAATAAATTGAGACCTCATCAAAATTCAAAACTTTTGTGCACCAATGGATACTATTAACAGAATGAAAAGGCAATCTATGGAATGGGAAAAAATATTTGCAAATCATACAACTGAGAAGGGATTGATATCCAGAATATGTAAAGAACTCCCACAACTCAACAACAAAACTAAACAACCTGAATAAAAAATGGGCAAAGAACTTGAATACACACTTCTCCAAATATATACAAATAGCCAAATAAGTACATAAAAAGATGCTCAACATCAATAGTCATCAAGAAAATGCAAATCAAAACCACAGTAGATACCACTTCACACCCATCTGGACAGCTATTATTTTTAAAAAACCAACCAACCAAACAAACAAAAAACCAGAAAATAACAACTGTTAGAGAATATATGGAGAAACTGGAACCTTTGTGCATTGCTGGTGGGACTGTAAAATGGTACTATGAAAAATGGTATAACTTCTCAAAAAATTAAACAGAGAATTACCATACGACCTAGCAATCCCACTTGAGTATGCATCCAAAAAATTTGAAAGCAAAGTCTTTAAGAGATATTTGTACAGCCATGTTCATAGCAGCATTACTCACTATAGCCAAAAGATGTAAGCAATCCACGGTCATCGATGGATAAATGGATAAACAAAATGTGGTATATCCATACAACTGAATGTTATTCAGCCTTAAAAAGGAAGGAAATTCTGACACACGCTACAACATGGATGAATCCTGAAGATATTATGCTAAGTGAAATAAGCCAGTTACAAAAGGACAAATATTATATGACTCCATTTATGTGAGTTACCCCGAGTACTCAAATTCATTGAGACAGAAAGTAGAATGGTGGTTGCCAGGGAACGGGGAGAGAATGGTGGAAATAGTGTTTAACGGATATGGAGTTCCAGTTTTGGAACATGAAAAAGTTCTGGAGATGGATGGTGGTGATGGTTGTACAACAATGTGAATGTATTTAATGTCAATGAAATTATACTTAAAAATGGTTAAAACTGGGCTTCCCTGGTGGCTCAGTGGTTAAGAATCCACCTGCCAATGCAGGAGACACGGGTTCAAGCCCTGGTCCGGGAAGATCCCACATGCTGAGGAGCAACTAAGCCTGTGCGCCACAACTACTGAGCCTGTGCTCTAGAGCCCGTGAGCCACAACTACTGAAGCCCACACACTAGAGACCGTGCTCCGCAACAGGAGAAGCCACCGCAATGAGAAGCCTGCGCACCACAACGAAGAGCAGCCCCCACTCGCTGCAACTAAAGAAAGCCCGCACACAGCAACAAAGACCCAATGCAGCCAAAAATAAAATAAATAAAATAAATTTATTTTTTAAAATGGTTAAAATGAAAAACTGTTTTGTATATTTTACAATAATAAAAAAACAACAGGGTTATACACATACATGTGCCTATATGCATATATTTCTAGAAGAATGGAGAGAAAACACATGTTATAAATTTTCTTGTAGAGGGAGGCTGTAGGATCAGGAAAGAACACAGTAAAGAGGGGTTGAATATAGTGGTCTACTCTGTATACACTAAAAACCAATCTATAAAATATTAATGGTATGAAAAGATGTTCATGATATATTAAGCAGATAACAAAATACTATTTACCATTTAACCTTACACTTACATACACACACACACACACCTGCCCAGAAAGAGTCTAAGAAGTGACATTGAAGATCATTAGGGAAAGATGGGACTATTCAGTAAATGGTGCTGGGACAACCAGATTCCTAACTCACCCACAGACAAATTAAACTTTATTCTAGACATCTTAATTTAGGCTTATCTAAAGCCATCTCAATTTAGACTAAATTCTAAGTTTGTGAAAGGCAAAGTATTAACCCTAACCCATTCCTACTTACAGAAAAATATAGGCGAATATCTTTAAGACCTCAGGCCAGAAAAGGATTTCTTATGACACAAGAGCACTCGCCATAAAAGAGACTGATAAATTCTAGCCCTAGGTATAAACCCTAGGAAAACTCATAAACACGAACACCAGGAATACATACAAGAATGCTCACAGCAGAACTCTTTGCAATAGCCCCAAACTAGAGGCCTAAATATCCATCAACAGAAGAATAGATAAATAAAGTATGGGATATGCACAGGATGGAACAATATACAGCAGCGGAAATGAGTACAGTAACTCAGACAAGTCTTGGAAACAATATTTATTGAAAAAAGCAAATTATAAAAGATAATATATATCTTTATAATACTCAAGTTTATAAAAACAGAGCAAAACTAAACATTATGTTGTACAGTAAAACATAAAAACACAGTAAACGTAAAACTCATTTTTTAAAAAAGCAAAGAAATGGTAAACACAAAATCACAACAGAGGTTACCCTGCAGGGGTAGGGGACAGAGGCAGGAGGAGGGATCAAGGAGTATATAGAGAACTTCAAGAGTATTCGTAATCCTGTAGTTATTTAGTTATTTGGTGATGTTCATGAGTGTTGATTATGCTTCATAACTTACATACACAGAACACATTCTTCTGTAGATATTAAACATCACATAAAAATGAAAACACAGTATGAAGCTGTTCCTATTTTTGTGTAAAAAATGATCTACCCCAGGGGTTTCCCTGGTGGCGCAGCGGTTGAGAGTCCGCCTGCTGATTCAGGGGACACGGGTTCGTGCCCCAGTCTGGGAAGATCCAACATGCCGCAGAGCGGCTAGGCCCGTGAGCCACAGCCGCTGAGCCTGCGCGTCCGGAGCCTGTGCTCCGCAACGGGAGAGGCCACAACAGTGAGAGGCCCGCATACTGCAAAAAAAAAAAAAAAAAAAAAAAAATCTACCCAAAGGATAATATGAAATGTTACCGTGAGTTTTCTAGGCAATTTAAATTTTTGGTAGCTATAATTTTTAAATTACTCCTTATTTGGTATTTCTGATTGTCAGTGAACTTTTGTGTACATTTTTTTAAAAGGGGGGGTCACAAGCATATGCCTTTTTTCTTTTTCTTTTTTTTTTTTTTTTGCGGTACGTGGGCCTCTCACTATTGTGGCCTCTCCCGTTGCGGAGCACAGGCTCCAGACGCGCAGGCTCAGCGGCCATGGCTCACGGGCCCAAGACCAGGGCACAAACCCATGTCCCCTGCATCGGCAGGTGGACTCTCAACCACTGCGCCACCAGGGAAGCCCGCATATGCATTTTTTTTTTTACAGAACTGAAAGACAAGCAACAAATTTAATGGAGGATTTCTGTGGGTTCATGGGACCCTGAGTAGTGTTCTTACCGTTTTCTGTTTATCTACGTTTTCCAAAACTGTACCAATAAAATACGTATTACAGTTCCATAATTCCTTATCTGATATTCCTGCAACTAAAGATGTTTCAGAATCCTGATTTTTTCACTTTAAGAAAGGCAACACAGTACATACATCAGCACTGCCCAACATCCCGAGAAGGGTTTCAGGCAGTACTCCACAATCAAACACAAACATTCCTGGGAATTCCCTGGCGATCCAGCAGTCAGGACTCGGTGCTTTCACTGCCAGGGCCGGTTCAATCCCTGGTGGGGGAACTGAGATCCTGCAAGCCGCGTGGCATGGCAAAAAAAAAAAAAAGCAAAAACAAAAACATTTCTGCAGCAAAGTGAAGTTACACTAAGTGGGATAAATAGGTCATATAACTAACTTCACATCAGTTAAGGTCTTGTGTTTTTACTACCAGAAGAGATCTAAATTAGGTTTTACTACCAGAGGAGTGGAATTATTTAGTATACAAGACCAGAGAAGAGGTAAGGCTTCCAATTCTGTCCACACTGGCCCAACAAACTTGAAGCTTAGCCACTTGCAGACTGTGCATTCAGCTGAGAACAAGTAAAATAGCCCTTAAATTAATATTTCATCATACCAACAAACCAAAGCATTTAAAACTCAACAACTAAAAAACATTATTATTCGTCTCTTTGGCTAAAGCTTTCAAGACCATTTCAAAAAATGAAGTTAATGAACAAGAGACAAACTTTATTTGGAAATTATCAAAATCATAATGTATATCAAAAACACAACAAAGCCACCATATAAACTGTTCACCAAAAAAAAATAGTACCACTCACAGTATTCTTTAATCCCACAATTGTGCACTGAGGACCTACAATACACAGAGATTTCACGTGGCCTTCAAATTCAAATCCATGAACTCACAAACAGGCCCTGGGTCCACACTATCAAAAATGTATAGAGCTCAAAGTTGAGTGCATTAGGCTATTCCATGTAAATTAAGTACTGATCTTTGTTTTCTTGGTCAGGATACCATTCACAGACCCCAATCCAAAGGCATGTGAATTCCACTTAGAATAACTGCATGTTAACACTTAGAAAACCAGAGCAATGGCTGATGGAACAATTGTTAGAACGTTAAGGTATCCGACTGTCAGTGATACTTAATGCAACGGTCAAATTTGGTGAAAGTATTTGTGTCTTCAATATGCAAGTGCCCATATCCAGTGTCATTGGGGCACTGATCGCTATCTCCTTATCCCTAGCCCATCCTTGAGGCAACGAACTGATCACAGGGGGCCACAACCTGATTGCTTTCAGGGGCTAGGTAAATAATATAAACTAGTGATGTAGAGACTCAGTGTACAGGAGCAGAATGTGGTAGGGACTGAGGCAAATTAGAAAATGTACTCCATGGGGGACTTCCCTGGTGGTCCTGTGGTTAAGACTCTGCAGTTCCACCACAGGGGGAGCAGGTTCGATCCCTGGTCAGGGAACTAAGATCCCACAGGCTGCAAGGTGCAGCCAAAAGAAAAAAAAAGAAAAAAGAAAATGTACACTATGAGTAAAGGCACTCAAATATTAAGACACTTTTGACCAAATTCAGTGCTTCCAGTAATCAAATGATTGGGACACACAGTCTATATAATGGCCCACCCTGAAATCTCCTTTCCCTCAAAATTGTTTTAATTACATTTGCTGGCATTTAACCCAGCAAATGCCAAACAGTCTCTAACAACACTGCAAACTCATGGAAGAGAGAGGATCCTGCTTATTCTGCTTTAGTTACTATGCTGGAGTCCCAGCAGGCATAAAGTCGTTCATTAATTATAGAGATCAAATCTACTTTTTCTGTCTAACCAAGTGAATTACGTGGTCAAACAGTACAAGTACTGCATAACTGATAAAGAACAGGCCAAAGCAGACCCTGAACATACAAAACAATTAGAATTAGGACCAAACAACAGCAGATCCAACAGATTTCTTTCAATTGCTAAGAACAATGGAACCTCATACATCCTTAATGATGAGGGAGACCAATGTTTTTCTTCCTCTTGCTAACTAATCCCTACGCACAATAAAAAATTTGACCTGTAAGGAGCTTGCCTCTCTGTACCCTTCTAAAGACTGTCTTCCACATTAAAAAAAAAGGGGGGGGGGGCGGGGGGTCAGTAACAACATAAAATTAAAGAACCAGAAATACAGGCTGATCAAGCACTCATCTGTTTTTCCTAAAGATACACAATCATCATTCATGTGAGCAGAAATCTAGATCATAAACTCTTAGACCTCCAGGACTGTATTGTAAAATATGGTAGCTGCTAGCCACATGTAGCTACTGAGCTCTTGAAATGTGGCTAGTCTGAACTGAGAAAACTTTGTGCCAAAAATATAACAAAATATTTTGTTAATAATTTTTGTATTGATTACATACAATAAACGATACGATAAATATTTTTGATATACTGAGTTAAATAAATGACATTATTAAAATTAATTTCACTTATTGCTTTTAATGTGGCTACTAGAAAACTTTAAATTATATATGTTCCTCACATTTCTACTGGACAGTGCTTCCCCAGAGAAGGTCATATTTTACAACTAATTCCTCTACTGAGTACCTTCCTGGCAAAAAGAGATATGGAGCCCCACCCCACCACACACACACACACACACACACACACAAAACCACAACTTCAGTCATTAAACCAGTCCCAGGACTACTGACGATGCAGCAGGTTGTCAGAGCAATCTGGTCATTCACTTACCCAAAGGGAAGTAACAATCATCTGAGGCTAATTTCTTCCTAAATGATTCTAGCACGTAAAAAATACAAGAAGTAGTCTGCAGAAAAATCTGTGAGCCAGAAGATTATATTTTTTCCCTCAATGCTAGATTTTTAAGTAACTAAAACTGAGGTTCAACTTTGGTACTACACTGTTAAGAACAAACAGATCTAACCTTCTAAAACCACTGCTTTTTTCCTCTTTTATAAACCCTAAGATATAAATATTACAAAAAAACTACTCACACCCACTAGGATGTCTATAATTAAAAAGATGGACAATGACAAATAACAAGAATTGGTGAGCATTTGGAGAGATTAGAACCCTCAGACATTGCTGTGGGAATACAAAATGGTGCAGCCGTTCTGGAAAACAGCTTGGCAGTTCTTCAAAATGTTAAGCACAGAAACCCTAAGAGCCAGCAATTCCATTCCTAGGTATCTACCCAAGAGAAATGTAAACATATCTGCACAAAAACTTTTACATAAATGTTCACAGCAACATTATTATACATAATAGTCAAAAAGTGAAAACCCAAACAACCATCAACAAATGTGTATAAATAGAATGTGGTATATACATACAATTGAATATTTGGCAATAAAAAGGAATGAAGCACTAATAGATGCTACAACATGATGGACCCTGAAAACATTAGTGAAGTGAAGTAAGTCAAAAGACCACATATTTTATTACTCCATTTATATGAAATAGACAAGTCCACAGAAACCAAAAGCACATTAGTGGCTGCCAGGGCTGGGGAAAGGGGGAAACGAAGTAGTTGCTAACAGGTACAGGGTTTCCTTTGGGATGAAAAAAATGCTCTAAAATTGACTGTAGTGATGGTTGCACAACTTTGTGAATGTACTAAAAACCACTGGATTGTATATTTTAAATTAGTGAGCTGTATAGTATGTGAATTATATCTCAAAAAAGCTATTTTAAAAACATAAACCATTAGAATGAAAACCATAATGTTATAGAAAGGGACCTATATGAAATCCTTCATTTTAGATAGAACAGAATGAACAAGTGAAAGCTAGCCATATGAAAAAGAAGAGAGAATTTCAACTATGGCTGTCTGCATTACTGGCCCGAATTCCTCACCCCTCCCCAAATCTGCTCCTTAGCCCTGTGATTCTGCAGCTCCTCCCACAAAAAGGGCAAGGTTTAGTTTTGTGGCTCCTTGTCTTTGGGTTCCACCACATGACTTGTTTTGGCCGAAAGAATGAAGCAGAAATGGCAGTGTGCCAGTTCTGAGCCTGAGCTTCAAGAAGCCTTGCATGTTCCCACTTGCCCTCTTGTCCTTCTACCACTGTCATGAGAAGAACTTCCCTTGGGCAGCTGCTGCCCATTCAGCCTGGGCTCCAAAATGAACACACATGAAGCAGTCACCCAGCTGACTTATAGATCTGAAGCAAGAAGCAAAGTTGTCCGAGCCAACGTGCAGATCAATTGCTATTTTAAGCACTGAGTTATGGGGCAATATGTTATGCAGTATTATGGTGGCAATAGTTAACCAATACAGTAGCCAATTCTCCCACTGTATTTTGAAAAGGTTCCAAGAATGAAAGTGATTATCAAGGTAGGTCCAGCTTAGCACCTTGAATAAAAAGTTTCATTTACTCAGCTTAAGAGAGCGATCTATGTATCTCAAAAGATATTTAATGCTTGTCCCTTTAAGCTCTTAAACTAAAGGTTGAGAGCAATTTAAGATATTACATACTCTTCCATCTTACTAATTTTATTATTTTAGGATTATTATTTTAAAAGATTAAAGACAGAATACTACTAATTTAAATAAACTAGGTACCAAACCACTGAAGATAAAGACATGAACAAACTATAACACATGTCCTCAAAACTTTACGGGGAGATAAACAAGGAAACAAACAACTGAAAGAGGCAAGTGCAGTGTACTATGAGAACACAAAGAAGGGTCATCCAGGAGCAAAAATGAGAAAGAATGAAGAGGTTACCTATTATTCCCTTTTTTCTAAGTTGGTTGATAACCTTTAGTTTGGCTTTTAGAATTTCTGCTATCCATGAATACCAGCCTAATACATCACCCTTAGGCCTGCAGGTTATTTTCACCATCGTGCAGCATGCAAAGGTTCAAAAACAAACTCCTAATTCCCCAAACTTCTGGTTTATGCCTATTCCAGATGACTAGGTTATTTACTTACTTAATTAATTAATTAATTTATTTGGCTGCATTGGGTCTTCGTTGCTGCACGTGGGCTTTCTCTAGTTGCAGCAAGTGGGGGCTACTCTTCGTTGCGGTGCACGGGCTTCTCATTGCGGTGGCTTCTCTTGTTGCGGAGCACGGGCTCTAGGCACGCGGGCTTCAGGAGTTGCAGCACTCGGGCTCAGTAGTTGTGGCTCACGGGCTTAGCTGCTCCGTGGCATGTGGGATCTTCCCGGACCAGGGCTTGAACCTGTGTCCCCTACACTGTCAGGCAGATTCTTAACCACTGCACCACCAGGGAAGTCCCATCACTACTATATCTATGAAATTTAAAATATGCACACACCGGGGCTTCCCTGGTGGCGCAGTGGTTGAGAGTCCGCCTGCCGATGCAGAGGACACGGGTTCGTGCCCCGGTCCAGGAAGATCCCACATGCCGCGGAGCGGCTGGGCCCGTGAGCCATGGCTGCTGAGCCTGCGTGTCCGGAGCCTGTGCTCCACAATGGGAGAGGCCACAACAGTGAGAGGCACGTGTACCGCAAAAACAAAACAAACAAACAAACAAAAAAATATGCACACACTAAGCCATATATTTTTAAATTGCCCTTTCTGACAAATATCATATGATATCACTTATACATGGAATCTAAAAAAATGGTACAAATGAACTTATATACAAAACAGAAATAGAGTCACAAATGTAGAGAGCAAACTTATGGTTACCAGAGGGGAACTGGGGGAGGGATAAACTGGGAGATTGGGATTAACATATACATAATAATATATATATAAAATAGATAACTAATAGGGACCTATTACATAGCACAGGGAACTCTTCTCAAAACTCTGTAATGACTTATATGGGAAAAGAACCTAAAAAAGAGTGGATACATATATATGTATAACTGATTCACTTTGCTGTACGGCAGAAACTAACATAACATTTTCAATCAACTATGCTCCAATAAAAATTTTAAAAATTAAAATTAAAAAAAATTTAATTTCCCTTTCTGAATATTAATTATTAAACAAGAGACAAAAAAATGAGTCAAAAGAGAAAACAGTCTTTTAGAAACAAGAAAAAAATGAAATATAAGTTTCTACTTTTAAAAATGTTAACTTTTGGGCTTCCCTGGTGGCGCAGTGGTCGAGAGTCCGCCTGCCGATGCAGGGGACGCGGGTTTGTGCCCCGGTCTGGGAAGATCCCACGGCCGTGGAGCGGCTGGGCCCGTGAGCCATGGCCTCTGAGCCTGCACATCCGGAGCCTGTGCTCCGCAACGGGAGAGGCCACAACAGTGAGAGGCCCGCGTACAGCAAAAAAAAAAAAAAAAAAGTTAACTTTTTAAACAGAAGCTTAAATACAAAAAAATATGAATTTCTGAAATAGAACCTAAAGAGAGAAATGTTAAATTCTTCAGAAGCTAGTTTCCATATAGCTTATAGCTCTCCTCACACCTCAAAGGAAGGTTCCTGCAAAATATTTTCATTTGAAAAAAATTTCCCCAAAACTGTTTTGCTAATTGCAGAAACAAAATAGTAGAGCTTTTCCACTTACATAGGTGTCATATATGTCACATATTTAACCAGTACCTGTTTGGGAGATAAATTATAAATAGTTAGCAGTCAGCCTGTGGGCAGCTGAAGAAGACTGGAGATAAATGGAGATGACTACTCTAAAGGGCCTGTGGTCCTTTGTAAATGTGTCCCTTAGGAGATCAATTCCCAGGCTGAGCCACTTTCATTCTCTAGGTGCTGTATGGATATTAAGAAGTTAGGGGAATCTGGCCACAACACATGACCCAATTTAACAGTAACAATTTTACTTTTGTATTTTCTTCAAAGAGGAATGAGACATTATGCAAGTTATTATTTTCTCTCTTCTATGTGCCCTGTCATTTTATTTTTAAGGAGACATTCTATTCTAAAATCCTGCACCTGACAAACTTCACCTCTAAAGTAGTCATTCTTTAAAAGAAAAAAAAAAAAAAAGGGACTTCCCTGGTGGTACAGTGGTTAAGAATCCGCCTGCCAATGCAGGGGACATGGGTTCGAGCCCTGGTCCAGGAAGATCCCACATGCCACGGAGCAACTAAGCCCGTGCACCTCAACTAATGAGCCCACAAGCCACAACTACTGAGTCTGTGCTCTGGAGCCTGCAAGCCACAATTACTGAAGCCCATGCGCCAAGAGCCCGTGCTCCGCAACGAGAAGCCACTGCAATGAAAAGCCCACGCACTGCAACAAAGAGTAGGCCCCGCTCGCCACAACTACAGAAAGCCCGCACTCAGCAACGAAGACCCAATGCAGCCAAAAATAAATAAATAAATAAAATTTTAAAAAGGTCTGAGTCTCTATTATGCATATAGGTCGTTAAACCATGAAATTAATGCCTTTGATCCTACCTTTACAGAGTTCACTGACAACGTGGGAAAAGAACCACATAAATACATTCAATACAAGGTCAGAAAATCGTAAAAGCACTGTCATCTGACAGGATCAGATAAAGAACTACACGCATCAGAAGAATATTTCTCCTGGGCCAATCAGAAGGCTCTGTAACAAGAGGACAGCATTTCAGCTGGACCTTGAAAAGACAGGTAGGACTCACATATTTCAGAGCCTTGGGGGAAAGGCTAACCAGGTATACCAGCCAGCTTAAAGAAAAGGGGAAAGAGCGAGTAATCCAGTTTGGCTGAAATAATGAATTTTTAAAGAAAAGTAGGGTTACAAGGCCAGATTATTTTGAAAAGCAGACCGAAGATCGGATTTTATACTGTAGGCAATTAAAAAAGCCCTAGGAATCCAAATGTAATACAATACAAACTAGTGACAATGTAAAGATCAAAAGAAACAAAGACTGAATGTACACTACATAGCATTCATTCCCCATTAAGTCCTCTTCACAACTTCTAACTGAAATCCATGACTTAAAAAAAAAAAAAAGTAGAAATCTCTAAAACTTTAACTACAGTAAAAAACCAATTTCTTTCCAAGATCAATTTCTCCTCCTTGGCTTCAAATACACAGTTCTCTCCCTTATATAAAATAAATAAAAACAAAAGATCCTTATGACTCTGCTGTCTATATCAGCCATCCTCTTTCCTTATGTCTTTCACATCCCATCTCTCAAACAAATGGCCAGTACCCAAAGGACACCTTTATTTCTTCATTACCCATCCCTAATTTGGGTTTCACCCTCACTACTCTGATCTTTATTAGAGCACTCTCAGTAACGACTTCCTTTGCAAAGTCAACAGCCTGTTTTTTCTTCATTCTCTTTGAATGCTGAAGCTTTTTACACTACTGCCCCTTAAAAATTCTCTGTGTCTTTTCTTTAATCACCATTGATTGCACTTTCCTAATTATCCTACCTCTGATGGAGCTTCCCTTGACTCCTCCTCTTCCTCCCACTTCTCAACTGTGAGTTTCCCAGGCCTCAACTCTAGTCCTCCATTCTGTCCTCTCTACACTCTCCCTCTTGGTTAACTGACCTCACCTCAAATCTTTAACTAACTTTAGCTAACCTAGCTGTGGTCCCAGGATGTATTCCTGTAATAAGACTAGATTGAACCCTATGAAGTTAGGTTTGAAAATGCTTTTTAAGATATTAGACCTTAATATTTTTAAGGTATCAGTGCTTGTGCTAATCAGTAGCGTAAGTAAGAGCATTCACTCTCTAAAACTAGCTTTTACTTCCAACAGTAGTATTTTTGCAAGCACTTTCGAGAAATGAATGTAAATTTCTGGGCATTTATAAAATCCGAGTGTACAAAGGTTTAAAAGTTAAGGCTGTCAGGCAAGGCGTGAAGATTTAGTCAAGTTTGGAAGGTCAAGCTAGACAATTCTGGGCAAAAATTAAGACAAGGAAATAACAAAAGGTCAAGCACTGTACTTAGCTCAAAATGTGTGTATAACCAGGTTGAAGAAACAATTAACAAAACTTTGCTACACATGTCTTATTTAGGTCAAGAGTGAAGCCCGAGCCTGAAGCCCTCAGATAAAGGGAAGTGAGTGTGCCTGGCAGACTTGGTGTGCAGTAAGAAAAACAGATAACCCACCACTAACAGCCCCTCCTCAGGCATTTTAAGGTAGAAAAATTTCCTGTGCATTTAAAAACAAAACAAAAACAGGGCTTCCCCGGTGGCGCAGTGGTTAAGAGTTCGCCTGCCGATGCAGGGGACGCGGGTTCGTGTCCCGGTCTGGGAAGATCCCACATGCCGCAGTGCGGCTGGGCCCGTGAGCCATGGCCGCTGAGCCTGCGCCTCCAGAGCCTGTGCTCCGCAACAGGAGAGGCCACAACAGTGAGAGGCCCACGTACCGCAAAACAAAACAAAACAAAAACAAAAAAGAGACAAAGACTAGGATTATCCACAATTATGAGGGAAACTGCCTTCAAAAGATCAAAATACAATTATTACGAAAAAATTTAGCCTTTTTTCAAGTCACAATTTTTCTTGTTTTGTGGTAAGCAGCACTGGACTATGAAACTTGGGACTAAACGGAGATGACCTTATAACACATCTCAAAGGCAACAACAGAAATCAATGACAACTTGCAAACTAATATTTCTATTTCTTTTTATATGGCATCATTCAAACATCTCCATAGAATTCTTACTAAAATAGATACCTCAAAGTTTAAATGCTGTTTAAATTGTGAAACAAGAAAAATCTTTTTTGTGGGGGAGGGGCAAGATAGGGATAGGGGATTAAGAAGTACAAGCTACTATGCATAAAATAAATAAGCTACAAGGATATACTGCACAGCATAGGGAATAGAGCCAATATTTTGCAACAACTTTAAATGGAGTATAATCTATAAAAAATACTGAATCACTGTGTTGTACAGTGGAAACTAACATAATGTTGTAAATCAACTACACTTCAATTTAAAAAAATATTTAAAAAAAGAAGAAAAATTTTTTCTGCAGTGAGGAACTCTATCTGGAGCTGATCCGGGTCTAAAAATGTAGAGAACAAATAACTTGCTTCTATATTGCATGTAGCAATTTTCAAAGCACTTTCACATAGATTACCTCACTGAATCCTTGCAGCAACCCTGTGGAGTATGACAGGCATAACCATTGTAAAAAATTCAACACTGGGGCTAAGACTAGGTCACAGTTAATCAGAGATGAAAATCACCTTCAAACTAAAGACTTCTCAATTTAAAGAAACCAGAACATGGGACTTCGCTGGTGGTACAGTGGTTAAGAATCCACCTGCCAATGCAGGGGACATGGGTACGATCCCTGGTCCGTGAAGATCCCACATGCCATGGAGCAACTAAGCCCGTGTGCCACAACTACTGAGCCTGTGCTCTAGAACCTGCGAGCCACAACTACTGAGCTCACGTGCTGCAACTACTGAAGTCCACGCACCTAGAGCCCGTGCTCCACAAGAGAAGCCACTGCAAAGAGAAGCCCATGCACTGCAACGAAGACTAGCCCCCACTCGCCGCAACTAGAGAAGCCCGCACACAGCAACGAAGACCCAACACAGCCAAAAATAAATTAATTAAAAAAATAGAAAGGAAAAGAAAAAAATAAATCAGAACAGAATTAGATCCTATCTTAGGATTTCGAATAAAAATTTAATGAGTGGTACTGACAGAACTGAATACTTTGAGTGATCACTTATATTCAGTATAATTTATAAACATGTAAAAAGCAATTAAAACACACCTCTACTTTAGTGCATTTTTTTTAATCCTTTAGTGGTTCTTCATTATCAAACCTGGAACTCCAAAACAGAGATTATCAAGTTTTCTTACCAAGTTAGGGTGAACCGGACCAATCAAGAAATGGGATTTTCTCTTAGGTCTCTATTTGGCTAATACATATTCATCAGTCTAATGCCTTAAAAGTATTTTCAAACGTTACTTTTTCATAGGAGCTCAATCTAGTCTTATCACAGCAAATGAGTGGGTCTGATTTATTTTAAGCTGTGGCCCTAATGAAACCTACTAACAAAATCTGAGAGGTAATTCATTGTGAGCATCATGGGAACTAACTGTAGATTTTCCCTGTAAAACTGAATTTGGTCACATGGAGCCCCTCTAGACATCTAAGAGGTTAAAATTCCAGAAAAGGAGCACTCCGCCTCTAACTCTTTAAGTGAGGATTAGAAAATATGCTATAGAAACTCAAAGTTGCAAACGTTTCTTGATTTATACACACAACAAATAAAACCACTCTTTTCCTTTAACTCCTAAGAAGGAACCATTAAACTCCAGAAAATATATTATAGAATTTTTGAAAATAAAATTATACTTATGGCTCTACTGTCAAGGACAGCAATCACATAAAGTTTCAGGTACTAAATATAGCCAATTAAAACAGCACTTCATTAGACGTTTTCTTCTTAGGGCATCCTTGATTTTTCATGAGTTGGTTTGATGAAACAGGTAAGAATGATGAAAACTAAATAAGTTATTAATGTTGAAGTAAAATACAGTTATACAGAACTACCTAACACCTCAATTCAGTGGCATTTATCATCTCTAAAATAAATGATCACAGAAATCTATTTTGAGAAATGCATGAACATTAGGCATTTTAATTCATAGTACTACTTGATAAATTACAGGCTGATATGGTTACCAAGTCCCCAGATCCCCAACACTGAGAAAACATAAGAAACATTGAGGAAGGTTATTTCAATACAAATTCATGGTCTGGTCTTTGGCTAATTTTAGCTTGAATCATGTATCGCCAAAACATTATTATCTTTTTTTTTAAATTTACTTATTTTGGTTGCTCCAGGTCTTAGTTGTGGCAGAAGGACTCCTTAGTTGCAGCATGCAAACTCTTAGTTGTGGCATGCATGTGGGATCTAGCTCCCCGACCAGGGATCGAAGCCATGTCCCCCGCACTGGAAAGCGGATTCTTAACCACGCCACCAGGAAGTCCCCAAAACATTACTATCATAGCACTTTACAGGCAAAACATGTTTTAAAAATAATAAGCAAATCTAAAGTCTATAATGCTAAGACACACATTTTCAAGTAAATAGTTTCTTTCTGAGAAACTTTCACCAGATGTGATACTCACAAGACAATCAGATATGATCATAACAGATACAGTGATACATAACAGAAATCCAAAACCAGATATGACTTCCATTCGTTCTAGAGATCTGCTTTGCTTTTCATTCTCCAGTTTAGAATTATTTGCAAATACCTGACATTGACAATGTTCACTGTCACACAACATATCACCTCAATATAATGCAGTCCTTAGAACAGATTTTCAGACAGGCAGCCCAGGGGGAGGCATGTTCATTCACTGTTCAGTAAATATTTGCCAAACCACCTATTATATGCCAAGCACTGGACAGAGCACCAAAGGAGAAAAAACTTTTACCTCTGTGTAACCTGTAGTTTGTTTACTATCTGTCATCCCTCAAAAACACATACAAAATGAGACCATGAAGAGCCCCACTAATGAATGTGGATTTTATTTTCAATGTGGCCAAAAGCCATTAAGGAGTTTTAAACAGAGGACTGACATGACCTGAGTTAGGCTGTCAGAAGACTACTCAGGAGAATGGATGGCCACTGTGCGGAGAATGGAGGGAACCAGTGAGGAGGCTAACAAGGAACTCAAGCAAAAGAGGGCTGGCTTAGAGTAGTGACTGTGGACAAGGAAGCAGACAGATTCAGTGTTGGAATCTTGGTGTCCAACGGTCTTGACTTAGAACCCTTTTTCTATCTTATCCTTGGGCAAGTCACTTACACTCTCTGAGCCTCAGTTTCCTTACTGAGCAATGATTGTAAAGCCCCAGCACACAGAAAACACACAATAAATTATGATAATACTACTTTGGTAATGAAATTCATGTGAATGAGGTTCACATGGACTGACTTCCTTTTCCCCCTACACACCAACATTAACCTTAATATAAGTAATTTTTACCAAGATTCAAGTGCAGGTATATACAAGTACTGCACTGACTCCAACAAGAGAGAAGGTACTGTTTCTCACAGAACTTATGCTAAAACAACTGCTCATAAATATACATTGAGCAAGGTATTTCTCTCAAATTAATAAAAGTCTAGTTTGCACCTTCAATGTGTGTTTTCACATGCATGCTTTTATTTCCTCAGTTTTTATGAATAAAAAGGATACAAGCAGAATCTTGTGGTTAATCGTTACCTGTGATAAAGACTGTGGTGTTACTACCAATTATTTTAATTTCTTCTGTCAATCGCTTTTATTTAAAACTATTAAGGGATGGTACCCTTCACTCTTACAACACTGAGACACCAGGAAACTAAGCTACCAAAAGCTCTCTTTTTTAAGTATGTATGTATGACAAACACTCATCTATCTGTAGCTTCCTCTTACACTTAATATTCTTTCAACAAAGGACGAACCACCCTGAAAACCGATCATATTCAATCGTTCAGTATTTACTAAGCAGGAGCTATGGGCAAGACAATGTGCTAGGCACTAGAGGAGGACAAAGGTTAGTGTAACTGCATCCTTACCCTCAAAAAGCTTACCATCCAGTGAGGAGACCAGGTATTTACACTTGAAAAGGAAGAAGTGAGGCAGACAAAACAAGTGTCAAAAACAAAGAGCTGGGATTTCCCTGGTGGTGCAGTGATTAAGAATCTGCCTGCCGGGCTTCCCGGGTGGCGCAGTGGTTGAGAGTCTGCCTGCCGATGCAGGGGACACAGGTTCAATCCCTAGTCCGGGAAGATCCCACAGGCCACGGAGCTACGAAGCCCGTGCACCACAACTACCAAGCCTGTGCTCTAGAGCCCTCGAGCCACAACTACTGAAGCCTGTGCACCTAGAGCCCATGCTCCGCAACAAGAGAAACCACAGCAATGAGAAGCCCGCGCACCACAACAAAGAGTAGCCCCAGCTCGCCGCAACTAGAGAAAGACCGCACGCAGCAACGAAGGCCCAACGCAGCCAAAAATAAATAAATTAAAAAAAAAAAAAAAGAGCTTACTTTCAGTTGGGGTGGTCAGAAAATGCTTCACAGCTGGGTAACAGAACTTTGATAGAATTTGCAAAGAAAAAAGCAGGCACAAGAAACCAGAGAACAGCATGAACTTCTGTGTAACGGCTTTTTTTTTTAAATCTATTTATTATGAAAATGTTTAACATGTAAAAGTATACAGAATAAATGGACTCACCACTGAGATTCAACAATAATCAACTCATAGCCAATCCTGTTTTATAATTTACATGTCTTACTCCACAAAAATCCTAAAGGAACCTATTTTCATATGTTCCTATCTTCTTCACTGACTCCACCTCAGACAAATCCATACCATCACAGTAGTCTCCACAAGGTTGATTTTCATAAAGGCCACATACGAATAAAGTGCAAACCTATTTTCAAAAAAATCAACTCTTGATTGTTGATCAAACCAAGGGAACAGTGACAAAGATACTGCAAAATGACAGACAATCCAAAACGGTTTACATGTACTTTGGGCATACCTCTTCCATACTTATATTTCAATGAGAATGAATAAAATCATGGAGAATTCATGCCAAACAACAACAACAAGAAAAAGCACCACAGTTGAAGTATCTTGGACAAATCATTTGGGCTCCTGAGCCTAAGTTTCCTCCTCTATAAAATAGGGAAAGATCACCTACCTCAGGGACTTGTGAGAATCAAGTGAGTGTATATATTAAACGTCACATGGATAGTTCTTTATATTATTGCCTGGTTGACCTGGGAAGAACTAGTCAGGAAGAAAGCTGCCTGACTTCCCAATCCTTTCCCTCCATACACCACCTTCTTCCAAGATGCTGTAAAAACTTTCTCCATCTCAAAACATGCTAAAGGTGAGGAGCTAAGCATTCTGATTCTTTCTTTACCTGTAAAGCAAACTAAGGGACCTGAGATTGAAGGAAGTATTTCAGAAGGTTAATCTTATAAACTGTCAAAGTTCACTAAACAACCCTCCTTTAAGTAGCAGAGCCATCCAACATCACACAGTGTGTGGCCAACCTACCTAGTAAAACACTCTCATTATCCCCAATTCTTGGCCACTGTGCTTACTCTTTGAACCATCCACGGCCTCTCTACAGAACAGTACAAACAGAAGGATCGTCATCAGGACTCTCAGCTGGGCCAGAGTGTTAAGACGCTCAAGATGAGTTAGTTAGCACAAGGCACGCAGAGGCACCTTCACTTCCTTTCTTATTCTGTCCATAAGAAAGCTCTAATTCTTTAGAAACATTCTAATCCTGTGTTCCAAATCACCTGCTACAGAGAGGCAGCTCACTGGTGCTCAAAACAAAGTAGTTTAAACGTCTTTTAAAAATACATATGTTGTCACAACTGTTCACTAAGATTTTAATTCTTGCTTTAGCATTGCTTTCTCTCAATCTCTCAGTTATCTTCTTTTTGAGACTGTATACATACAACACTGAAGTTCCCGTTTGAATTACCGTCTTCAATCACCAATCCTCTTCCCCTATGTGAAGACACAATGAGTGCCTCCTGACTTCTCATAACCCCAATCACCACAAATCATCCACTCAGTTAAAGCCTTCTACCCAAAGCCATTCCTTATTTTCAGATATTACCCATTTCTTTGCTGTTTCCCTAAGATAATTATAATATACTAAAATATGGCACCTTACAGTTTACCCAGTGCTTTGTAAAGTTATTCATTTAATCCTTACAGCTTATGAAAAAGGTAATCCCCCTATTTTACAGGTAAGGAGAAAAGAATGGAAAACTTACTATCTTGTCTAGTTGTAAACCGAGTTAAGTGGTGAACCCGACACCCAAACCAACTCTAAACGTCATGCTCTTCCCACTCTACTATGCTCTTTTCTAAGAAGGGAAAGAAAGCCTCTAGTTCTATCCCAAACCACATTGGCTTCACAGAGTAAACCATCTTCGAACAATCGCTCTAGACTGCAACCAGATTTTCCATCCCTGCACCTACCATCATCCCATTTCTTACTTCCTCCCTACTCCACTCCTCAAGGACACTATTGCCATTCCTTCAACTCCCTCCTGCAAATATTCCACCTCTGCCTGCTAAAGGGAGGTGTCTCATCCCCCTTTCCCCAAACCGCAGCACTCCCTTCTCAAGATAGGTATGTTCTCACTCCATAAACTACATAGTACGCTTCTCAGTCCTTAACAAGATATTTTATAACTTTAAAAAGTCCCATTAAAATGGACATAACTTGTAGATCCTCCACCCCCTTATGTGACCCAGGGCACCGGGCCGCTTCATATTCTACAGAACAGGATACCAACCCTTACAAAGATTCTGCCCAGGCCCCACTGTCACCAATGACTTCCTGTCCAGAATCTAGTTATCCAAACAGTCTCCCCTTCCAACCTCTTCACCAGGGTGTCCCGCCAGGGTTCCCAAGACTCTCTCCTTCCGCAGCTTTCCTCCGCTCACACCTGGGCCTCTGCCCACCTTACCAACTCTCCATTCACTCCCCATCCCAAGGCTAAGCAGCAGCCCCAGTAGAGGTGGCTTCTCCTCTCTCACAACTTCCAAGTTCGGCCTCTTATCACCTGTTCTCAGAAGATGCCTCTCAGCTCCGTGGCCCACCTTTGCCCCAGGCCACCCCTCTCCACCTTTTCCATTGCTCCTGCCCATCAGCCACCCCCTCAGGCCAGTTCCGGGGTGCCCGAGGGAATCCACTTCCCTTCCGTGGGCTTCCCACCCCGGAGTCAAGTTCCCCTTCTCCATCACCTGCTCCGCCCATGACCAGATGACATCCGCCGCGGAGGCCTCCTCCTCCTCCAACCCCCTCCTCGGACGCTGGGTCCCCGGCGGCTCAACGCCTTCCCCGAGCGCCTGCCGCCCCCTCCGGTGGGGGTGAGGGGGGCGTGCACCCCTATCCCGCGGCACCCCCAACAGGCACCTGTTCCTTCTCCTCTTCCCCCCGGGCTGGCCTCGCCGGCGCCCCGACCCCCACCCTCGCCGCGCCCCGGTCTCCCGGAGCCCCGCACTCACCACGAGTAGGTCTGCTCCGCCATGACGCTGACTCTCGAGGGCTCCGCTGCAGGATGTGACCGGGCCCGGCGGCGGGGGAACGAACGGACGGCAGGCTCGCTCTGGCCGGGAACGGAAGGCGCGGCCGCGGCCCGGCGCTCGCTCGCTCGCTCACACCGCGGGCGGGCGGGCCGGGACAGCGGCTGGCGGGGAGAGGCCGGGCTCCGAGGCGGCCCCGCTCCCTGGGCCCCGGGGCGGGGCGGGCTCCGCTCTCGGCCTCCCTCACCGGCGGCGGCGGCGGCGGCTCCGCTGCGGCTCTGAACCCAACATGGCGGCGGCGGCGGCGCTGAGAACAAGGGGGCCCCGGGGCGGGCGAACGGCAAGAGGGCCCCGCGCTCACTGCGCGCTGGGCCGCGGGAGCCCCGCGCTCGTGCGGCGGCGGCGGCCGGAGGACATGGCCAGCGGGCGGAGACGGAGGCGGCGGCTGCGGCGGCGGCGGCTGAGGGGGGCGCTAAGCGGTGAGCCGAGGCCGCTCGGCTCACACCCGCGAAGGGGAGGTGAGGAGGGGGCGGGGGCGAGCCTTGGCCCTGCGCGGGTCACGTGTCCAAAACACGCTCACGTGATGCGCGCGCCCCGCCCCTCGCACCGGGCCCATGCGCGGAGACGTCGGTTCCTTAGTTCGAGGCGACAGTTGCTCTCTCGGCTTCTGGCTGTTCGGCCGCCTCCCGCCGCTTGGTGCCGCACCCTCCCCACGCGGAGCGGTCGCCTCGGACCACCCCCCCTCCCCTTACCCTTTCCGAGGGGCTGCTGCAGCCAGCCAATCAGGGGCCCCGATGCGCGTCTGTTGGCTGCCACTCAGCTGTCACCCATCAATCAAGAGTCTGCTGGCAGCGGGTTCCGAGCTGTCAGTCAACTTGTCAGTCAGCAGGCGGAGCGCTGCATGCCTTCGTTCGTATGTTCGTTGGTTCATTCATTCGTTTAGCAAATATTCCACGCAGCCAGCTTTTATTGCGCCCAGACTCTGTGCCAAGTCCTCTGGGGCCAAGTCGAATATGCCACACTTGCCTTCATGTAATCAATCAACAGATATTTACTGGGTGCCAACTATGTATCAATTCATACTGCTGGGTCTCTGCCCTCTGAGAGCTTACATTCTAGAGGAAACGACATAGATAGCCCAAGCCAACAAATAAGTGAAGATCATTTCAGATGCTGCTAAGTTTTATGAAGATTATAACACAAGGTAATTGGACAAAGAGTGTGTAGGGGTGGGGACTAGTTTCTATAGGATGGTGAAGGAAGGCCTGGTGGAGGAGGTGACATCTGAGGATGAGGAGGAGCTGACTACGCAATAGCAAAGCTCAGGGAAGAGCCCATCTGGAGGACTGGAGGCAGGCACAGAAGTAAACTTAATAGAGCTAGACCCAGAGACCGACAGAGTGAATCTGGGGCTTAGGAGGAGAGAGGAGGGAGAGATGAATTGAGCCCAGGGGCACTGCGGAATACTTTCCCAGGAGCTGATGAGGCAGTCTGAAAGAGTGAGCGGCTTACTAGGAGAAATGACATTACAGAAAAAGAATGACATGAGGAAAGGCCCAAAGATGTGAAGGCTTGGAGTGAGCTTGGATCCAGGAGAAGGATAGATGATTCCTGCTGGAGAGTGTTGAGAGACTGAAAAAGTGCTCTGAGGCCAGAATTTGAAAGGCCTAGCTAAGCCTCCCTGCCACTTACTATGTTCACGAATGAAAATGAGCAGTGCAGCTCCAGGTTTTAGAAGCATGCCTGGGCAGCAGACACACTAGACTTCCCAGACCCCCGTTCTCCGCAGGGAGCAGAGCTGGCACATCTGAAACCAGCATACTCAAGATCCTCCGCAGCTGGACCAACTTCAGGCCAGGATCCAGCGCTGCTCCGGTTTCCCAAGACCTGCCCAGCCTTACACCACGGAACACCAGGGAACACCACGCCCTGAATCTATCTCCAAATGGATCAGTTAGCCATTGCCCATACATCTGCCACTTGCCCATTCCCCAGGGGGAACCCTTTCATGAGAAAACCAAGTACACTTTTCCTTCAGAAGCCATCTCTCCTTCTTCCTCCTTCCCCCACTGCCAGGGGCTAGGACCAGTCAGTTTCAATGTGTTTCCTGAAGCTCCACCAGAGAGCCCTGGGAAAGGGTAAGATGATAAGATCAAGGTTTCCCCAGAGGGTTAGAGGCAGGGCCCCAAGAATATACCAGATCACCAAGGGCCACTCCCCATGACCATTCACAGAAAGGTACCAGCCTGCAAATATCTGCCCAGCTCTAAATGGTGCTGGATGTGGAGATATTATGGGGAGACAGGAAAGCAAAGAGCCTACATTTTGTATTTCATTTAGCTCTTACAGCTTTTCCAGGGGCTCTTACAGAATGTCAGCTGTATGCTTGAATGTGATATACAGTCATTCTGAGTCTCAAATGGGTGAGGCTTCAGGCCCCATGAGAAAGGCCAGGAACTATTGGCACAAATGGCTTTGGGAGGTGCAGAGGCTCCTTCCCTGGAGAGCTAAGAACAAAACAAACCAGACATGTCACTAATGAAACAAAAAGACACACTGAGGCCCTGGGCAATTCACCTGGGCTTTCATTCCCAGTGAGTCAGAGAAGGCAAAGCCAAGTGCAAACTTGGTATTGGAGGGATGGAACAGGAGGTACTGAGGAAAGAAAGTCAAGGCCTTCCCAGAAGCAAAGGGACCATTTTTTTGCACTGAGAAAAATCTTGTGGAAGAAAGGAGGGAGAAGGGGTCTGGGTGAAGGTATGGGGTCCGAAATGAGAAGTAAGGTTTTCTTCTCTCCGTGTAAACCAGAGGCCCTCCAAGCATCTCTTGGGAAGACATGGGAACGCAGACCGTATAAGAAGCCAAACAGCATTTGGCAGGGCTGGGAGGTATCCAGGCCATGGAAAGCCTGTGTGCATGGTCCAGGCAGATGGAGTGTGAGCCCAGAAACTGGTGGCTTAAGTGTCTCAGGCTAAGGTTGCCCAGATGTAGAAGGTACCTCCAGGTCCTGGTCAGGACTTCTGCAGGCTTGAAGTCCCCTGGAGAAGGCCAGGCTGAAATAAATCTCAAGTCTGTCCATTGGCTGGAGGCCACCCAGCCTGGGGTACTTGGGGAGTGACTTTCAGTCCCTCTGCCAGCAGCACTCAGCTCCAGGCTGGAGCGGTCCCAGGTGGTATCTATGGCATCTCTGGGCCTCAGCCGGGGAGTCAGGTGTGCTTGGCAGGAGACACAGGCACAGGCTCCCCCCACTGACCCCCAACCGCCACACAGGTGGGAGGGCCACAGCTTGTGAAATATTTGTTGAAAGAGGCAATGGAAGTTCCTCTAATTATCACCACGGTAATTATAGGATTGCTCCTTCTACCAAGTGTGTTCAAAAGAGACTTGGTGAGTCTCCCCAGGACATGTCATCTGCCTCAGGTGCAGGCTCCAGGGAGCTGGCATTGCCAGGTTTGACTGGGCCGCTTAGGTGCTGCTTCTGAGAGGGTCAAAGGCTCAGTTCTGACCGGTCCCCGCCTGCCTCTGCAGCCCATTTCTCACCTCTATGCAACACTCCCAACACACACACACACACACACACACACACACACACACACACACGCACTGAACCGCTTGCAGTTTCCAATGGGCTATGCTCTTCTTTGCTTCTAAATCTCTGCTTCTCAACTGCGGCTCATTAAGTTTGAAGCTTGGCTTCTATGTCCCCTCCTTCAGGAAGTCTCACCTGACCAAACCTAGGCTGGGTTAGGTACTCCTCCCCCACGCTCCCACAGACCCCTGAATTTCCCGGTGTCCTAGCACTTAGCACAGAGAATGGTCACTGCCTGTTTACTTGTCATCTTCTCCCTCTGGATTGTGAATGCCTTGTGGGAAGGGACCGTGGCTCGTTGCCAGTTCCATCTTCTGTGTCCAGCGCAGAACTCAGCTCAGAGAAGCTCAAAGTTTATGGAATGAATGCTTGAGTGAGCGAGAAGGCAAGCCAGGTTTCGGAACAACTGGTTCTGCCTGATAGTCCCATGATTCTGTCCATGATCTCAAATTCAGCACTCTCTCCCGTCCCCCACGGCCTCCTCCCGGCTGAGAAAGAGAATCCTTAGGGGCAGAGAAATCTCTGTTAGAGACATTATAGGAAGACAGATGGTTGGAGGTAAGGTACATGGTAAGCTTATCAGGTATCAGCTCACTTGCAGTCTTTGATCATGGGTTTTTTTTTTTCAAAAAAAAATACTTTACTTTTTAAGAGCAGGTTTTTTTTTGTTTTTTTTTTTTAAAATTAATTAATTTATTTATTTTTGGCTGTGTTGGGTCTTCGTCTCTGTGCGAGGGCTCTCTCCAGCTGTGGCAAGCGGGGGTCACTCCCCATCACGGTGCAGAGGCCTCTCACCATCGCGGCCTCTCCCGCTGCAGAGCACAAGCTCCAGACGCGCAGGCCCAGCAGCCGTGGCCCACGGGCCCAGACGCTCCGCGGCACGTGGGATCCTCCCGGACAAGGGCCCGAACCCACGTCCCCCGCACCGACAGGCAGACCCTCAACCACTGCGCCACCAGGGAAGCCCAAGAGCAGGTTTTTTTAAAAAATATTTATTTATTTTGGCTGTGCCTGGTCTTCATTGTGGCATGTGGGCTTCTTAGTTGCAGCATGTGGGATCTAGTTCCCCGACCAGGGATCGAACTCAGGCCCCCTGCATTGGGAGTGCAGAGTCTTACCCACTGGACCACCAGGGAAGTCTCTTAAGAGCAGTTTTAGGTTTACAGAAAAATTGATGGGAAAGTACAGAGAGTTCCCACATACTCCCTCTTCCCCAACAAGGTTTCCCCTATTATTTACATCTTGAATTAGTATGGTACATTCCATACAATTGATGAGCCAATAATGGTATATTCTTATTAACTAAAGTCTATAGTTTACATTAGGGTTCACTCTTTGTGTTGTACATTCTATGGGTTTTGACAAATGTATGATATGTATCCCCCTTCACAGTGTCATACAGAATAGGTTCACTGCCCTAAAATTCCCCTTTGTTCCCCCTATTCATCCCTCCCTCCCTCCCTCCCTCCCACTAAACCTCTGGCAACCACCAGTCTTCACTGTCTCCATAGGCTTGCCTTTTCTAGAATGTCATATAGTTGGAATCATACAATATGTAGACTTTTCAGATTGGCTTTTTTCTCACTTAGCAATATGCTTTTAAGTCTTCTCTGTGGGACTTCCCTGGTGGTCCAGTGGTAAAGAATCTACCTTGCAATGCAGGGGACACGGGTTCTATCCCTGGTCAGGGAACTAAGATCCCACATGCCGCGGGACAACTAAGTCCACGTGCCACAACTACTGAGCTCACGCGCCTCAACTAGAGCCTGCGTGCTACAAACTACAGAGCCCATGCACCCTGGAGCCTGTGTGCCACAACTAGAGAAGAGAAAACCCACAGGCCACAACTTGGGAGAAGCCTGCACACTGCAACGAAGAGCTCGCGTGCCGCAATGAAAGATCCTGCATGCCTCAACGAAGATCCCGCATGTCACAACTAAGACCCAATGCAGCCAAGGGAAAAAAAAAAACTTCTTTGCCTTTTCGTGGCTTGATACCTTGTTGCTGTTGTTTTTTAATCACTGAATTGTATTCCATTGTATGAATGTACCAGAGTTTGCTTATCCATTCACCTATTGAAGGACAGCTTGGATGCTTCCAGGTTTTGGCAAGTGTGAATAAAACAGCTATAAATATTCATGTGCAAGTTTTTGCATGGACATAACTTTCAATTTATTTTGGAATACCATGGGATTTTTTTTTTTTTTTTTTGGTCTGTGTTGGGTCTTCGTTGCTGCACGTGGGCTTTCTCTAGTTGCAGCGAGTGGAGGCTACTCTTGGTTGCGGTGCGTGGGTTTCTCATCGCGGTGGCTTCTCTTGTTGCGGAGCATGGACTCTAGGCGCGTGGGCTTTGGTAGTTGTGGCACGTGGGCTCAGTAGTTGTGTCTTGCGGGCTCTAAAGCACAGGCTCAGTAGTTGTGGCGCATGGTCTTAGCTGCTCCACGGCATGTGGGATCTTCCCGGACCAGGGCTTGAACCCGTCTCCCCTGCATTGGCAGGCAGATTCTTAACCACTGCACCACCAGGGAAGCCCCGAATTGAATACTTTTTAGTATTGCATTTTAATTCCTCTCCTGGCTTTTTTAGCTCTACCTTCTTTGAATTGTATTTGTGATGGTTGATCTAGTGATTACAACATGAGTCTTTAACTTATCACAATCTACTTAAAATTAGTATTTTACTACTTCACATAAGATGTAGGAACTTCACAACAATATAGCTCCACTTATCCCCGCTCTCACCCTGTATGCTACTGCTGTTATACAAATTACATCTCTCTATGTTATAAACCCCAATACAAAGTCATAATTTTAGCTTTTAAACAGTCCTATGGGGACTTCCCTGGTGGTCCGGTGGCTAAGACTCCACGCACCCAATGCAGGGGGCCCAGGTTTGACCCCTGGTCAGGGAACTAGATCCCATATGCCACATCTAAAGATCCCGCACGTGGCAACGAAGATCCCACGTGCCACAACTAAGACCCGGCACAACCAAATAAATAAATAAATAAATATTAAAAATAAACAGTCCTGGGCCTCCCTGGTGGCGCAAGTGGTTGGGAGTCCGCCTGCCGGTGCAGGGGATGCGGGTTCGTGCCCCGGTCTGGGAGGATCCCATATGCCGCGGAGCGGCTGGGCCCGTGAGCCATGGCCGCTGGGCCTGCGCGTCCGGAGCCTGTGCTCCGCAACGGGGGAGGCCACGACAGTGAGAGGCCCGCATACCACAAAAAGAAAAAAAAAAAAAAAAAAAAAAAAAAAAAAAAATAAACAGTCCTGGGCTACCCTGGTGGCGCAGTGGTTGAGAGTCCGCCTGCCGACGCAGGGGACGCGGGTTCGTGCCCCGGTCCGGGAAGATCCCACATGCCGCGGAGCGGCTAGGCCCGTGAGCCATGGCCACTGAGCCTGCGCGTCTGGAGCCTGTGCTCCGCAACGGGAGAGGCCACAGCAGTGAGCAGCCTGCGTACCGCAAAAAAATAAAAATAAAAAAATAAAAAATAATAAAAAAATAAACAGTCCTATGTCTCTTAAAGGAATCAAGAGAAGAAAAGAAGATAAACAATAAGGACCTACTGCATAGCACAGGGAACTATATTCCATATCTTGTAATAACCTATAAAGGAAAAGAATCATATATATATATATATATTCATACATATATGAATCACTTTGCCGTATACCTGAAACTAAGACATCATAAATCGACTATACTTCAATTTAAAAAATGAAAATTAAAAAAAGAGAAGAAAAAAATAATGTGTTTTATATTCACTCACATATTTACCATTTCAAGTCCTTTTCATTCCTTTCGATAGATCGGAGTGTCCATCTGGTGTCATTTCCCTTCAGCCAGATGAACTTCCTTTGGCATTTCTCATAATACAAGGTTGCTGGTGACAAATTTAGTTTTTGTTTATCTGAAAATGTGTCTAGTTTGACTTCATGTTTAAAGCATATCTTCACTGGATGTAGAAATCTGGTTTGAGAGGGTCTTTTTTTCTCTTTCAGTACATTAAAGATGTTGATCTATTAGGCTCTATCTTCCGTTGTTTGCAATGAGAAGTCAGCTGTCATTTGTATCATAGTTCTCCTGTTTATAATGTGCCATTTTTCTCTAGCTGTTTCCAAGATTCTTCTCTTTATCTCTGGATTTCAGTAGTTTGACTACACCATGCCTGGGTCTGGTTTTCTTTGCATTTATCCTGCTTGGACTTCATGGAGCTTTGTGAATCTGTAAACTTATCTTGGATTAAATTTGAGAAATCATCAGGAAATATATCTTCGATTTTTTTTTTTTTTGGCTGCGCCGCATGGCTTGCTCCATCTCAGTTCCCCGACCAGGGATTGAACCCAGGCCATGGAAATGAAAGCCTGGAATCCTAACCACCAGGCCACCAGGGAACTCCCTATCTTCGAATATTTTTATGTCCCATTCTCCCGCTTTTCTTTTTCTGAAATTTGAATTGCATGTGGTGTGTAGATCTTTGAATGTTGTCCCACTGGTCCATGAAGCTCTGCTTAATTTTTTCCAGTTATTTCTTTTCCTCTCTGGTCTTAAGGATGGATAATTTCTATTGATTGATCTTCAAATTCAGTATTTCCTTTGTCATCTTCATTCTGCTATTGAACCTATCAAGTTAATTCTTCATTTCAGTTATTGTACTTTTTAGTTCTAGAATTTCCATTTGACTTTTTTTTATAGTTTCAGTTTTCTGCTGAGGTTCCCCATCTGTTCCTTCATTGTGACTATATTTGCAGGGAGGGGCCTTGAAAATATTTATGAGTTGCTTTTAAATTCTTGATGCTAATTCCAACATCTGGGTAATCACTTTTTCTCTTTGAAATTGAGTCCGTTTTCTGTCTCTTCCTATGTCTAGCACTTCACTTTTGTGTGCTGGTCATTGTCAATGATACATTGTAGAGACTCTGGATTCTATTATGTTTCTCTCCAGAGTGTTAATCTTATTCTAGCAGTCAATTAGCTTGGCTGGATTCAAACTGCAAACTTTGTTTCCCTTGTAAAGGGCAGCAGCTGAAATTTCCACTCAGTTCTTTCAGCTTCCAGCCACTGATTTCACTGGGATCCCTGGAGCTTCCTGTGCATATGTGTAGTTCCATATACAGGCAAGGATTTAGACAGAGTTTATATACAGATTTTGAGGTTCCTCTACAGCTGATTTTTTCCCCTGGGATTTCCTGCTTAATTTTCCAGCAATTAGCTTGGAATTCTGTACTCTTGACACCTCAAACCAGTAAGATCAAAGCTTTCTACACATCCCCACGTCCCCCACAGATTAGAGAGTGCCAGAGGTGAGAGGCCACAAAAACTCAAATCTCATCGAATGCAGCTCTTAACTTTCAAGTGTTGACTTCCTTCACATTTCTGCCTCCTATTGGATGTTGTCTCAGTGCCTTCAAATAATTGGGGTTTTCTGGTACATATTTTGTTCAGATTTTATCATTATTTGAGGGGAGGTTAATTCTGCTATTACCACCCCTTATATCTTTAACCCTTTATTCATCAGAGTATCCCCTTAAGGTCAGTATAATTAGCCCCCATTATTAAGTGGAGGAAACCGAAGCTTTGAAAAAAGTGAAACCATTTGCCCAAGGTCACATACCTAGTTCGTGGCAGAGTCACAATTTGAAACCAACCAAATGACATAACCGTATCCTTGCTGCACTTCACAACCATTCCCAAACATCTTCAAGGTGGTTTGGATTCTAGCCTAGAGCCCACTGGAAAATATCCAAGGATGGGAAGAGGTGAGATCCCTCAAAACCCCTATTCAGGCTAGGGCAGTAGTTTTCAACCCACATCATCAGAATCATTTGCAAAACTATGCAAAATAGAGATGCTAGGCCCCATTTAGTGGATTAGTATCTCTAACAGGAGGGACTAGGAATCTACATTTTATACTGTTTCCTGATGATTCTAATGCCCAGTCAGGGTTAAAAATCCCTCTGGTAAAGGCAAAGTACCTCCCACCAGTATTCCTCTGTCTGCTGTAGCTCAGGACTCTCACTTTTCCATCATGCTTCACCTAGGTAGTGATACCAGTGCTGGGGTTAAGGCTGAAGGTTCTAAAGTCACTCCACTTAGATCCACATCTTGGCTCTATCACTTGTTAGCTAGGTGGCCTTGGGCAGGTGACCAGACCTCTCTGAACCTTTTGTCTTCTTTCCTCTTAAATGGAGATAATAATAGTAGCAACCTCACAGGGTTGTTGTAAAGATTCCATGAGATAATGCACATGATGCATTTTGCACAGCACCTGACACCTGTAAGCACTCCACAGAGAGTAGCTATTATTATTAACACATCCTCAGCTTTTCTGCCGCCTTGAACTCTGTTCTGTCTCCTACCTAAATCTGACTTGCAGAATTAAATCAGACCTACATTTTCTAAGGTATTTCAAAATCCCCCTCTCCCAAAAGTTAACCCAACCTCTATCTTTGCCACTGATCCATCCCCACCAACCCCCTCTGACCTGGAGCAAGAAGCATTTAAAATTGAGCCCGGAGCCTGGGAGAGCTCCTTAGAAGTGACTCAGATGCCCTGGGCCTCAGCTTGTGCTCCTTCTTGCCTATGTTTGGGACCTTCTAGGCCACACCCTCAGTGAAGCCCTGAGTGGCAACTCTGAATACCAGAATGGGGTGTGAAAATCACAAAACCAGACTTAAATTGTTGAAACTAACCACCTCTGTTGCTGAGAGTCAGGCCTGAGTCAGACTCAGGGGAACCTGGGCCTGAGTAAGAGAACCCACAGAAGGGACTTCCCTGGTGGTCCAGTGGTTAAGACTTGTGCTCCCAATGAAGGGGGCACGGGTTCGATACCTGGTCAGGGAACTAAGATCCCACATGCCACACAGTATGGCCAAAATTAAAAAAAAAAAAAAAAGGACCCACGGAAGGCAACCTCCTATCACCTCATTTCTAGAAGCTGGATAGGCAGCTCGGGGGATATAAAAGGACTCACCACCACCCTCGGAGCTGGCTCCCCATCTGCCAGACTTCTCCTCAGGACTCCTCCCCAGGGAAACCTTTACTGGGTGGCACATGGCCTGCCCCAAGGTGACTAGACCCTCCTGGGACTCTACTGCCAGCCAGAAGCATCCCTCAGCCTCCATCCCGTGTCAGGTCTACAGGTTTTAGTGAACACTGAGGACCAGAGGCATGATCAGAGCTGGGAATGCTCCTGGGAAGGAAGGCAGGAGGATCCCCCTATTTATTGGGGGTCCTCTATGTGTCAGATCCTGCACATCCTTTATCTTACCTCAGCCACTGTAATGTTGGCTGTTTTCCTCACCACTGAATCCCCAACACCTAGCAGAAGAGACACTTGCTATTTAATTATGATAATAGTGAAATAGCTACCAATTATTGAATGCTTATTACATGCCAGGCACTGTTCAAAGTGCTTTGGGTCTCTTAACTCACAAGATATTTGCTGGATGAAAAATCTGATAACTACCCTATGAGGCTAGATTCTTTCTTCCTATTTTATAGAAGAGGAAACTGAAAATGCAGAGAGGGAAATAGGATGTGGTCGAAGGGCAGACAGGTAATAAATGGACAGGGGCCAGGCTTTGAATCCAGGGAAAGGTGATGACCTGGGAAGTGAAAGATCTGGGGGTGGGGGGAGTATGGTCTGGCTTTGAGGAATGAGATGGGGGTGCAAAGGCAGAAACAGAGTGGACTTTCGAGGAGGCGCTTCTGAGGGAGAAGGAGCAAGCAGGGGGTGGGTGGGCGTTGTGTGGGACAGCCGGCTGGCTGCCTCCTAGAGCAAGTGTTCTGGATGCTGCAAGACAGCCCAGTCCACTCCCCTAAGAAATGCTGACATAATGTCCTCAAGGACCACACCCCCTGCCCACAGGAAGGGGTGGAAATGAACTTTAAATTTCATCATGGCCACTATGGGGTCTGCAGGGGGGTAGGGTATGGCTGCTGTCCTAGCGATCGTAAACCCCTATTGCCGTAAGCATCTCTGGTCACATCCTCTCCTAGAAGCCCAAAGCCGGGGCAGAGTTTCTGTGTGTGTGTGTGTGTGTGTGTGTGTGTTTGGTGGGCGGTGGGGGTGCAGCAGGCGGCTCCGCAAGTGCCACCTGAGATGAGTCACAGGTGACGCCCCAGCCCTGGAGCCTGGGCCTACCTGGGCAGGTAGGAGCACATTGCCAACCCCACCAGTGGTTCTGAGGACACCCACCCAAGTTGGTCTCATTCTTAAAATGAGACAGCCGGGGTTGGCTTGCTGAGAAGGCTGCAGGGTTGACCTGCCCTCCTGGGCAGGCCATTCCATGGACCTGAGTTCTCAGGGGGGACAGGGGCCCCCACAATGCAGGACCTGGGAGGAAACAGCCGTGGCCCCTCTGCCCCTCCCTAGCTCATCCCACGGTGACACAAAGGATCAAGTCTGCCCTGGACACTCAGCCCCACCTACCTCAGCCACTGGGACGCATCACAAAACATATCACTTCCATGTTTCCTTGACTCATCTAATCACTTGCTTGTTATCTCCTCCGCTGCCTTGAAGCTCTCGCCCATTTGCTCCCACTGTACACCTGGGACGGAGCCTAGCACAGAGCAGGTGGTGAATAGGTGGAGATGAGCCGCAAATATAATAGGGACCACAGGTACAGCCACACCTCTACCTACAGCCTTGGTACTCCAAGGCCCCCCCAAACCCCCGCACCCCACCCCCACCCTGAGCTGCGCCAGCAGGAAGTCCTGTCCTGGACATGGGACCCCTTCACCAAGCATCCCAGGGATGCTCCGGGTTCTGACAGGCGCTGTGGCTCTTTCCGAGGTCCCGGAAGGGAGGAGTTGCCTCAGGTGTGACTCAAGTTGCTGTTTGCTGTCTGGGGTTCTCAGGCCCTGCCCCCCTTGCTGGCTTCCCCGGCCTGTCGACGGAGGAGGCTATTTGCTGACCCTGCGATGTTTCCTGTGGAGCTTCTACAGGGAGGGGGATCCCTTGGCAGAGCTGTTTGGGCTCCACGTGAGCCCCTTCTAGCCTTCACACCACAGGCTTCTCCATCCGGAGCAAGCGAGGACCACGTGGGCATGAAGGAGGGCAAACAGAGCCTCAGATTGTTCCTTGAACATCTGTTCTCTCCAATCTCAGGCCCAGCCCTCTGTCAGGCCCTCTCTGCCAGTAATCTTCCTCCTGTGATTTTCCCTCGGGCCCCATTCCTCCCTCTATCCAGCTTGCTTCTTCCCTGCCAAGACTGTTGGGCTGGTTTGAACCTGTCTGAATCCCAGGTTCACACCCTTGGACAGGATATCAGTTCTTTCCCAAGAAGCCCTCGGGTCCCATGCAAATCAGGGGGTGTGGCTGACCGTACCTCATACCTAATGTCCCAAAGCTATTCAGGGACTGGTCTATTTCTAGCCCACAAGACTCCACTGGAGGGCACGTGGCCTGATTGCCCAAGCCTCTCTCAGCCAAAACATCCTTACCTGGGGACTCTGCCCAGCAATCAAGAAGCTGGGGGAAGAGAAAGCACATTTTCAAAGCACCCACTCTGAGCCTGGGCCCTACTGGGCCCTTCCAAATTTAAGATCTCAGAATCCCCTAACTCTTCCACAAACTTTTTTTTTTTTAAATAAAGTTATTTATTTATTTATGTTTGGCTGCGTTGGGTCTTCGTTGCTGCGCGTGGGCTTTCTCTAGTTGCAGCAAGCGGGGGCTACTCTTCTTTGCGGTGCGTAGGCTTCTCACTGCGGTGGCTTCTCTTGTTGTGGAGCACAAGCTCTAGGCATGCGGGCTTCAGTAGTTGTGGCACGTGGGCTCAGTAGTTGTGGTTCGCAGGCTCTAGAGCACAGGCTCAGTAGTTGCGGCACACGGGCTTAGTCGCTCCGCGGCACGTGGGATCTTCCCAGGCCAGGGCTCGAACCCGTGTCCCCTGAATTGGCAGGCGGATTCTTAACCACTGCGCCACCAGGGAAGTCCCTCTTCCATAAACTTTTAATGAACACGTCCTCTGTGTCAGGCTTTATCACTTATCTTTTTTACAACATTCTTGTGAACTACTATTTCCATTTGAGAGTTGAAGGGACTGAGGGTCAGAGAGGTTAAGGGACTTTCCCAGGGTTATACAGCTAGTAAATGACTCCAACGTCTGTGCTTATCTCACACTGCCACATCTTATCCCCAGCTGTGGCCTTAAAAGACATGCTCAGGCTTCCCTGGTGGCGCAGTGGTTGAGAGTCCGCCTGCCGATGCAGGGGACACGGGTTCATGCCCCGGTCTGGGAAGATCCCACATGCCGTGGAGCGGCTGGGCCCATGAGCCATGGCCGCTGAGCCTGCACGTCCGGAGCCTGTGCTCCACAACGGGAGAGGCCACAACAGTGAGAGGTACTGCAAAAAAAAAAAAAAAAAGACATGCTCAAGGAAAACAAGGTAGGAACTACAGCATTCTGCCCACCTAAACAAGAGATGCAAACCCCAGTGCCTCCCGGTCTCCAATAGATCATTTAAATGAATGAAGCCGTCCAGGTGTAACATGAAAGGGATGAGTGGAGACTGTAGATAACTGGAGAAGTCACACTCTATCCAAAGAGGGTAGGTGCTACTCAGCTCTAATCAAATGCTGCCATGTGGGACTTCGGGTCAGTGTGGACAGATCTTCTGATTTTCTGAGAAAATCTGGAAATTTTAAACTTTTATGTGAAATTTGCAAAGGGTATCCACATGCTGGCTGTATCGGGTTGACAATTTGGTCCCCTAGAAGATGCTCCACGATCTTTGGAAGGATTCCATGTCTTTGAACCACCCGGTTTTGAGTTTTGCACTACTTGGGGACCCTCAAGATACCTCTCTATCTGGGGAGGGGAAGCTGGGGGCAGTGAGATGTAAATCATACACATCCAAAAGGCAAGACACTTAAGAAAATACACATGGGGGAATTCCCTGGTGGTCCAGTGGTTAGGACTCGGTGCTTTCACTGCTGGGGCCCAGGTTCGATCCCTGGTCAGGGAACTAAGATCCCGCAAGCTGCACAGTGTGGCCAATAAATAAGTTAATTAATTAATTAATTAAAATGATTGGGTTTTTTTTTTTTTAAAGACACATGCTTATGTCACAGGATCACTTGAAGGTCTGAGCCCAACAGTTGCCAACAACAGAATCCAATTCTAGGTAACTTAGGCAGAAAGGAGTTTGTTGGAAGGATGTCAGGAAGCTTAGAGAATTGATGGGTGGGACAGAATCTGAGAATTGGCAGAAACCCTCAGGAGCAGGAGGGCTGGAACCACAGCTAAGATTTCCCCACAAACAGCCTGCTGACTCTTCTGGACACTGGCGGCCACCTGAAGTCCAGACCACCTCTCCTCCTGTGTAGCCTTCAGCCTGTGCTTCGAGGGATTCCCTCCAAATGACCCAGCTCGGTGAGAACAGTATTTGATATTTTTGTTCCACACAAAATCTGATTTGATCTACAAAGTGGATCCTCCAAACACAGGAATGAGGTTCCTGTGCTGGAAAGACAAAGACACACACACACACACACACATACACACACACACACAAGGTCCAGTCCATGGTCTAAGCTGGAAGGGGTCTTGAAGAGCCTCTTATCTTTCAGTTTCAGAATGGAGAAACTGAGGCACAGGCCAATGACTTGCTCAAGGTCACAGAGAGAGCTTGTGGTCAAACATGTTGAACCCAGACCTCCCGACTCAGGTTTTCCAACTGAGCTGTAAAGTACTTCAGAACTCATGAGAAAGGAGAGAAATGTGAGGTATGGCACACAGGAAGCCCTCTTGACAGAGGAGGATGGAGAAAGATGGAGAGATCTTTTTTTTTTTTTTTTTTCCAGGCCGCACCTTGCAGCATGCAGGATCTTATTTCCCTGACCAGGGATTGAACCTGCACCCCCTGCAGTGGAAGTGCTAAGTCTTAACCACTGGACCGCCATGGAAGTCCAGGAGAGACCTCTTAAGATGGCTAAAGCTGGGGTAGGCCATAATAAAGAAATGAAAATAATAATATGAAAGCCATAGCTTTGTTGTTGGAAATGCAGAGCCTGAGGCCTGGCTTCCATTTCGACCAGATTACCAGGTGATTCCAGAGCATATTAAAGTTTGAAAAGCAATGTCTATTCAGTGTGGGGAAAGCAATGCAAAAAAAATAAAAAATAAAAATAATAGCTTCACAAGAGATAATGTTCTAGGTCATAAATTAGGAGGTGGGTTCCCGGATGATGTTTATTTTGTAATTAAGTTTTATAACATATTTCAGGGTTTTGCTCAAAAATTACCTCCTCAGTGAAGCTTTTTAAGGTCATGCTCTTTAAAATTATACCCCCTATTGCCCGCTCTGTGCTCCTTTACTTCATCCCTACTTAATATTTTTCTGGAACACTTATAACCATGTGAGAGATGAAAATGTTAATTTTTGTTTGTATATCATCTATAGCTCTTTCTACAAGGTAAGCTCTGCGAAAGCAGCAAAGAAATCTCAGCCCCTGCTGTACCCCCGGCATCTACAACAGGGTCTGGTACCCAGCAGGTCCTTCATAAATGGTTTTGGAATAAATATGTTATATGGTATGTGTTGAATATTATATAGTACAATGTCTTTTTTCAATGGAAACAGTTATTGGGGTTGCTGTGTACCATGCTGTGTGTTGAACACTTTATGTACAGTAAGATCTCCTTGAATCCTCACACGTCCTCGTTATGCAGATGGTGAAACTGGGGTTCGAGACCCTGTTCTTTGCCCAAGCTCATAGCTAGGATTTGGCAGAAGCGGGATTTGAACTCAGCAAAGACAAGAGCCTGGAGTAATCTGGAGGTGGACTGGGGACAAGGCTGGGCTCAAGAAGCTGTGGAACTGAGGTGAGGTCCTGGAGGGGGGAAACACTCTCCTAACGCAGAGCTCTGTTGTTTAAGAGCTGGGGTTGGCCAGGCGAGCTCAGGTATTTACCTGGGGACTCTGAAGCCACTTGGAGGAGGCAGGCGGTGGCAGGCAGTGGCGTGGGGACTCCTGCCATTGTCAGCACAGCCTGGGGCTTGTCATGATGCGCTCAGAGTACAACGTGCTGTGTAATGCTGAGAAGGCAGCTCAGAGCCTCACAGCCTCATCTCCTGCAGTCCATCTAGAGGCTCAGAGGCCCGGAGAGGGCAAGCTATTTGCAGAAGGATACACAGCCAATAAGCCATTGAGGGGAGGCATCAAAATCTGAGTCCCAACGCTGCAAGGTCTCTCCATACCCCAAGCAGCTCACACTGGGGAGCGAGTGACTCTGCTACAGGCTCCACAGTTGCTGCTGCTTCTGCTTTGCTCCCAATAACAGTTTTTAAAAATATAAATTTATTTATTTATTTATTTATGGCTGCATTGGGTCTTCGTTGCTGCGAGCGGGCTTTCTCTAGTTGCGGAGAGCGGGGGCTACTCTTCGTTGCGGTGCGCGGGCTTCTCATTGCGGTGGCTTCTCTTGTTGTGGAGCACAGGCTTAGTTGCTCCGTGGCATGTGGGATCTTCCCTGACCAGGGCTCGAACCCGTGCCCCTTGCCTTGGCAGGCAGATTCTTAACCACTGTGCCACCAGGGAAGTCCCTTTTTCTATTTCTTTACTCTTGTATCTATAGGAGATGATGGATGTTCACTGTACTTATTGTGGTCATCATTTCATGATATATGTAAGTCAAATCATTGTGCTGTACACCTTAAACTTGTACAGTGCTGTGTGTCAATTATATCTCAAGAAAACTGGAAGGAGAAACTTAAGGGTATTAATTCTATTCATGAGGGCTCTACCTCCCAAAGACCCCATCTCCTAACATCATCCTATTGGATGTTAGGATTTCCAACATGTGCATTTGAGGGGCCCACAAACATACAGATTATAGCACCATTCATCACACAAAAGGATAGGATTCCCCCCCAAAAAACCCCAAAACAATTACATAAGAATGTAAACTGCAAAATAGATTTGTTTATTCATTCTGCAAATACACCTGGTGTGTGACAATCTTAACAGTTGATGGGCTAACTACGCGCCAGGCTCAGTTTTAAGTGCTTTACAGCTGTTAAAAATTAGTCCTGAAAAAACAATTATTTAGCTGGATTCTGTTATGCCTTAGTCCGTTTGGCCTTCCATAACAACATAACCATTGACTGAGTGACTTAAACAACAGGAATTTTATTTCTCACAGTTCTGGAGGCTGGGAGTCCAAGATCAAGGTGTCAACAAGGTAGATTTCATTCTGAGATCTCTATTCTTGGCTTAGAGGTGGCTGCCTTCTTACTGTGTGCCCACAGGACCTCTTCGTGCTCTGGGAGACAGAGAAGGTGAGCTCTCAGTTGTCTCTCCTTTTAAGGTCACTAATCCTATTGGATCAGAGCCCCACCCTCATGACCTTGTTTAACCTTAATTATTTCCATAAAGGCCCTATCTCCAAATACCATCCATTGGGGGTTAGGGCTTCAACAAGTGAATTTGGTGGTAGTTGGGGGGGGGCACAAACATTCGGCCCATAGCAGTTCCCATCCGCATTTTACAGATGAGAAAAATAAAGCAACCCTCCTGAGCTGACAGTCTGGTAAGAGAGACTGATATCAAATTACAAATTTCTATCATCTCTGTGGAGGAAAAGCTTGAGGAGTTATGCAAGCCTAGGGAAGTGGAACCCTGTCTAAGTTTGGGGAGTCAGAGAAAGGGACTTTCCTGAGGAAGTGCTGGTGAGCAAAGGAAGGGGGTGGGGCGGTGGAGTGGAAGGCAGAGTGGAAAACCCAGAGGCAGACAGGAGCAAGGCACATTCTCGAAACCAAAGAACTGTGGACATGATGCAGAAAGCCAATGGAGGACCCAACAGAGGACAGTGGTTGAATTGGGGTTGTATTTTGAAGACAGGTGACTTAGGGGGACAGGGAAGAGCAGGGAATGGCCCTGTATGAGTCCTTGCTTCACTCAAACTGTTATTGGGAGACTTCCCTGGTGGCGCAGTGGTTAAGAATCCGCCTGCCAATGCAGGGGACACGGGTTCGGACCCTGGTCCAGGAAGATCCCGCATACCATGGAACAACTAAGCCTGTGTGCCACAACTACTGAGCCTGCACTCTAGAGCCCGCGAGTCACAACTACTGAGCCCACGTGCCACAACTACTGAAGCCCACGCACCTAGAGCCTGTGCTCCGCAACAAGAGAAGCCACCACAATGAGAAGCCTGCACACCGCAATGAAGAGTAGCCCCTGCTCGCCGCAACTAGAGAAAGCCCGCACGCAGCAATGAAGATCCATCGCAGCCAAAAATAAATAAATAAAATAAAAATAAATAAATTTAAAAAAAAAAGAAATAGAAAAAAAATTTTTTTCTTGTGATGAGAACTCTTAGGATGTACTCTCTTAACAACTTTCATATGTAACATACAGCAGTGTTAATCATATTTATTGTATTGTACATTATATCCCTAGTACTTATTTATCTTATAACTGAGGTTTGTACCTCTTTTTTTTTTTTTTTTTTTTTGGCCATGCCCTGCGACTTGAGGGATCCTAGTTCCGCCACCAGGGTTCTGGGTCCTCAGCCCTGAAAGCGTGGAGTCCTAACCACTGAACCGCCAGGGAATTCCCTGAGGTTTGTACCTTATAACTGCCTTCATCCAACTCCTCCTCTCCCTACCCCCACCTCTGATAACCACAAATATGATCTCTTTTTCTATGAGTTTGTTTTTGCAGTATAATTGATCTACAACACTATGTTAGTTCCTGTTACACAACATAGTGATTCAATGTTTCTACACATTTAAAAATGATTACAACGCTAAGTCTGGGTACCTGGCACCATATAAAGATATTGCATAATTACTGACCATATATAATAGTTTCCTTAAAGTGAACTTACCTGCATTATATCCTAGGATAGTCACAGATGAACTCCTTATAAAGGGAGTTTATTTAAAAAAAAAAAAAATTGGAGTTGTAACAGGCAGTGCGTTTTCAACTCTTTTTTTCCTGGAACGTCCACCAGAGGGCTTCTTGAGCTCTTTCTCCTTCCGAAATATCCTCAGCCCCTGAGGTGACCACCATGGGAAGGAAGAGAGTGGAGTTTTATCCACAGGAGTAAACAAAGCTAATACAATCATAGTTGTAGCTGGGTGGGGAAAAAAACTCAAGCTGGGGTGAGACGCAGCAAGGGGGTGTCTTAGTTTCACTGGCCCTGGGTGGGAGTCTTGGTGACTTCTCTGAACATCAGTTTCCTCATCTAGAAGTGGAGATAATCCTCTCGAGCATACAGCGTTGCCGGGAGGACCAAATATTGATAAAAGCATTTTGTAAGATGTCACCTGTTGCTATCGAATAACTAAATTTCATGGACCTACTTGACCTGAGGTATCTTGTCTTAGGGATAGTGCAGGGACCGCCCCCCCAACCCCAAACTTGCCCAGTTCAGCCCACCAATGTCTGTTGCTTAACACTTAGAACTTGGATGCATTTGGACTGGACATAAATTATTTTTGCCATGGTCTCTGCCATATATGCTTGTCTCACTCTTGCTTTAATTCACCTGCCTGGCCCCTAAAGTTCTCTGAGCTTGCAACTTCTGGTCTAAATAGAGAATTCTGTGTCGGTCAGATGATACCTGGAATGCTGCATTAATAATTCCAATCACTGCTATTTATTGAGCCAGGAACCAGGCTTTCTGTGTAATATATGTAAAACAAATATACCCAGGGCTTCTGGTGGCCTTGTCTCTGAATGGTGACTTGTCAGAAAAATGGAAGTAATTAAAATCTTCTCCCAATCTCTCAAAGAATGCAAAGGGGTGAGTACATTTTAACAAAAGCTTTGTTGTAGTATAATTGACAATAAGCTGCACATATTTAAAGTGTATAATTTGACAAGTTTTGACATAAGTATACACCTGTGAAACCATCAGCACAATCAAGATAATGAATATACCTGTAACATCCAAAAGTTTCCTCCCGTGCTTTGTAATCCTTTCCTCCTGCCTCTGCCACCTTCCCTCCATACCCGATAACCACTAGATTGTCTTCTATCACTGTGGATTACCTTGCATTTTCTAGACTTTTATCTAAGTGAAATCACACGGTATGTTCTCTCTCTTTTTTTTTTTTTCTTGCTGCGCTGTGCAGCATGCAGGATATTAATTCCCCAATCAGGGATCGAACCCGTGGCCCCTGCATTGGGTTCGATCCCTGGTCAGGGAACTAAGATCCTGCATGCCCCACGGCCAAAAAAAGAAAGAAAGAAAGAAAAGAAACTACAAACTCCAAAGTATTTGCACCACTTTACATTTCTTGTGTGTGTGTGTGTGTATGTGTGTGTATGTGTGTGTATGTGTGTGTGTGTTTGGCTGCGCAGGGTCCCTGGCAGTGGAAGCACAGATTCCTAACTACTGGACACCAGGGAATTCCCCCACTTTTACATTTCTAACAGCAGGGCCTGAGAGTTCCACTTGCTTCACATCCTCACCAGGGCTTGATTAGGTCAGTCTTTTTCATTGTAGCCATTCTCATAGGTGTGGTTTTGGAGGGAGCTCATTTTCAATGCAGAGTAAGACTTCTCCAAAACACTCCTTCCCCTACAGAGGTCTCCCTGGGAAAGGCAGTCCCTTGGACCCATACTCAGATCTCAAACTCCATGACCACTTTTCTCCCAGGCTCTAACCCATGGCTGGGATCTTGCAAAACAAAGGGAAGTTATCATGGAGCTGAGTTGGCAAGAATCCTCTCCCCTTAGAGGGTGGGGAGGGAAACAGTATGAATAATCAATCACACCTAGATAAAAATAAGTTAGCTCATCTGATCCTCATATTAACCCAAGAGATTATAAAGATCCTTAATCAAATTGTAGAGATGAGGAAACAGGCTCAGAGAGAAAATGACCTGCCCGAGGTCACATGGCCACATCCTGGATTTGCATCCTAGCACACCTGATTCTAAAACTTGTGTTTGCTCTCCTCTCCTGCAGAATCCTCCGTTCTGGATGCCACAATCTGAGAAGATCTCCTCTAGGTTCCAGGAGTTAACACTGGGCAAGTGGACTGTCTGAAATGTGTCAGCTGAGGAGTGGACAAGGGAATTAGGGCCATTTAGCCAGGAAGAGAGAATTCTCAGCAGTGGCATGAAATAGTCTTCAGACATTTGAATAATTGTACTCGACCCAGAATAGACCATCTGTAACACTCACCTCCTTTAGGTGATAAAAATATTTTCCATATTAATCATGTAACAATCAATCATCATCATCATTTTCTTGATTCATTCTTTCATTTTAAAACCATTACAATTAGGAAGTAGGTATATATTTCAATTTTAAAAATATTATTGAAATTCAGTAAAATATTTCATGCATGAACCACAATTAGCATTGACCGACCAAAAGTATGACACTTTGTCACTTACATGCTGTTTCACTGTTTTAAATTTTAAACACAAATGAAAACTCCAAGTGGCCATATAGATTGACAGAACTGAAGTAGGCTAGGTTCTGTTTCTTCATCTTTACAATCACTGTATTATTATTATTTTTAATCTACTGTTTAAATGAGGAATATGAAGTATCATAGGGGTTGGAGTCATAAACCAGGTCCAGTGATTTCATATTATTATAAACTTACTTTTGAAACCAAGATAATTGAGACCAGCTGTGTCAGGGACCAGCTGTATAACTGGGAATTCTCTGAATTAACTTCTTACATGGAGACTACAATGTTTATTAAAGAGGAGTTATTCAAAAGTGCTCGTTTTTAATTTGTATTATTTGTGTTATATTTTAACTTCTATCATTATATCATCTTTTTTTTTTTTTTTTTTTTTTTTTTGCGGTACGCGGGCCTCTCACTGTTGTGGCCTCTCCCGTTGCGGAGCACAGGCTCCGGACGCACAGGCTCAGCGGCCATGGCTCACGGGCCCAGCCGCTCCGCGGCATGTGGGATCTTCCCGGACCGGGGCACAAACCCGCGTCCCCCGCATCGGCAGGCGGACTCTCAACCACTGCACCACCAGGGAAGCCCTATATCATCTTTTTTTTCTTCTTTCTTTCTTTCTTGCCACGCGGCTTGTGAGATCTTAGTTCCCCGACCAGGGATAGGACCCCGGCCCTCGGCAGTGAGATTGTGGAGTCCTAATCACTGGACCACCAGGGAATTCCCTATATCATCATTTCTATTATTAAAACTCAACAGCGGGGCTTCCCTGGTGGCGCAGTGGTTGGGAGTCTGCCTGCCGATGCGGGGGACGCGGGTTCGTGCCCCGGTCTGGGAGGATCCCGCGTGCCGCGGAGCGGCTGGGCCCGTGAGCCAGAATTACTGAGCCTGCGCGTCTGGAGCCTGTGCTCCGCAGCGGGAGAGGCCGCGATAGTGAGAGGCCCGCGCACCGCGATGAGGAGTGGCCCCCGCTCTCCACAACTGGAGAGAGCCCTCGCACAGAGACGGGGACCCAACACAGCCATAAATAAATAAATAAATAAAGCAAAACTGTCAACAAGTAAAAATAAACACTATTATATTTAAAAAAACAAAACAAAACTCAACAGCAACCACAGAAATTGTTTAGAACCCAAATTGTTTAGAACCCAAGCCAACTCAGGGGAGAGAGTCTTGTCACTGACATTGTTTAGAATTGCTATTGAATTTTCTTTTGCTTTTATTATTTTTCCCCAGTTTTATTGAGACATAATTAGAATTGCTATTGCATTTTGATCTTTAAAATTGCCATTACACTTTCACAATAAAGGACTTTTAGCCTGTTTTATTGCTGTTTTAAAATTCTCTACACAAAATGTTCCCCTTTGCTGCCTGACCGCTCCCACTGCCCCGCCATTGTTACATCACACGGACATCTCACATGGAGTGGGTGGCTGTGTGTAGCCATGTAGCAGCGACTTCTCTGAACCTCAGTTTCCTCATCACTAAAATGAGAATTTAATAATATCCCTTCTAGAGGACAGCAGAGAGGTCAAATGACATAATATGCATGTAGATTTTTGGGGTTTTTTCCTGTCCATTGGGCCTTTCCTTTTCCTCTGGGGTGTGGGGGGGTGGTCTTAAGAGGAGACTTTAGTCTTGCTATCTCCTTACTGCAGATGAGGACTCCTGGGTCCACTTGGTCCCTGTCATCACACTGTCGACAGCGGGAGCTGCACTGCCCACTGAAGAGGGTATTTTTCCCATCCCCCACCCTCAGCCCTCCTCACCTACCTTCGTCCAAAGTCATCCTCACGCACAGACCTTGAGAGCAGTTTAAGAAGACCTTTACCTAAGGCAGGGGTTCGTGCATCAGAATCCCCGGAGAGCTTGTGAAAATCCAGCCCGCTGGGTCCCACCCCTAGCGTTTGTGATCCAGCACGTGTGAGATGAGGCTGAAGGACCTGCATTTCTAACAAGTTCCCAGGTGACGCTGATGCTGCTGGTCCTGGAACCACACTGAGAACAGCTGGCCTAACTTAACCACGGCAATTCCAAGCAATTCCATCTCCATCTCGCTTTGCTAGTGAGTGATTCAGAGTGGGCCTGAACTGGTGGATCAATGAGATGCAAGGAGGGGCGTGGTCTGAGCTAATGGGCGTGAGCAGTTCCTCCCTCTCCTCCCCGCCCACCCTCCGCAAAACCAAGATGCCTCACTGAGTGGTGGCAGCCACTTTGCGACCATCAGGGGAGTTGGCCTTCAGGGAAGCTGATGCTGTAGACTGCTGAGAGGGAGTATGGAGAGAACCTGGGATCCTAATGTTATCTCAAGCCCACCCAACTTTGTGATGATGATGATGATGATGATGATGATGATGATTGGAATCTGCGAACATCACTTAAGTTTTCTGAAATCAAATTATTCCTGACCCAAGACTTCCACGTGTTAGGGGGGTGGTATTTAGGCTTAGTTGTAACTCAGGGCTTCCTATTTCTTGTCTTGTACAGGGGTGGTAGGATTCCTATCCAGGCAAAAAGGTTTGGGGGAAGCCTTCTGGACTTTGGTCTACACTGGTTACCCTGATGTGTTCTCTGATCAAGCCTGTGGATCCCCTGAAGGCTGCTAACATCACTATTTCTGTGCCAAGTGTTGGCACAGGGGTCTTTGTTCAGACTGGCTACTCGTATTTCAGATCCAGTCTCCCCAGATGCTCAGGAACCCCAAACCTGTCTCCAGTCCTGGGGTATCTCCCACTGCTTCAGCCTCTAACCCTCCAGCTGTTCTTCTAAGCCCCTGCCCCCACCCCCTAGGTCCTGTGGAATCTCCTTTCAATAAGCCTTTAGAACCACTGTCGTCCTCTCTTCTCTGTGGGTGGATGTTACCCTGGAGTTGTGCAAAATGGCAGCCCTGTGATGCTCCCTTCCTCTCTGAACTGCCTACTTCTGTCTCTGACCTTTTCACTATTCGTGAAACATCACCCTTCTCTGTAAAAATGTCGAAGTCCCCATGAAGCCCCTTTTTGTAAATTGCTAAGTACACAGTTCTCGGAGTCTGCTGACTGATAAAAGTCTTTCTTCTCTGAGTTTCTGCTGACGCGCAGAGGGGGACAGAGGGACTTTGGTCTCATTGTTTGTTGACTCCTCTGGGGGCAGGTGTGGGGAGGATGGTGTGGGCTGGAAGAGAGGGGGTTTCCATTGCCAGGTAGTGGCTGGTTCTCTCTCAATGTATTTAAAATCAAACGCGTCTCAAACCACAAAGATTAATTTCCTTTTGAAAACATCCCTCCCCCTATCTTTTACATGGAACACTCATATTCTTCCTGGTACAGATTTTGATTCAATTTCATGAGAACCAGTAATCCTGACCTTATTGTGCTAAGGGAATATTACCCCTCCCTCTCTGCTGGGTCACAAAGACTTCTCACATCAATGGCTCACAGTGAAGGGGCCATGTCCAAGAGGCTTTGTGTGTGTGTGTGTGTGTGTGTGTGTGTGTGTCTTCCTGGCTACAAGAGGGCAATCTTTTTTTTTTTTTTTGCGGTACGCGGGCCTCTCACTGTTGTGGCCTCTCCCGTTGCGGAGCGCAGGCTCCGGACGCACAGGCTCAGCGGCCATGGCTCACGGGCCCAGCCGCTCCGCGGCATGTGGGATCTTCCCGGACCGGGGCACGAACCTGTGTCCCCTGCATCGGCAGGCGGACTCTCAACCACTGCACCACCAGGGAAGCCCAAGAGGGCAATCTTGTTTGACCAGACCACACTTATTAAGTGCTCAGCACTGGGTCTGCCACATAGTAAGTGCTCAATGAGATGCTATTGTTATCATTTGTAGCCAGTTACATTCTAATGTACATTCTTCCCATTTTTTCTTTAGTAGAACCCTGCTCTCATTGCCTAGAATAAAGACACTTCCCAGCCTCTCTCAAACCTAGGCAAGGCCGTGTGACTGCATTTAGTTCAATGAACCGTAGGTAGAAGTATTGCATGAGACTTTTTTTGGCCGCGCTGTGCAGCTTGTGGGATCTTAGTTCCCCGACCAGGGATCGAACACAGGCCACAGCAGTGAAAGCGCCGATTCCTAACCATTGGATCACCAGGGAATTCCCTGCATGAGTCTTTTAGAAGCCTCAGCCTTTAATTCAGTTCTGACACTAACCCCCCGGGGTTCACGCAGACCCAACAGGTTAGGGGTTTCATATCACAAGATGGTCCCCACCTCAGACGCCAGTCACAAGTATTGGGTTCACAGGTACTGGGGCATCGATGCTTCTGTGCAACTTGGCTACAAATCAGGGTCTCCCCTGACCCCCTCCTCACATTGGATCATCTGCTATAACAGCTCACAGAACTCAGGGAAACACTTTACATACTATTACTGGTTTATTGTTGTTGTCGTTATTTTTGGCTGCATCTCGCAGCATGCAGGATCTTAGTTCCCTGACTAGGGATCGAACCCACTCCCTCTGCAACAGAAGTGAGGAGTCTTAACCACTGGATTGCCAGGGAAGTCCCAGTTACCAGTTTATTATAAAGGATATTATAAAGGACACAAATGACCAGCCAGAGGAAGGGGTACATAGGTGAGCTCCAGAAGAGTTCCATGTGCAGGAGTTTCTATCCCCGTGGAGCAGGGGTGTACCACCCTCCGGGCTCATGAATATATTCCCAAGTGCAAGGAATGCCAACCCTTTCATTTAGGATTTTCATGGAGATTTCATTACATAGGCATGATTGATTAAATCGCTGGAAATGGGTGATTAACTCAACCTCTAGCCCCTCTACCCTCCCCAGAGGTCGGAGTGGGCGTGGGGCTGAAATTTCTAACCCTCTAATCATGCCTCAGTCTTTCTGGCTCTGGTGAGGACTCCCTGCAGCCCCCAGTCATCAATCGCCTCCTTAACATACAGAAAGACGCTCTTAATCACTCTGGGGGTTCAAAGGTCTTAGGAGCTCTATGTCAGGAATGGGGACTAAGATCAAATGGTATAACAAAAGATGCTCTGCTCACTCCATCACTCAATTTTACAAGGGTTTAGGAGTTCTATGAAGACCAAATATATATTTCTTATTACATCCCCATATCTCCATAACTATGCCTACTTCTCAGTGGCCTGGTCTGCTCCACAGAGGTGCTCTCTGCCCGTCTCCACCCTGCTCTGTGCCCGCAGAGTCTCCCCCCCACCCCCCGTCAGCAAGTGGAGAGGCCAGCAGGAGACTGGAGGTTTGGACTGGAGCGAGGCAGAGGTGGAGGTATGTATTGCCCTTCCCCGCCTCCAGGCTTTGAGTCACCTGTCCTCCCAGGGCAGCCCTTTTCATGGCACTGGTGGCCATCCCAGCCCTCACCCAGCCAGGCCCAGGCCTGCCAACAGTTCCCCACTGTTACTGGCCCCAGCCCCACCTCGGACACTCCATCCCTTGTGTCTCCCAACATCTGCTCCCACTTTGGTAAAGAGCCCCGGCAGGAAAGCCTGGCTGCATCATTTCATTTGAGAGAGTGCCAGCTGTATCCTGCCAGGACCCTGACCAACTCGCTCAGGTGTAAAAATTAAGCTGCACAAAAGCGAAGCCTTCGTCCCACCCTGTCCTCCAGGCTCTGGTTTCCCCTCCCCAGAAAGTGTTCCCAGGCTCCTTTGCATCTCTCCATCCAGAAACATGATTGCCTGGTTTCTGTTAGTTTGTTTGGGATTATCAATAACTTGTAAGTCAAGCCAGGAACGTGAGTGGACATGACCCCAATGCCAGGTACCGAGGACACTAGTTCAGCTTTATTTCCCTCTTGTCCCTTTGTATCCTCACAAAAGCCTTGTTTCCAGTGGGCGGTGTCCAGAAGCCACAGCTTTCTGGAATTACCCATGTCCTATGTTGAGGCTGCAACTGACTGACACTAGTCCAGACGTGAGTCGGAAGTCCGCCAACGGGAACCAGCTTTAGCAAGACCAAGCACTTCCTGGTCCCATGAATTCGGATGTGTGTAAGCCAATCTGAGAAAAGTTGTAGGACTGGGAATCCCAGCCGGCAGCCTGCACCTGCATTTGGCCCCTCAGCTAATTTTTGGACTCACTCATCTGGATGGTCTACTTTTCCCCAAAGAAGCCAAGGGGCAATTTTCATGATTCCTAAAAGATGTTGTCGGGACTTCCCTGGTGGTCCAGTGGTTAAGACTCTGCCCTTCAAATGCAGGGGTCGCAGGTTCGACCCCTGGTCGGGGAACTAAGGTCCCGTGTGCCGCGTGGCACGGCCCAAAACAACAACAACAAAAACAAACAAAAAACCCAAAGATGTTATAGTTTTGTTCCCATAGGGCTAGTTCATCCTGGGGCTTGGAGCCAGGCTTCTTGGGTTCAACTTCCAGTTCTGCCACTTCCTAGCTGGGAGACAATGGGCAAGTTGCTTAACCTCTCTGTGCCTCAGTTTCCTCATCTGTGAAATGGGGAGAATAACAGACCTTTCCTCATAGGGTTGCTGCAAGGGTTAAAGGAGCAAATAAATGTAAAGCACTTATGCAGAGCTTGGCAGGTAGTAGGTGCTCAAAAACTAGCTATTTTCACTGGGATGAAAACTCACATTTATCCAAATGCCTGCTTGCTGTATAAATACAACTGCAGTTTATCTCACTGAATTCTCACAACAACCCATTCAGGCCCACATTGTCCCTACTTTACAAATGAGGAAACAGGTTTAAAGTGGTTATGGGACTTGTTCAGAGTCAACAGCAAAGCTTGTAATAGTTTGCCCTCTAGGCAGCACCATCACCTAGCCCTGGGGCTGAAGTGTGACATCCTGGCTAAAGAATTTGTTTGCTCACTTTCATTCATACCCTTGTAAGTCTCTCTGGGCTTTTTGCTTGTCGAAACCACAAAACCACATTATTTCTCCTGTAAACACCTGGAGGGCTGTGTGAGACAGAGTTTCTGCAACTTGCTTGATCCTGAGAAAATTGCCTGAGGTGTTTGTTCAAAGGAGGGATTCTCTGGTATTTCTGCGAAAGAGGCAGATTCAGAAACAATGGGGGTGGGGCCTTGGATTTCGGGTTGTTTTTTTTTTTTTTTTTTGGTGTTGTTTGTTTGTTTGCCCTGGCGACCCGGAGTTCTAAAGATAAGTCAGATTTGGAAACTTTTGCTGTGTGGAATTAGAGCGCCCTCTGCTGTCGATGAAAAGGATGACAACAAAACGGACGGAGGCACTCCCAGGCTGTCTGGTCCCTTCCTCCTTCAGGTGTTTTTCCTGCCTCGAGTCTTTGTTCTACCCTTCGGGGTCACTATGTGCCCAGATCAGAGCTGGGCAGGGGCAAGGGGAGTAAAAGGAAGGCCAAGGTTCTCCCTGATCTCACAGAATTTACAATCTAATTGAACTGGCAAGACATCTTCAGGAAATCATGAGAAATGCATTCAGAAACACTGGATGGGGCTCCATCCGGCAACTATTTCCTGAGCATGAGCTGTGTCTGGAGCTCCACTAGCATAGGTAATAGCACTTGGGAGCCCTGGGCGCCCAGGAATAGACACACCATGGTTCTTGCCATCTGTGGCTCACAGCCAGGTGGGGGTCCAGGGCCAAACACCTGAGATGGGGGACAGAACTCTGGGCATCACGATAGCCTGGGGAATCTGGCTCACTGGGGTGGGGGGAGGAGGTGCCATTCAAATAAAACTAACTTTATTGCTTTTCTATCTTATATCTATGAAAGTAAATATTCATGTTAAACTATTCAAATAATACAGACAAGGATAATCAAGAAAGTAAAAATCACCTGAAATCTTACCACCTAGCAATAACTGCAAATATACCTTTGAAGACCATCTTTCCACATGGCTCACTGTGGTTTATATTGATACACGTATACACACCCAGTCACTTCATTATACATGCAATATTTTATTGAGATTTCTTTTCTTTCTTTCTTTTTTTTAAGCTTGGGAAGGTCCATTTTTAGTTTTTTTTAAAAATATATTTATTTATTTATTTAGGCTGCACCAGGTCTTAGTTGTGGTATGTGGGATCTTTAGTTGTGCCATGTGGACTTCTTAGTTGCAGCATGCATGAGGGATCTATTTCCCCGACCAGGGATCGAACCTGGGCCCCCTGCATTGGGAGCATGGAGTCTTACCCACTGGACCACCGGGGAAGTCCCCTTTTCTTTCTTTTTTATTAATATCTTTACTGAAATATAATACATATACCATATAACTCACCCATTTAAAGTGTCAGTTCAGTGGTTTTAGTATATTACCAGAGTTGTGCATCATAAATTATTTTTTCCCAATTTTATTGAGATATAGTTGACTCATAACATCGTATTAGTTTAACGTGTACAACATGATGATTTGATATACGTCCATATATACTGCGAAATGATTACCACAATAAGTTTAGTTAATATCTATTACCTCATAGAGTTACAATTTTTTTTGAGGTTTCTTTTCTTTATTTCTCTTCCTCTCCTCCTGCTATTGTTTTTGTTTTTCTTTATGCATACCTCTCTGCCAAAGAGAACTGATGTTGACAGCTTGGAGTATGTCCTTTCACATCTTTCTCAGACACATACATACAACCACACTTATTGTTGATTTGCAGAGAACACTATTCAGTTCTCTGCCCTTTGATGCAAGGAGTGTGCACACTTTGGGCTTCACCCCAGACCTACTAAAGGAACCCATTGAGTGTGGAGCCAGGAATCTGAGTTTCTAATCCTCAACCCAAGGCTTTCTGTTGCTGCTGGTCCTGCTCCAGTGAGTTAGGGAAGGCTGGCTAGTGAAGGTTCATGTTGCTGTGGGAAGGAGAAGGGATCAGGAGGAGACCCAGGAGGACCTTGAGGATCTTGAGGTTCACAGGTGAGGGTCTCCAGGAAAACAGCTTGTACAAAAGTCATAGATGGGAGACAGTTTCAGGTATGCTCTGGAGATGGCAAATAGTGTGACTGAATAGAGAGTAGGCGGGGCTTAAGAGTCAAATAAAGTGGGTGGCAGGGACTCTTATGTGGAGAACTTTTGCAAACAAAGAAAACTCAGCCTGGGTAATGGGAGTGGAACTGCTGCTTTAGTAATCAGGTAATGATTATTCAGTAGTGGGGAGTGCTTACAATGTGCCACGCACAGTGCTTTCTGTGTATTACTTCATTAATCCTCCTAACAACTCACAAGGCAGATAGTATTTTCATTATCATTGTACAGAAGAGCAAACTGAGGCATAGAGAGGTTAAGCAAGTTGCCCAAGGTCACAAAGCTGGTAAATGTCAGAGCCAGGCTCAAACCCAGGCAGTCTGGCTTTTAATCACTCTTTTATTCCCTCAGCACCTCAGTCTCCTCATCTGTAAAACCAACACAAAAGTGACAAGTCCAATGAGCAGAGCTACGCTTAACCAGAACAACAAAAAAACGATGACAACAAAATAATAGTAACAAGTGTTTAGTGAGAGTGAACTGCCTCACAGAAAGAGGTAGTGTGGAATAGTGGTCAAGGGCTTGGATTCTGGCATCAGGGAGATCGGGGTTCAAATCCTAGCTCTGCCAAGCACTAGCTGGGCAGGTTACATAGCCTCCTAGAGCCTCAGTTTCCTCATCTGTAAAATGGGGATAAAAGTACCTACCTCATGAGGCTGTTGAGATGTTAAATGAGAAGAAGCATGAAAATTGCATATACCAGCAACTGCTCAATAAAGGTTAAAAGGTTAAAGGTGGTGGGGCTGGGAGGAAGAATAGTCCAAGTATGCATACAGGTGGGCCCCGAGGTGGGGGTGGTGGGGTTGTAGGGTTGGCGATTAAATTCCAAGAGAGCCCTGAGATTGGCTGACGGGGCACCCCTCTTGCGCAGCTTCCTAAGGCCAAGGAGAAGACTTGTGCCTTGCCAGAACTTCGGTTTTGCAAACATTTGCTCACTCAGTAGGCGAGACTGGTGATAAAGTTCACAACTACAGTTTACTGAACACCCTCTGTGTCCAAGACCATCCTTAGGTCCGCAGTTCCCAAACTACGCCTCGAGGTGCCCCTGGGAGCCGCAGAATATTTTAGAGGATTTTTGAAAGGAACACAGTGACATCTGTCGGCCACCTTGCGCTAGCTCAAGGTAGTTTGCAGTTTGAATGTTAGATGATGTCATAACTTTGTGAAGCTGGGTTTATGGCAGTTGTTCTAATAATAAAAAAAAAGTAGTATCATGCAAAAATGATTGTGGAACAGGAAATGAAGGTGGTCATGTTCAATCTAATTCCAAAGTTTGAGCAGCTGTGTAGAGCCCAACAAATCTCTGCATTAGGTGTACAAAGTTGTCTCAAGCAACCCTAGAGATCTACACCTCTGTTTTATAAATAAGTCATGAAAGGCGAACTCAGTGCCTGAGGCCACCCAGTGCGGGGTTGGGGGTGTGTGTGTGGGGGGGGGCCCGTGAAACCCACACTAGGTCCTGAGTGATTCTCAAGAAGGCAAAATGCCTCTCCCAACCTCTGAGTCTGTTTAGATGTGTCCCCTGGTTGTGGGGAAGTGCAGGCTGGGGGCTGGAACCGCCCTTTCCGTTGTCTGTTGCCAAGTATCAATAACCGACACCCTTCTCATTTTCAGAGGGAGCCCTAGTCGGGGTGGGGGTGGGGGGCCAGGACAATAGCCTGTGTACTGGAGCTGAAGTTGGACCCTGGGGCGTCTCTCTCCTTAGACAGCCTAGAGGTTCCCCCCACCCCACGCCACTGTTCTCCCAACTAAATCCACCTTCAGTCCCGGAGTCACCAGTTCAGCCACCTGGCTGCCGGGGGGACCCAGCAGTCAATGAGCCCAAAAGTTGTGCGAAGTACCCAGGCCCCACCCTGTCTGGCTCCCTCTTCTAGAGGAAAGTCTCCGAGGGCAGCTGCAGGCAGCAAGCAGCCTCCTGGATGGGGTAGCAAGGAGGAGAGCCATGAAACCGCAAAGGGACAACATGCAGCATCTTCCCTGTCCTTTAGCTGGACTTGAGAATTCTGCCCCCAGTAGTGAGCTGCCTGACCCCAAAGCTACTTGTGCTAGAGGAGAAGGGAAGCACTGAGAGAAATGTGGGGGGCCCACTTTCTCAAGGGGCAACTGCCAGCATCATCCTGTGCAGAGGGCCGGGCTCTGGGAATAACAGTGCCTACTTCACAGAGTGGCTCTGAGCATTTCATACATTACTAAAGCCTGGTGTGGAGCTAAGTATACGTTGGGCGGTGTGCAATGAAATTTATTCATTCCACAAATATTACTGAGCACCTACTAAGTACAGATGAGGCAACATACTAAGCACTGCGAATACAGCAGTGAACAAGAGAGACAAAAGCCCTGCCCTGGAGCGGGGATGGGGGGCCCGACATTCTAGCAGAGGCAGACAGACCATAAATAATAAACATCATACGTGTAAGTAAATTACAGAGCAGTGCTGTCCAATAGAGATAGAATGTGAGGCGCACATGTAATTCAAAAGTTTCCAGTGGTACCATTATAAAAGTAAAAAGAAACAGGTGAAATTAAGTTTTCTAATTTTTAAAGTATTTAGTTTTAAAATTAAAAACTTTCACTCAATAGATCCAAAATATTATCATTTCAGCCAGAGGCATTAGCCACATTTCGAGTGCTCACTGGCCACATGGGCCTCACAGCTGCTGAGTGTCAGGTGAGTGCAAAAATGATCAGCCCCTTTCCCCCTGCTGGCTTAGCCTGGCCTGCAGGGAGGGCCTTCTGGCCAAGGGCGCCTTCTCCCTTCCACCGTTGCCAAGCATGACCCTGGCTCTGCAGACCCCTGAGAGATGTGCCAGCCTGGGGGCAGCCCCTCAGCACCACCCTGCCTACTCCAGGCAATGGCGCACACCCCTTGTTCTGGGAGCTTAGGGCCACCCCAGGGGACAGACAGCAGGAATTTTTGTCCAGGCTCTTACCGGAAGACGGAAGGGCGGGGGTTGAGGATGAGTTTTTGCCTAGGACTGGCATTAGCGGGAGGTGAGTGAGGGTTGGAACCTGCCTTTATTTAACATTTTGATATTTTTTGTTCATCACAGATTTTTGGCATTAATTTTTCAAATTAATGAAAAGTATATTTTATTGATTCTAGATCATAAAATTTGCCCTTTTAAATTGCAAACTTCAGTGGTTTTTAGTAAATTCACAGAGTTGTGTAACATCACCCCATCAGTATTAGAACATTTCCATCATCTCCAAAGAAACCCTGTACCCATTAAGCAGCCATTCCCTGTGCTCACCCTCACCTCCCCAGCCCCCAGCAACCACGGATCTACTTTCTGTCTGTATGGATTTGCCTATTCTGGACGTTTCCTATACATGGAATCATACAATAGATGGCCTTTTGTGTCTGGCTTCTTTCACTTAGCATGATATCTTCAAGATTCATGCCTACTGTAGCATGAATCAGGACTTCATTCCTTTTTATGGCCAAATAATATGCCATTGCGCAGATAGACCACATTTCTTCTATCCATTCATCCACTGATGGATATTTATGTTTTTTCTATTTTTTAGCTCTTGTGAATCATGCTGCTGAGAACATTCGCATGCAAGTTTTTGTTTTAAGTTTCTTTTAAGTACTTTTGGGTTTTGCATTAATTTTGAATTTTAAATAGAGTATATAAAAATATTTTTTCATCTTGATTTCATCTTGAGTTTTTCGACGTCCCTTTAAAATTTGCACCTGCACCAAGTGCTTGACTGGCCTCACCCTGCTCCCACTCCACAAATCTTGTCCCTGCTAGCTGTGTGACTTTGAGCGAGTTGCTTACCCTCTCAGAGCCTCAGTTTCCTCCTCTGTAAAATGGGCACAATCCCTGTACCTACTCACAGCTGTTAGGGGGCTACACTGAGGTAATGACGCACGTTACAGACCCAGCCCACAGTAGACTTAAGTCGACGCGTTTTCCCTCCTGGGAGGCCAGATGTTGGGGCTGGCAGTGGGGGGGGGGGTCCTCAAATGGATGTGTCCTAGCCTTGCCCTTGAGGAGAGTTGACCCGACAGCCTAGAACTCTGCTGCTTCTGTTCCCGAGGCTGTTTTTGTTCTCTTGCCTCAGCCTGGCCCCCTACGAGGTCGCTGGGGGAGGGACCCGATGCTGGTCACCCGAAGGCCTCCCCGGCTCCCAGCACCTTCCATCCCAGCTGTCCTGGGCCCCCCACCGCTGCCTCCCCCGCCCTCCGCTCTGCCCACTCCCATGGAAGGCCACGGCTCCCCATCCCTCTGCGCTGCCATGAGGCCTGCACTTTGCAGGGTGAAGTCCAAAGTTCAGTCCCTTCGCTAAGCACATGGATAAATATGAACCTTGGAGAATTTCCCCAGCTCCAATGTAAACAGAGCGGGCAGGGGCCCTGATTCACTGGCCACTGGGGCCAGGGTTGGGGGTTGGGGGTGCCCACAGGGCTTGGCTAGTGGGGTTTGGGGGGGCAGCGGGCGCAAGGAGCCTGGTTTGGGCCTGCCTGCTGGCCGGCCAGCACGGAGCCAGCCCACTCGGTGGGGAGGCGGCCGGCTCAGTGGCCCTGGGCCGCGTGGCCCGCGCTGGTGGAGCCATGGTTTCTAAACTGAGCCAGCTGCAGACGGAGCTCCTGGCGGCCTTGCTCGAGTCGGGCCTGAGCAAAGAGGCGCTGATCCAGGCGTTGGGTGAGCCGGGGCCCTACCTGCTGGCCGGAGACGGCCCGCCGGACAAGGGGCAGTCCTGCGGTGGTGGCGGTCGAGGGGAGCTGGCCGAGTTGCCCAATGGGCTGGGGGAGACGAGGGGCTCCGAGGACGAGACGGACGACGAGGGGGAAGACTTCACGCCGCCCATTCTCAGAGAGCTGGAGAACCTCAGCCCCGAGGAGGCAGCCCACCAGAAAGCCGTGGTGGAGACCCTGCTGCAGTAAGGACCCCTCCCCTGTTCCCAGCTCCCAAGGAGCCCGGAGGGGCCCAGCCTCGGCTCCTGACCAGCCCTTGCCAGTCCAGAGTCCCATGGGCTGTAGCCTTTAGGCTGGTTGTCGGCAAGGGGGACAGGGCCCATTAGAGCTTGGAAGCGGGGGTGGGGTGGGGTCCTAGCTCGGAGGTTGGAGCCTCCAGCCCCTGACCCGGCCCTCTGCGGGGTCCGGAGTCTCCATGAGCCAAGGCTTTCAGCCCAGTGCTTGGGAAGTGGGGCATGCCCCAGGGGAGCCCCAAGATGGGGACAAAGCAGGAGAGTCCACGATTCTAGTCCCTGGACAACGTGGGTGGGGAGGCAGGGAATTTTTAGCTACCCTGCCCATTTCTACTCCCCCAATCCCAACTTCCCTGCTAGGCACCCGGATGCACCAGTGGGGAGGGGGGGCCCAGGCTGAGGTTTTGGGGGCCCCAATTGGCCTCCCTGGAACTCAAGCATTCAGCCAGCAGAACCCAGGTCTTTCTTACCTGAGGGAAATGGAGCCTTAGGACGGGAGCTGCTCCCCTTTCTGGCACAGCCTCAGGCCATGCCCCTCACCAGTGGGTACCATTAGAAGCTTCCCCACTCTGTACCCCACCCACTGGCTGGCTCCCCATCTCCCGGAGAACTGGGTGGGTCTGAGCCCGATGCCTCCCCTCTCCTCAGCAGAGCTGACCTGGTTACTAATTACCCACGGGCTTTATTATTTCTCTTTTGTTTTATAAATTTATAAATGGCAAAAGGCTCTGATAAGGCCTGTGATCATTAACTTGGAGGGCTGGTAGCCTGGGGAAGCCTGAGCCAACCAACTTCGCAGGGAGCAGGGGTGGGGGAGGTTGGAGGTGAGGGAAGGGGAACCTGGGGGCTGCAGGGACTGCCTCTCCCCTAAGGCTCTGTAACCTCCATCCTAACAGCCAGGTGGGCACGTGCTGAGGTTTCACAGCTATCATTTCGGGTAATGTTGAGATGACCTCTGGAGGCACCTGGGGACAACTGCTTTGCAGATGAGGGAACTGAGGGTCAGAGGGGGATGGAGCTGGACTAAGGCCACCCAGCTGGGGCTCCACACCCACTCTCTTTGGTGCCCTCAATCACCATGACCGGGGATGGGGCCAGCTGGGGGTGGCTGGGGGTTCTGAGGAAGAGTCCCAAAGACCACCTCTTTTCTGTCCAAGGTCCTGATCCCAGCTTGGGGATGGGGAGGGCTGGATCCCTGCCTCAGGGAGCTCTCAGGGCCTGCCAGGTCTTGTGAGGGCCTGGGCAGGAGGCAGGGGAGTAGCCAGGGCCCCCTGACTTGGCAGGAAGAGGAGGGCAAAGGGCCCTGCCGCGTTGCAGGGGAGGGGCAAAGAGTCTGGCATCTCCAGACCCAGGGCGAGGGCAACCCGGACAAGGGTGGGGCAGGGCCAGACCTGCTCAGGGTCCCAGATGGGACTGGGGGCCTTTGGGGGGGAGTGGGGGCAGGGAGTGCCAAAGGCCTTACCTGGCTGGGTGGGGCCTCTTGATCAGCAGCCCCTTTGGTGGGATGATGGGTGGAGGGAAAGGCTTGATCCACAGCACTCGAGCGGGAAGCAGGGGTCAAAGTGCTCCCTGGGGACCAGCAGAGACCTGGAAGCTGAGGGAGAGAGGGGAGACATGGAGGAAGAGACAGGGCGTCAGGGGAGATGGAGAGAGAGGCCTGGAGAAGCAGAGTGGAGCGGACGAGCCGGGAGGGGAGAGGGGCTGACGCGCAGCTGGGAGAATGGGCTGGGGAGAGAGCGAGGCGCCCCAAGCTGCGAGGAGGCTGGAGTGCTTGCCTCCCGCCCCGATTGGGTTTTCTTTAATGCTAACAGCATGCTATTTACTTTCCATTTAAATTTGAGATGTTGCTATAAATTATCAACCAGCTCCTTGTTCCTGCGGGGTTTATAACTAACTACCTGGGTTACTTATTGTTCAGGTAACAAAAGGGATCTGAAAACGCCCCGAGGGGAAAGAGTGGGGCCTTGGGCCTCAGGGCACAGGCTGCAGAGGGGTAGGGGACCCCCATGAAGGCCTGGCCCGTGGGGGAGGTTGAGGCTGGAAAGGATGGTAAAGAGGCAGGGCTTCCCGTGGAAGCCAAGTGTGACCAAGTGTGACCTTGGGCAAGTGTCTTCTCCTCCTGCCTCTGTTTCCCTACCTGGACAATGAGTAAAATTCAAACTCCCTGCCCTGATTCCCTGATCTCTTCCTGAGGGACCTCTCTCCCTCCCTCACTTTCCTCCAGTTACACTACACTTTGCTGATTCCCACCTCAGGGCCTTTGCATGTGTTGTACCTTCTCCCCGAAACCTTTCCAGATCTTCCCACGGTCAATTCCTTCTCCTCTTTTTGCTCAAATGCCACCACAGTCACTCCCTCTTCCACTACTTTCATTGACTTTCCCCTGAAACTTATCATTACTTATTATTACCTTATTTGTCTGTTTTCTATCTCCTGCTATGACAACAGAAGCTCTTCCAGAGGCTTGTTCACCACTCAGACCCCTGATATCCAGCCCAGTGCTGACACACAGCATGAATGAATGAGGGACTAGGCTTCTCTGAGCCCTGGGGATGTCTGCTGCAATGGCCAAGGGAGTAACACGTTCCCAGGGCTCCTTCCTCAGTGTCCTCCTGGGCCCTCCTGTCCCTGAGCAGCTCAAACTCAATCTTGAGGGTCTCTGGTCCTCTCCATTGGGCAGCACCAAGGCACTGAGACCCAGGAAGACAGTGGCCAAGGTGGGGCAATCTGACATCCCTGAGGCCAGCTTACCTGGGCTTGAACCCCAGCTCTGCGCAGGCAGGCAATTTCACTTTTCTGAGTCCCAGTGTTCTCTGCAAGGCAGAGCTGATCATAACGCTTACCCACAGGGTAAGCATGTGAATGCAACGAACAGTTGCTATTATCAGTGGTCCCATCTTACAGATGAGCAAACTAAAGCTCAGAGAGGCAAAGTGACCTGCCCAAAGTAACTCTTACAAAGAAGTAAGGCCAGGACTTGGACCCAGGTCCTCCTAATTCCACACTTTGCACAGCGCCCTGAAGTGGCAAGCCTGTCCTTGATACATTTATCTCCCTCTTTACCCTCCTGGGTCATTCTTGCTGTTAATGTCACCACCGACCACTTCCGCGTAGTGCTCGAGGACTCACGAAGCGCTTACAAGTGCATTAAGCTCGTTTTCTCCTCCTGACAACCTATGAAATATTATTAGCTCCCTATCACAGTTGAGGAAACTGAGGCAGACAGAAGTTAAGAAACTTCCCAGGGCCACCCGGAGAGTGAGTGGCAGAGCTGGGATTCACACTGAGAACTCGGCTCCCCCTCCAGATGAGTGGCCTTCAGGTTGGTCTCCCAGCTCTGCAGCCTTGGACCCACTGAAACCCCATGGGCCAGGGAGCAAGAGGCCCAAGGCCTCGAACCTCTGACTGACCCTAGAACTGGCAGGAGGCGGGAGGAGGGGGATGTGGGCAGACCTTCACCTTTCCTGGGCCCTCTTCCCTCTGCTGTGGGGCTGGACGTCCCAGGACTAGGTCGCTGATGATGATGATGACGATGATGGTAACAATATTGTTCCACTTACTGAGCACTTACTGTGTGCCTGGCCCTGTCCTCAGCATTTCACTCCTATTAGAAACTCATTCAGTTCTCCCAATAGAGAACAGGGAGGCAGGCGTGAATTTGCCGCTGTGTTACAGGGGAGATGCGGGCCACGTGCACATTGGGCGCGAGGCCGCAGTGGTGGGATCTGAACCCAGGTTGGTTCGACTCTCAAACCCATTAGAGTGAAAGCAGGAGATGCCTGGAGATCTGGCCTCTTAGTTCTGCATTGGGGAAAATGTCCTGAAAAGAGCCATGTTCTTGGAGACTGTGGGGGTGAGGGGAGAGAAAGAGAGCAGAAAACAGAGAGACACAGAGACAGAAGGAGAGAGAGTGAGAGAAACAGAGACAGATAGAGACACATGGGGTCAGAAGGACAGAGACAGACAGTAAGTCTTTAGTTTGAGCCAGGAGAGGCCCTGTTGAAGGAAGACTGGGCTCCTTCTCTCTGGAGAACAGACAGGGAGGGAGGATCTCTCAGGAGGGTGATGACTGCAGTTGGGGGAGGAGGGAGGCCATCGGGCAGCCCAGCCCCGGAGTCAGATAAACATGTTTGCCACGGAGCACAAGGCTGGACTTTGTCCTGCCCTTCCCTCCCAGCTCTGACTGGCACCCGGGGACCGGGGGAGGTGGGGAGGAGAGGCTCCTAGGAAAGCAGAGAGATAGGGCTTGGGGAGAGGTTGGGGGGTTCAGGAAAGTGAAATATTCTTGAGTCCCAGCAAAGTCACCTTGGACAAGTGTTCACCTTTCTGAGCCTCAGTCTTCTCACCTGTGAAATGGGCATACTTCCCAGGGTTATTGTAAGATTTAAATGACCAGCCCTTACCTGGCTCACCATAAATACTCAAGAAACATGAATTCTCATGGCTATCATTTCTACACAAATGGGACTTTGCTGGACCGACTGCTGATTAACTATATCTGTCCCCACCTTCCATTCCTCCCTGCCTGTATGGGGACTGCTGATAAAAAAAAAAAAGGAGGAAGTCAGAGGGCCAAAGTGGATGAAAGGCTCTGTGCCCTCATGTCTCAGAAGGGCATTGTCAAGGACGCAGGCGAGGCTGGTTCTTTGAGGAAAGAGAGAAGGGGCAGGGGAGAAGGCAGTGTGGGGTGGGCTTCAGAGCACTGGGGGGTTTCTTTTCTTTTCTTTTTTTCACAATTCACTTTTAAACATTATATATGTATATGTAGTATATTATATGATACTATATTATTGATACATAATTTATGAAGTACAGAAGAGTAACAGAGAAAACCCTCCCCTCTCATCCTGTCCCCAGCATCCAATCAGTGACTCCAGCTCATTCTGTATACTTCTGGTATTTCATGTGAACAAGGCAAATACGTAGAAATCTTTTATCCCACTTAAAGTTTTACACGCATAGCACAGTAGACCTTCCACACAAACTTCCATCCAGGCTTGTACAGAGCTTTCTCAGTGGGTTTTCATGGCTGCATTGTACAGAGGCACTGCAATTTGGTTAATCAGCATCCTTTTGCTGGATGCTTAGGTTGTTTCCAACCTTTGGCTGTGGCAAACGACATGGAGATGAATCACTTCTTACACACGCCATTTGTCACATATGCCTCAATTCTAGAAGCAAACTGCTGCATCAAGGCTGTGGGAACACAGGCTTGGGATCGCACAGACCTGGGTTTAAATCCCAGCTCTGCCTGTTTCAGCACTGTTGTATCTGACACATGGTTGTAATAGAAGCTCAAGAGAGGATGAAGGGAAGAGAGGAGGGTTGAGACACAGCAGAAGAGGGAGAGAGAAGAATTTATATCGTACAGGCAACCTGACCCCTTCCATTCCCCACAGTGAGCAGAGAACAGGAGATCGAGCCACAGGTGGCCTCAGGTCCCCTTGAATCCCTCGAGTGAGAGAATTGAGCCCACAGAGTGGGATTCCGTGCTCAGACACGCTCATTTTTCTTACAAGGCCTTGGGATGCCAACCCCTAACCCCTTCACCTGGGACTCTGTTGAGAAATTAGCCACCCGCCTCAGTGCTGTGGGGAGACTGACTGCGCCACCATCTAGGGTTTAGTGCAGATTTTCAGGAGGCGTTTTGATGCTATGTGATTTTTATCTGACAGACTGACTTAGAACCAAATCCTTTCAGCTGGGGTGGGACTCTACTGGGCTGACCCTGTGACCTTTGGCAAGAGATACAAGTGACACAGTGCTCTGAGCCTCAGTGGCCCTGGATGTAAAGTGGGAGAATCATGTTTCTCTCCTTGTTTTCAGACCCCATTTTTTTCCAGTAGATCTCTCTCATCTATCCATCCATCCACCCACCCATCCACCCACCCATCCACCCATCCATCTAACATCTACCCATCAACATCCCATCTATCCATCCTCTCACCCACCATCCACCATCAATTCACTGACCATCCCATTACCCACTCATCCATCCATCCATCCATCCATCCACTCATTCATTCATGCATTCACCAAGGGCATACTCTCTGTCAGGCCTATTTTGGGTGCCGAGAACTAGACAGTTCCTGCCCTCCAGGTGTTTATAGTCTCTCACAGTGGTTAAGACACAGCCACAAATAACATTTCTAGGTAGAATGGGGGAGGGATCTTTAAAGGAGGCACAAAGATGAGCACCCTCCCCATCTGGCTTGTGCAGCTTCCAGGGGGAGTCTCTTTTTGTCTACATCTGTGTCCATGTCTCTGTGTGTCGTGTTTCGAAAGCTTTATCTGTTCCTATGTCTGTGTGGGACTGGTTGGGGCCTGTGTCCACATGTCTGCCACGTGTATGTGTCTGCAAGTCTCTGTCCCCATGTCCTTGTGTCCTGGCATGAGTGCCCATACCTCCTGTCCCTGAGTCTAGGTACAGGCTCCTGGGCTCCACGCTTGCTTCCATCTACCATCCTCATCCCCCGGGTGGACAGGGCTCCCAGCACCCACCCTGGGCTGAGCAGCCTGTCCTTGTCCCCCTGCCCCCCGCCAGGGAGGACCCATGGCGTGTGGCTAAGATGGTCAAGTCCTACCTGCAGCAGCACAACATCCCACAGCGGGAGGTGGTCGACACCACCGGCCTCAACCAATCCCACCTGTCCCAGCACCTCAACAAGGGCACCCCCATGAAGACGCAGAAGCGAGCCGCCCTGTACACCTGGTACGTCCGCAAGCAGCGAGAGGTGGCCCAGCGTAAGTAATAACCGACTGCAGCCCTGTCTTCCTGGCAGGGCCTGGGACTACCTGCAGCTCGAGGGTGGGAGCTGGAAGCCTCCCACCCCATTCCTCGGACAGGCAGACTGAGAGGAAGTCGGGAGGATTCAACCAGCATGTATCAGCTGTTCTGCGCAAGGCGCTCTGGGGGAGGGGAGGAGGGCTGGTCTTGGGCCTCTTTGGGTGGGTGAACTGGGCCCCTGCCTTCCAAGAGCTCCCTGGGTAGAGGGGAAGCAGGAGAACAAATCATTATGATTCGGTGAGACAAGTATTATAATGTGATAACGCCAACAACAAAAGCTAGTGTTTATGGAGCACTCACCGTGCGCCAGGCCCAGGGCAGGGCACTACAGAAAGTGTTTCCAAGTGTTGAGCTGGTGGAGGAGGAGAGAATAATCTCTTCCTCAGGGAGGCAGGGGCATCAGTATGAAGTATGATCTTTTGACTAAGTCTTAAAGTGTGAGTTGAATTTTGACCCATGAAGATGCAGGGATGGGGTTTCAGGCAGAAGCGCGGGCAGGATTAGAGGCTCAGAGGTGAGGTGTGTGCTTCGGGAATCCTCCACTGCAAACCCGGGAGGAGCTAGGTGCACTGTTTTTCCGGGAATGCTGGGTTTCACTACCCGGGCCTCATACCCCACAAAATCCTAAGTGCACTTCCACACTTTTGAGCCTAAGTGTAAAAACAAAATGTTTTTGATGTTTCTTTTATAATTATCCAGGTTTTCAAGGTAATACACACCGAATTTATAAAAAAAAAATAGAAGAAAGTAAAGATTTTACAATAAAAATTAGGTGTCCTCCTCCTAAGGCAGCCACTGGCACTCCCGGTCTCACACGTAACCTTCCAGGGGCACTGTATGTATATACTGGCTATATACACATTTCCCCTGCTCTTCGAAGGGCTGCTAGCTGCTCTGTTATTTGGAGGCGCCATTAACTGGCCTCCTACCAAAGAACCAGCTGAGAAAGTGCCTGGGTCTCTTCTCTCCTGGCTAATACTTATACTTTAAGTTTGATTTTCAAGTCTGGAATGTTGAAAATAGCACAGAATCTACTCAGGAGATACAGTTCAAGTTTCTGCTCTACTGTGCGACTCTGGAAAAATACTTAACCTCCCTGATCCTCAGCTGCCTCAACTATAAAATGGGATGGCATATGTGTCAAATGTGAACAACTGCTGATGCTTACCTGGAGCCTTGTATTGAGGACTGTGAGATTATATCTTGGCCCAGTAGCAAAGTATGCAGGGGTTGATTAGTGATGTCTCCCTTGGACACAGGTTAGGAAAGGGGTGGTGTGTGTGCTGTGTGTCTGTCATCACTGGATTAGATGATTTCTAAGTTCTAGCTGTAAGCTCCTCTGGCTCAGCATCCTAGGAATGAGAAAGAACCACGGGAATGGTTAGGTGAACCAATTCCAGCATGGTGAACCAATGCTGGAAGGTGGGATTGGCCAGTGTTTTGCTAATGGCTCTCTGTGCCCACAGAGTTCACCCACGCAGGGCAGGGTGGGCTGATTGAAGAGCCCACGGGCGATGAGCTACCAACCAAGAAGGGTCGGAGAAACCGTTTCAAATGGGGCCCAGCATCCCAGCAGATCCTGTTCCAGGCCTACGAGAGGCAGAAGAACCCCAGCAAGGAGGAGCGGGAGGCGCTGGTGGAGGAGTGTAACAGGTAGAATGGCTGGTGGTCAGCAGGGCTGGTTTGGTCTGGGCTGGGGGAAGGCAAGGGAGGCTCCCCAGGTTTTGAGAGCTCCTGCTGTTGGCCCAGGAGTTCTCAGCTCCTGTTCGGTGTCTGACACTTAGCTCCATTCCTGGCACCCACCCCGCACCAACCCAAGCAGCCCTTGAGTGGCTGCTCGTCTCACTAATCCTCACTACAACCCTACACTTACTGGGCTCACTCTATAACTAAAGAGATTAAGAGAGGCTAAGTCACTTGCTCAAGGTTGCACAGCAGACTGGGCTCAGAACCCAGGTTTGCCAGCCTCAGCAAATACTCAGGTAGAGAGCCCTACTTCTCAGAACCCTCCCCCCAGCCCCAGGGGAGGGTTCTTCTGTGCCTGATCCAGAGGCTCATGAGTGGCCATTTCTGCAGGGCGGAGTGCCTCCAGAGGGGGGTGTCACCGTCACAGGCACAGGGGCTGGGCTCCAACCTCGTCACAGAGGTGCGCGTCTACAACTGGTTTGCCAATCGGCGCAAGGAAGAAGCCTTTCGGCACAAGCTGGCCATGGACACGTACAGCGGGCCGCCACCAGGGCCAGGCCCAGGCCCTGCGCTGCCTGCCCATGGCTCCCCTGGCCTGCCCCCACCGGCCCTCTCCCCCGGTAAGGTCCACGGTGAGTGCCATGTGGGCAGGGGGATTGGGACGGTGGGTAGAGGGAATATGGGGGTGGGTGGGAGAGTTGGGGAGCACCAGCCCAGTGGCAGCAGCCACCCAAACCTCTTAGCACTTCCTTACGGCTCCAACTCCACTCTGTTTGTACTGCTCTATCCACTCCACCCCTCTCCATTCCATTCACCACTCAGCTTCGCCCACTGTACTCCATTCCATCCACTCCGTTCACTCCACCCTCACTTGATTTCAGTTACTTCAACTCATTCCAGATCAAACCAACTCAATTCATTTCAGCTCAGTTCAATTCAATTCAGTTCAACTCATTATAATCTAATTTAATTCATTTAAATTTGGAATAGTTTGATCCAACCCAATTCCCAATTGATTCAGTTTAACTAAATGTATTTCAAGGAAATTCAGTTAATTTTGTATCAGTTCAATTTCAATCCAATTCGACTCAATCAGTTTCAATTCATTTCTGGTTTGATTCAATGATACTCAGTTTCATTCAACTAATTCCAGTTCATTCTATTCAACTCAGTTTGCTGTGGTTTAATTTCATTACCGTCAATTCAGTTTGGCTCAGTTGTCTTTTTTTTTTTGGCCACACTGCACTGCACGGCATGCGGGATCTTACCCCGACCGGGGATCAAACCCCATGCCCCCTGCAGTGGGAGCACAGAGTCTTAACCACTGGACCGCCAGGAAAGACCCTGGCTCAGTTGTCTTTTATTGAGCACCTACTTGTGTTCAAGGAGTTGGAAGCAACCAGCACAGGGCCTGGCAGGAAGTGGACACTCAAGCAAAGTCTGCTGGCTGCATAAAGATGGGGTGAGGGGTCTGCGCAAACCAATGCAGTTTGGAATGATGGGGGCCATGGAGGCGGGCAGAGAAGTGGGGTGCTGAGGCTGGACACTGCTCCCGCTCCAGGAGTGCGCTATGGACAGCCTGCAACCAGTGAGGGGGCGGAAGTGCCCTCAAGCAGTGGTGGTCCCTTGGTGACAGTGTCTGCACCCCTGCATCAAGTGTCCCCCACGGGTCTGGAGCCCAGTCACAGTCTGCTGAGCACAGAAGCCAAATTGGTGAGTGTCCCACCCCATCCCCCACCCCCGGCCAATCTCCCCTTGGCTGGGAGATTCTGGAGCAGTCCCCAGGCAGGTAGGGTGGGACCCCACCTGACTCAGTTTGGCTTCCCCTCCAAGGTCTCGGCCACTGGGGGCCCCCTGCCCCCTGTCAGCACCCTGACAGCACTGCACAGCTTGGAGCAGACATCCCCGGGCCTCAACCAGCAGCCCCAGAACCTCATCATGGCCTCGCTTCCCGGGGTCATGGCCATAGGGCCTGGTGAGCCTGCCTCCCTGGGCCCCACGTTCACCAACACGGGCGCCTCCACCCTGGTCATTGGTAAGCTGGTGGGGTGGATGGGGGCATCCGGGTGAGGGGCTCATGGGGCTCCCACAGAATCCAGGAGCAGGACGAGCCACTGGAACTCATTCCTTCATGTATTTATTGAGTGCCCACTCTGTGCTCCACCGGTGATACACAAGTGGACCGAACAGCCCCAAATCTCAGCCACCCAACTGGGGAGGCAGACAATAAGCAGAGTATGGGTTGGCCAAAAAGTTGGTTCAGGTTTTTCCTAACAGCTTACAGAAAACCCCGAACAAACTTTTTGGCCAATCCAATTCATAAGTTATGTAGTACCTTAAAAGGGAAAACAGCTATGGGAAACCAGAGCAGAGCAAGGGGGACTGAAGTTTTCTAGGTTTTCGGTTTTAGTTTTTTTTTTTTTTAAAAAGCCCAGAAAAACTTTATTCAGAACTATTATGCAGAAACTCAATATATAAGACAGACAGGGAGCTGCTGGGAGCTGGGTACAGAGAGTTAAGCCCCAGGGCCTTTGCATTGCTGTGGAACCCCAGGGCTCCAGGGACCCTCGCTTGACACACCCCCTGCCCTCATGACGAGCTAGCAGCTCAAGGGGGAGTTAACTTGCCAGGGCTGTAACTTAGTGAAGGTTCCTAGTACGAGGCTGTTTCCTGATTACCTTGTCCCCTCCTCCAACCCACTGGCCCTAGGAGAGAGGGATGGTGCCCCTGGGGGTCAGGGCTGGGCCTGGGGAGGCCATGGAGGCGGCAGGAGGTCTGGCTGACTCCTGCCCCTCCCGCTCCAGGCCTGGCCTCCACGCAGGCACAGAGCGTGCCGGTCATCAACAGCATGGGCAGCAGCCTGACTACCCTGCAGCCCGTCCAGTTCTCGCAGCCTCTGCACCCTTCCTACCAGCAGCCGCTCATGCCCTCCGTGCAAAGCCACGTGGCCCAGAGCCCCTTCATGGCCACCATGGCCCAGCTGCAGAGCCCCCATGGTGAGCACCCCTCGGCCCCCCTGCTGGGAGAGGTGGTGGGAGAGGCTGGCTGTCGTTGAGCCCAGGGGAAGGGGGCGGCTTAGCAGATGCTGTGGTCTGTGTGTGTTTGTCTGATACAAGTGTGAGTGCTTCTGTGACGGGGGCTCTGCGGGTGCTCAGATGAGCGTCTGTGGGCTGGAATACGTTTGTGTGTGAATCCGTGTGGCTGCGTGTGCACGCACGTGGGTTTGTGTGAGTGGGTGTTTGTGTGTGCACACCCACGTGTGCCCTTGGGGCCATATGTATTTCTCAGCTTTTAGAAAGGTAATATGGTGCATACACCATGAATGACACAACACTCCCAGCAGGGCTTGGGGCAACACCCTGTCATCAAACACCATGATTCCTGCAGCAAAATGTAGAATTCCACGAAGTGGGTTAATAAAGACCCAGCCTCACATCAAGTTCAGGTCAGATTTTGCCACCAAATGAGCTCTAGTGCCAACCAGACAAAAACCTGTTGGCTTTCAGACCTTTCTGGAACTTGGACTCTTGGATAAGGGCTTGTGGACATGAACATCTGTGTATTTGGTGGAGGGCACCATTTATGCATGTATGTGGGTGGTTGTGTTTTCATCTGGGTCCATGTGAGAATACGTGATTTACGTTGTTTTCTACTGGCATCTGTGTGTATATTTGTGGGGCTGGAGACTGCAGGTGAAATTCTGGGTTACACCGTGGAGAGGGGTCCTGGAGATGCAGAAATGCTGCCCCCTCCTCAACCCCTAACAGGAGCCCTGGCCTTGCCCTCCAAGGCCGGTACTTAGTGCCCTAACAGCACCTGTGCCTCCCGTTGCCCTTCACCTGTCCTCTCGAGGTGACCGCAGGAGCTGGGTTTGGGTTCCTGGCCTCGCCCAGGCTCCTCTCCACCGAGACAGGCGGAGCAGGCCCCTGTGGTTGGGGAGAGCGTCCAACCCCTCTACCTGGAGCTCCCAGTTTTGGAAATCAGCCCCGAGTCCCCAGCCACTGCCCCACTGGGCTGCTCACCAGGCCCACGCCCCATTTCCCCCGAGCCCCCCACCTTGAGGCCCTCCTGGGAGGGGTCCAGCCCAGCCCAGGTGCCAAGTCTGTGTCCTCCTCTCTCCTCCCCGCCTCCCGGCAAGCCCTCTACAGCCACAAGCCCGAGGTGGCCCAGTACACCCACACTGGCCTGCTTCCGCAGACCATGCTCATCACCGACACCAGCAACCTGAGCGCCCTGGCCAGCCTCACGCCCACCAAGCAGGTAAGGCCCAGGCCTGCCCCGGCCCCTCCCTGGGTCCTGCCCCAGTGCACACCCTGGGGGCTCAAGAGCTGCCCTTCTGCCAGGTCTTCACCTCAGACGCCGAGGCCTCCAGTGAGTCCGGGCTTCACACACCAGCATCCCAGGCCGCCACCATCCACATCCCCAGCCAGGACCCTGCTGGCATCCAGCACCTGCAGCCCACCCATCGGCTCAGCGCCAGCCCCACTGGTGAGTGGCATTTCCCTGCCTCAGCCCTGCCGTCCCCATAGCTGGGGAGGAAGTTGTGGGCAGCAGACAGGGGGCAGGGAGGGGGTAAATGCGAAGGGGCAGCTGTGCTCCCCTGACGTGAGCCGAGGGGGGTGTGAAACCACAGGAAATGGGCCTGTCTCACAGGAACATCTATTAACCCAGTTGAGGAAAAGATAACCGGAAGAGGTGGTAGGGGGTGATCAAGAGGTGAGAACTGGGCTTGCTGGGGACCAGAAGTGACTCATGGATGTGTTGCTTTAGCTCAGGGTTTAGCATTTTTTTGAATTTGTTGCCAACAGCTAAAAATTAAGAGCTTTCATAGACTTCTGGCTCCTCTTGCAAAGTCGGAAGGACTCGTGTTGCCCCATGGCAACCACAGAGTGTGGGCTCTCCAGCCCACCACGACCCACCCAACCCACACATTTCCATTCCCTGAAGACCTGAGTCTGCAGCCCACAAAGTCAGGGTGAAGAGCAGGCACTTTGGAGTCAGGCTGCCGGGCTCTGAGACCCAGGGCAGCCACTTGCTAAGTGTGAGCTTCAGCATCCTCCATCCAGCCCTGGTGGCTAGAGGGACAGTCACTGAGGGCTCCATGGTCCAGGCTCTGTGCCCTACCCATGAGGTGTGTGTCAGCATCCCCGTTTTACAGATGAGAAAGCACTCAAGGAGGAGAGGGACTTGGTGGCGCTTCCAACAGCCACTAGGTAGTGGGGCCAGGACCTGAACCCAGGTCCAAACTCAAAGCCCACTCATGCTCTCTTGAGGGTTCTCCTGAGACACAGAACCAATAGGAATACACACACATACACACATATATTTAAGGAATTGGCTGATACGACTGTGAGGGCTGGCGAGTCTGAGAGCTTCAGGGTAGGAGGTGACGCTGCAGTCTCCTTCTCCAGGAAACCTCAGCCTTTGCTCTTGAGGTCTTCAACTGATTGGATGAGGGCCACCCACATTACCAAGGGAACTCTCCTTTACTTAACGTCAACTGACGTAGGTGTTAACCACATTACAAAATACCTGCACAGCAACGCCTGCACTGGGGTTTGGCTCAGTGACTGGGTACTAAAAGGCAGCCGAGCTGACGCATAAAACTAACCAAGACGCCGGCTCACCAGTGCTTCTGTGATGTTCCCACTAAAATGTGCTGGGAAGGCCACTCCCTCGTGGCCCTGGAGCCTGGCAGGCGGGGGTGGGGGGTGGGGGGGGTGGGGTTAACAAGGCGCGAGGGCAGAGGTGTGACTCTGGGGTCCGGTCACCTGCTGAGATTCAGGAGGTGGCGAGGTGCCACTTTCCCATCCCGAGTACCCCTTAGGGATGGTGGGGGGGGGGAGGGGGAGGGGGGAGGGGTCGGGACGGGCGTGGCAGGCAGCCAGCCGCCTCCTCTGCCTCTGCAGTGTCCTCCAGCAGCCTGGTGTTGTACCAGAGCTCCGACTCCACCAATGGCCATGGCCACCTGCTGCCGTCCAACCACAGCGTCATTGAGACCTTCATCTCCACGCAGATGGCCTCTTCCTCCCAGTAACCATGGACACGGCCTCCCCAGGGGATGGGCCCTGGAGCTTACACAGCCTGCTGGAGGGGTGACCAAAACATCTGAGCCTGCAAAACTTTCACTGCCCCCAGGCTGCTGCTCTTCCCTGGAAAACTGTGCCTCAGTCCCCACCCTGTTCCCCTCAGAAAAGGGGGGTGTTCTGAGGCGCCCCAACCCGAGGAGGGCTGCTTCAGTGCACAAGAGGGAACCATGCAGAGCTCGGAAGCAGAGCCTGTTCCTGGTGGGACTCGGGAGGGACTGTCCCTGCTGCTCAGGGTAAATCTTGTCACTTGGAACAGAAGGGGGCAGCCTTGGACTCTGGTACCCCCAGGCCGGGCCTGTGGAGATCCCTGGCACCCCGCAGGGAACTGCCGGCCACACTTCTCAGGACACCAGCCTGTGTAGCTGGGAGAGAGGTCATAGGTCAACGTGGCCCCATTCTGTCACCTGTGCCCCAATCAGGCCACTCCACCCAGCCCCCCTTCCTGCTTTTAACCCGCACACCCATTTGGACCCACCTGTCTTCCCTCACATAAGCATCGCCTGAGTGGTTCCTCTGTACCAGGGCCTGGGGAAAACAGGCCTCTCCAGCTTCCCTCGTCCTGAGCCATCCCTCTCCCCGGCCGCCATGACCTCCCGTTTTCTTGGACATCTGTCCCCCTGCGCATCGCACCTTCTGATGCCAGCCTGGCATCTCGCCTCTACTGGAAAGCCCCCCACCCCCGCAGGCCTAGGTGTTGTCCCTGCTCCTATGGGAGACCCGTGACTCTGTGCCTGGTGCCAAGTCAAGGTAGGGGGGCAGCAGACCCTTCCCTGCTTTGGGGGAGAAGCTGCTGAGCTCAGAAGGCGGTAAGGCCGGGCAGCTGGCAGAGCTGAGGGGCCCAGAGGGAGAAGAGAGGCGAGACCAGAGGAGAGGTTGCCGCCTGGAAGCTTGGAGCCCAGCTAGCTGACGGGAGGCGTTCACAGCCCCCTACCCCGGGGAGGCTGAGGTCCTGAGGGACAAGGGAGCCGTGCCAACCCAGGGCTCATCTCCCTGGGGCTGCTGCAGATAACCCAGCCCTAGTGGACTGCCTGCATCCTGGACTGAGGAAGGAGCCAGGGGAGAACTGGCATCCCCTGCAGCTTGCAGCCGGCTAAGGGAGAGCCTGTACATTTATTTAACTTTTAGTAAAGTAAATGAGGAACATGTTGAAACATCTTGCTTGTCCACACATCGCCCAGATGGGATTGGGCAGGCAGAGGGCAGTGGAAGGGGACCAGGAGCCCAAGGAGGCATGGGGCCGGCACACACACTCTCACATCCCACCTCTGTCTTCCTTTGCCAAATCTCCAAGGCCAGGCAACGAAGCCAGCACTTCACCTTCACCTTGAACTTCTGCTCCTTCTTGCAGGATACATGGGTCCATGAATCCCCCAGGCCATGAGTGCTGTGACACTTCCTGAAGTCTTGACGCTGGGGTAGGGGAACACTTCTGGGGGTGTAGGCAGGACCCCTCCTGTGTGATGCTTACTTACAGTGGCTCATCATGATTCAGTACGGACACGAGGGCAGCACTCACATCCCTCTGTTACATTCTGGGTCCCTCGACAATTTATTTTCAATTATCTGGTTGGCTCAGAGACATGGTCATGCATGGTGTATTCACAATGTGAAGAAAGAAAATTCTGGAAAACCAGGTGGAGGCAGGGATCTCTCTCCTTTTCCAGACAATGTTGTATCAGGTCTGTGTGGCTTGGAGGGAGATGCACAAAACTCCTCCTGGGGCTTGGCATCTCGGGGACGCCCTCCCTCGTTTTCTTCAGGTCGCCTCCCACACCAGGCTGAGGCGGCGGAAGTTCTACCACTTGGCCATCAGCCTTCAGTAACTGGGAGGCCCCTCCTTCTTCCTGAGACCACAGAATGTTCTGGTACCACGGGTCTGCCCCAGCCCCAGTGGGAGCACAGAAGGGCAGGCCTTGCTCACCCTACAACCGCTTCTTTGCCCCGACCCTTGGGCCAGCCCCAGTCATGGGCGAAGTCTAGACTTGCTAGCCAAGTCCTTGCACTTGGAGAGGGAGGCGGGGCTTGGACATGCCTTGTCCCCCGTAGCTGCCTGAGCTGGGCCCCATGCTCACAGGTGGGGCTCAGTTTGCAGGCACGGCTGCTGCGCTCTTTGCTGGTGGGGGTGGGGAGGTCTCACTGGCCCTCTTTGCCTTCTTCTTCCTTTTCTTCTTTTTGGTCCCAAATGGCGCCTGGTCTCTGTTGAGCCCGGCGGACTCCTTTCCCTGCTCCCCAGATGCGGCCTTGCTTGTGGTGGTGGCCGCGGGGGCAAGGTTGGTGCTGTCCTCCTTGGCTTTCTTTTTCCACTTCCTTTTCTTCTTCTTTGCCTTTTTCTCCACGTTGCCAGGGCCGTGGATGGCGGACTCCTGGACGATGTCAGAGGCTGACACAGCTGCCTCCCGGCAGCGCTGCAACTCCTCGTCGCCGTCCTCGCTGCTGCAGTGGGAGGGCAGGCCGGGTCAGCTGGAGTCGGGATGGGGCCCCAAAGCCGCCTCTCCCTGCCTCAGTCCAAGCCACCAGAGAGAGGCCATGGACAGAGGGTGGCGGTTGGAGAACTCAGGCTTGGCAGTGAGGCAGAGCTGGGTTCCAATACTGGCTGCTCTGCTTCACGGCTGTGTGACCTCACATTGTGACTTAACCTCTCTGACCCTTAGTGTCTTCACCTATAAAATGGGGATCTTAACAGAGCCCAGGCCTCACAGGGATGTCCCAGGAGTGCAGTGTCCGGCACAAGATGGGTGCTCGAAAAGCAGTAAACATCCAAAGCCAATGCCCAGTGGAAACTCTTCCCCCTCCCACTGAGGTACTATTTCTCCAGCTACTGACAGGGCTCCTTCTGGGCCTGGACCTGACTGGAGTTGGCCTGGCTATTTGGGGGGCAGGGGGGACTGGCCAAGACAGAACACAGGCAACAACAAGGGAACTTGAGGGGTGGGTGTGCCATCTCACCTGGAGCTGGAAGGCAACCGTTTCCGGCAGGGCTGGGGAGCAGCTTCCTTCTCAGGGCCTCCAGGGATGGACGTGAAGAAAAGGCGGAAGCCTGCAACCCACAGGGGCGGAGTCAGCACCGCCAGGGGCACCCCAGGGGCCGAGGCTGCCCCGTCTCTGCCTCAAGGAGCTCCCGGTCCAGCGGGCATCACTCCCGTCTAACTACAAAACGGTGCCTCGTGGGACGAGAGGCACACTTGCTACCTGCTGCAGCAAGAGGATGGGGTGCTTGAGGGGATGCCGGCTGCCGAATCAAGTCAGCAAGCCCTCAGAGGCTTCAGGGAGTCAGCAGCTGAGCCTCCCGCCTAAGGCAGCTCGCAGAGTGGCTAATGAGTTGGGCAGGGGACAGAGACTCATGTGGGAGAGGCTGCAGGGTGCAGTGGCTAGGCGCTCCTGCTTAGGGTCACCTCGGGCCAGTGTCTGCATTCCTCAGAGCCCCAGTCCCCTCACGATTCTCCCCTGTGAACAGGATCACCATAATACATGCCTCGTACAGGGGCTGCAGGGATGAAAGAAGATAAAATGCCAAAAACGTATTTCCCAGCTCCAGACTCATGGGAGGCGCTTAATAAAGGAAAGTATAACTGCTCACCATCATCCTCCAGGACGCCTCTCGGTACCTCAGCCTTTCTTGGCTCCTTCACTGCTTCTGAGATGGTAATGGAGCTAAGGGAAGAAATGGCGGATTTAAGATGAGATTCTGGGTAACAACGGACATTCTTTTTAATTAAAACTTGCATTTCTCCCTTTAAGTGGAGGGGGTAGGGTAATGCGATACTAAGTGCAAAGGCGGAGAGCACCCCGGCCTGATGGGGACGCAAATATCCACAGTGCCAGCTCAAACTGCGGTGCCTCACTGGTTTAAACCCTACTTTATTCCAGAAAGTGCTGAAGAAGTTTTGAAGATACTCACAGTACAACAAAATGAGTGCAATTTCAAATAAGGCAAAGAGAAAACAAGAGCAGGAAGGACAGAAAGAGCCAGAAGTGTGGCCAGGAAGCCCTACACACTTGCTAGACAGAGGCTACACATTTTGTTCTGAACTTCCTGGCAGCGAGCACGAAAAGGGAAATATGACCAGTCTAGAAAAAAACAGTTCAGAGGTCAGCTCCTAGAGCAGGGCAGACCTGTTTTTTTGTGGTTGTTTGGTTTTTTTAAATGTTTAAAAACTTGAGCTAATTGTAGATTGACTTACAGTGCCAAGAAATAATACGGGGAGATCCATGGACTCCTCCCCCCCACCCCGTTTCTCCCCCTGGTGACACTGCGTGTAACTAGGGTCCATTATCACAACCGGGAAACTGACTTTGCTACAACCCACCGACCTTTTTCAGACTTCAGACCTGGGTTTTGAATCCTGATTTTGTCACTTACTAACAAGGGATTTCATCTCTCTGAGCCTGTGTTACCCGTCTCTACACTGCGAGTAATAAGAGTCCCCGCTTCCGAGGGCTGTCACAAGAATTAAATGAGACCGTGGATACCAAGCCCTGAGCACAGAGCCTGGCTGCAAGCCAGTGCTCAGTAAACAGCAGCTACGACGACGCTGAAGACGACTACTGTTGTCAAGATAAGCAATGAGCTTCACAGGACCCCCTTCCTCTAGAAGCACAGAGAGAGTGGGGAGAACTGACGAGACCAGGAAGGTCTTGGGGGAACGCTGTCGGGGCAGTCACCTCGCACTGCAGAGACCGACGCTCTCAGCAACATCCTCGCAGCGAACACAGCAATGCACTGGGTGCTTCTCCTAACTGCCTTCTGTAGGTGCCAGAGGCCTCCCCGAAGTCCCGTGTGGGACGCGGTCTGGGGAGAGGGAGCGGAGACGCGGTCTGGCCCAACTGGGCGCCGCCCCTGACCCGGGTAGTATCTAACCCAGTGGTTCAATGTCGGTCCACAGGGGACACCAGGCAATGTCTGGAGACACAGTTGGTTGTCACAGCTGGTGGAGAGACGCTACTAGGATCACATGGGTAGAGGCCAAGGATGTTGCGAACCATCCTACGTGCACGGTATAGCCCCGCACAACCACGGACGATCCAGTCCAAAATGTCCATAGTGCCAAGATGAGAAACCCTGATCTAACACAAGGGACCAACTGGAGTATCACTTCTTTGGAGAGAAATATGGGAACGCTGCAGGGAATATACTGAACGCGTGTAACCCGCATCCTGCTGGATTCCCACCTAGGGAAGCATCCGTTGTGGATCACTGCAATGCCAGGGAGGCCCTGGTCACCCTGAAGCTGAACGGTCATATGGAGAAAAATCGCTCCCATGGGTTGAGATGCTAATTGACCTTCCTAAACATGTTTAACACACTCCCAGGTTGGGGGACTGGCACTAACGCCATGGGGGTGCAGGCTGCTGAGGCCTGGCCCAACATTCTGTCTGGGAAGAGCAGCTGGTATGCACTTTGGGAAGGCTTATTTGTCCTTTTTCAATGACTACTTCAAATTGAAGGACTATGGCCTGAACACCCTCAATCTCCTTTTCAAAACATGCTAGGCTGGGAACTTCACTGGTGGCACAGTGGATAAGACGCCCCGTTCCCAAGGCAGGGGGCCTGGGTTCGATCCCTGGTCAGGGAACTAGATCCCACATGCACGCTGCAACTAAGAGTTTGCATGTCACAACTAAGGAGCCCTGGAGTGGCAACTAAGACCTGGTGCCACCAAATAAATAAATAAATAAATATTAAAAAACAACAACAACGACAAAAACCCTGCGAGGGTTCTGTCAAGTGGGGATGGATGTAGACCAGCGTATCCCAGAACACGTCCCATGACACACCATCAGTCATCCATGGAACACAGGCATTGTGGCCAAATGAATTCGCAGGATGCTGGGCTAAACCAAGTTACACAGGTCTCTTTACTGCAGGACTTCTCAGGGCCTTGAATACACTATTAGGAAATCTAAATCTCCCAGGCACGGGGGTATGCAGAGTGGAGCGTTTCTCCACCTCTTTGCTGTTGGACCCCTTTTGTCAAGAGCCACACTCTGGACTCGCATTTCTGGGCACCTATTTTGGGAACGCTGACCTGGATCTTTACAGATTGTATTCTCACAGTGCCTGGCATACAGAAAGCACCCAAGAAATAGGAATTCAGTCGGTCCCTTGCCCTCTTGCAGTGGGAATGAGCTCGGGTTCCCCTCTTCCTCTCGTGGTGGCAGGACTGCACAGTGGTTAAGAGCAGGGCCTTTGGAGTCAAAGCCACTCTGCTCCTTCCTCCCTGTGACTTCAAGCAAATGCTTCCTCTCACAGAGGGGAGCCTGTTGCCACACCTAGAGAAGAAGGACAATGACAGGACCTTCGTGGTAGAGTGATTATGAAAAGTGATGAGGTGACAGATGCCACATGCTTGCCGCAATGCCAACTTACACACTCTGAGCTTCCAGGCCATGGGAGCCCTTACTCTTCATATTCATGAATAAGGGCAGGTTACCTGTCCAGCAGGGCTCCCAGCATCTTAGCTACGTGCGCTCGGAATTCAGGGGTGGTCTGCAGCTCGTTGCCGTCTTGTTCGTGCTCATCCACATTGTGTCTACAACACACACGAAAAGGACCTCACTTCCTGCCAGCTCAGAAGCTGCCCCCAGGAGGGCGGGGAAGACATGTGTCTGGTTTGCACTGACGTCCCAGGGTCTAATAGCCTCTGGCACACAGCAGGGGAGCAATATCAATGAACGAATGCGTGAAACGTGAACCCGAAGTGCACAGTACCTGAGGCTCGGCTGGGTGGTTGGCAACTGAGTATTTGCAGCACCTGTGAAAATAATGAACACCAAAGCATTTCTAGAAGAAACGACTATAGCATCGGTTGTGTGCCGAGCACTATTTTATGTGATTTACATGTATAACTCATTGAATCTTTCCAATGACCCAATGGGGTGGGGGTTACCATTATCCCCATTTTGCAGAAGAGGAAACTGAGGCAAGGAGATGTAAAATAGCTTAGCCAGGGTCAAACAGCTAATAAGCGACAGAGTTGGGATGAGGACCCAGGCCATCTGGCTCCAGAGGCCCCCCCCAACCACCGTGCTGGACAAGCAAGTGTAATTTGATTCCAGCATTTATTGAGTGCTTACTATGTGCTTGGCTGTGTGCTAAGTGCTGTGGAAGAGAGAGAAGAAGGGGGCTCAGTTATGTTGATCACCGGACTGGGAGTCTGGCTGGGGTCTCAGCCTCCACACTCATTAGAGGTGCCTTTCCAGCAAGTTCATTTATTTAAGAACTATTTTCCTGACCACTGTGTAGGCCCTGGGGATACCATGGTGAAGGGATACCAGCCCTCGTGAAGTTCACGTCATGTAACCTCTCTCGCTCAATAAATATTTGTGGATCAAGTACAGGTCAGAGTTGACTCTAGGTGCTGGGGATGCAGGGATGAAAGGAAAAAAGAAAGGATAAATAAAGAGGCAATTGTAGAAGAAAGGAAAGCATTATATTTGAAGCGAATCACACAAAGTATGATGATGGTGGAGAGAAGGCGTGTAACCCAGCTTTCCCAAAGAGATGGTGTCTCAGCTGTAGTATTAAAGGATGAGCGGGAGTCAGACAGGAGGGGGAAAGCAGTCCATGAAAAGAGACCGATCACATAATTGCTGCTATTTATTGGGCCTTTAATATGCACCAAGCACTGCAGATACATCATCTCAGTTCCTTCTCAACCTTACGGGGTAGGTACTACCATTAACCCCACTTCACAGATGAGGAAATTTAAGTACAGTGAGATTTAAGTACCTTGCCCAAATTTCTTACTGCTAGTAAGTGATGGGGATGGAAAGGCATTTCTGCCTGTAGAAAATGAAGAGAAAACTGCAGTTATGGTGCCCACAGATGAGAGGGCACAGTATGGTCTGCAGCCTACCTACGGGAAGTGTGCAGTATGGCAGGAAGGCAAAAAGGGACAGGCAGGCAAGGAATGGATTACCAAAGGGCTTGTAAGTCATTTTCAACAAAAGCAGGGGTTCTTTGCCATGGCCTGCTCTGGCTGTCTGGTAAAGCCTGGATCCCTTCTCAGAATGTTTTAGATGCAAAAAATGTAACACATAGGATTACAAAGAAAACCAATGATACTGAAATTCAGTTATCGTTAATAGTAAAAAGCCAAATTTGGGATATTATTAATACATGTGCTTCTTCATTAATGTATTAAATAAGATCTACTGATGGGTCTAAAAATTACTGTAATTTTAAAGCAGGGATGAGCGGAAATGATTTTTTTTCAACATTTTATTGTGAATAAAATATTTTTGATATATCTGTAATGGGATTTGAAAATCTGCGCCTTTTGTTAAGACAAAGTAACAGGTATTGCCAAAACTACTGTGGCTTGTTGTTCACATGCATGATGGAAAGAGATGCTAAATTTCAAAGAGAGATTAATGAAAGTAAAGATGAAATATTTTTCCCATTCACATTCACGGACCCTCTGGATTCTGTCCGGGATTAGGTACCCTTAAGTTAAGGGGTTTTGGATTTATTCCCAGAGCACTAGGGAGTCACAGTCAGAGAGACGTGTAGGACACAGCTCGCTGGCAGCCCCAGGGCACTTGAGAAAGTGTTGGAGGCGGGGAAAGGCTGGATGCGAAAATCCAGTAAGGGTCGCAGTCACCTCGGAGATGTGGTGGGCTGCCCAGGGTGCGACAGTTAGGGTGGACCCAGGGAAGCAAAGTCAAGAGACATTCAGGTGCCTTGGTTTCTCTGACGGGGATAATGGAACAACCCTCCCTGCTGAACTTGTCCGCGCTTTGACTCTGAACCCCACCCAGACCCTGGAGCCTCCTCGGGGAAAGAAGTCGAATTCCAGGAACTCCCTCCTCACCATCCTGCGCCCTTCGGCCAGACTCCCCGAACATAGTTCCCTACCGACTCTTGGCTTCTCCGGGCCCCTCGGGCGCTGCTCCAAGCCCCAGGCCGGCATCGCCGCCTCGCGGCACCGCTCCAGCTCCTCCGCATCGCTGCTGCAGCTGCTACTCTCCAGATCGCTCATGGCACCAGTGGGCGCCGCCACCTTGAAGCACCGCAAAGGATTGTGGGGAGCGCCTCCAGGAGCGATCCTCTTCCAAGATCCCACAAGGGAGCGGAGCAGCACAGGGCATTGTGGGGATTGTAGTTCTCAGACTCAGGCCGCCATTGGTCCTAAACTGTTTTGGGGGTTTCCTTAAACGTGAAAGTTGGAAGGGCCTAAGAAATCAACTTATCTATCCTTGAGGAGGAAAATGAGACCTATACAGAGGACAGAATTGCTTAAGGTCACACAAGGGGTTAATGAGCCAGGATTGGTTCCCAGGTTTTGGTAAATCTGTCTGGGCATCAGAAGAACCTTAGGGAACTTTTTAAAATGCAGATTGTTGAGTCTCACTAAAAACTAGGCGAATCAGAATCTCCGAGAGTGGGACTCAGGAATCTTTATTTCCTCCAACATCCTAGGGCCTTGCTGCTACTCAGTGTATAATCCGTGAACCAGCAGCACCGGCAAACTCCAGAGCTTGTTAGAAAATGCAGAATCTTGGCTTCAGCCCAGACCTCCTGAATCAGAACTTGCATTTAAACAGGATCTCCAAGTGATTTGTGTGCACATTAAAGTTTGAGAGGCACTATCCTAGGTGATTCTGTTGCACAATATGGTTTGGGAAACATTCTGCGGTTTTCTAGCTCAGGACTTCACTCAACCTGCACATGGGAAACATTTGGGAAACTTTAAAATACTGACTTCTAAGATCCCCCCAAGACTGACACATTAGAATCTCCACAGTTAAGATATTCCAATATAAAATATGAACAAAATCACTTTTGTCTTTGGAATGCTTTTCTTTGTGTTTTATTTTTGAAGCTGAGTGTGTCAAAATTTAAAAAAAATAAACTCTCTGGCCTCAGCTTTCCTATTACGAAAGAGAGGAAGGTAACTTATTCATCATTCTATTAAACAAGAATTGGTCCACTACCTACAATGTGGGCTATACTAGGCTTTATAAAGGATACAAAGGGTGTGGGATGGACTCACCTGTCTGCTCCATGGAAAGGAGGCACTCTTTCCACCCCTGAAGGCAAAAAGAGGTGGGAAACAGGCTGCTATTGATATATTGCCCAGAGACTACTGAGAACCAATTATAAAGTACATTTTTCCCCCCTACGGTGAGTAGTCCATTAGAAAGTGGGGCAAAGGGGAGGGGGGAAAAGCAAACTTTGTAACGGGTTGATTGGAGTAAACCTGATCACATGATGTCCTTTGATGCTAAAGATGCTATTACTTTCCTTACATCCTTGGACCATTAGATACTGTTTGTGTGTGTATTGCAGGAGTTCAGGGAATTTTTTTGTTTGTTTGTTTTTTTATATTGGAGTATAGTTGATTTATAATGTGTTAGTTTCAGGTGTATAGCAAAGTGAATCAGTTATACATATACATATATCCACTCTTTTTTTTTTCGTTTTAGATTCTTTTCCCATATAGGCCATTACAGAGTATTGAGTAGAATTCCCTGTGCTATACAGCAGGTTCTTATTAGTCATCTACTTTATATATAGTAGTGTGTATATGTCAGTCCCAATCTCCCAATTTATCCCTCACCACCCTACCCGCCTTCCTCTGGTAGCCATAAGTTTGTTTTCTACATCCGTGACTCTACTTCTGTTTTGTAAATAAGTTGAGGGGATTTTTAAAAATTTATTATATTTCTACTTTCGGTTGCGTTGGGTCTTTGTTGCAGTGCGCGGGCTTCTCATTGTGGTGGCTTCTCTTGTTGTGGCGCATGGGTTTAGGTGCTCCGCGGCATGTGGGATCTTCCCAGACCAGGGCTCGAACCTGTGTCCCCTGCATTGGCAGACAGATTCTTAACCACTGTGCCACCAGGGAACTCCAAGGGGACTTTTAACACCACATCATCCTCGCTCTCCCAGACTTTGCTTTTCTTCATCTCAGTTTCCCTACAGTCCTCACTTTCCAGAGTTGAGAGGCTCAAATGTTTAAGCAATAATGCCAGGACAGCCTTAGCATCTGTGGAAAGAAATGAAGACCATCCGAAAGAGAACAAACAAAGATTATTTATTCCCAACTTGCTATAGCAGGGAATCAGCCACTATCCCTTGCCTTTGGCAGAGACTCCAATGCAAGCAGGGCGGTGGGACAGCTTTATAGTTGGAAAAAGAGAAGGCTTCAGGCATACCCTGACTGAGGTTGTCTGCATGGGGAAGCTGGAGGTGGGCTAAGCAGAAGCAGGCTGTCCTATGTGATTGGTTAGGGAGCTTGTTTGGCTTTCTTTCATCGATCCTAAATTGGAAGGGAGGGAATAAGGAAGCTGGCAGTTATTGACCAAATCCTGATGGTTTGGGGTTGATTGATGCAGGGATTGTGGTTTGGCTTCGGGCTGGTGGCTGCAGAGCTTGTGGGTCAGAGTTCTATTGTCGAATATGGTCTAGCCATTGTTCGTTTGTATATCTAGTCTCTCATATCCCTCGTCATCTGTCTACTGGCAAGGTTAGGTGGAACTGATGGGGTCTGGATTAAATGGCAGAAATGCACAGAGAGGTCTTTCAGAGGAACTAGCTGGTTTCTTCTTCTTTTCTTCTTTCTTCAGCGTGAGGGTGGTGCTGTCTTGGACACCATAGCTCCTCAAGCTCCACCCATCCTGCAGGACTTGGCCTTGGAACTCTAGCTGTTGCTCCTCTCTGAGCAGCCCCTCCTTGACTTCAATCTGCAGCTTCAGGTTCAGGACAAGGCTATTGGGGTAAATGGCATAGGCGTGGCTCCCACCACTGGGATTCTTCACAAAGACCTGGATCTCAGGGGGATTGGTCTGCAGCAGACAGATGCGAGTGTTGGAGAAAACCCTGTAATCAGCCAAGGAGTACTGGCTACTGAGGAGCTGTCGCTCCCCGCCGGGCTCCTGGAAGGACAGACGCTGTAGGGATGTGGAGCCCAGGTTCCGTTGGATCTTCCTTTTAATCTTCTTTATGGAGTCATAAGGGTTCACCATGATGATGAAATCCGAGAAACCCCACTCCTCCACTGTCACTTGGATGTCTCGTGCCCCCTGGAAGGGAGAGAACAAAGAGGGGTTAAGTCCACACCCCTCTGTTTGAGTACAAAAGTGCCCTTTACCTGTCCTCACCTTTACAACGACAGCAGCAGCTGCAAACATTTAGGGGGTGCCAATCACCTTCCAGGCCCTGTGCTGGGTGCTGTTCATCCTCTTCTTAATGTATTTTATTCTCACAGCAGCCCTATGAGGTTGGTTCTGCTATTAGCCCATTTTACAGATGAGGAAACTGTGGCTGAGCAGGGTTACGCCATTTATTGACCATCACAAAAGTAGTGAGGAGCAGAGCAGGTATTTGTTTGTTTTTTTTCTTCCACATCTTTATTGGAGTCTAATTGCTTTACAATGTTGTGTTAGTTTCCGCTGTACAACAAAGTGAATCAGCTATACGTATACATACATCCCCATATCCCCTCCCTCTTGCGTCTCCCTCCCACCCTCCCTATCCCACCCCTCTAGGTTGTCACAAAGCATCGAGTTGATCTCCCTTTGCTATGCAGCAGCTTCCCACTAGCTATCTGTTTTACATTTGGTAGTGTATATATGTCAATGCTACTCTCTCGCTTCATCCCAGCTTCCCCTTCCCCACCCCCCGTGTCCTCAAGTCTGTTTTCTACGTCTGCGTCTTTATTCCTGCCCTGCCACTAGGTTCATCAATACTGCTTTTTCATATTCCATATATATGTGTTAGCATACAGTATTTGATTTTCTCTTTCTGACTTACTTCACTCTGTATGACGGACTCTAGGTCCATCTGCCTCACTACAAATAACTCAATTTCGTTCCTTTTTATGGCTGAGTAATATTCCACTGTATATATGTGACACGTCTTCTTTATGCATTCATCTACTGGTGGACATTTAGGTTGCTTCCATGTCCTGGCTATTGTAAATAGTGCAGCAGTGAATATTATAGTACATGTATCTTTTTGAATTATGGTTTTCTCAGGGCATACGCCCAGTAGTGAGATTGCTGGGTCATATGGTAGTTCTATTTTTAGTTTTTTAAGGAACCTCCATACAGTTCTCCATAGTGGCTGTATCAATTTACATTCCCACTGACAGAGCAAGAGGGTTCCCTTTTCTCCACACCCTCTCCAGCATCTATTGTTTCTAGATTTTTTTTCTTTTCTTTTTTTTTTTTTTGTGGTATGCGGGCCTCTCACTGTTGTGGCCCCTCCCGTTCCGGAGCACAGGCTCCAGACGCGCAGGCTCAGCGGCCATGCGGCATGTGGGATCCTCCCAGGCCAGGGCACGAACCCGCGTCCCCCGCATCGGCAGGCGGACTCCCAACCACTGCGCCACCAGGGAAGCCCTGTTTCTAGATTTTTTGATGATGGCCATTCTGACTGGCATGAGGTGATACCTCATTGTGGTTTTGATTTGCATTTCTCTAATGATTAGTGATGTTGAACATCTTTTCATGTATTTGTTGGCCACCTGTATGTCTTCTTTGGAGAAATGTCTATTTAGGTCTTCTGCCCACAAGAGCGGGTATTTGAACTGAGGTCAGCCAGACTCCAAAGTCTGTTCTTCACCACCGGAGGCCACACTCAAGGGCCTGAGAGCCCCAGATGTCTGAAGAGCACCATCTGGAAGGTGCTGGGGGAGGAGAATGGTGGGCCGACCTCTAGCTGATCCTTTTAAGAAGGAATATAGGCCCAGCATTGCCAAGTCTTCTGATTTGTCAAGATAAAGATCTTTTCATGATGGTTTTTATATTCAGGAAAAATCCAAAGGCATATACTTTTCAGCCCATCTGTGGGCCTCATATGGCTGGTGGGCCCCCAGTTTTTAATCTCTGCTCCTTATTAGGGAGCCTCTGATTCGGCTTCTGCCTTCTGCTCTAAGCACCTCAGTCTTTTGCACACAACTTTAGTCCCTTGCCCCTCATCCCTTACCCTGACCCTCTCCCTGGATGGAGAACCCTTTGTTCTGAGTGTCTACATCCGTCCTTGGCTTTTAGGGCCCACCTCATGCCTTAATTTCTTCAAGAAATCTTCCTTGGTGACTTATGATGATGACATTTATTTTCCAATTCCACAGCCCCACAAAGACCTGGGTGTGAATTCTGGCTCTGCTGCTTCTTAGCAGTGTGACCTTGGTTAATTCACTTTACCTCTCTGAGCCTCAATCTCCATCTGTAAAATGGGGATAGTAATGAAAAAGATAATAATACTACTTGACCTTTCTATTTTACAGACTTGTCCCTGAACAAGTGCTATGCAAATCGTGAAGCACAATGTGAATAAAATAGATTATTATGTTCTTTACCTGTACTGTGGGTTTGGCATCACATTATAATATTATATGGCAGTTTTTTGTTTTCTGAGTATCTTCTCTGGTAATTCTATTTAGCAGTTTTGTGCAAGTTTGCTTCCATCTGGCAAGTTTCTTAAGGGCTGTGACCACGTCTTATTTCTGAACCATTGTTGCCCCCTTGGTCACCCCGCATCAACCCCAAGCCTGGTGCTGGCACAAAACAGCTGATTGAATTGACTTGCCTGGGCTCAGCTTATGCAGAGAATGATTGAGAGCAAAGAATCCCAGTGATTCTTTGGTAGGTTATGGGAAGAAGAAAAAACAGGAAAACAAGAATTTGAAGATAAGGAATCTGAAGCTCAGACAGTTGAATAATTTCCCTAAGTTCACAGAGCTGGTAGGTGGTGCAGTCAGGCCTCAAACTGACACTAAAGTCCTCTTGGCTCCATCGACACAGAAGTAAATACTATGCAGTTATCTCATTCTGAGCTTCAAGCCCCTGGCAGCCCAGAGAGGAGCCATTACCTTCACGTTCCAGCTGGGGACTGGGTTCTCATAGTTGTCATAGCAACAGTCCTGTTTCAGACACTGGCAGGCCCTCTGAGCGACTATGTCCCATCTGTAGCCTTTTGCCACATTGTGGGTGGGGTCAGCTGGATCCAGGATGATAGGCCTGCAACACAGAGAGAAGGTGCCCAGGTTCTTTCTGGTTTGGAGGCCCGCAAGCCAGAAAGAAACCTTCTTGGCAATCATCTGAGCATCTGCTATGTCCAGAGCCCAGGACTGTCAGTCTAGGAGGGGCCAAAAACTTTGCCGGAGAGTAACATAATGGAGAGGGTTCTGTTTCCAAGAATTCCTCTTGGGCAGAGTACTTTAGGTGTTTGCAAGGAATTTTTGAGGTGTACGGGGGGTGAGAGCCCCAAAGGCATGCTGGAACAGTAACAGCGGCCCACTCAGGCAGGTGGGCCTCAAGTTCAGAGCTTTCATTTTGCTGACCAGGCTACATACGTGAGTTCAAGGCCAGAGCTGCTGAATCGCTTTGGATGACAGTAACACCACCACCACTATTTACTGTTGTTTACTGAGGCACGGGCTCAAATCCTACGTGAATTAACCTATTTTAATCCCTACAACAATTCTATAAGGTAGGGACTATGATGATGAGGATGGTGATGATGATTTTCCCCCATTTTACAGATGAGGAAACTGAGGCACAGACCTCCCTAGGTTCTCCCAACCTGAAGATGGGATTCTTACCCATCTCCTCTGCCTCAACAGAGGAGAGGTTGGGCTGTCTCCAAGCATCTCTCCTCTAGGTAAATGTTGAATAAATACTTTAAAGAATATTGGCTTGAAGGGGGTCTAATAGCCTATTTGGGTTGCTTGGGGTGACCACATGTGTTGGATGGCAAGCCCATGATCAAGACCTGGCCCTTGTACTCCAGGAGCTTTTGACTTAGGTGGGAGCTGAGATTTTATCTAAGTGACACAATGTGATAGCAGGCTACTGACATGAACTATACACCTTAGGCTCCATGCTCTCAACTCCCAACATCTCTGACTCCCTGAATGGTCCTGCCTCATTCAGAGTAATAACACGCTGTCCTATGGGGTGGGGGTCACCTGACCCAAAGTGACCCACCAGGTGACCTGATATGCAGGCCCTGTGCCCAGTGATCAGACTGGTTCCCTCTGGATTTTGGACCAGGAATGATGGAGGTTCCTCATCAACTAGGAGTAAGAGGGGAGCTGAACAGGTGTGGAGAGAGAAGCAGTGAGAGGAAAGGGAGCATGTGGGCAATGAGAGTGAGCAACAGAGAGAGGGGGAGTCTATAGATTTGCCTCAGGTCCCAGTGGTTTTCCAAGGTCAATTTTCTGGGCATCCTTACAATAAATCCTCTTTTCATTAGGAGGCCAGGTTTTTCTCCCTTTTAAAAATGACCCAACTCTCACATAAGGGAATAATAATCTTGAGATATTGCTTGCATTGACCTAAAACTTCTAATGTAAAGAGTTGTCCCAGGCTGCATTCCCCCAGAAGCAGATCCTAAGATCAGGATTTGAGTGAAAGTCATTTATTTGGAAGGAGATACCAGGAAGCACCAATAAGAGAGTGGGAAAGTGAGACAGGGAAGGGAAGGATGCCAGTAAAGTGTATGTGTCAAGGTGATTACCACTGTGAGCAACTGGGGGTTAGTCGCCCAGGGTGGACTCTGGGAAGTAGTAGAGAACATGTGTCCCAAAGAGAGTCCCTCCATCTGAGATGGGAGGGAGCTGGGGTATTTATACACCAACTTCCACCTGTCACTGGGGGAAGCTGTAAACCCACAGGCAACGGGACGCAGGTGCTGACAGCTGGAGGTTGAACCAGCCTTCCTGGAAACGGTAAAGGCCCAGGGGATACGAATGGGTACAGGCAGCATGTGCTACAACATTTATCTGGCATCTACCATAGGCTAGATACTGTAGGCCCTTTACAAATATTTTATCTGACTCTCCCAACAGTCCTGCATGTTTGGTGCCAATTACTCCTGTTTTACAGATGAGGAATGGAGGCTCACAGAGATGAGAAAATGGTGGAGCTGGGCTTACACTTGGGTCTCCCCGGTTCTTTCCAGTTTCCCGTGCTGTCACTAAAAAGCTAAGGTAGCTTAGCTTTTCTGAAATGGTCTTCTGAGGGCAAGAGGGCTAAGGTAGTGTGGGGTGGTGGCTCGAGGAACAAGGAAAAGGCTTATAGCCCCTAAGTTCCTTGCAATTTCGAAAGGCAGTCAACTTGAGATATCAAGTGTGTTTCCCTTAATTCTCTTTCTTTTCTCTTTGAGATGTGGTTGGCATGCAGTGATCTAGTACCTCTCTTTTTTGAGCTGTTTTCTAACAAAGTCCTCAATGATCGGGTTCTGGAACGTGTAGTAGTAGGTCCAGTAGATACAGAGTAACTCATACTGCTGAAGCAGTCTCATCACGGTGGCCAGGCCGCTGTCCAACCCGAAACATTCCTTCTCCTGAGTACCCACTTCCCAGGCGTAGATGGTCAGTAGCTCAAGGGCATAGAGAGGGGGTAGCTTGGCCCTAAGGCACCAGGATTTCACACACTGTTGAAAGACATGGGAAGAGAGAGCAAGACCCCAAGATTCCTTATAAGGATGACATTGAACCAGAAACTAGAAAAATCCAAGTTGTGGTCCCAGCTCTGCTACCTACTGGCTGTGTAGTCTTGGCCAAGTCACTTTCCCTCTCTGGCCCTAAATGGGTTTCTCCATTTTAGAATTAAGCAGCTAGGTTACTCCAGTTGGTTTCAAACTGTGCTTGACATAACTCCCGGAAATGGAGGGATAAAGGGGTGTCCCAAGGAGTGAGCAGGTTGACCTCTGTAATCAGCACCCCAGCCTAAGCAGCTCCATTTTAATCTATTTAGGCTTCTGAAAGATTTCTTTTAAAGAAAACTCTTCTTAGCTAAAGAGAAAAAAAATAGTATGCGTGGGTTGGGGAACTATAGAACTAGGTAATAGCTGAGAATCCATGGTGAACACTGAGGTTGCCTCTCTAACAGGCGTTTCTTCCTTCCCCATTGTATAGTAGCCATGCTGTTTGGACGGGATTGACCCAATCCTCATCTCCAGGCTTGGCCCTGACTGGACAGGATCACCAGTATAAACCTATTCCCCTTGCCAAGTGATTGGTTCAAGAGAAGCTTTGTAATCTAAGTTGGCTTAATTTGAGTCAAGCCTCATTCTTTTGTTCAGTGGTTGAAAGAAGAGAAATCCTCTCTTCTATGTGGATGTGAGGGCAGGAACAGATGTGGCCATTTTGCCACCATGAGGGAAGCCAGCCTGTGGACCAAGGTGACATATAGAATTGAGAGACGCTGAGAGTATTATAGAGAAACTGAGCTGGAGCATTCATCAAACAGTGCCTGAAGCCTCCTCTCCACTGCTGTGGGTTTTCACACATGAGCTGATAATTCTCTTTATTGGTTAAGCCAGTTTGAGTTGGTTTTTCTGTTTTTCTGTTACTTGCAAAAGAAAGCATCTTAACGGATACCAGTCACCTCCTGTCTAAAGAACCTCTCTAACATTGAGCTAGGAAGTGAAAATTTCTTTTCTTTTCTTTTTTTTTTTTGCGGTACGCAGGCCTCTCACTGTTGTGGCCTCTCCCGTTGCGGAGCAACAGGCTCCGGACACGCAGGCTCAGTGGCCATGGCTCACGGGCCCAGCCACTCTGCGGCACATGGGATCTTCCTGGACCGGGGCACGAACCCGTATCCCCTGCATCGGCAAGCGGACTCTCAACCACTGCGCCACCAGGGAAGCCCAGTCGATGAGAATTTGATTGTATTTTGTGTTTCTCTCTCCCTCTTGCTCTCTTTTGGTCTGTTTGTCTTGAGATTTCAGATATCTCCTGGGAGCCCTGTTATTGTTGTCTTGTATGCCATTATGAATTTAAACCACTCAAATATTGGGGGGTAGGGGGTGCAGTGTGTGCACGCACACACATATGATTCCTGGAAGACAGCCCTGTAAAATTAGGAGCTGAGGGACTGTTAGATTTTATGCTGTGTTTATTTTGGACCCGTAATTAAAATAGTAAAATCACAGCTGCCAATTCTTGTTGTTTTTATGTATGTAAATGAAAAAAAAGAATTTCATAAAAGAATGGTTTGATTACAATATAATCTATCTGCCAGCAAATCTCTTCCTCCCAACTCCACTATGGGAAATTTATGAAGTGTAATAAATTCGTGGATAAAGACTCATATGGCCACCAAAGGGGACTGAGTCAGAATTTCACCAGAATCTTTTATTTCAGAAGTAGGCAACTTCATAAGAGCAGATTGCTTAACAAAATGAGAATTAATTACTCAGGTTAATGTTCTATTGATGACTATATGAGAGAGAAAAAAAAACCTTTCTTTCTTACTCTCCTACCCTCAATATACGGAAATACATATGCAAACTAAGATACATTCTGTAAATGATATATTATTCCAACTGATACCTCAGAATAAAAAAATCCCTATAAAAATTCCTACTATAGATTATGAACTAACAAATCCTCAGGAAAACAAAGATAATTATTCTGTAAAATAATAGCATATATAAATTGGCCTTACTTATAAAACTATTCAGAATGATGGCTTAATATTCACAAAGTGTCTTTATTAAGTTCCTTTTCAGGAATATGTAGCGTTTACATACGTTCAAAAAATCTGTCCTCCTTCCTACCATGCTAGACTTAGATAAATCGAGAATAAATTGGAACTTTCCTGGTGGCTCAGTGGTTAAGAATCCGCCTGCCAATGCAGGGGACACGTGTTGGAGCCCTGGTCCAGGAAGATCCCACGTGCCGCATAGCAGCTAAGCCTGTGCGCCACAACTACTGAGCCTGTAAGCCACAACTACTGAAGCCCGCGCACCTAGAGCCCATGCTCCGCAATAAGAGAGGCCACCGCAATGAGAAGCCCACGCACCGCAACGAAGAGTAGCCCCAGCTCACCGCAACTAGAGAAAGCCCGTGGGTAGCAACGAAGACCCAACACAGCCAAAAATAAATAAATAAATAATTTTAAAAAAAAAAGAATAAATCAAATGTATATGTAAACTTGTATTCATGTCAGAAATCTCATCCAATTAGGTATGATAATCCCACGGTTAATAATCAGACACAGGGGATTCCCTGGTGGTCCAGTGGGTAGGACTTGTCCTTTCACTGCAGGGGGCACGGTTCCATCCCTGTTAGGGGAACTAAGATCCCGCGTGCCGCGTGGCACAGCCAAAAAGGAAAAAAAGGATCAGACAGAAAAGGACAAATATTGTATGACTCCACTTATAAGAGGTCCCTAGAGCGGTCAAGTTCTTAGAGATAGAAAGTAGAATAGAGATTACAGGGCTGGAGGGAGGGTAGAATGGGAGGTTATTGTTTAACAGGTATAGTTTCTGTTTTGGATGATAAAAAAAAGTTCTGGAAATAATGGTGATATTTACACAACACTGTGAATGTAATTAATGCCACTGACTTGTACACTTAAAATGGTAAAAGACAAAAAAACCTCCAAAACAAAACAAAAAAACAACCAAACAAAACACTTATGTCAAAAGCTCAGCCAAGGGCTTCCCTGGTGGCACAGTGGTTGAGAATCTGCCTGCTGATGCAGGGGACATGGGTTCGTGCCCTGGTCCGGGAAGATCCCACATGCTGCAGAGTGGCTAGGCCCGTGAGCCATGGCCGCTGGGCCTGAGCGTCCGGAGCCTGTGCCCCACAACGGGAGAGGCCACAACAGTGAGAGGCCCGCGTACCACACACACACAAAAAAGAAAGCTCAGCCAAAACACTGGGGAAAGCCCCATCTTTTTCCCAAAATGGCATTGAATTAAATACTTCAAAAGATAGAACATAAACATCAGCTTGTTGGTAAATTAAAACACAAAAGAAATCAAGGACATCTCTTCACATGCGGAAATGATGCTCATAAGTCCCCCTTGGAAACTGATACTGTTGCAAGGCTTATGAAAGCCCAGAATTATAGATAGTCAAAATAACACTTTTTGGTTTGTCATGAGCATGCACAAACTTGGGCATCTCTGAGATCAGTGATATTCTAACAGTTAAGATTTGGTGGATAGAACCCAGAGAAGCTCACTTACATGTTCCTTGGTCCCTGACCCCGGTAGATGAGTTGGTAAGAATCATAAAATAATTTTGAACCATGAAAGTGAACGACAACTCCTGTGATGTTACGTTTCCAGACAAAAATGAACTATCAGCCTTTTTAGCATCACGGGATTCTAGTTTTGTTTAACATACAATATGATCTCTTTGTGTCCTTAAGTATCAACAAACACATCTTGTAACACTTAGCTAAATAAAAGTTCTCAAATAAAAGAAAACATCAAATCAATAATACTGAATCAGGGACTTCCCTGGTGACACAGTGGTTAAGAATCCGCCTGCAGGGGACACGGGTTTGAGCCCTGGTCAGGGAAGATCCCACATGCCGCGGAGCAACTAAGCCCGTGCGCCACAACTACTGAGTCTGCACTCTAGAGCCCATGAGCCACAACTACTGAAGCCCACGTGCCTAGAGCCTGTGCTCCGCAACAAGAGAAGCCACCGCAATCAGAAGCCTGAGCACCGCAATGAAGAGTAGCCCCCGCTCGCTGCAACTAGAGAAAGCCTGGGCGCAGCAACGAAGACCCAACACAGACAAAAACAAACAAACAAACAAACAAACAAATAAATAATAATACTGAATCAAAAAACTGTTGCAAAAATCCATATGCAGACAAATTCTTGTCTTAGAGGCAGAGACTTTTGGGGTTTTTTTGTTTGCTTGTTTGTTTGTTTTTGGCCACACGGGGATCTTAGTTCCCTGACCAGGAATCAAACCTGTGCCTCCTGAAGTGGAAGCATGGAGTCTTAACCACTGCACCGCCAGGGAAGTCCCTTAGTGGCAGAGACTTGAACAAAGAAAGGGCTATAGAAGTAAAGCTGATACGTTGTTCTGTGGACATTACTATAAATGTGCAAGTCATATACAGGAAGAAAACACTTTGTACACTTAGACAGACAGACAAAGCAAAAAGATCATTTTGTTGAGTTCTAGCTCTCCAAATCCACAAAACCTTGGATCAATGCCTCTTAAGTGACTGACTGACCAAAAAAACCAATTTCATTCTTGGCTTCGGTGATGCTAACATCTGAAGATACATCACAACCTTGGTAGAAGTGATAATCATGTAAGAAAATGACTGCTTTTCCACCATAAACATACTAATTATAAACTAACTTTGGTAATATTCTGATTTTTATCTTTAAATACTTTTTTTTCTTTTTGGATTGGACTGGTCTTTCTAAAATCTGACCCTTACCATTTAAAAAAAAAAAAGTAAGCATCTTTTTTCTTTCTTTCTCATTTTTTGTTTGTTTCTGAGTCTTCCTTTCATAAGTTCAGATGACATGTTCATCTGGGTAGCTTGAAATATACCTGGTACCATGCAGACATCATATGTGAAATCTAAAAAGTAGCTGCTGTGGATGTACTCACTCAGTAATGATCATGATACTCAGGAACTCAATCATTTGGAGGGGGAATTGGTGCAGTGTGGAATTAAACGAATTTTTCCTCTTGTTAGTCCTTAATCAGCTGAGATTAATGTCCAGACAGCCCAGAGAAGTTGACCTTAGCCAGCACTGGACTGTAGCTGGACCATTACAAGCACTCGTTCTTTGAAATACAGTACGTTCCTTATTTCTCTTCTTCCTCCTCTGTTTCTTTCTCCTCCCCCTCCTCTCCTTCCTCCTTCTTCATCTGCATCTTCTGCCAGGTTTACATTTTAAACGGTGAGCCTTGGGCTTCCCTGGTGGCGCAGTGGTTGAGAGTCCGCCTGCCGATGCAGGGGACACGAGTTCGTGCCCCGGTCCGGGAAGATCCCACATGCCGTGGAGCGGCTGGGCCTGTGAGCCATGGCCGCTGAGCCTGCGTGTCCGGAGCCTGTGCTCCGCAACGGTAGAGGCCACAGCAGCGAGAGGCCCGCGTACCACAAAAAAAAAGGTGAGCCTTCTCTCGCACCCCCCCTCCACTGCCTCTTGGTGCAGTTTCCCGAGGTGACAGATATGGTTCCTGCCTTTTTCTTCCCTTCCCTCCTCCATCTTCCGCTCCTGCCCCCAGCCTGGCAGCCTCCTCACCTCCAGGTACCAGTGTTTTACCAGCCGCAGGAGGCTCTTCAGCTTGGTGGGCCGGTGTTTCACGAAGTTTCTCTGCAGCTCGCTGAAGGATGGGGAGAAATGTCCAGGGGAACTGCGGGCCTTAATCAGACTCACATAGACCTCTGGGGAGGGATTAGAGTTGGGAACAGAAGGCTCTGAGGAGAGAGGAGGCAAAGAGGAGAGAGTGAGGGCTCAGGAAGCCCCAGGTTGCTGACTAGTCCATGGGGGAGAGACTGGTAATTATTGGAGTATCTCTCTAGGGAGACCTGGGACCACATAACTTAAGAGACTAACAGTTTGCCTTCTTGATTGTCCTTCTGGAGAATCAAGAGTGAGTTTTCCAGAAACAGACTCACAGGCATAGAGAACAGACTTCAGCTTACCAAAGGGGGAGGGTGGGGGGGGGAGGGATGGATTGAGAGTCTGGGATTAGCAGATGCAAACTATTATACATAGGATGGAGAAACAACAAGGTCCTACTGTACAGCACAGGGAACTGGATTCAATATGCTGTGATAATACATAATGGTGTATATATGGATAACTGACTCACTTTGCTGTACAGCAGAAATTAACACAACATTGTAAATCAACTAGACTTCAATAAAATACATTTTTTTTAAAGTGGGTTTTCTATTCCTCAGGCTACTCAAGGACTATTGTCCTCTCTTGATGTGCCCGTCACCCTCAGTTTCCCTTAATGTCTGTTTTGGATCTCTCAGCGATTTATATGAAGCGTCCGACACTATAGGGAAGGACCAGTTCCATATAAGAAAGCTGGGTTCAGAGAGCACGTTTGCTGAAGGGTGGGGTGTACATCGCTACCACTAATGCCTCCTGCTGTCTCTTTCTGGCTCAGATGGGATCCCAATTCTGACACTTTCTCCATGGAGCAGCTCCCAGCAGCCACTCTAGTTAAGAGGAGCCGGTGCACCAGGTGAAAGCTGGATCCTCTGGGCTTGTAGCTGACACTGTTTCTAGTGCCATCGGTGCTCCCGGGAAGCAGCCCTCAGCCGATGGCTGACGGGAAGCTGGTGGATGAAACACTCAACAACCCACTTGGGAGACGTGCTCTGCACTTTTTCCAGAGCTCTGCAGGGCACAAGCCCAGCTGCTCAGCACGGTGACTAGTTCAACCTGCACCTTGTCGTGCTCCCCCGCTTCCGTCTCACTCCCCTGCTTCCCCACCAGCATCTCCTGGGACTGCTTATCCTCACATCCCTGTCTCAGGCTCTGCTTCCAGGAAAGCACAGACAATGACAGGCCCCGCCCCCATGGTAAATGTTTCAGAAGCGCCTGGGGTTGCTCTTACACCTTCCCCTCCATGGCTCTCACGTCCTCTCCAATCATATATTTATCTGTGTGATTCTTTGATAAATCTGTTTCCTAAGTTGAGCCACAGGACAGCCAGAGTTGAATCAGTCCCAGGCACTGTGGTCACCCAGCACCCAGCACAGGACATGGGTTGAATGGGTGAATACAGGTGTCTGCACGTGGCCACGAAGGAGAGGTGAGGAAGCTGCGGGTCCCCCGGGAGGGCGGTTGTGTGAGTCTGGTGGGCTTCCCCTTACCCAGGACCCCGTAGGCTGGCACGATGGTGACAGTGATGGGCTCCGCAGTCTCCCAGGACTGGATGGTGAAGGCGACAGCAGAGGGGACTCCCTGGACCAGCCTCAGGTCCTGGAGCTGGAGGCTCAGGAGGTCCTGGCAATACCTGAGCTTTTCACATAGCAGGCTCAGAATGTTGTGGTGGTGCCTGGCCTCCTCCTGGAAGCTGTGGAAACCGCTCAGGAGTATCACCAGCTCCACCTCTGAGCTGTCCCTGAGCACTGTGCCGTTCCCGAAGGAGCCAACCTGCAGAGCACAGAGTCCCATCACCCCGAGGCCACTGCCTGGACCAGGCAATCCCTGAGGCTCTTTCCACGGATGATCGCCACCGCCCTGAGGGATGGGTGGTGAGTATTTCCTTTTTATAAAATAATTTGTTTATTTATTTATTTAATTTTGGCTGCATTGGGTCTTTGCTGCGCGCGGGCTTTCTCTAGTTGTGGTGAGCGGGGGCTACTCTTCATTGCAGTGCGCGGGCTTCTCATTGCGGTGGCTTCTCTTGTTGTGGAGCACGGGCCCTAGGCGCGCTGGTTTCAGTAGTTGTGGCTCGGGGCCTCTAGAGCACAGGCTCAGTAGCTGTGGCGCACGGGCTTAGTTGCTCCGCAGCATGTGGGATCTTCCCTGACCAGAGATCGAATCCGTGTCCCCTGCATTGGCAGGCGGATTCTTAATCACTGTGCCACCAGGGAAGTCCGGGTGTGGAGCATTAACATCCCTTCTTTACAGGGGAGAAAGCGGGGATGTCGAGAGGCAAGCCTCTCGTCCAGGGTCACACAGTGGGCACTTCCAACCAGGCAGCCAGACTCCACAGCCCACGCTTCTTATTTACTCCACTGCCTCGCTTCCGAGACTCAGCCTTATCTGCAGAGTGATCCCCACTCCAAGGGAACAGTCATCCTCCACAGGGTGGTGGTTGGAGGATTCTTGGGGGGGAGCGGATGTCTGAATAATATCATGACATTAAAAAGGGGGGAACAGGGACTTCCCTGGTGGTCCAGTGGGTAATACTCCGCCCCCCCCCCAATGCAGGGTGCCCAGGTTTGATCCCTGGTTGGGGAACTAGGTCCTGCATGCATGCCGCAGCTAAGAAGTCTGCATGCCACAACTAAGATCCCGCCTGTGGCAACTCAGACCTGGCACAGCCTAAATAAATAAATAAATGAAGAAATAAATACCTAAAAAATAAAATAAAATAAAAATAAAAAGGGGGGCATAGGATTGCCTGGTGAATGAGAACCAAGGGCTGGGGAATGGGGCAGCCTGACCTTGACCTCACCTCGCGCCCCTGTTTCTCAGTTGCATGATCCTTCTGAATGCTGTCCCTCATCTGGAACCTCAGAGTAATGACGGCACATGAGTCACTGGGTGATTGGGAGGATTTGATAAGACAATGTGTGCCAAGGGCTTGCCGTGGTGCCTGGCACACAGGAAGTCAGCAATATATCTCTCTTCCTTCTGCTCTACTTGACGTAGATCATCTCTTCTCCTGCCTGGAGTTCAGCTTCCCCATCTGAATTGAAGGAGCCTGAGCTGGATGATTTTGAAAGGGTCTTTTTGATGTTCTGAGATCCTAAACTTGCTCTCCAGTGCTGTGGCCTCTGGTATACTAAGTCCCCCAACTCTCTGGCCTTCTCTCTTTCTCACTCCAGGTTGGGAGGTGCAATTGCCAGGGATGCATCAGACCTCAGGTCGGCTACCTCCGCTGGTGGGTGGAGTCAAGGAACATTGATGATGACCCAGCTGCCGCCAGTTGAGCCCTTGCTGTGCCTGGCACCACTGAAAGCCCTTTATACACACAGTGTCTTTTTTTTTTTTTTGACTGAAGTTATTTATTTTTTTATTTTTTTATTTTTTGATTTTATGCATATATTTTTTATTTTCTCCCTTTTTTTAATAACAAATTTAATCAGTTATACATATACATATGTTTCCATAACCCCTCCCTTTTGCGTCTCCCTCCCACCCTCCCTATCCCACCCCTCCAGGTGGTCACAAAGTACCGAGCTGACCTCCCTGTGCTATGCGGCTGCTTCCCACTAGCTATCTACCTCACGTTTGGTAGTGTATATATGTCCATGCCGCTCTTTCACTTTGTCACAGCTTACCCTTCCCCCTCCCCATATCCTCAAGTCTATTCTCTAGTAGGTCCACACAGTGTCTTTTAATCCTCACCCCCATTAATTGAGGTGGGGGGACTAGTATAATTATCCCCATTGTACAGATGAGAAAAGGAAGGCAGTTGAGGGTTAATCAACTCGCCATGGACTCACAACCAGGAGTGATAGTCACAGTCAGAGAGAGGGTCAGAACACCAGGTGTGGTGGTTCTACCTCTTTCTTCCCTGTGACCCAAGTCTATGTGACAGGCCCTGCTTCTGTGCAGGATTCCTCCATCTTTTCTTTCCTCTTCCTTTTCCATTTTGTTTCTCCACCTGCATTCGGACTCAGCGTTTCTGCCCCATGTGAGAGGGCTGGGAATGGCACCCTGGGTGCAGATGAAGAGCACATCCCACTGAAGGCTGTGACTGCACTGCCCGTCCCACCTTTTCCACTGGTAAGATACAGGCAGAGAGGGAAGAGCGGTCTAGAACAGGCTTCATGACTTGCTTCAGTCCAAACCTATTCAAACCTAAGGACAAGCATTCACTCATGTGGACCAGCACAGCTCACCAGATTTTCAGTGGTGGGGGGAGGGTTTAAAGCCCCAATAAAGTGTTAATTTCTCATTGGCCAGGGGGCAGAAGCCGCCCACACACGGTGGGCAGGTAGCTCCCTCAGCATCCACACTCCCTCTGTGGGGAAATGAAACCCATGGGATCATTTGGAGGAAAGGTGCAGTTTCAATACACCCACACAAAGAGAGTAGAGTCATAAGATTTATTACTTTCAAAAACAGATAACTGGGCTTCCCTGGTGGCGCAGTGGTTGGGAGTCCGCCTGCCGATTCAGGGTTCGTGCCCTGGTCTGGGAAGATCCCACATGCCGCGGAGCGCCTGGGCCCGTGAGCCATGGCCGCTGAGCCTGCGCGTCCGGAGCCTGTGCTCCGCAATGGGAGAGGCCACAATAGTGAGAGGCCCGTGTACCACAAAAAAAAAAAAAAAAAAAAAAAAGATAACGAATGAGAACCTACTGTATAGCACAGGGAACTCTACTCAATGCTCTGTGGTGACCTGAATGAGAAAGAAATCTAAAAAGGAGGGGGTATATGTATACGTATAACTGATTCACTTTGCTGTACAGCAGAGACTAACACAACATTGTAAAGCAGCTATACTCCAACAACAAAAATTAATTTTAAAAAATAAAAAAAAAAGATTTATTACTTACAGATCCGAGAAGCAAGGGGATGCAGTGAGCCGGGGGAAGCGCAGTTCTCCGCCCCAGGTCACAAACCAGCAGGAGATAGAGCAAGGTAGCAAGCACCTAGTACTTACTTACAAGGTGATTGGGGCAGAGGTTACTAACTTTTCACAGGCTTAACTCTAAGTGGTTATTTTTTTTAATTAAAAAAAAATTTTTAAACCCTCTTAGCTCTAAATTTTTTTTTTTTTTTTTTTTTTTGTGGTATGTGGGCCTCTCATTGTTGTGGCCTCTCCCGTTGCGAAGCACAGGCTCTGGACGCGCAGGCTCAGCAGCCATGGCTCACGGGCCCAGCCGCTCCGCGGCATGTGGGATCTTCCCAGACCGGGGCACGAACCTGTGTCCCCTGCATCGGCAGGCAGACTCTCAACCACTGCGCCACCAGGGAAGCCCTTAGCTCTAAATTTTTAAAAATTTTTATTTATTTATGTATTTTGGCCACACGGTGTGGCATGCAGAACTTCCCTGACCAGGGATCGAACCTGTGCCCGCTGCAGTGGAAGCTCAGAGTCTTAACCACTGGACCACCAGGGAAGCCCACTAAGTGGTTATTTTAAAAGGTTCCACCAGGAAAGGAAAGCAGGAACCTGTGGGGATACCCGAAGCCGATCTAAAAGTCCAGACTCTGAACTTTCGGTGTTAGTAGGGTCACCATACTGTAAAATGCCGAGGCAGCCACTCAGAAAAACAAAATTGTTTTCCTCGAAAGTTGTTTTTCTCATCACACCTTTCTAGTTTTGACCCTCTTGCATTATTATCCTAGCTAGGACAGGAGGTGACATGATACAGCTGCAGGAAGGGCTTGGGGGAATAAAGCTCAGCCTGGAGTGGAGTAAGATAGATCCTGGTTGAAATCCCAGCTTCACCACTAGCTGTGTGACCTTGGGCAAGTGACCTCACCTCTCTGAGCTTCCATTAAAAAATTTTTCCATTATCAAAAATTTTAAACAGAAGAATAGAAAGAGAATACAATGAACACGTATACATCCACCCAGTCAGATTCAACAAGTCTAAACTCTTTGCCATATTTGCTTCAACTAAGCCACTTTAAAGTAAATTACAGACACTAAGGACTATTGTCCCTAAATACTTTAGCATTTGTGTCCAACAGAGGATTCCCCCATAACCACAAAACTATTATGTCTCAAAAAAACAATTCCCTGGGACTTCCCTGGTGGTCCAGTGGTAAAGAATCCACCTTCCAGTGCAGGGGACTCGGGTTCGATCCCTGGTGGGGGAACTAAGATCTCACATGCCGCAGGGCAACTAAGCCCACGTGCCACAACTACTGAGCTCCCACACCTCAACTAGAGAGGCTGCGTGCCGCAAACTACAGAGCCCACACACCCTGGAGCCCACGAGCCACATCTAGAGAGAGAAAACACACATGCCACAACTAGAGAGAAGCCCGAGCCTGCATGCTGCAACAAAAGATCCCGCATTGCCACAACTAAGACCTGACGCAGCCAAGAGAATAAATAAATAAAATAAATAAATATTAAAAAAAACAATTCCCTTATATATATTATTTAATATTCTGGCCATATTGAAATTTCCCCAATTGTTCCCAAATTATATTTTACAGATGTCCCATTCACACCAAAATCCAATCAGAGACCTTGCATTGCATTTGGTCATTATGGATCTTAAATCACTGTTTCCATTCTGCTCATCAGTAAAATGGGAAAAGAATAGTACTTACCTCACAGGGTACACAAATTAGACATAATACATGTTAAGCGGTTAGGCTAGTGCATCCAAAAAAGTGCACTATTATTATTAGCTTCCTTACTGGACTTGCTCTGCTCAAGGCAGCAGTGCACTGGGATGGAATGTCTTGAGATGTCAGTAGCAGGGGCTAGGGATAATGAGGCAAGAGGTCCCAGCATCCTCAGGGATGTAGACCCACAAGCTGCATTTTGCCCAGCCCTGGCCTGGGGATGGAGGGAACCAGTCTCACCTTGACCACCTTCAGCACCCCGAACTCCTGGTCCAGCCCATGCTCCCCCTGGAAGCTCTGCTCCCTCAGGAACTGTTCCACGGTCTGCACTGTCTCCAGCACCTCTTTTTTCCACTCCTGGCTGGGATGCAGACAGTGAGCCACGAAGGAGTTCAGTCCGGAAGCTGGGGTGACAAACAGCTCCAGGGGCACTGCCATCTCTGTCTTGAGAGTACCACTGGTGGCTAGATATATACCCACACACCTACCCAGCTCCTGGCACACACACTCTTCTTTAAGGGGACTCCTCCTCAGCTGACCTCCAGCACCCTGTGGAATAAAGGACCAGAGTGGAGAGGAAACAAGGCGTGTCTGGCTGACCAGGGGATCCTCTTCCTGGAGGCTGTTTGCTGTGGCTGGGGCACCAAGGGACACTGGGTGAAACCACCTTAACAGGCGGGGCTTTTAGTCACGCTTTCTGCTGTAGGTTTCGTTTCTCAACTCTTAGTTTCCCTTTTACAACTTGGAAACTGAGATTGGCTTGAGGATGGCCCCGGGAAAGGTAACTCCCCCAGAGATGGGAGTTGGATGGTATCCACCAATCCCATCCCCACAACCTTGTCACCCGAAACAGGCTCAGTAAGAGCAGGGACTCGCTGGAGGTTGGGCTGAACAGTGGGGATTCTAGGGTCCCACAGAACAAACTCTGGAATTCCAGTCTGCCCTTTGCCAGACTCTTAACCTCTCTGATCCTCACATAAATAATCCTTAAAATGGGTTTAAGAATAATACCTACCCCATAGGTTGTGTGGATTAAGCGTGAGAACATTTAGCAGAGAAAACATTAAGTAAATGCAAATATTATTATTCGTTCACTGTACACCTAGTGAGTGCTGGCTGGGTGCCAGACATTGTGCTAAGAAGAAAACATAAGATGTGGTTGCTGCCCCAGGGGCTCCCAGAGCAGTGAGGGAGACAGAGGAGACACAGAAAGTCCAGTGTCCTGTGTACTAGGAGAAAAGAGGGCACAGAAACCTGGTGGAAATTCGGGCAGAAGAGTTTTTTCCGGGTCACCTGTGGTGTCAGTGGACACCTGCTTGAGATGAGTCTTAAAAGACTGGGAATGCAGCCAGGAGACAGAGGGCACAAGACAGGATAAGGCTGAGAAGTGTGAATCATCCTGGTATGTGCCAGGACTCGGCTGTCAGATCCACGTTGGCATGGAGGGCAGGGAGGGGAGAGGTGAGAGCTGTGCCTGGACAAGTGGGCAGGGTTTGAAACTCGGAATGCCATTCATTCAACAAACATTTGTTTAGTGCCTGCTATGTGCCAGGCAGGTGTCCTGGGGATACAACAGTGAATAGGCAAAATTCTTGGACTGCAGAGGGCTTACACTCTAATGGTGGAGACAGATAATAAACAGGATAAATAAGTAACATTATAGTAATTAAGATGGTGATAAGTGCTAATCAGGAAAATAAAGCAGGGAAAGAGGTTAAAAGGTACCGACTACGTGTGGGGAGTGAGAAGTGGCAATGTTTAGGGGTTCAGTCTCAAAGAAGGTGGTTAGGGAAGGTCTGAAAAGGAGACATTTGAGCAAAGACATGAAGGAGGTGAAGAGCGAGCTGTATGTATGTCAGAGGGAAGAATGAGAGAAGGTGGGACTTCCCTGGTGGTCTAGTGCGTAAGACTCCACTCTCCCAATGCAGGGGACCCAGGTTCGATCCCTGGTCGGGGAACTAGATCCCACACGCATGCCTCAACTAAGAGTCTGTATGTGGCAACTAAGAAGTCCACACGCTGCAACGAAAGATCCCATGTGCCGCAACTAAGATCTGGCTCAGCCAAAAAATATATATATATATATTAAAAAAAAAAAAAGAATGGGAGAAGGAACAGCAAGTGCAAAGGCCCTGTGGCGGCAGTGTGCCTGGTGGGATTGAGGAATAGCAGTGTGACTGGAATGGAATGATCAAGGGGGGAGAGTGGGAGGGGATGAGTTTTGAGTACAAGGGTGGGGGGTAAATTGTGTAGGATTTTGAAGACTAATAAGACTTGGACTTTTACTCTGATTGAAATGGGGAGCCACTGGGGAGTTCCAAGCAGAAGAGGGACATGGTTGTACTTTCATTTTAACAGTATCACACTAACTGTTGGTGGGAAGATTAGATTAAAAGCAGGCGGTGGGGAGTAGAGGTGAGAGCAGAAGCAGGAATTCAGTTAAGAAGCTACTACAACAGTCCAGACAAGAGATGTGGCACCTTGGGTCAGAATGGTAGCAGTGGAAGGTAGGGAGAAGTGTATGATTCAATTTTCTTATTATGGAAAATTTCAAACATGAACAAAAGTAGAAAATATAATGAACCTCCATGTACCATCCCCCATCTTCAACAATCATCAACCTGTAGACAGTTTTTTAAATGTTTTTTCAGGTCCTCTGCCCATTTTTATTTTTATTGGCCACCCGGCATGCGAGATCTTAGTTCCCCAACTTGGGATCGAACCTGTGCCCCCTGCAGTAGAAGCGCAGAGTCGTAATGACTGGACTGCCAGGGAGTCCCAGCCTATAGACAATCTTGTTTCAATGATATCTCCATCCATATCTCCCCTCCTGTATTATTTGGAAGTGAATCCCAGACATCATATCATTTCACTGGCTATATTTTGAGTATAAAAAGGTCTTGCTAATGGATAGAGTGTGATGTGAGAGAAAGATTAGAGTCAAGGACCACTCTAAGGCTTTTGGCCTTAGCAACTGGAAGGATGGAATTGTCCTTAACTGAGAAGGGAAAGACTGGGCAAGGGCACAGTGTAGGCATGAAGATCGGGAGCTCGGTTTTGGAAGTGAACTTGAGTGTCTAGTGAGATCCAAGTGGGGTAGGGAGTTGCATATTTGAGTGGATTTCAGGGAGGAAATCTGGGGTTGAGATACAAATTACCAGCATAGACATATTTAAAGCCATAAGGCTGGATGAGATCACCAAGTGAGTGAGTATAGAGCAAGACAAGAAAAGGACCAACGACTGGGCCCTGAAACACTTAATATTAAGTGATTGGGGAGAGGCAAGCATCCAGCAAACAAGAATGAGTGGGAGTAGCCAGGGAGGTGGAAGAAAAATCAGGAGTGCGTTTTGATAGCCAAGTGGAAACATTGTTCTAGGAAAGAGAAAGTGATCCACTGGGTCAAATAGCAGGTGAATCTGTGCTGAATTTGTCCTGAGGGCAGTGGCAAATCAGAGGAGCGACCAGAGGTGAAATTACCATTCTGGAAAGATTGGTCTGGCTGCTTCTGTGGGGAGGATGGATTGCAGGGGGCAGGGATAGATATAGGGAGATGTGTCAGGACACTGTACAGTGGTCCAGGTGAGAGGACCTGGACTGGACTGGAGAAGGGATTGGATTCTAGGTCTACCTTGGAGAAAGGGTGAACAGGACTTGGTGACTACAAGTAGGAGGTGAGGGAAAAGACAGGATGGCTATCAGCTCTGTGGCTTGGGTACCTGGGTAACAGATGGAGGGTACAATTAACAAAGGGAGGAAGATACAAGGAAGAATGGAAAGCGGAGAGGTCTAGAAGGGTAGCTGTTTAAGCTAGAGAGCTTAAAAAAGTTTTCCACATTGTCTAATGCTTCTGATAAGTTCAGGAATATAGGTCTGAGAAGCACCCAAGAGGCTACTGGTGATCATTGTTGGTGAAATGTAAGGGAGAGCTGGGAGCAGAAGCCAGATCTTAGGGGCGGGGTTGAAGAGTAAGTTGGGTGAGGAGGGTGGAGACCAGGAGTGTAGATAACACTTCCAAGAACTTTGTCGTGAAAGGGCGGAGAAAGACCAGCTGTTAGATGGAGGAAGTGGTGGGGTGGAGGGTGTTTGTTGTCTTAAATACCATTTGGGGGAAAAAAACCCCTCAATCATGACACGTTTTAATTTAAACTTTCCAACTGGCTAACCCCAAATGGAAAGAATCACATTTTTAATTACATAAATTCTAAAAGTCTCCATATTTTCAGAGTTTGGTAGTGCCTGGTCCTTAAACAGTCCTATATTATAACTGTTTAAAGAGCAGTGGCAATTTCGCAAACCAAAGTCGACTATAAAGTGTGATTCCAAACATTTGCCCTATGTTTATAATGACAGATAATGAGCTTCAAGGCAATATACAAGTTATTGAAACAATAAACATTCAGACCTTACATCTTAGTTGAAAACATTTTTTTTCAAGTATAATTGATTTACAGCACTATATCGGTTTCAGGTGTACAACATAGTGATTCAATATTTTTACATGTTATAATCCATTTAAAGTTATTATAGGGATTTCCCTGGTGATCCAGTGGTAAAAAATCTGCTTCCAATTCAGGGGACACAGGTTCGATCTCTGGTCGGGGAACTAAGATCCCACAGGCCGCAGGACAACTAAGCCCGTGCACCACAGCTACTGAGCCCATGAGCCCTGGAGCCTGCAGGCCACAACTAGAGAAAAGCACGCACACCACAATGAAGAGCCCATGCGCTGCAATGAAAGATCCCTCATGCTTCAATGAAGATTCTGCATCTTGCAACTAAGACCCAACACAGCCAAAAATAAGTAAAATAAATAAATAAATAGTAAATAAATCTTTGAAAAAAATAGTTATTATAAAATATTGGCTCTATTCCCTGTGCTGTATAGTATATCCTTATAGCTTATCTATTTTATACACAGTAGTTTGTACCTCTTAATCCCCTCCTCCTATTTTGGCCCTCCCCCCTTCCTTCTCCCCACTGGTAGCCACCACTTTGCTCAATAGACTTTACATATTAGTTTTGATTCATTTTCATTATTCATTTTCATGAAATATCTGGGAGTTCAGCAGCTTTCAAGATTTAAAAAGGGGGAATTCCTTGGTGGTCCAGTGGTTGGGACTCTGGGCTTTCACTGCTGGGGACTGGGGTTCAATCCCTGGTCTGGTATTTAGGATCCTGCAAGCCTCGCAGCGTGGCCAAAGAAAGAACCAAAAAAGATTTAAAAAGGGAACATGCAGTCAATTGTGTATTGGCTTTATGGTTTGTAGAAATGCCAACCAGTTGGGCACATTTCTATGGGGGTGAGGGAAGAGCTAGTGGTTAGGAAGGGTGTGGGCTAGGTTTTAGGAAGGAGGAAGGTACATAAAGATGGGTTTTCTCTTAAGTTGTGTTCCTCTAAATGCAGAGCCTGAGACAAGGATTTGCATGAGACTCATTTTGGGAAATGATCCCAAGGGACAGGTGTGGGGGATTGAGAAGGAGGAAAAACCAGTCCAAGAAATATCATGAAATTGATCACTACTGTGGGCAGCTGAGCTTTGATCCCACTGGGGACTGTCTAAGGAGCAATGGGTAAGGAGCAAATGCCTCAAAAATTTTTGAGGAACGTGCCTCAAAATTATCCACCTGAGAGGTGGAGGAGGGGAGTATGCACTCGCTGGTTCCTGTCTTTCAATGGGCCCAGGCTTACCCCCTGGGGTGTTAACTCCCTGGAACTTCCATATTTGCTCAGAATTACTTGGAAGGCTTGTTAAGACACAGATTGCTGAGTTCCACTACCAGAGAACCTAACTCAGGTAATTCTGGTGTAGTTGCTGAGAATTTTTTTTTGAAGAGGTTCCCAGATGATGCTGATTCTGCTGGTCTGGGGTCCATACTTTTGAGAATCAATAACTTAGAGGTTTGAGCTTTGAAAGATGACAAAATGGGGGAGAAGGACAGTTGACTCAAAGTCATAGAGTTGTGAGCCAGCATTCAGTGTTCTGGAATTGCAAGTGTTTGGCCACGTCTGGTGTGTTTTGAGAGTGAGGAGGAGAGACTGAGAGGTCAGCAAGAGCTAAATGGTCAAGAACCCTGAATGCCAAGCAAAGGAACTTGAACTTGATTCTGTAGGTAATAGGAGCCATTGGAGGATTTTAAGCAGGAGAGGATTCTGTTTCTATTTATGCTTCAGAAAGAGCACAGTGGTCTGGGTAGAAAGGGGTGAGCTAGGAGGAGAGGACCATAGAAGTCTACAAAATGAACAGCCTGATCTTGGGCACTTATGGGGATGTGGGGCCTCTCTTAACGAGCATGATGGTGTCACAATCCTTGATGTGCAGGTCTGAGAAGCTATTGATTCCAGTTTCTGGCCCCGGAACCTGAGTATCTGATCCTCCATGTAAGGTCCTCCAGCCTCTTCAATCTTCTCTTTCAAGTCATGGATGGAGTAATCAGGGTCAATTGCATGAGGCTTGCTCTGGCTGCTGGAGTCCTTCATGAAGATCTGGATCTCAGGAGGGAAGGTCTCCAGCATCTGGAGGCTCCTGAAAGGAGAGACAGTGATGTCCACTGGGGCCACATGTCCTCTTGTTTTCATAGTTTTGCGTTTCCCAGAATGTCATACGGTTGGAATCATCCAGTGTGTAGTCTTTTCAGACTGGTTTCTTTCAACTAGCAATATGCATTTAAGCTTCTTCCATGGCTTTTCATACATCACCACCCGTAGTTACAAATTATTTTTTTCTTGTGACGACAGCTTTTTTTTTTTTTTTTTTGCAGTACGCGGCGGGCCTCTCACTGTTGTGGCCTCTCCCATTGCGGAGCACAGGCTCCGGACGCACGGGCCCAGCAGCCATGGCTCACGGGCCCAGCCGCTCCGCGGCATGTGGGATCCTCCCGGATCAGGGTACGAACCCGTGTCCCCTGCATCGGCAGGCGGACTCTCAACCACTGCGCCACCAGGGAAGCCCACGACAGCTTTTAAGATCTACTCTCTTAGTAACTTTCAAATATACAATAATATTGTTAGCTATAGTCACTTCACAACACATTACATCTCCAGGACTTATTTATCTTATAACTTGAAGTTTGTACCTTTTGACCACTTTCGGCTATTTCACCCACCTCCCACCTCTGGCAACCACCAATCTGTTCTATGTATCTGTGAGTTTTTTTTCTTTTTTTTAAAAGATTCCACATATAAGTGATCTCATAAGTATTTTTGTTTCGCCGTCTGACTTAATGCACTTAGCATAATGCCCTCAAGGTCTATCTGTGTTGGCACAAATGACAGATTTCCTTCTTTTTATGTGGCTGAATAAAATTCCATTATATATATCTCTCTCAAATTTTCTTTATCCATTCACCTGTTGATGGATACTTAGCTGTTTCCTAGTCTTGATATGCCTATTTTATTTTATTTCTTTATCCACACTGCATGGCATGCGGGACCTTAGTTCCCTGACCCTGATCAAACCCGTGCCCCCTGCATTAGAAGCATGGAGTCTTAACCACTGGACCACCAGGGAAGTCCCATGCCTTGCCTATTTTAGAATCAGATTATTTGGGGTTTTTTTTGCTATGGAGTTGTGTGAATTCCTTATAGATTTTGGATATTAACCTCTTATCATACATGTAGTTTGCAAATATTTTTTCCCATTCCTAGGTTGCCTTTTCATTTTGTTGATTGTTTCTTTTGCTCTCCAGGAGCTTTTTAGTTTGATGTAGTCCCATTGGTTGCTTTTTGTTTTTGTTGCTTGTGGTTTTGTTGTCATACCCAAAAAATCATCACCAAGACCAACGTTAAGGAGCTTTCTCTTTATGTTCTCTTCTAGGAGTTTTACAGTTTCAGGTCTTACATTTAAGTCTTTAATCCATTTCAAGTTAATTTTTACAAATGGTGTAAGATAGGGGTCCAGTTTCTTTGTTTTGCATGTGGGTATCCAGTTTTCCCAACACCATTTACTGAAGAGACTATCTTTTCTCTGTTGAGTATTCTTGGATCCCTGTCTATTAGTTACCTGTATGTGTGTGAATTTATTTCTTGGCTCTTGATTCTGTTGCATTGGTGTATGTGTCTGTTTTCATGCCAGTACCATACTATTTTGATTACTATAGCTTTGTAGTGTGATTTGAAATCAGGAAAAGTGTTGCCTCCAGCTTTGTTCTTCTTTCTCAGGATTGCTGTGGCTTTTGAAGTCTATTGCAGTTCCATACGAATTTTAGGATTCTTTTTTCTATTTATGTAAAAAATGTCATTGGAATTCTGATAGGGATTGCACTGGATCTGTAGATTGCTTTAGGTTGTATGGACATATATTCTCTGAGTGAGATGTGTATGTAGATGATTTGCCTAAGACTTATTAAAGCAAAATAAAAAAAGTCAAAGAAACTGCTACATTAGAAAAGACTAAACGTGTAGAGTATGGGCGGCTGGGGTGTGCTTGGGATGATCCAGCCCCTTCCAGGCCAGAGAGGTGGGTGAGAAGCAGCAATTACAACAGACAAGGATGATCTTCCCTGTTTACCCCTCCCCCTGGGTCAATTTTATTCCAGGCTGCATCGTTTAAACTCAAAACACACTTTTAATATAGCCATCTTGTTGTGCTACTCTTCACAACCCATGAGCAGGGTCACAGGAAACTGTAAACAGGTCTGGCTTTCCATGTCACCACTCACACAAGCCAGTGCTTTTCCACACTTGATCTACAGATCACAGACACGTGAGGATTATGCAAAAGAACAAGAACAAAGCTTTATTATAAGTTATGAAGACAACACAAGGGTATCCCCTTGTTCCAGGACTGAAGGGGACGAGGCTAGGGCCTCTTGTGTACTGTCCTGAGGACTCTGACCGCTGGGACCATCCACCTTTGGGGGGAAGACTGCAGGCCGGGGGTGGGAACGGAATGCTGTATCTCTGGGTTCCCAGTTTGCTCCAGGATTACAGAGGTTAGGGCTAAGACATCCGTTTCACATCGAAACAGGGTCCACACGAGGCCCAGCCTGGGAGGGCCCTCCCCGAACTTCTTGGCTCAGGCCAACTTTCTCCTCTTACACCCCAAGGTAATAAGGAATCTCGGCCTGGAGGAGAATGACTTGGTCGATGGCCCAGTGGTTTTATGTCCAGCCAAGGGCCTTGCCCTAACAGCAAGGCGGCACCTTGCTGTGCCCACTGCGGAGGTGAGGCTGCTAGGAGTAGAGGCCGGAACCAACACGCCCCTAAAGGCAGCCTTGGCTGGGCATGGGCTGGGCCCTCCGCTGGAAGTAGGGGGGCCCTGCCTGGGTGTGCCCCCAGGGATGTGACTTAAGATGGGGGCAGTAGTGTCTTCAAACCGAAGCTTATTCTTATTGCTGGGTCCCGTGGTCACCATGGGGGTAGCTCTGGTGAGGAGAGGGCCCTGGAGTTCAGGCCCACGCTTCCCCCATTGCTGTGTGTGGTGCTAGGGGAGGGGGGCCCTGGTTCCTGCCGTAATGCTGAGAGCTGAAAAGATGCAGCTCAGATCTTGGGCAGCCGCTCTGCACCCAGCTGGGTGCTGGCATGGGCGCCCACGGTGGAATTTGTGGAGGAAGCACCCCCAGAAGATGCTTCTGCGCGGCTGCGCTTAGCTGGGGGCGCTGGAGCACAGGCGAAGGCTGGAGCTTGCCGTTTCAAATGGGTGCCCATGGTGGAATTTGTGGATGAACCACCCCCAGAAGATGCTTCTGCGCGGCTGCGCTTAGCTGGGGGTGCTGGAGCACAGGCGAAGGCTGGAGCCTGCCGTTTCAAGTACAGGGTTCCTCGCTGCTGCCAATCAGGCCCCCCCAGAGATGGAGCAGGGAAGGGAAGCCGCAGCAGCGGCAGGAGCGGACCAGTCAGGAGCCAGGCTTCGGAGGATGCGCCGGAGCGCTGCTTCCTTCTCCACGTCTAGGTCTTTGGCGGTGACCCGGAAACCCAGCTGAGGGGGTGAGGGCAGCCTCAGAGGCTCCCCTCGCCTGTGCGGCAGCAGAGGAAACCTGCGTTTTTGGGGCCTGGGACTGTCAGATGTGGGGGAGCAGTTCCTCCAGGCCGGTTTCTGCCCTCTTGTTGCCTCTGCATCCTTGTCAGGCTGGCTTTTCCTCTGGGAAACCAGCGGAGCTGCAGAGGGCGACGGAGGGCCCTCCTCGCTCCCTTTCTTTGAGGACTTCTGGGGCAGCCCTTGAGGTATGGCGGGACCCCTCCTACTGTTCACGGGCGGGAAACCTCGGGTGGAGCTATAGGAGCTCGTGATGGCGTTTCTTTTAGGGCAGGAGCTCATACAGGAGGTGTGGCGTGTCCTGTTGGAACTGTCTTCTGCCCTCTTGGCGTGGAGGTTTCTCTGCAGAGGTCCAGGCCTGGGCACGAATAAAGTGACCCCCAGGGGCCTAAATGCAGATCATGCGCCCCCGGTGCCATCGCGGCCGCTTCTCTGGTCGTTGTTCCCCCCTATGACTGTGGGGACGTCCTCCTGCTTGGCCATCCCTTTCCCGCTCTCTCCCAGGGCCCTCAACGCCGTCTGCTCTGTGCTGCAGTTTGGGACACAGCTGGGTGTCGTGGGCGGCACTGGCTGCCCCCGCGCCACACTGACAGTGTCTGTGTCCACTGCGGACACTGAGCTACGGAACATCATGGAGGTGAGAGCACCCATCACCGCCTTCTTCCGACGGCCTCGGCTGCAGATGGTCCATACGGACCCCCAGAAAGGAGCGCAGGGCCTGCGGGATGGTAGAATGGGGTCTCAGAGACTCTGTGGCAAAGCCCAGATGCAGAGTCACTGGACACTTGTGGGCTGGCCTGCGAGTGGATAGCTGGCCATAGACAGCTGGGTGACCCGGGCCGGCCACGGGAAGTCTGTGGGCGCGGGGAGCCGGCTGGGGGCAGCCGAGCCCTCCTGGCAGGTGCTGGTCCCCCAGTGCCCGGGGCGGGCGTGAGGGGCAGGGCCTACCTAAGTAACTGCCCGTAGAGGACTTGGGCGAGATCGGTCCTTGGATAGAGGCTGGGCGCCGAGCACTCTCCTTCAGCTGCCAACTTGGCCAAAAGCAGACTGCGCACTGTTTGGCCTGTTGCTGGTATTTATAGCTCTGCAACCTGTGAGCGAACAATGGGCGTGCGTTTAGGAGACGCAATAGATTAGGGAGGGTTGGCGCATGCGCAGAGTACACGTCAGGCCTTGAGGCGCACAGGTGAGGATGCGCACCTGGACCGTTTAGCGCTTCTGAATCTCCCGGGGTCTGAGGGTTGGAGGTGTTTGCCTTGAGGGTGATGAGCTTCCTGCCAGGGCAGCTGCCCCTTCTCCCCCGGCCGGCTCTAACTGTACAGGATGGGTCCCCGGCCACCAGAGCAGGAAAGCTGGAGAGCAGGAAAGCTGGAGAGCAGGGTACCTGGCTCATCAGCCACTGCCTGAGGTGGCAGCTTTGGCATCAGCGCTTGTGCGTCCGCCTGCCCTCCCCCCTAGTAACATTGGAGGCGAGAGCTGCTAAGAACAGAAGTGCCAAAAAAAAACAAAAAAACAAAAAACCCAGAAGTGCCCAAGCCACCCAGATCCTTCTGGGGTGACAACTGAAGGGGCAGCCAGGGTGGGCTGGGAGGGACATATATACCAGGTCCAAACCCAGAAAGATCTGAAGTGCACAAGTCAGAATGAAAGTCCAGAATCATCCTTGGGCTTTGGGCTCAGCTGGAAGCATAGCCAAACTTTTCAAGGTCTCCAGCTCCACCTGCAGTTTCTGCCTGGCTGGGACGTTGCCCCAGAGTGGGGTTGAGTTTAAGGAGCCGAAGGAGGCATACATTTCCATCCTCTGGATCACTGCTCACCAAAAAATACATAATGCCAGGCACATATGTAATTTTGAATTTTCTAATGAACACACCAGGAAAGTGAAAATGGTGAAGTCAATGTAAATAATAGCTTTTTAATTCAGTATCTGCAAAATGTTAGAATTTTTACATGTGTCACGAGAAATGTGGTCATATTACAAGGGCTCAAGAGCCGCATGGAGCAAGATAGAGGACAAAAAGCATGCACTTGAAACTCTAAGAAGTGAACACTAACAGGCAGATGGGGCCTGGAAGTCCAAAGTTGAATAACAGCCCGTAACAGGGTGATTATGGTGGTTTTTTTCCTGCCTCTGTCTCCCAGCTTACGCAAGGCACACAAAGTCCAGCAGCAGCTGAAAGTTAAAACCATGGGATCAACCTTTTATTTCTAGCCAGATAAGTGAGAAAGTGGGGGGCTTGCATGTTGAGGAGTGAGGGGGTCTTTTTCTCCCCAGTTACCACATCTCCCCTGCAACCTCAGTGATGGCAGAGGCCTTCACTGAGAAATGGCCTGTGTCTCTGGACAAAGGAACAGGTTAAGAGGCTCCTATTGTCTGAGGAGTGTGGGGGAATGCCCATTATTTTCCTTTCTTTTCTCTTGCTATTTCACCTGAAAGGTCAACCTGGCCATAGGGAACTGCATGGCAGCATGGAGGCTGAAACACTTTGAGGAACATGTAGGAGGGGCCCCTGAAGCCTGAGAATGTGGGTAGAAGCCCAAAGAGGAGAGAGCTAGAGGAGGAGACTATTTAGGTCTGTGTATGAGCCAACATAAGTCCTGGGATCCCCCTGAGCCTCATGCACAGACAGACCCAACGAGGCAGAGTAGAGGCTTGCAGAAGTGAACTACAGTATAAACTGCCACTCAATTCCCAGATTAACCCCCGAGTGGTACGTGCACCATGTGGACACAGCACAGCAGAGTCCTGAAAACTGCACCAAGACTGGAACAACTCAGAAGACAAGGCACAATACCTGTTTGACCATAGGTTCATGAATTGCTTAATAAAAACAACAGAAAAAGAAAACGTAACTATCTCCAGAGGATTTTAATAGGAACCAGAGTCTCGAAACATAATAAGCAAACTTTCCAGGATACCACCCAAAATCACACAACAGAGCATACAAAGAACTAGGAAAATGTGACCGATTCTCAAGAGAAAAAGGCAATCAACAGACCCAGCCCTGAAGAAACCCACATGGAGGAATTAGCAGACAAAGCATCCATTACAGCCATGCTCAATGAGGTAAAGGTAAATCTTCTTGAAATTAATGAAAAGAAGTTCTTCACAGAGAAGTAAAAACTATGAAAAAGAAGCAAATGGAAAGTTTAGAACTTAACATGCAATATCCAAAAGCAAGCATTCACTGGATGGGCTGAATAACAGAACAGAGAAAACAGAGGAAAGATTCAGAAAACTTATGGATCAATAGAAATGGCACAATCTGAAAAACAAACAAGAAAAATGACAAAACAAAAATTAAGTCTCAGAGACATGTGAAAAAATATTGCAAGTTCTAACTTTTGTGCCATTGGAGGGTCTGAAGGAAAGGTGTAGAAGAAAATATAGGAGGAAAAGAATAGTTGAAAACATCAGTGATTTAGAGACACAGATCTAAGCTCAGAAAGCCTCACCCTGACACACAATCTGATTAAAAAAAGGCAAGGTGAAGAATAACTTTGAAAGCAGTCAAGAGAAACGCCCTGTTATATACACATAATGTCAACTTGAAGGACTGTGATTTCTCATCAGAAAACATAGAGACCAGAAAAGAATGGAATAACATCTTTAAAGTATTAAAGGAAAAGACCAAACCAGGATATTATATCCTTAAAGCAGGGATATCCTTAAAGACTGAAAGCCAAACAAAAGCCAAAACGAAGGCTGATGGAGATGAGAGAAAACTAAGAGAATTCATCACCAGACAATTTGCTCTAAAAATATTACATGAAAGGAACTTCTTCAGGCTGAAGTGAAATGACACAAGAAAGAAGTAAGCTTGCAACTTCAGGAACAAAGGAAGGGCAACAACAATGGCACGTATCTGGAAAAACGATCCTCTTACATTATTTTATATATGTATGACTTTTTTTTTTTTTGGCCGCGCCTGCGTGGCTTGCGGGATCTTAGTTCCCCTACCAGGGACTGAACCCGGGGCCCCAGCAGTGAAAGTGCTGAGTCCTAACCACTGGACCGCCAGGGAATTCCCTGTATATGTATGAAAGAAGGATACCACAGTCTCAGAGGGTGGCGTTCAAGTCATAGAAAGGTGACCCATTTGACAGCTATAACAAAGAGTGGAAGGTAAAAGAATCTATATGGATGTAAGGCTTCTGGATTTTATTGAATTGGTAAAATATTAACTCTAGACTGTGAAACAGTACGTATACATAGTGTTATTCCAAGAACAATTAAAAAATGACAAACTCAAGAAAATTGGATCACCTCAATAGTCCTATATTTAGGAATTGTGGACAAGATAGCTAAAACATTCACATACCTGTTTTGTGAAAAGATTTTCTCTTGGTTAATTGCCTAGGAGTGGAGTGGGCTTTTGGGTCATATGGTAAGTATGGCCCTCTCAGCCAGCCCTGGCCACCACTTCAGGTGTCACCCCAGCAGGATCTGGGTGGTGTGGGCACTTCCGTTCTTAGCGGCTCTCCCCTCCAGTGCCGCCAGGGGAAAGGGCAGGAGGACGCAGAGGCGCTGCTGCCAAAGCTGCCGCCTCTTGTGGGAGCTGCACAGCCAACAACCTTGCTCCACTTTGCTGGGCAGGGACCCCGTCCAGTACGGTTAGTTCTCCCGACAGCACTGGGGCCAGGCCAGGGTAGAAGGGCCAGCTGTCCTGCCAGGAAGCTCATCACCCTCAAGGCAACACCTCCAACCCTCAGACCCCGGGAGATTCAGAAGCGCTAGACGGTCCAGGCGCGTATCCTCACCTGTGCGCCCCAGGGCGTGACGTGTACTCTGCGCATGCGCCACCCCTCGCTAACCTCTTTATTGCGTCCCGCAGACGCAAGCCCATTGTTCGCTCACAGGTTGCAGAGCTATAAATACCAGCAACAGGCCAAACAGTGCGCAGTCTGCTTTTGGCCGACTTGGCAGCTGAAGGAGAGTGCTCGGCGCCCAGCCTCTATCCAAGGACCGATCTCGCCCAAGTCCTCTACGGGCAGTTACTTAGGTAGGCCCTGCCCCTCACGCCCGCCCCGGGCACTGGGGGACCAGCACCTGCCAGGAGGGCTCGGCTGCCCCCAGCCGGCTCCCCGCGCCCACAGACTTCCCGTGGCCGGCCCGGGTCACCCAGCTGTCTATGGCCAGCTATCCACTCGCAGGCCAGCCCACAAGTGTCCAGTGACTCTGCATCTGGGCTTTGCCACAGAGTCTCTGAGACCCCATTCTACCATCCCGCAGGCCCTGCGCTCCTTTCTGGGGGTCCGTATGGACCATCTGCAGCCGAGGCCGTCGGAAGAAGGCGGTGATGGGTGCTCTCACCTCCATGATGTTCCGTAGCTCAGTGTCCGCAGTGGACACAGACACTGTCAGTGTGGCGCGGGGGCAGCCAGTGCCGCCCACGACACCCAGCTGTGTCCCAAACTGCAGCACAGAGCAGACGGCGTTGAGGGCCCTGGGAGAGAGCGGGAAAGGGATGGCCAAGCAGGAGGACGTCCCCACAGTCATAGGGGGGAACAACGACCAGAGAAGCGGCCGCGATGGCACCGGGGGCGCATGATCTGCATTTAGGCCCCTGGGGGTCACTTTATTCGTGCCCAGGCCTGGACCTCTGCAGAGAAACCTCCACGCCAAGAGGGCAGAAGACAGTCCCAACAGGACACGCCACACCTCCTGTATGAGCTCCTGCCCTAAAAGAAACGCCGTCACGAGCTCCTATAGCTCCACCCGAGGTTTCCCGCCCGTGAACAGTAGGAGGGGTCCCGCCATACCGCAAGGGCTGCCCCAGAAGTCCTCAAAGAAAGGGAGCGAGGAGGGCCCTCCGTCGCCCTCTGCAGCTCCGCTGGTTTCCCAGAGGAAAAGCCAGCCTGACAAGGATGCAGAGGCAACAAGAGGGCAGAAACCGGCCTGGAGGAACTGCTCCCCCACATCTGACAGTCCCAGGCCCCAAAAACGCAGGTTTCCTCTGCTGCCGCACAGGCGAGGGGAGCCTCTGAGGCTGCCCTCACCCCCTCAGCTGGGTTTCCGGGTCACCGCCGAAGACCTAGACGCGGAGAAGGAAGCAGCGCTCTGGCGCATCAGCAGTGCGCTGCGGGGTGAGACCTAGGCCATCGGGGGCCTGGGCGCCACGAAGCCTTCCTGTCTCTTCCCGCTGCCTGCCGCAGGGGCTGCTTCTCCGCAGAAAATGTTTCATAGTTATTTCTATTTTAATATGATCATGGTACATTAAAATGTGTTAGTGCTTGCCTGTGAACACTAAGGTCACTTGATTTGTAATTTTCTATATTGTTCTATATTTTTGTGACTAAAGGCATTACTTGGGGGAATTAAAAGAATATCTTGAAGCGATTTTGGCTTTTGATCTGCCACTAATTCCTATTTAACCTTAATTCAGGGGTCGTATTCTTTGACTCAAGGAAACAGAATAGTATTAAAAGAAAGAATGTGAGTGTCAGATGGTGGCAGTGATTAAGTATAGCAAGAGATGCCTTTGCAAAAGTTACTGTAGGTCCCAGAAGACTCTCACTTAGCTGTGTGACCCTGGGCAAGTCACTTCACCTAAATCTCTGAATTATAGGGCTGTGGTGATGATTTAAAAGTGACTGGGCATGGTGGACACTGGGAAATCCTGGGTTCTCAATAAAGCCACTGCCCTGCTCCTTGGTCCTTTGGAATTACTATATTAGTAAAATTTATACTTGACAGTAATTTTAGCTTAAAGTTTATATTGTCTATTTCATCTCAGCCTTTTGGCTAAGCCTTTTTGCTTTACAGTGGTGTGTTAGTTTCTGCTGTATAACAAAGTGAATCAGCTATACGTATACCGACATCCCCATATCCCCTCCCTCTTGCGTCTCCCTCCCACGGTCCCTATCCCACCCCTCTAGGTGGTCACAGAGCACCGAGCTGATCTCCCTGTGCTGTGGAGGTGGTGGGGGTGATGGGGGTGATGGGGGGTCCAGGGCAGAGCCAGACTTCCTAGGGGCCCCTCTAGGAGGGTGGACCCATCCCTCCTGACCCTCAGCCCCACCTCCTACCTGGTGAGGGGGTGGGATGGGTTGGGGTTGGGGGAGGAGGTTGGGAGGGTACTCATTGTTACTTCACAGGATTCAGTGATGCAGATGGGTGGAGCTGGGGATGTCAGGAGCCAGCGCAATGCTAAGAAAGTGGGGGAGGAAGGCTGCAGGGAGATCGTGTAGATTTTATAGCCTATCCCAGGACCTCAAGTGCCTGGACGAGACCAGGTCCTTCTGGATGAGAATCATAAAAAGGGGGAAGGAGGGGATGGGGAAGAGCTACAAAGAGGAGCTCATGAATAAGAGAAAGAGAATTTAAAGAGGCAGAAAAGGGAATAAATCACATGCAGATTGTTGCTCTCTCTTTAGGAGTCTTCAAAATCCACCAAGTAATGCTCCGCATGGAGAATTGCCGGAATGGCGGTGGGGTGATCTTGGAAAAGGGAAGGGGATGGTGGGGAGGGTCAGGGTCTAGGTGAGGACTCAGGGTCCTGCTGTGCCTGGTGGGATAAAGCCTGACGTTTGGACCTTTTCTGTCCCCATCTCTACGTTCTCGCCTAGGTCCTGCATCGTGTCACTTCGGCAATGAGGGGGTGGGTCTCTGATCTCCAACATCGTTTCCCAGCCCTCAAACTCTATAACTGTGGCCAGGGATGAATGCCTGTGTCATCCTGTTTCTCCAAAAAGGCAGTCACTGTCCCCATGTCACTGCATAAATTGCTTTCCGTCTCTCCCCCTCCCTTCATGACTTAACTCCCCTGCCTGTTTTCTCTCTTGAGTAAAAGCCCATTTCCTGTCTCTTCGTCAACCTCCATCCATCACTGTTCTCCAACGTGAGAACGTGGAAGGAATAATCATGGGTATTCCACCACCCTGTCCTACCCTGGGGACCCCTACCATGATCCCGTGGTTGTGCTGGGCTCTGTGGGAGAGACTGACAACCAGTTCCACATAGTGAGTGACCTTCCTGTCCTGGGGTGACCTTAGGTTCTTGGGAGACATTTAAACCTTATAGCAACCCCATACATGTTCTGAAGATGAACACAAGCTTAGAGGTAAAGTAACTTGTCCAAATTCTCTTGTTCTGCAAGTGATGCAACAAGGGCTCTCCAGCAGGAGGATATATGCCAACATGAGTAAACAGTACCTGCTAGATTTTCCCAGAGTCCTGGAAGGACTGGGAAGGAGGGAACCTGGGCCGGCCTGGGGGAAGGGCACAGGGTGGGCATGGCTGGGGTATGGGGGAGCAGGGGCAGTGCTGCCTGGCTGCAGCAGTGGGTTCTGAGAGGAGAAGCGACCCCCTGGCCCTGCCTCCCAGACGCTCTGTCCTGGGGCAGGTCAGTCCCAGAGGACAAGGTCAGCAGGGCTATGAGGACAAGTGTGTGGGGCCAGCCCAACAACCCTTCACAGCATCCTCGAGAATTCCTGCCAGCCATGAAGGGCTCGAGGGGCAGCTGAACATGGGCCTCATTCCTGGTCCCAGGATTTGGGTTGTGGGTGAGCAGTGGAAGCGAGAAGTGTGCTCCAGGGTGTGTTCCCTCCTCACCTCTCCAGGAGGACCCAGGAACCCGTGCAGGAAGCTGGGAGGACGTCATGTCTAACCTCCCCACCCCTGGGAGCACCCTTAAACCAAGAGTAAACCTGAGGACAGGACATGAAGGTGCCGCCACAAGACCTGACTGTGCAGAGGGAGGGCGTCTGCTTCTCACCCAGCACCGGGATCGCACACGAAGAACTGTGTCTCCAGGTTCAAGTGTTCGTGAGGGAGTCGTGTCCCACCAGACGGCCTCATCCCAGCTCAACCCCCAAACCCCAACCCAATAATGCTTGTGCTTTATTCCCAAGAGATGCCAACCAAATGCAAGCAAAGGCAGAAAATGCCAATTCTTATGGGAAAGATAATCTTAAATAGCAAAAGACATTTGAATGCCATAGGCTTAGTATCTCCCACTCTTATGTCATTAATACATGCAAAGAGCGAAACAAGCCCTCACACATATTTCCTTCTTTCTTATTTCATATCCCTCTTCCTCAGTCTCCACAGGGGCATGTGTAACCTGATTGCTGCTGGGGGCCCTCGCCCATTGGATCCTACCTGAGCGTTGATCCCTACCTGGAGAGTCTTCGTCCTCGCTTGAGTCGTGTATGCTCTCCACAAGCCATTCTTTAGAGAGACAAACATGAGCAATAAAGTTATTAGAGAAAGTGGCTCACCCGTGCCTCCCCCTCCAGTGGAGGCCATGCTGGCTCACTCAGTGTCATCTGGCTCCTTCCTCTGGGTTCTCAGCCTTCCCTGGGCTCCCTGGAGCCAGAGCAAGACATTGATCACAGTTGCAAACCTTTACCGAGAGAGAGGATCACCCTTCAACTCGTCACTTCCCTGTTTCCACCAGATCCTTCTAGCTCTAGCCTCCAGTCTTATTAACCTGCAAATCCAACTGTGATGCACATGCTTTGGGTTAAATGACTTCAAGGAAGAGATCCAGTGGTGGGCAGCTGCCCAAGAGAATGTTCTGTGGGGATGGAAATGTTCTCTATTGATTGGGCCCTTGAAACGGGGCTAGTGTGATGGGGGACTGAATGTTTCATTTGATTTGCTTTCATTATTTAAATATGAGCAGACACCTCTGACTCGTGGCCACCATGGGACAGTGCAATACTAGAGATCAGAAGATGAGGAAGACATAAGCTCCCCTCCCCTTGTTGCTCCTTGCTTTGGAGTAGTTAGATGGCCTGATCTGACCATGCATTTGTAGGTTCTTCCTGGCCTCACGTACACGTGCCAGGCACTAAGTGAGGCCCTGGGGACACAGACAGTAAGGTCAACACCCAGGTCCTAGAGGATTCCCAGCAGGGGGCCCACCTGTCAGCAGAGATGAAAAACAAGGCCGGGCGCACCTGTGCTAGATGTAATCAGAACAGTGGGGTCAGGGGTGAGGGAGGGATGCTTCAGGAGCCCACCTGTCTCATTCCTGATCTGGATTAGAACCTGGGCAGGCCCCTGGCTTGGTGTGGACCCAGCAGGCCTGGACAAGCTGAGGAGGGACCCTCTCCACCCCTGAACTGGATCCCAGTCCGGGGTGGGGGGGATGTACATTAGACATTTATGGGACCTAACACAGGTTGTCTAGGGCTGAGCACTGGAGTGAGAATTGATGAGGAAGATACAGGCAGTGCCCTTGCAGTGGTCACCTACGTCCAAAGTTCCTGTCCCCACAAGTGGGAAGACACAGAGTTTGGGCCTGAGAATTCCAAGACGATTTCGAAGAAACTCTCAAATTGATGCCTCTCAGTCATAGAGAAGAGTAGCAAGGACCACCTCGACTCTGGGAACATCCCTCATGTCTTTGCTGAGCTTGCCCGGTGCTACTGCCTGTGCCCCTCCCCACCTCCACTGCACCTGGAGTGTTCTACAGCTGCCTGGCCACATGCTGTGAGCTCTCTTCAGTTTAAACGCTTTTCTGGGCCGAAAAATCCTTGGTTAATATTGTCTAGAAAAGGAGTAGTAGTCATGCAACCTCTAGAAGCTGATGAAAAGTAAAAACTGGTCCCTGTCCCAGCATGAGGGAGAAGAGGTCTCAGAGCCTCCTGTCTCTGGCCGGACCCTGTAGTCCATTCCTGCTGACCCAGGTCAGACCTGACTCCTCTTCTCTGCCTCTCACCAACTGCCATGATGCAAAGTGCCAGGTATGTTCCAGCTGATGGAGAAGACAACAGAATAGGAAGGCAGCTCCTCTCTGCAGACAATAAGGTGGATGTCCCTGTTATTCTCACTGCAGCCACTGCACCTCATCCTCCCTCATCCCCACATGGAAGGAGCACAGAGGTAGAGATGGCCATGGCTGGACACAGGTGGTGATGCTCTACTGATTTTTCCCATCTGAAGACTTCGGAATCTATCACCCCTCCTCCTTCCCATGGCCTGGGTACTCTTGTGTCTTTCTTGTGTCTCTCCATATCTTTTCCCTCTCAAGGTCCCGCCCAAGGTTCTGGGCACTGATGTCTCCTATGGCACCCACTGGGCAGCTGCTCTTAGTATCTCTTGCTGTAACCTTTAATCACACATGGCCAGGGTCCCCTCAAGCACCCCTGTGAATCTGTGATCTAGAGATGAAGGATTTCTAGGATAATCTTGTTATGAGAACCTTGCTTCTGGGGGAAAATTTGATCTTTTTAATCAAGTAGTCTCTTTTTTTTTTTTTTTTGCGTTATGCGGGCCTCTCCCATTGAGGAGCACAGGCTTCAGACGCGTAGGCTCAGCGGCCATGGCTCATGGGCCCAGCTGCTCCGCAGCATGTGGGATCCTCCCGGACCGGGACACAAACCCGCGTCCCCTGCATCGGCAGGCAGACTCTCAACCACTGCGCCACCAGGGAAGCTCTAGTCTACTCTTTTTATTTTGTGGGGAAAAATATCAACACTCCTGTAGGACAATCAAATTCTATTAAAACGCCACGCATTTCACACAGGAGCCATGAAACAAAAGGATCCTCAGGTCAGACTCTGCCTCATTTTATATTTGCTTTGACTTCAAACAACTCCCTTGACTTGTTACTTGCTAAGGCTTCAGAAGAAACCCAGACCCTATTTCCTCTGGCAGGTTTGACAGGGACATGAGTGGCGATGTTCCTGTCCCACTGCTGAGTTCCCCTCTCATACATGTGAGTCTGTTTCTGTTTCATAGATAAGTTCATTTGTGTCATATTTTAGATTCCATATATAAGTGATATCATATAGTATTTGTCTTTCTCTTTCTGACTTACTTCATTTAGTATGATAATCTCTAGGTCCATCCATGTTGCTGCAAATGGCATTATTTCATTCTTTTTTGTGGCTGAGTAATATTCCATTGTGTGTGCGTGCGTGTGTGTGTGTGTGTGTGTGTGTATGTATACACACACCACATCTTTATCCATTCATCTGTTGATGGACATTTAAGTTGTTTTCATGTCTTGGCTATTGTAAATAGTGCTGCAATGAACATTGGGGTGCATGTATCATTTTGAATTATAATTTTGTCCAGATATATGCCCAGGAGTGGGGTTGCTGGATCATATGGCAATTCTGTTTTTTTGAGGAACCTCCAAACTGTGCTCCATAGTGGCTGTACCAATTTACATTCCCACCAACAGTGTAGGAGGGTTCCCTTTTCTCCACTCCCTCTGCAGCATTTGTTATCTGTAGACTTTTCAATGATGGCCATTCTGACCAGTGTGAGGTGGTAACTCATTGTAGTTTTGATTTGCATTTCTCTAGTAATTAGTGATCATGAGCATTTTTTCATGTGCCAGTTGGCCATCAGTATGTCTTCTTTGGAGAAATGTCTATTTAGGTCTTCTGCCCATTTTTCGATTGGGTTGTTTGTTTTTTTGTTATTGAGTTGTATGAGCTGTTTGGATATTTTGGAAATTAATCCCTTGTCAGTCACATCATTTGCAAATATTTTCTCCCATTCCGTAGGTTTCTTTTCATTTTGTTTGTGGTTTCCTTTGCTGTATAAAAACTTGTCTGATTAAGCCCCATTTGTTTATTTTTGCTTTTACCTCTATTGCCTTGGGCGACTGACCTAACAAAACATTGATACGATTTGTGTGATAATGAACTTTTTAAATCTTAAAAAGCCATCAAGTGAAGTTAAAATGAGAGTTGTTTTTGTTTTAAAAACCCACTATTGCCCTGGCTAAAGATTAAGCATGAAATATTTACGCACACATATACACACATATATGTATCTAATGTTATATTTATACTGTACTTATATATATATTTATACAGTAATAATTATATATGTACATGCAACAATAAAGTAGAATGTCTAGATTTAATTTTGTTGATAATGTAAACCTCTTCTTCAAGGTCAAAGCAACATCAATAAACACTGGACGAAAGCAATACGTGGGAAGATTGGTGAACACTCAGAAAAGAAGCTTCTGAAAATGTAATTTAAAGATATTCAATATTGTTTAAAAATGAAACACAATTTGGAAATTTTATTTCTTAAATAACATTATCAAAGTAATATGTACATAATATAAAAGACTAAAAAAGGTCAATTTGGGCTCTTGGTAAAACAAAGCAAATGTTATTCACAGTGAATTTTAAGCGATGATGCCATCAATATTTCCATCATTCACAAAATTAATTATAGTAGTAACCAACATCTGAAAAACTGGCACACCTGCTGTCTGATGCTCCTGCCCCCAGGTGTCGACCTCACAGCCCACCCACTGCCTGAATCACCCCTGGCTCCGTGCAGGTGGGGCCTGGTAGCGCCTCACCCTCTGGCCTCTCATCAACCCTCCACCGGCTGCCTCAGAATCGTGGACGCTCACCCACAGTTCCCACGTGTCCTGAGCTGATTCTCTGAGGGTTCCACCCTTGCTTCCATCACCGGAGTTGGCGTCTCCTTGGTTACACTGCTGCCTTTCTGGACCTCTCTGCTGGGGACTGTGCTCTTTCAGCATCTTGCTTAGGGCCATACATGGATTCACTGCAGGGACGCAATAGCTGCTGGGCCTATCCCGTCATTGCTCCAAGACTTCAGCTCCTTGCTCTCTGTTAACTTTCCCCCAAACCATGACTGTCTTCATCCTGGTCTCAGCACCCAGCCATTCCCACCACGCAAGATGCTCATCAGCACAGCTGCTGGGGGCACCGCAGGCAAATACTGCACATCTTTCCACAGGTCACAGAATATCGTCCTCGCGCCACCTCGTGGACATACTGTGCATTTGTCCATTAGTGCGGTCATCAGGGTCCTCCTATTCCCTACAAGTTACATCTACAGGATTAATAAACAGGGGACTTCCCTGGCGGTCCAGTGGTCCATGCTCACAATGCAGGAGTCGTGGGTTCGATCCCTGGTCAGGGAACTAAGATCCCCCATGCCGCATAGCGGGGCCAAAAGGTAAAAAACAAAAAACCAGCCTATGTTGTTTTCACTCTTCCAGCGACATCCACATGCCGTCCTTTCAGCCCAGAGATGAGCGTGTTTGGCTCCACGAAAACTGAAAGCCCAGCTCACTGGTTGCGTGCTGTATAAACTTGTTCTTATATTGAGATAAATTATTTCCACTGTCTTTTGTTTTTACACTTGAAATTTAGCCCCCACTTCACAGAACACGGATCACAGTTTTCAGCTAGAGATGCGACTTTTTCAGTTTTTCTTAATTAGATAATACAGGAGCGCTGGGCTCTGTCTTTACAATGACCAAAGAACCCAGCAAAAAGCAAACACCGGGTGATTACTTTCTAGATGCAATACAATTTAATCCAACCATTTAGAATTAACCTGGCCTCTCACAGACCATCTCCCCGAGTCTTTATTCCCATTGCTAAAACATTGAATCTGTAAGAGTCATCTAACCACGTGATTTCTTTTTGATATTAAAAAAAATTTTTTTTTAATTTTGTTGAAGTATAGTTGATTTACAATGTGGTGTTAATTTCTACTGTATGGGAAAGTGGTTCAGATATATATATATATATATATATATATATATATATACACATTCTTTTTCATATTCTTTTCCTTTATGGTTTATCACACGATATTGAATATAGTTCCCTGTGCTGTACAGTAGGACCTTGTTTCTCCATCCTATGTATAATAGTTTGCATCTGCTAATCCCAAACTCCCAGTCCATCCCTCCTTTACCCCCCTACCCCTTGGCAACCACAAGTCTGTTCTCTGTGTCTGCTAATCACATGATAAATCATTATCAAATAGGACCAAAATTCAGTCTTACAAAAAATGTATACAAAGAAAGAAAAGATACCTAATTTATGATACATTTTTAGGTGGGGAAAAACAGTAAGATTATGTTCAAGTTGTTTGTAATTTGAAAACAAAACTGTTATATCACAAATTAAGCACAATTTAATCAGTCAAATTAATCAGACCAGTTTCTTCCATGATATCTGGAGATTCATTGTTCCTCTTTATTTTGCTTAAGGCCTCACGTCCCACATAGTATGGAAAATACTCTTCCATTTAGTTCCACATCCTCTTTCTGTCCATGGACACCTCCTGGTGTCCAGCAATGGTACCTCTGTCCCCATACTGCAATCTGCAGAGATATCCCATCTCCCACAAACTACAAAGCATTGCTAAACCAAAATACAGAAGACACAAATAAATGGAAAGATATCCTGTGTTCACAGAGTGGAAGACTTTGTGATACATTATTTAAGAAGACTTCGCAGGTTTTGCTTCCAGTAAAATTGTGATCTGAACCTACAGAGGTCCTGCCTGACTCTGTCACATAAAGATGCTGCAGACCAATGACCTGTCAGGACCACAAAGAAAATTGATTTGTTTACAAACAGGGAAAACAAAAGGCTGGAGTCAGGCCTTAGATTGCTCCTGCACTTGGAGTAGCAAAACGTGGAAACAGAAAAATGTGTTTGAACATTGCTAACTTACATGGTCTTAATTATCCTGAGAGCTGGGGACTTGGGGGCAGCGGAGGCAATGCCCTTAGCTGGACACGGGGCAGGTGGAGCAGAACATGGAAGATGAGCCTCTGAGCCCACAGGACCCAGAGACCCAGCACCCAGAGAGGCCTGGGGAGGGGGAGTTTTCCATTAGTACGTGGGGCTCAGGCACATGAGAGGGAGTCCTGAGTGCAGCCGAGGGCAGTTTGTCTACCTCCACTGCTGGGGACACAAATATGTGCCAGTCACCTCTCAAGGCTGGCTTTTCTGCCAGCCTTGAAAACATTCTCTTCCAAATGTCCTTGTGACACTTTGTCACTTTTTCTTCCTCTCCACTAGATGCCACTCTACACCCACCCAACACAACAGCCATTTCTTTTTTGTTAACATCTTTATTGGAGTATAATTGCTTTACTTTGTTGTGTTAGTTTCTGCTGTGTAACAAAGTGAATCAGCTATACATATACATATATCCCCATATCTCCTCCCTCTTGTGTCTCCCTCCCACCCTCCCTATCCCACCCCTCTGGGTGGTCATAAAGCACCAAGCTGATCTCCCTGTGCTATGCGGCTGTTTCCAACTAGCTATCTGTTTTACATTTGGTAGTGTATATAAGTACATGCCACTCTCTCACTTCTTCCCAGCTTACCCTTCCCCCTCTCCGTGTCCTCAAGTCCATTCTCTATGTCTGCGTTTTTATTCCTGTCCTGCCACTAGGTTCTTGAAAACAATTTTTTTTTTAGATTCCATATATATGTGTTAGCATATGGTATTTCTTTTTCTCTTTCTAACTTACTTCACTCTGTATGACACACTCTAGGTCCATCCACCTCACTACAAATAACTCAATTTCAATTCTTTTTATGGCTGAGTAATATTCCATTGTATATATGTGCCACATCTTCTTTATCCATTCATCTGTTGATGGACACTTAGGTTGCTTCCATGTCCTGACTATTGTAAATAGAGCTGCAATGAACATTGTGGTACATGACTCTTTTTGAATTATGGTTTTCTCAGGGTATATGCCCAGTAGTGGGATTGCTGGGTCGTATGGTAGTTCTATTTTTAGTTTTTTAAGGAAACTCCAGAGTGTTCTCCATAGTGGCTGTATCAATTTACATTCCCACCAACAGTGCAAGAGGGTTCCCTTTTCACACCCTCTCCAGCATTTATTGTTTGTAGATTTTTTGCTGATGGCCATTCTGACTGGTGTGAGGTGATATTTCATTGTAGTTTTGATTTGCACTTCTCTAATGATTAGTGATGTTGAGTATTCTTGCATGTGTTTGTTGGCAGTCTGTATATCTTCTTTGGAGAAATGTCTATTTAGGTCTTCTGCCCATTTTTGGATTGGGTTGTTTGTTTTTTTGATATTGAGCTGCATGAGTTGCTTGTAAATTTTGTAGATTAATCCTTTGTCAGTTTCTTCATTTGCAAATATTTTCTCCCATTCTGAGGGTTGTCTTTTCATCTTGTTTATGGTTTCCTTTGCTGGGCAAAAGCTTTTAAGTTTCATTAGGTTCCATTTGTTTATTTTTGTTTTTATTTCCATTTCTCTAGGAGGTGGGTCAAAAAGGATCTTGCTGTGATTTATGTCATAGAGTGTTCTGCCTATGTTTTCCTCTAAGAGTTTTATAGTGTCTGGACTTACATTCAGGTCTTTAATCCATTTTGAGTTTATTTTTGTGTATGGCGTTAGGGAGTGTTCTAATTTCACTCTTTTACATGTAGCTGTCCAGTTTTCCCAGCACCACTTATTGAAGAGACTGTCTTTTCTCCATTGTATATTCTCACCTCCTTTATCAAAAATAAGGTGACCATAGGTATGTGGGTTTATCTCTGGGCTTTCTAGCCTGTTCCATTGATCCATATTTCTGTTTTTGTGCCAGTACCATACTGTCTTGATGACTGTAGCTTTGTAGTACAGTCTGAAGTCAGCGAGCCTGATTCCTCCAGCTCCATTTTTCTTTCTCAAGATTGCTTTTGCTATTCAGGGTCTTTGGGTTTCCACACAAATTGTGACATTGTTTGTTCTAGTTCTGTGAAAAATGCGTTTGGTAGTTTGATAGGGATTGCACTGAATCTGTGGATTGCTTTGGGTAGTATAGTCATTTTCTCAATATTGATTCTCCAATCCAAGAACATGGTATACCTCTCCATCTGTTTGTATCATCTTTAATTTCTTTCATCAGTGTCTTATAGTTTTCTGCATACAGGTCTTTTGTCTGCTTAGGTAGGTTTATTCCTAGGTATTTTATTCTTTTTGTTGCAATGGTAAATGGGAGTGTTTTCTTGATTTTACTTTCAGATTTTTCATCATTAGTGTACAGGAATGCCAGAGAATTCGCCTGTGAAGCCATCTGGTCCTGGGATTTTGTTTGTTGGAAGATTTTTAATCACAGTTTCAATTTCAGTGCTTGTGATTGGTCTGTTTATATTTTCTATTTCTTCCTGGTTTAGTCTTGGAAGGTTGTGCTTTTCTAAGAATTTGTCGATTTCTTCCAGGTTGTCCATTTTATTGGCATATAGTTGCTTGTAGTAATCTCTCATGATCCTTTGTATTTCTGCAGTCAGTTGTTACTTCTCCTTTTTCATTTCTAATTCTATTGATTTGAGTCTTCTCCCTTTTTTTCTTGATGAGTCTGGCTAATGGTTTATCAATTTTGTTTATCTTCTCAAAGAACCAGCGTTTAGGGCTTCCCTGGTGGCGCAGTGGTTGAGAGTCCACCTGCTGATGCAGGGAACACGGGTTCGTGCCCCGGTCCAGGAAGATCCCACATGCTGCAGAGCAGCTGGGCCTGTGACCCATGGCCGCTGAGCCTGTGCATCCGGAACCTGTGCTCCACAAAGGGACAGGCCACAACAGTGAGAGGCCTGTGTACCGGAAAAAAAAAAAAAAAAAAAAGAACCAGCTGTTAGTTTTATTGATCCTTGTTATTGTTTCCTTCATTTCTTTTTCATTTATTTCTGATCTGATCTTTATGATTTCTTTCCTTCTGCTAACTTTGCGGGTTTTTTGTTCTTCTTTCTCTAATTGCTTTAGGTGTAAGTTTAGGTTGTTTATTTGAGATGTTTCTTGTTTCTTGAGGTAGGATTGTATTGCTATAAACTTCCCTCTTAGAAGTGCTTTTGCTGCATCCCATAGGTTTTGGGTCGTCGTGGCTCCATTATCATTTGTTTCTAGGTATTTTTTGATTTCCTCTTTGATTTCTTCAGTGATCTCTTGGTTATTAAGTAGTGTATTGTTTAGCCTCCATGTGTTTGTACTTTTTACAGATTTTTTACTGTAATTGATGTCTAGTCTCATAGCATTGTGGTTGGAAAAGATACTTGATACGATTTCAATTTTCTTAAATTTACCAAGGCTTGATTTGTGACCCAGGATATGATCTATCCTGGAGAATGTTCCATGAGCACTTGAGAAGAAAGTGTATTCTGTTGTTTTTGGATGGCATGTCCTATAAATATCAATTAATGTATCATTTAAAGCTTGTTTAAATGTATCATTTAAAACTTGTTTAGATGTATCATTTAAAGCTCGTCTTTCCTTATTTATTTTCATTTTGGATGATCTGTCCATTGGTGACAGTGGGGTGTTAAAGTCCCCTACCATGATTGTGTTACTGTCGATTTCCACTTTTATGGCTGTTAGCATTTGCCTTACGTATTGAGGTGCTCCTATGTTGGGTGCATAAATATTTACAATTGTTATATCTTCTTGGATTGATCCCTTGATCATTATGTACTGTCCTTCTTTGTCTTTTGTAATAGTCTTTATTTTAAAGTCTATTTCCTACTAGAGAATGGACTTGAGGATATGGGGAGGGGGAAGGGTAAACTGTGACAAAGTGAGAGTGGCATGGACATATATACACTACCAAACGTAAAATAGATAGCTAGTGGGAAGCAGCCGCATAGCACAGGGAGACCAGCTTGGCGCTTTGTGACCACCTAGAGGGGTGGAATAGGGAGGGTGGGAGGGAGGGAGATGCAAGAGGGAAGAGATATGGGAACATATGTATATGTATAACTGATTCACTTTGTTATAAAGCAGAAACTAACACACCATTGTAAAACAATTATACTCCAATAAAGAAGTTAAAAAAAAGTCTATTTTATCTGATATGAGAATTGCTACTCCAGCTTTCTTTTGATTTCCATTTGCATGGAATATCTTTTTCCATCCCCTCACTATAAGTCTGTATGTGTCCCTAGGTCTGAAGTGGGTCTCTTGTAGGCAGCATATACATGGGTCTTGTTTTTGTATCCATTCAGTCAGTCTATGTCTTTTGGTTGGAGCACTTAATCCATTCACATTTAAGGTAATTTTCTATATGTATGTTCCTATTACCATTTTCTTAATTGTTTTGGGTTTGTTATTGTAGGTCTTTTCCTTCTCTTGTGTTTCCTGGCTAGAGGAGTTCCTTTAGCATTTGTTGTAAAGCTGGTTTGTTGGTGCTGAATTCTCTTAGCTTTTGCTTGTCTGTAAAGGTTTTAATTTCTCCATCAAATCTGAATGAGACCCCTGCTAGGTAGAGTAATCTTGGTTGTAGGTTTTTCCCTTTCATCACTTTAAACATGTCCTGCCACCCACTTCTGGCTTGCAGAGTTTCTGCTGAAAGATCAGCTGTTAACCTTATGGGGATGTCCTTGTATGTTATTTGTTGTTTATGCCTTGCTGCTTTTAATATTTTTTCTTTGTATTAATTTTTGATAGTTTGATTAATGTGTGTCTTGGTGTGTTTCTCCTTGGATTCATCCTGTATGGGATTCTGTGCTTCCTGGACTTGATTAACTATTTCCTTTCCCTTATTAGGGAAGTTTTCAACTATAATCTCTTCAAATATTTTCTCAGTCCCTTTCTTTTTCTCTTCTTCTTCTGAGACCCCTATAATTTGAATGTTGGTCCGTTTAATGTTGTCCTGAGGTCTCTGAGACTGTCCTCAATTCTTTTCATTCTTTTTTCTTTATTCTGCTCTGCAGTAGTTATTTCCACTATTTTATCTTCCAGGTCACTTATCCGGTCTTCTGCATCAGTTATTCTGCTATTGATTCCTTCTAGAGAATTTTTAATTTCATTTATTGTGTTGTTCATCATTGTTTGTTTGCTCTTTAGTTCTTCTAGGTCCTTGTTAAATGTTTCTTGTATTTTCTCCATTCTATTTCCAAGATTCTGGATCATCTTGGATATCATTACTCTGAATTCTTTTTCAGGTAGACTGCCTATTTTCTCTTCATTTGTTTGGTCTGGTGGGTTTTTACCTTGCTCCTTCATCTGCTGTGTGTTTCTTTGCCTTCTCATTTTGCTTAACTTACTGTGTTTGGGGTCTCCTTTTCACAGGCTGCAGGTTCGTAGTTCCCATTGTTTTTGGTGTCTGTCCCCGGTGGCTAAGTTTGGTTCAGTGGGTTGTGTAGGCTTCCTGGTGGAGGGGACCGGTGCCTGTGTTCTGGTGGATGAGGCTGGATCTTGTCTTTCTGGAGGGCAGGACCACGTCTGATGGTGTGTTTTGGGGTATCTGTGGCCTTATTATGATTTTAGGCAGCCTCTGTGCTAATGGGTGGGGTTGTGTTCCTGTCTTGCTAGTTGGTTGGCATAGGGTGTCCAGCACTGTAGCTTGCTAGTTGTTGAGTGGAGCTGGGTCTTAGCGTTGAGATGGAGATCTCTGGGAGAGCTTTTGCTGTTTGATATTACATGGAGCTGGGAGGTCTCTGGTGGACCAAAGTCCTGCACTCGGTTCTCCCACCTCAGAGGCACAGCCCTGACACTCAGCCGGAGCACCACGACCCTGTCAGCCACATGGCTTAGAAGAAAATGGAGAAAAAAAGATAGAAAAATAAATAAATAAAATAAAGTTATTAAAATAAAAAATAATTAAAAATTAAAAAATTAAAAAGTAATTAAAAAAAGAAAAAAAAAAAGAAAGAAGAGAGCAACCAAACCAAAAAACAAATCCGCCAATGAAAACAAGTGCTAAAAGCTGTACTAAAAAAAACAAAAACAAAAAACGGACAGACAGAACCCTAGGACAAATGGTAAAACAAAGCTATAAAGACAAAATCACACAAAGAAGCATACACATATACACAAAAAGAGAAAAAGGAAAAAACATATATATCGTAGCTCCCAAAGTCCACTGCCTCAATTTGGGATGATTCATTGTCTATTCAGGTATTCCACAGATGCAGGTACATCAGGTTGATTGTGGAGATTTAATCCACTGCTCTTGAGGCTGCTGGGAGAGATTTCCCTTTCTCTTCTCTGTTCGCACAGCTCCCAGGGTTCAGTTTTGGATTTGGCCCCGCCTCTGCACGTAGGTCGCGTAAGGGCGTCTGTTCCCGCTCAGACCGAACGGGGTTAAAGGAGCAGCCGATTAAGCGGCTCTGGCTTACTCAGGGAGGGGTGGGGGCGCGGTATGGAGCTCCCGGCGAGCCTGCGGCGGCAGAGGCTGGCGTGACGTTGCACCAGCCTGAGGCGCGACATGTGTTCTCCCGGGTAGGTTGTCCCTGGATCACGGGACCCTGGCAGTGGCGGGCGGCACAGGCTCCCGGGAGGGGAGGTGTGGAGAGTGACCTGTGCTTCCACACAGGCTTCTTGGTGGCGGCAGCAGCAGCCTTAGCGTTTCCTGCCCGTCTCTGGGGTCCGCGCTGATAGCTGCGGCTCGCGCCCATCTCTGGAGCTCGTTTAGGCAGTGCTCTGAATCCCCTCTCCTCACACACCCCGTAAAAATATTGTCTTGCTGCTTCGGCAGCTCCAGACTTTTTCCCGGACTCCCTCCCGGCTAGCTGTGGCGCACTAACCCCTTCAGGCTGTGTTCACGCCGCCAACCCCAGTCCTCTCCCTGGGGTCTGACCTCCAAAGCCCGCGCCTCAGCTATCAGCCCCCACCTGCCCCGGCGGGTGAGCAGACAAGCCTCTCGGGCTGGTGAGTGCCGGTCAGCCGCGAACCTCTGCGGGAATCACTCTGCTTTGCCCTCTGCACCCCTGTTGCTGCGCTCTCCTCTGTGGCTCCGAAGCTTCCCCCCTCCGCACCCACCCCCTCGCCCCGCCATCCCATGTCTCCGCCGGTGAAGGGCCTTCCTAGTGTGTGGAAACTTTTCCTCCTTCACAGCTCCCTCCCAGAGGTGCAGGTCCCGTCCCTATTCTTTTGTCTGTTTTTTCTTTTGCCCTAACCGGGTACGTGGGGAGTTTCTTGGCTTTGGGGAGGTCTGAGGTCTTCTGCCAGCGTTCAGTAGGTGCTCTGTAGGAGCTGTTCCACAGGTAGATGTATTTGTGGGGAGGAAGGTCATCTCCGCGTCTTACTCTTCCGCCATCTTGAAGGTCTCACAGCAGCCGTGTCTGATCCCTTAGGGTCCTGGTGTGGAGGAGACAGAGGTGATGTGGTCCGTCCTCCTTATTTTCCAGAAGGGAGAATGGAGACCGTAGTATTTACCAGGGCTTGTTGACATTATGGTGACAATATTAACTCCAAAAGCTATAACTTGTCACGCACTCAGTGTGTGCCAGGCTCTTTTCGTGGATTAGCTCCTTAAACCCCCAGGAGACCCTGCGATGTAAACTCCCATCCTACATACCAGGAAATCGAGTCTCAGAGAGATGGTGTGACCTGCCCAGAGTCACACAGCACATAACTGGACAGGCTGTGATTTGACAAAGTTTTTGTCCAAGTCCAGATGCCAGAGACATAATATTGTTCTGTTGCCCAAGGCAGTTGCTATTTATTGAGCTTCTACTGTGGGCTGGGCACTGTGTGGGGCTTGGAGAATACAGAGATGAATGACAGATCCATTCAATGGACAGTATGTCCTGTGTATGTCCAGGACAGTATGTCCACTCCCCAGGGAATCTTGAGGGCAGCACCCGTGTGTCCACAGTGCCCAGCACAGAGCTTGGCACAAAGTACAACCTCAGTTAATGTTGACTGAATACATGAATAAACTACTGCAGGTTCTACAACAAGCACTTAAAGACGATTGCAGCTAAAACACCTCACTCTTGGAAGTGAAAACAAGAATAAATTTGACCATGCTTTTCAATAAATTTTCCATATGGAAATCTTTAAACCGACCTCAAAATCAGTTCCAGGTCTATTGTGGATCTAATTATGCAAGGTAGAACAATATACTTGTAGAATAAAACAAAGGAGAATGTTTTCATGACTTTGGGAGTAGGCAAAGATTACGTAACTAGGATAAAATAGTGCTAACCATGAAGGGAAAAAATTGATTATTTTAAAATAAGAAGTTCCATTCATCAATAGACACCATTAAGTGAGAGACAGTAAAGTGCAATGGAAAAGGCTTTCTTCAAAACACATTTCCTACAAAGGATGTGGAAAAAAAAAAAAGGAAAAATGAACAAAGGACGTGAATAGACATTTCCCAACAGAGGATATCCATTGCTAAAACTCAAATGAAAATGTGCTCATTAGTCTTCAGTGAAATGCAGTTTGACACCTCAATGTGACAGTTCCACACATTTGCCAGAATGTCAAAAGTATATAAAAGTTCTCATATCTAGTGTTGCTGAGGATGTGGAGGAACGGGAACTCCTCCAGGGCTGACAGTTGGGTAAGTTGACACACACTCTGGGAAGCTATGTGTCAGTATCTCCTAAAAGTGAGTACATCCATACCTTGGACACCACAGTCTCCCCTCTGCATAATCCCAACACAGATGTGTACTTATGTTCACAAATACACATGTATTGGAATTTTCATAGGACCACAATCCCTAAGACTGTGAAATCCCAGATGTGAAACAGTCCACATGCCCATTAATGGCAGAATGAATAAAGCGTGGCATATTCACACAGTGGGACGCTACATACGCAGAGAATGAGCAAACCACAACTGCATGGATCAAGATAGACGAACCTCACAGAGGAAGGAAATCAGACACCAGATTACCTACTGTTGGCCAGATAATGTGATAAGCAAGTTACACGCATCATCTCACTCAGTCCTCATCACAAGACCGTGAGTTGCTGTAATTATCCCATTTTACTAGTGAGGAGACTGAGGCCCAGAGAGCTTGGGTCCCCTGTCTACATCCACTTGTACCAGATGATGCGTTACTGATTGTACTTCTGTGTGACTGGGTTACCAACAGAATTCTGTTGTACAAACTTGAATTTCCTCCTAACTGAACACCAGAGCTTGTCCATTAAGGGAAATGGTCCCTGATCTTGAATATCTGGGGCTTGAAAATTGGGGGGAAAAAGTTTTGGATAGGAAATTTTATTTATTAAAATTTTTTTTATTGAAGTATAGCTGACTTACAAAGTTGTGTTAGTTTCTGGTGTACAGCAAAGTGATTCAGTTATACGTATATATATATATTTTTTTTCAGATTCTTTTCCCTTATAGTTTATTACAAAATATTGAGTATAGTTCTCTGTGCTATACAGTAGGTCCTTGCTGGTTGTCTATAGTCGTGTGTATATGTTAATCCCAAACTCCTAATTTATCCCTCCCCCCTCCTTCCCCTTCAGTAATTTAAGTTTGTTTTCTATGTCTGTGGGTCTATTTCTGTTTTGTATATAAGTTCATTTGTATCATTTTTTTAAGATTCCACATATAAGCAATATCATATGATATTTTTGTCTTCCTCTATCTGGTTTATTTCACTTAGTATGATAATCTCTAGGTCCATTGGCTAGGAAATTTAAAATTTTGCTTATTAAATACATGAAAACCCACCACACATCCCGTCTCCATCATTTCAAAAAAGAAAATCCATCTTAACACTTAAACGTAAGAAGGACATAACTTCAGGAAAAAAAAATAACCATAGCCTTTCCCAGGCAGGGACAGTCGGTGTTTGTACACTGACATTTTTGCTACAGAAATTTTCTGCCGCCGGCGTATAGATTTGAATCTTGTCTCCGATACTTCCTAGCTGTGTGACCTTGGGTAAGCAGCCTCTCCTCTCTGCGCCTCACTGCCTCCTCCTCGGGGTTGTTGCGAGGATTAAATGATGTAACCTGTGTAAAGCCCTTAGCGCACTCCATAAACTACAGAGGCTGATGTCGATTTATCGTCGCCGACATTCACGAGACAACAGCGCCACCTGGTGGCTCTTCATCCCGGGGACAGAGAAGCGGCTTCCGCGGAGCAATAATGAGGCATCTGCCGGCGGTGAGCGGGAACCTTGTGTAATGGCCAAGGCTGAGGACGAAGCAGGGAGAAAAGCCATAAATATTCATGGCATCACTTAAAGCTCAGGCCTGTCGGTCTGCCTGAGAATAAAGTTTGTTCCTCAGAAGCTACTGTCCAAGCTGTCAGCTCTGGAAGAGGAGAAAAAATGAAATCTCTCTTCCGGGCGCCGCCTCCGTTTCCGCCCCACCTCCCGAACCCTGGGGCCAGGAAGGGGGGCTGCTTTCACTGGGGTGGGGGGAGCCGTCTCTTCAGGGGCCTAGGTGCTGTCACCTCCTAGGGTCGGGGCTGGCGTGGGGTGTCTGTCAGCCACAGCCCTCCTTGCCTCTTTCCTGCGAGGTCTGAAGATGGAAAAAGGGACGGCAACCTGAACGTGGGAGACTTTTTGTGACGGTCACAAAACAGGGACACATGTAAGCTCTGTGTTCTCACCGATATGGGTCTTTCACAGACCAAGCCATTAACCACTGGAAACAGGCCTTTGTCCTCAGAAGAGTCATTTCAGGAGAGGCTGTGAGACCTGAAAGGCGACTTGAAGACTCTCTCTCTTTTTACATTCCTTCCCCAGGTTGAGAGATTGTTATTGATTTTTCTTTCCTGTCTCTGCCTGCAGACTTTCACGTAGCCTGCGAGCCTGGGAAGGAAACTCGGCAAAGGACAAAGAAGGTTGGCTCTGGGAGAAGGTAGGCTTGAGTTGGAATCTCGGTCCTGATGCTCACTGGGTGACCTTGAGCAAGTCACGGTCTCCATGACCGTGCTTCTGCACCTGAGAATGACGCTGGCACATCCCTCAGGGGTTCGAGTGTGCTAATGTATTCCACAGTCTCAGGTGCCTCCAGAGACCAGGCAGGCGTTGTGAACATGAGAAGTAGGCCAGGTGTAGGGCAGCAGGGAGTGCTGGGAGCTGTGGTAAACCAGGAGCCCTAACCCCGTGGAATGGTGGCAGCTGCTGGCCAGCGTCATCTGCTCCAGGGCACTCAGGCATTTGATCCAGGCATTCTAGTAAACCTCAAAATCCCAGAATTTTTTTTTTTCCAGAGTCTGTGGGCAGATTTAGGCATTGTTGGGCTTAGCTGATGGGAGGGAACAGATTTGGTTAGCAGAAAAATATGGTGGAAAGAAAGGTGAGCCCAGTGCTGCCAGTTTTTTTCCCCAATGTTCAAGAGAAACAGAAAGTCATCTCTATTTCTCGGTGTTGGCAGTTGAACATTTTAAAAACAATGCACCGTGATCTATAATAAAACCCCATATTGGCTGTGTGACCTTGGGCAAGTCTCTTAACATCCCTGAGCTTCTGTTTCTTTATGAATAGTGAGGGTAAGAGTACACCTAGCTCCTGATCTTAGCAATTTACATAAATCACTTCATTTAACCTTTCCCCCACTGTGATAAGGGAGCTGTTAATATTATTCCTCATTTTACAGGTGAGGGAACAGAGGTGCAGAGAAGCTAAGTAACTTGCCCAGAATCCCAGAGCTAATAAGTAACAGGGCTTTTGTGAGAATGAAATACTGCATGGAAAGGGGTCAAGTGAGTATTAGCTATATTGTTGTGCCATGGTCGTTATTACCACTATTATTAATAACAGAAATGGCTCACGGTCAGGTCTCAAACTTAATTCAATGGCCAAAGTAAGCCGCTAAGACTTTGATCCGTCAGCCAAGACCAGGGCCAGCTCTGAATCATGTGGTATGTATTTTTACAGGTAGCTCTTGGCCATCTTAATAGTTCTTTTCACGTAGACATTGGGTCACACTGCCAGTGGGTTTTCTGGGATGATAGTTAGATTTAGACCCCTGGTGCAATGGGTAGATCCTCATCTTGAGGTGACCGAGCCAATCATGACCAGTAATTTACAGCTTGAGTTGTTCTGAGATCAATACAAATTTGCTCTTCATCGAGTGAGCTGTAAACCATGGGTGACAGGCAGCCTGAAAAACAGTTGACATGGGGGTGGAGAGCTTGCAGGGCCTGGAGAGGGGCCAGGCTATTAGAGGAGAGACGAGGCAGAGGGTGGAGGAGGCCGACCTCTGTCCAGGGGGCTGTGGACAGAGCTGCCCAGAGTTCCCATTGGGACCTGCTCAGGACATCGTCTCGTTGAGAGAGTAGATTTGATTGGCAGTGAGGCATGGAAGAAAGAGATTAAGTTCTGGGGTGGACAGAACCGGATTTGTATTTCCGTTGTGCTCTTTTCTACCTGTGATTCTCTGAGGAAATTGGGCTCTGTTCCCTGATGCTTGGTTTTCTCCTCCGTAAAATGGGCAATTAACTGAACCAATTGCACAGATGAGGACAAAATGAAATGAGTCTGTGTTTGCAAAGCCCTTGTTTTTACTGCAGTGCCGGGCTGTCAAGTGCAGTCCTTAAGAGGCTGTGGAGTCAGGCAGACCTGGCATGGAATCCTGCCTCTTTCACCTCCAAGCTGAGTAACCTTGGGAAGTTACTCCACCACTCTGAGCCTCAGTTTTCATATATAGGGATAGTAATAGAAGCCCCTGCCCAGGGCGGCTATGATCATTCAATGAGATAATGCACATAAAGATAAATCAGCACCATGCACAGGATACAGTGTGAGCTCAGCAAGAAGATGGCATGAGTTTTGTCCATCTGATTCTTATTTACCCGAAGCTGGAAGCGCAGTTAAGAGCAAAAGAGGGTGTGTGGGGCACTTGAATTAACAAAGCACTGTGGAGCTTTGCACAAGGAGCCGCATCTATGTACAGCCCTTTGGGCACCTTCTCAGTCTCCCTGGTTTTCTCTTGCTCTGGCCAGTGATTGGGAACGGTCTTTGGGATCTCTCCGTGGACTTAGCCAGGAGGGCTTCCTTGAACAATCCTACAATTATTTCAGGAATTTCCCCCCTCCCCAATACATCAGCCAAGCAAGAGCCATTCCCAAGATTATTATGGTTGAGAGGGGGATTTAGAGAGTATTTGTTTGAATCTGTTGCCTCCCAATGTCTTTATCAAAACCATGTGCTCCAAGAGATTGTTCACAAGAGGCCCAGCTCTGTCCTGTCGTCTCCAAGTATCTTGCTCGTCAAGAGACAGGGCGTTTCTTCTCCTTGGATGGGAGCAGTTTGGAACACAAGTGCAGAACGAGAGTTTTAAAGTCAGATCGAAGTGGTTGTGAAGCCCAAGTCCCCCTCTTGGCAGCTGGGTGACCTTGAAGGCTGACCTCACCTGATTCCTGAACCAACAGAGAGAATATCAGCACCAGGTTCTAGGACCACTTTGAGGATTAAATGGGATGTACATTAATGCCCTTGGCACAGTACTTTGCTAATGCTTGTTAATCTGTTATTGTAACTACACATGTCCTAAATGAGGTCAGGGTAAAGACTGGGACTCCGGAATGGGCCAGGATATCACAGAATGCTCCATTTGATGCTCCAGCACTGGGTTACCCACCCCTGCTCTTGGGAGGGCTATGCACAGTTCTTTGGTCAGTGGGATATCATCGGCTCTTAGAAAAGTAAAATTCTTCTCCTTTCCAGGCCGGTAGGAGCTGAGGCATCCCTCAGCCCTCCAAAGCTCTGGGAGGCACTGGGCAGGGAATTTCTCCTAGGATCAGCCTCTTGGTGGTCTGGGGTCATCCACCTATTAAACAGCCATTCAGCTTGCTCCATCCTAGAGAAACAGGGCTCTGCCAGTCCCTGTAATAGCCTAGGCTTTGTGAATTCTTGAATCTAAATATACATGTATGGGTATCAAGCCAATGACGAACTTAGGCCAGCCTGAATCTTGTAGATACATGATGTGTACAGTATAAAAGGATTACAGGGGGAAAGTAGAAAATGTCTAGGAAGCTACTAGAGAGAAGTTACTATCTGTTTCTCCCTGGTTATCTCATACCCATACCCATCTCCCACCAACTCAGCCACACATTCATCCCTCCACCCAACTGCCCAGTCCATATCCAACCTAATACCCACCCCATTCTTCATCCATCTAATCCTCTACCCACTCCATCTCCCTTCAGACCCACCCATCTATCCCATCCATCCATCCATCCATCCATCCATCCGTCTATCCATCCATCCATCCAGACATCCACCACTTGCCCACCCTATCCATCCATTTAGCAAACGTTTATTAATTACTCATTATGTGTTACAACCTGTGTTATGGACCTAGGACACATATAACTTGAGACCTGGCTCCTTTTCCCAAGAACATCTCTATCCTGTGTGCAAGAGCTATACTCTAGAATAAAAAAGACAAAATAAAACTCAACCAGGTTTATATATATATATATATATATATATATATATATATTTATTTATTTATTTTTGGCTGCTTTGGGTCTTGGTTGCTGTGTGCAGGGTTTCTCTATTTGCGGTGAGCGGGGGCTACTCTTCATTGTGGTGCGCGGGCTTCTCGTTGTGGTGGCTTCTCTTGTCGCGGAGCACGAGCTCTAGGCATGCAGGCTTCAGTAGTTGTGGCACGTGGGCTCGGTAGTTGTGGCTCATGGGCTCTAGAGCGCAGGCTCAGTAGTGGTGGCACACGAGCTTGGTTGCTATATGGCATGTGGGATCTTCCCAGACCAGGGCTCAAACCCGTGTCCCCTGCATTGGCAGGCGGATTCTTAACCACTGCGCCACCAGGGAAGCCCTCAGCCAGGTTTTAATAAGACACAACACGCAGGATCTTATAGTGGTTATGTAAGTACATGGGCTTTGTAGCCAGACCAACTTGACTTTGTTTTGGGCTCTGCCACTTTACCAGATGGATATCCTTGTACCAATCGTTGCACATTATTAAACCCCAGTTTCCTCATCTGCTAAGTAGGAATAATAATTGCATCTCCTTCAGAGGATCTTGGTGAACACTAAACAAGTTAATGCTAAGGAAGTTAGCATGTTGACAAAGGGTCACATAGCAAAGAACTGTAGGTGTCCTCTGGGAATTGAGAGCAGCCCCAGATGACAACCAGGAAGACAATGGGAACCTCAGTCCTACAGCTACAAGGAACTGAATTCTGCCAATACTGCTGCAAGCTTGGAAGGGGACCCTGAGCTCTGGGAAGGAGCCCACTTGACACCTTGACTGAAGCATCGTGGGACCCTGAGAAGACCCAGCTAAGCCATGCCTGGGCTACTGACTCATGGAAACAAGATATTGATTGCATGTGGTTTTAAGCCACTAAGCTTGAGGAAATTTGTGATGTGGCAATAGATAACTAAGATATTCAGTAACTTGCCCAAGGCTACAGAGCTCCTCCGGGATAGAGCTGGGATTCAGAGCAGGAGAGGACCACAACATGTATTGAAAGATAACCAGCCAGAGGGATTAAAACGCAAAAGATTTCCTGATTAGCCTTCAATTGACTGGAAAATCCAGTTAATCAGAATTTCTAATTCTTGGACCTTATGGTTTGTCAGGGATTTTCTGGATTTGAAATCAAGTTTTCCATGGCAATTGGGGCAAATACCCATGGTTGCCCTGATGACGCTGGATAAATGTAGCCACTGTAGAGTCGGGAGAAGAAAGTTCTATTTCTTTTTGTGTAAAGGTCTGATTCAGAGCAACCAAGTGTTAGAAGATAGTAAGGAATGTGAAGGAAGCATAGGGTGACGTGACAGAGGGCAACTGTGGGATCTACGTGGAGAAAACAAGTAGGAGAGGACAGCAGAGCTGACACATGAATGGAGAGAGGGAGGCAGCAAGGCCGGGACTGGAGGAAGCAGAGCATTCAAGGCCCAGGGAGGAGCAGGTGTAAAGGCCCTGTGGTGGGAGCAAACGTGGGCCAGACAGGGAAGAGGAAGGATGCTGTTAGGAGGCTGACACACAGTGTGTGTGGTGAATCACAGAGGAGCCTGGTGTGTCAGGAGGGCCAGAGATGAGGCTGGCAGGGGTCAGTTAGGGTAAGAAAAGGAACTTGGACTTCATCCTGCTGGCAGCAGGCAGCCATAAAAAGGAGAAGCAGGGGGCTTCCCTGGTGGCGCAGTGGTTGAGAGTCCGCCTGCCGATGCAGGGGACACGGGTTCGTGCCCCAGTCCGGGAAGATCCCACATGCTGTGGAGCAGCTGGGCCCGTGAGCCATGGCCACTGAGCCTGCGCGTCCGGAGCCTGTGCTCCGCAACGGGAGAGGCCACAACGGTGAGAGGCCCGCGTACCACAAAAAAAAAAAAAAAAAAGGAAAGGAAAGGAGCAGCAGGATCCAAGTTATATTGTTCAGTGATCCCCCTGATTGCTGTGGGCAGGATGGAAAAGGCGGCTGGGAGGACGGTACTAAGAACAGGTAGGAGACCCTGCAGTAGTCCTCGCACAGGACGTTCTGAGGGATTTCTTGTCTCATCCCACTGGGATCCTTGGCAGATCCTTTAACTCACCAAGCCCTTTCCTGTCTCAGGGTTCCTCACAAGGCGGTCCCTCACCTGCAATCCTCTTTCAGCACCTTTCCCTCGCTACCTCTCCAGCTCTTTTCTTACATCTTCTTCTCTCGTGTCTTTTCATCTGGAATTCTTCTCTGACCCCAAGTCCAGGGGGGTACTCATGGCGTCGAGCTCTCACTGAGCTTGCAAAGTGCAGCTTACCCATCACTTCTCTTTCGGGCGCCTATGAAAGCAAGAATTGCATCATTGCTGCCCTACACAGAAAGCATGCAGAAGGCTCTCAGCAAATTTTTCTGTGTGAGATTTATGCTGCTGACCCTAAATGATTTTTAAACAATTAAGTAGGGTTGGTCTTTCAAACCAATGTGTTTTTAGAGCAATAACTACAATTGGCCGCGTGCTTCACATGTACCAGGAACGGCGTTAAGCTCATGAAATCCACTCACTCATTTAATCATCTTGAGAGCCATGCCAACTAGAAATGTTCACCCCCATCTTTCAAATGGGAAACTGTGGATGAAAATGGCTCCATAACTTGCCCAGGAAAACCTTCTGACTATGTGATGGAGATCACAATTTAAGTCCATGTCCATCTGGGTGCAAAGCTCGTGCTCTTCTGACCAATGACCCCTAAAGATTGGCACAGACACTCCTTCTGCAAGGATGTAGCAAGCACCAGCTTCAGAGGTGGTGGAGGATATGATGTGTCATTAGCCAGAGTTCCTGCCTTCTAGGGGATGAGCACCTGGAAGAAGAAAAGAGAGACGGAGAGAAGTGTTGATGTAGTGCTTATACCGCAGGGATCCGTGTGACCCAGTCTCAAGAGCTGTTGAGATCAACAGAGCACAGTCTCATGCTCCCAAGAATAATTTCAAAATAACTTACATTCATTTATCGTAATTCCCCAACACTAGGAGACGACTCATGCTCCACAGAAGTATTTCTTAAACCTCTTCTTCTATCCCAGTCACACCCCAAACCACCTTCTCTGCTCTTAACTGATGCGTCTGCTTCCCTTCTCTTACCTTTTGCATTAAGATTCCATATCACTGAAGCTCCAAACAGCTGACAAAACCCAAAGCAGCCCCTTTGACTGTTTGGTGGAAACCATGGACTTTCCCCTGGGGAAATACTCAAACGCATGTGTGTGCACGCACACCCACACCCACACCCACACACACACCACACACTGGTTTCACTGGTTTTCCAGTCATTTCAGGGGGTCCATAGACCTCCTGAATCTCACCCCAGTTTCTGAGTGAGAACCCCGCCATTGGCAATCTGAAAAGCCTTCAGCTCCTTAGCATTTGCCAGAGGAAAAGAGCTTCTCCTCCTAACCATGTGCATGAGAGAACTTCTCTCCCCCCGCCCCCGCCGCCCCGCCAACCAACCTAACCCCATGCTTGCTGCTTCAGAAACTTGTCATTCTGCAGTTTCCAGCCTGGAATGACTTTCTCTTCCAGGGAGCGGGGAGCTCTGGACTTAGGAGAGCAGAGGACAAAGGCCTTAGCAGCACTTTAGAGGTTGAAACACCGGCAGAAAGAGCTGGAGCCAACTCTCTCCGTTTATAGTCTGAGTTCAGCTTCTTGATACCCAAGGTGGCTTTAATTTAACCACGTGGCATGGTTCTGGAGACCAGCAGTTCTCAGCCACAGCATGGCATCCCCACTGGGTGGCCATAAGTTATCAGGGACGTTGGAAAATAATCTGAGCTATTGGTGAAATAACAAAGTTGGCAGATTATTTGCTTAAAAAATAAGTTTGAGAACATTCAAGTTTCTTTCTATAATGATGCTGTTTTCAATGCTTTACTTCCAGATGTGCTTTCCTGCAGGTGGGGGATGGGTGGGAATAGGCAGTGGGTACCATCTGGGGAATTCAGAACAACCCTGAGATACCCACAGTCTTACCCTTCATGGTTCCTGATTTTTTTATGTTTAAAACATAAACATATGTTTATGCTGACCCCAAGATTTGCTTTGCTAACCCCAAGAGTTTTTATTTTTCTCCTTTCAGAACAGTGCTTCCCAAACCCCAGTTATTTTAATATCACCTTCAAGGTTTTTACCCTATCTTTGGTTACACATTCCTTTTTTTTAAGATTTGTTCTAGTAGTCATCTCTCTATAGTTTTGGCTCAAACGGTCATATTCACAAAATCATGAGGTTGAGTGTTTATTATTTCCCCTCAAGACCCACTAAAATAAGCACATAACTTTAAAAATAAAATTCACCATCCATGTTCCATCAAAAATCGTTCCCTACACCCCCGAGTGGTACAGTTATCACATTAAAAAAATTTTTTTAATACAATTTATTTATTCATTTTTTGGCTGCACCATGCAGCATGTGGGATCTCAGTTTGCCAGCTAGGGATTGAACCCATGCCCCCTGCAGCGGAAGCATGGAATCTTAACCACTGGACCGCCAGGGAAGTCCCCAGTTACCACATTTTTGAGGACACACTGTTCTAATAAGTGCCCTCATGAGTTGAAGAAATTAACTTTGATCCACTTATTCATTGGTAAGTTCCAGTTCTTCTTTGAAAACCATCCATTAGAAGCTTACTACATGCCAGGCACTGGCCTAGGCAGGTGCACGCTCAGTATTTCATTTAATCCTGGCAACAGAACTCTGAGGTTGCTATTGCTATTCCCATTTTACAGATGGAGAAAAAGGCTTAGAGAGGTGTAAGGGTCTTGCCCGAGGTCACACAGCCTGTGATTTCCAGGAGGACAGAACCAGGTGTCTCTCTAAGGGTAGTGAGAAACTTCCAACCATGATGGAGGTGCTGGTTGACCTACTCGAGTACTTGGGTACTGGGTTTCTTTTTTTTATTTAATTTTTAAAAATTTTTTTAAAAATTAAAATTATTTTTACTTCTTATTTTAATTTTTATTATTTATTTATTTATTTATTTATTGGCTGTGCCATGCGGCAGGTGGGATCTTAGTTCCCCAACCAGGGACTGAACCCGTGTCCCCTGCATTGAGAGTGCAGAGTCTTAACCACTGGTCTGCCAGGGAAGTCCCTTTATTTTTAAATTTAAAAATTTTTAATTTTTAAATTTATTTTTATTTTTAAAATCAAAAAAATTTTTTTAGGGTGCTGGGTTTCTAAGGCAGCCCCAGCTCCTCTAAACAGTCAAACCACAGTGGGGACATTTGTTTGTGAAATATGTCACTGTGTTCCAGCAGCCTAGATTCTTTCCAAGAGTTTCTCGAAAATCCAGAAGAATAAATGTCAGATTCTTTATTGCCTAGCACATAATAGGAATATAACTTATTACCATCAGAGCACCATCCTTTTGGCAGCCTCCGTAAATCTGGCGCTCCACTAACTCCAAATGCATTTAAGCAAAACCCGGCGCACATAGGGGAGCAGTGGATGTAATTGGAATATAGAGCGGAGCTTTTGGATTAATCATATGCTGAATATTAACTGTGTATTATGCTGATTTCCTTGTAAATATATTCAGAAGCCCCAGCGTGTGTACCTGACTTGGGCTCATACAATCAGAATAGCAAATATCCTGAATGTGGGGTTGGAAGCAGTCACAACTGCAGTGTACGAGGTCAGGTTTAATTTCTTCTGAGAAAAAGAATATTTCAGCCCTCTCCAGGAGGCCTCAAAACACAATATATGGTTTTCTGACACCAGTAGAAGAAGCAATGTTTGTTTTCAGCTGCCTGGTTCAGAGTGGATTTTGTCAAAGAACAAGACTCTGTTTTGCAGTGAATTTTTGGAGAACTCTTCTGGCTCTAGAACTTCTTTGGGAATAAGCCACTCTGTGTGATTGTCTTTACTGGGTGGGTTGGGCAGCGGGGGTTGGAAGGTGCAGATGAGGGAATAGGATGGGAAACAGCGTGACCAAAATTGAGGCTTAGAAAGAAAATCCTGAATGACTCCCAGCTCTGCCAAGGGCATTGCCAGGTGCCTTGTTTCATGAGATCAGTCACCTCCCTGAGTCACACACTTCATTGTTCACAAAGCAAGGCTTAAACCTGCAGAATCTTATCTAGTACTCACGGCAACTCTGAGAGGGTAAGTATTAAGATACCCATTTCACAGATGTAGAAAATGAGACTTGGACAAGTTTTGAGGAAATGTGAATAAATAAGTCATGGGAGGAGGACCTGGACTCAGGCACAAAGTTAAGGGGACACCAGAAAAACTCAACAATCAAGAACAATGATATTCTAATGCCATATTTTTTAATTACTGCAAAAAAAATCTATGAAGAACAAAGTATCAACATTTTAAATTAAGACAGGATTAATAACAGGGCTTTGCTGAGCCATATTGAAGCCTGGGGAGAAAGGAAATATCAGTAATACTGATTCTGTCTTTATTTACCTTGTTAATGAGTCTTTTCAGCTTCTCGTTAAATTTGTGCCTGAGGTAGGTGCCTCGCTCGCCTCACCTTAGTTCCGGCCCTGCATGGGAGCCAGAATTATCTCCCTTAATCACACATGTGATCACATCAGGCCCCTGATCGGATCCCTCCTGGGGCTCCTTATTACCTACAGGATAGAGTCCCGGTGCCCAAGCCTGGCTCAGAGAGGCTTCTGGAATTGAGGGGACACACACAACGTGCCCTGAACCAGGCTGTGATTCACATACATTAAATTATTAATCATCTTTGGGCCAAGGGCACCGGCTCCAGACTTAGACTGGATCCTGGGTTTGGATCTTGTTCAGTCATTTACTAGCAGTGTGATGTTGGATGATGCACTTAAAGTCCCAGGGTCTTAGTTTTCTCACCTGAAAGAGGGGGAAACAGTCATGTTGGTCTCATAGAGTTGCTGAGAAAATTCAGTAATAAAAAAAGAAGGATAAAAAATAACATTTATTGAGTTTCCCCAGCATCTAGAGCACAGTAAGTGCTCAATTAATTCATTCAACAAATAGTTGTCAAGCATCTGCTATGTGCCAGGTACACAGTGCTGGAGCTTTGGGGGCTCAATAAATGCTAGTTACTGCTATTACTGTTATTTAATCCTCACAGCAGCCCACGAGGTAGGTACCATGATTTTCATCCTCATTTTACAGGCAAGGAAACTGAGGCTCAGAGGGATTAAGTAACATACCCAAGCTAAACCAATAATTAAATTGAGAAGATAGGATAGGACCCCAGCAGGAGATGTGGTTCCAAAGTCCGCAGGGTTCTTAGTGAGGGCTCCCGGAGCCTTGCCTGAGTGTGTTTGCCTCTCCCTCAGGACTACGAGCTTCTGGTGGGTAGCACCCCTGGTGTCTTCAGCCTTGTGTCTGCCTCAGGCTTAGCAAGGAGCTTTGCACACAGTAAATGCTCAACAAAGGGCCAACAAAATAAACTGCGTGTGGTCTTGTAGCGTTCTTGAATACGCTTTGTGGTGTGTGCCCTGGTATTTACTCCCATGATGGAGAGTGTGTGTGGTTCTTCTCTGAACTAGTTCCCTTCAAGGATAGAGAACCTGGCTCAGGTGGTGGAGGTGAGTCCAGAATGCAACTCATCTTTCCCCCACCCCACCCCATGCACCTGCTTCTCCTCAAGGTTTCAGTGAACACAGCACAGTGCACCGACTGCTGATACAAGACACCCAGGCATTCTGTCCCTTTCCTCCTTCCCTGTCCCCTGACAGTCACTCAGCCTCCACATGCTGGAGATCCCACCTCCTAAGTCTTTTTCCCATCAGCCACTTTTCTCCATCCTCCCACCACCCTCGTCCAGGCTGCCATTGTGTCTTGCTTGGATGCCTGTAGCCACTTCCTACTGCTCTGCCCGCTTCCAGCCTCCCCCGCCCCCGTCCCATTCCATTCTCTATCGGGCAACCAGAGGCCTCTTTTCAAACCACAGATTTGACCCCAGCCTCTTTCCTCCTTCAAACCCTGCCAAGGCTCAGCTTGCCTGTAGCAGTGGTCTCTGGAGTGGGGCATCTGCAAACTGGGGGCAACGCAGGATGATCCTCCCAGGTGTGGGAAAAAGGTGTAAGAACTTCTGTTTCCGTGTATTTCCTATTATATCTGTTTTGAAAGTTATGCTTCTGGGCACGTTTTATAATGTACTGTCTTAGTTTATAATGTCCTGTCTTAGTTCAGGTTCCCTGGAAGTAGAGCCTGAGGCAAGGATTTGGATCCATGTGCCTTACTGGGGTGGGGAGCACTCCGGAGAAACCTATGCGAGAGTCAGGGAAGCAGTATGGAGAGGAGGGAGAAACCTACGCAAGGGTGTGCTGTCAGCTGGAGTCTAGCTTCAGCCTGGTCCATACGGGATCTCTGGCAGGTGAATTGCATCACAGGGGGTTGACCTTTTGTGTCCCTCTGTCAGCCACCTGACCCTAGGGTGGTGAGGGGTGTCCACTTCAAAGTGAGACATCTCCCTTCAGCCAAGGGCAGTTGCTCAGAGGAGAGAGCAGCTCTTTTATGAATGAGTATACCCCCTGGGAAAGGGAACCGTCACCAAGACTGTCGCCTATATGTACAGGGGTGTGGGAAGAAAGCATTAGACTGTCTATTTATATCTATTTTCCATTTCTTCCTTTTACATTTTATGTATTTTCTCCATGTTTTATAATAGACACATCTCCATAATGCACATGATGTATTAGTATAGGATTCTGTGTGTAATTTAACAATAAATATATCAATGTTTTGGAGGATTAGGTTAACACCCATGTCTTTTTGACTCCCTGCGGGATATAGACGAACTTGAATCCACATCTGAATCCCAAGTCCCATGGCTGGAATCCAATCACGCATAGAAGCCAGAGCTGGGATGGGCAGGGATGCAGCTCAAGCAGCTGAAATCTAGACATTAGAGGGGCTCAGCTTTGTTTATTTTGGAATCCAGCATTAGAACACTTTGACCCAGTCCCACTAGTCACCTCATCACTTACTGGGAGCGTAGGAGGAGGATGATTGCACCAAGGGGAGTCCTTGCAGCTGTTTTTAGAGGGTCTGGTAATTCTGACCTCTTCCTATGCCTCAACCCTTAATGGAGCCTCCTGATGCTATGAAATCCACAACCTATCTCATCCTTGACCAAGAACAGCAGCCAGAGTGGAAAGCCCCATGGGACTGGGGAGCCAATGGTGTGAAGGTCATCCGCTTTCTAACAAAAGGTGTTCTCGCTCTGTGCCTGGCTGGGACCTCTGTGCAAATTACTCCACGCCGAGCTTCTGGGCTGGTACTGGGAGATCTAAGTTCAGGTCACACCTGGAATAGATGGCCGTGAAAAAGGAGGGACTCAAAAGTCAGACACAGTTGGGACCCAACCTCACTTTGGCCAAGTACCAAACCTTACTAGCTGTGAGACCTTGGGCAACTTAGGTAATTTCTCTGAAGTTAAGGTGTTTATAACATCTAGGTCAGTTTCCCAAAGCTGAACCCAGGACAGTGAGCTGTGAGCAGAGTCCTAACAATAATTGAGCACTTGCTATATGCCCAGAACTGTGGGAAATGAGATGTGTATATCTATATGTATATGTACATATATAATGTGTGTACACACACACACACACACATATTCTAATTTTATAATCTCAATAACCCTAGTAGCTGGGCATGTTGACCTTATTTTATAGCTGAGGAATCTGGGGCTCATCGAGGCTAAGTGACTGACTCATCACTGCTTGTAAGTGATGGAGCTGGGATTTGAACCAGGACCGCTTACCTCCTCACCATCCCCTTCACTGCCTCACATATCCTCCCTTAGTTATCAGCACCCCAAGTATAGACTCCAGACCCTTCTGAGACAGCAAAGGCCTTGTTTGCAGGCAGCTGGAAATCATAACTAGAAAGCAGAAATCATCTTTATTAATATTCTGCAAGGTAGCCAGTTGGGTATAGAAAATGCACACATCCTATGATTTGAATGTCTTCTTTATCCCGGTTGGTACCTACCCTAAATTAAACCCCCCTGAAGGTACTGCTGTCTTAATTAACAGTTTGCCTTGTTAACACTATAAACATTTCTCTTGCTGTGGAGCAGGTCGTGCCAATTAAAGGCAGAGACAAGGCTGAGCAGGAGGGTAGCACGTACTCACCCGCTGAGAAGGCCAGGCTCCTCTTGCCCACGTGGTCCCCACGTTTCTCCTGGGAGGTCATGGAGACACAGGGCCCTGGGATGACAGCTGCTCCTGCACAGTAAGCAGCTATCAATCTACAGGCTACCCTTGGAGGTTGGGAGCTTGGGTTTGGAGCCATTGAGACCTGGGCACGTGTTCTGGCCCCTCTCTGAGCCTCAGTTGCCTCAGCAGTGCTTAGCTCATGGGATGTTGCAGTACTTACCCCCTGAGCCCAGGTGAGGCTTGAATGAATAGATGTGCACAGAGGTACTCAATAGAGAGCCTGGCACTTAAGGATGGATGCTCTTCTCTTCTCCCCCTCCATCTCCTCTAGTGGACATTTTGTATGCCTTTTGGCCACTGAGCATCAGTATAATGTCCTTCCTGGGTGAGGGAATTTTCCTTTGACCAGAGTCCCACGTCCCCAAGAGAAAAGCCAAAAACTCACTTTGCCATCTCCCTTGTAAGTTTGTGGTCCAGTCTTGGGACCCAATGCTGGAAGATTTGGATTTTTTGGGAGGAGAGGGGTAAACTTTTTTTTTTTTTTTTTTTTTTGTTACGCGGGCCTCTCACTGTTGCGGCCTCTCCCATTGCGGAGCACAGGCTCCGGATGCGCAGGCCCAGCGGCCATGGCTCACGGGCCCAGCCGCTCCGCGGCATATGGGATCCTCCCAGACCGGGGCACGAACCCGTATCCCCTGCATCGGCAGGCGGACTCTCAACCACTGCGCCACCAGGGAGGCCCGAGGGGTAAACTTTTTATTGAAGACTGACGTATATATAGAAAATCACACAAAGCCTAAGTATGTTGCTTGCTAAATATTTATAAATTGAACATAGTCCTATAACCAGTGCCTAAACTATGAAACAGTGTTACCAGATCCGCAGAAGACCCGGTTGGGCCTCCTTCCAGTCACCCCAAGAGTATCTATTATCTTGATTTCTAAAGCATAGGCTAGTTTTGCTAGTTTTTGAACTTTATAGAAATGGAATTATATAAAGTTATATATTATATGAAGATATATATGGAAATTAATAGAATTAATTATATATATATGGAATATGGAAATATAAATTATATTGTGCACGTAGTTATATATAATTCATCCCCATTGCAGGGTAGTATTCCAATGTGTGGTGATACCATAGTTAATTTATTAATTCAACTGTTAATGGCCATTTGGGCTGTTTCCAGTTTTCAAATAATACAAGTAGGGCTGCTATGAATATTCTTGCACATGTTTATTGGTGAACATATATATGCATTTCTTTTGAGTAGAATTGCTGAGTCAAAGATGATATGCATAGTTGGCTTTAGCAGGTACTGTGAAATCATTTTATAAAGTGTTTATACCAATTTACACTGCCACCGATAATATATGAGAGTTTGCAATTGCTCCAACATTTGGTGTCTACGCCTTTTATATTTTAGTCTATTCTGGTAAGAGTGAGAAATATTACATGGTGGTTTTAATTTGTATTTCTCTAATATCTGAGCATCTTTTCATGTACTTATTGGCCAGTTGGAGACCATCTTTTGTGCACTTCCTGTTCATGTCTTCTACCCATTTTTCTCTTTGTGTTGTCTGCCTTTTTCTTACAAATTTGTAGTTCTTTTTAATACTTTGGTTAAAAGTCCTTTTTGAATTTGCAAATATCCATTCCCACTCTCCTGGGTGTGTTTTCATTCCCTCCATGGTATCTTTTGATTACTATCAACAGTTGTGGCTGTAGTCCAATTTATCAGTATTCCCCTTCAGGTAGCACTTTTGTGACCTATTTAGGACATTTTTGCCTACCCCAAGGTCATGAAGACGCTCTCCCGTGTTTTTGCCTAAATGTTCTATTGTTTTCCTTTTCACATTTAGCTGTACAGTCCATCCGACACTGATTTCTTTGTATGGTGTGAGGTAGGGTTCAAGCTGAATTTTTGTTTTCCAGCACGGATTGACCCAGCACCAGTAATTGAAAACAACATCCTTCTCCCTCTGCTTCCAGGGAATTTTGTTATAAGTCAGGTGACTATGAGTGAGTCGATTTCTGGACCCTATCTTTTTCCATTGGTTGATATGTCTAACCTTTAGAAAACTTTCATATGGAAGAGAGGTTTGTGAAGAAGGAGGTACTCCCAAGGGACCCATTTTTGGTAACGGTTGTGCAAGGGGCAGGAAGAAATTCATCCAGCTTCTGGAAGCAGCCATGGCAGCGTCCTAGAGTCTTGGTAGTATGGATTATAGTGTGCGGGTCCTCAGTGGCAAGGGCTGTAGGGTCTCCCCTGGAGTGGGCCAGGGGGATAAAATGGGCATTGACCTTGGTCTTGTAGACTCGAAGCTGAATTCTCTGTTCCTTCCATAAGGCTGGATGCAAAGAATTTGAATCCTCCATGCTCACCTTCCCCTGAAACCAATTTCAGACCAAGGAGCCCCTGTGTGCTCCTTCCCCAGTAAACTGTGAAATACAAGGTCTCCTTGTAATACTTTTATACACTGCTCACTTCAGTTTAATATATGAGACACTGCATCATAGTCTGGAGGTTCAAAATTACCTTGAAGTAATCATTTCCTAGAGGTCTGGTAGTAAACATTCGGTCACATAGCTATAGATTGTCGCCTGTCGCCATCAATCAGCTCCCAGGGAGATATTAAGGGGAATGATACGGGAGTGAATTGAGAACAGGTGCACACGGCTGCCAGCTCTCTGCAGAGGGAAACAGGCTTGGCGGCCTATGGCAGGCTGGCTTTGTGGGGCGCGGGCTCTCTCGGCACGACAGCCCAAGGTTGTGGGTCTGGGTAGCCTGTTGGCATAACTCAGCTCCAGGGTCATGGGATCCCTTAACTCTAATCTTGGCCTTCTGACATCTTCCCTACATCCTTCAGACCAAAGCCATCACCTGCATTTGCACAATAATAATAGTTGCCATTTATAAGCACCCACTCTGCCCTATGGAGTCTGCTAATCCTTTTCAGGCATCATCTTATTAATCTTCAGTGACACCAGGATGGAATTATAATGTTAGCCCTATTTCACAGCTGAGGAAACTGAGGCTCAGAGATGTGAGAAAACTTGCAAAGTCACACAGCTGGTCAGTGGCAGAGCCAGGACTTGAACTTGAGTGTTCCGCCTCCAGAGGCCAAGTGCTAAATCGCTATGCGCTGCCTCTGTTAAACATCCAGCCCTGTACTGAGCCCGTGAGCTTGTATCCCCGTTAAACTTTGATGCATGCTGTTCTTGTTCCATTGTACAGGTGAAGAAACTGAGGCTCTGAGAAGTGTACAGCTGCTCACCCAAGTTCAGCAAGTAGATGGCATTGCCAGAATCCCACTCCAGGGTTCTTTGGCCACACACCTAAAACTTCCTCCTTGAGAAGGCAGCTAGAGTACAGGTAAAACATCACTGCCTGCAGACTTGCAGCATATGTGCTGGTTCACCTTGTGGACCTAATGGCTTGGTGAACTTCAGCCCAAGTCCCCAACAGGGTCCGATCGGGTTTGAGGAACTGAAGTTGATACAATGTGAGCGACCCTCTTAAGAAAATTAGTAATGAAACTTAGGTATGGGAGTACCTATTTATTTGACAGGTGCATTCAGATGACAGTCCTGAGACTTATACTTCGTGAATGTCAAGGTCAGTCCACTCTGGTCCCCAAGCTCCTGTGGGATCCCACCTTGGACACTATATCTCCAACAATGAAAAGCCTTTTCCTGCCTCAGTTGGCATTTCAGGAATCTGAGCTGGAAAGAAGCATGAAGTGGCTGGTGTAGGGGTTTTTAGCTTGTCAGAGTCATCTTTGGGCTCTTCCCAGGACTGGGAACTTCCCAGCAAAGTGTACAGCAAAGTGATTCAGTTATATATATATTTGTGTGTGTATATGTATATGTGTCAGGACTTCCCTGGCGGTCCAGTGGTTAAGACTTTGCCTTCCAGTGCAGGGGGTGCGGGTTCGATCCCTGGTCAGGGAGCTAAGCTCCCACATGCCTCTGGGTCAAAAAACCAAAACATAAAACGAAGCAATATTGTAACAAATTCAATAAAGACTTTAAAAATGGTCCACATCAAAAAAATAATCTTTAAAAAAGTGTATATATATATATATATATATATATATACCTTTTCAGATTTTTTTCCGTTATTGGTTATTACCAGATATTGAATATAGTTCCCTGTGCTATATAGCAGGACCTTGTTGTTTATCTATTTTATACATAGTAGTGTGTATCTGTTAATCCCAAGCTCCTAATTTATCCCTGCTCCACCACCCTGTTCCCCTTTGGTAGCCGTAAGTTTGTTTTCTATGTCTGTGAGTCTGTTTCTTATTTGTAAATAAGTTCATTTGTATCTGTCTTTTTATATTCCACATGTAAGTGATATCATATGATATTTGTCTTTCTCTTTGTGACTTCACTTAGTATAATCATCTCTAGGTCCACCCATGTTGTTGCAAATGGCATTGTTTCATTCTTTTGTATGGTTGAGTAATATTCTGTTGTATATATATACACCACATCTTTATCCATTCATCTGTCAATGGACACTTAGGTTGCTTCATGTCTTGGCTACTGTAAATAGTGATGCAGTGAACACTGGGGTGCATGTGTCTTTTTGAATAATGAAATGAACATTGGGGTGCATTTGTCTTTTCTGGATATATGCCCAGGAGTGGGATTGCTGGATCATATGGTAACTCTATTTTTAGTTTTTTAAGAAACCTCCATAGTGTTCTCCATAGTGACTGAGCCAGGTTACATTCCCACCAACAGTGTAGGAGGGTTCCCTTTTATCCACACCCTCTCCCGCATTTATTATTTGTAGACTTTTTGATGATGGCCATTCTGACTGGTGTGACGTGATACCTCACTGTAGTTTTGATTTGCATTTTTCTAATAATTAGTGATGTTGAGCATCTTTTCATGTGCCTGTTGGCCATCTGTATGCCTTCTTTTTTTTTTCACTTTTGTGTGTGCCAGTGGGCTAATATTTGGCCAATTTCAGTTGGTTATAACTCTAGGCTGTGTGTCTCATTTGGGGGATGGCAGGTCCCTTATTATGGTGATGGCAAGAGTGCAAGAGATTGGAAATGTGATGCCTCTTGAAGCTTGGAGCTGTAACGCTAAGACTTCCTCCCATACTCCATTGGCCAAGACAAGTCACATGACTAAACACTAATGCGGGAAGGTAGTAGACTCCACCCACAAGTCACATGGCAAAGAACATGGGTGTGTAATTCTGATTAAGGGAGGATGTGGCATTGGGAGCCATAATCCAGTTTACCACAGCTGATAACCACGGATGCCAGGAAAAGCACTTAGCAACAAGCCTGGCCAGAGTAGGTGCTTGATAAACACTGTGTATTCTCCTAGGAAGCAGACTCCTGCAGCTTCCTCTGAAACTGTTGTGTGGGAGTGACTCTCCCTCCATGAGAGGTTCCAGGGATGAGTTGTCTTTCTACCCCAGCATTAAGCCAGGGAGAAAAGACTGTGGCCTAATGCACCCAATGCTTTAAGTTCCTAGGAAGAAAGATCCCAGCTGGAGGCTGCCAGAACTATTATCGGCTGCTTACATATGCATTTGCCCATCCACCACTCACAAAGTGCTCTATTTATTTGCACACACTCTAATACAGCAGTGGAGGGAGAATTCATTAAGGCAAATTGTGAGGGTTGCTTTCAAAAAAAAATTTCATCTCTCTGTTTTATGCAGTGCATGTTTCCCTGTTTAATGAGAACTCTGCAAGTCCATTTTCCTTAAGGGTTTAATACAAATATAATTTTAAAAATTAAGACAGATGTGGAAAGTGCCAAGGGAAGCTATTTCTCCCGTTAACTCACAGAGCAGACCTTCTCGACGCTGCAAGATGTGTGAGGAGGAGAAAGACTCCAGAAGCTATCAAGAGTCATTTAAGGTTACATCAGACTCCAGCCTGGGTTTATGTGGTTCAGGGATTCCTGCCGAACAGACAGGAATTAGATTGACTGGTTGAGTAATGGGACTGTTACTAGCTGGCAGTTTAATTAATGCTGATATAGGAGCTTTGCTGTTTCTTGGAATTTGAACTACAGAGCAGTGAGAAGTGGGCATTTACATTTTTCAAAGTTTCTCTGAATAATCTTGGTAGCTTTTGGAGGGGAGGGGAGAATGGGGTGTTTGAGGGAAGGAGAGCCTTGAGGTGTTGGAGGCCCCTGTGCAATTCCCAGCTCCCTACATGCAGCATATCTGGGGCAAATTGTCCACTGCAATTTGATTGCTTTCCATCCTGCTGCCACCACTGGCTTCTTGAAGCAAGGTAGTACCTGAGCTATAATCACTTAAATAATAATAATAATAATAATAATAATAATAATAATAATATTGTTAAAGAAGCTAAGGATTAGTATTGCTAAAATTTTGTTGTGCTTATTTTGGTTCATTTCACTGGGAGGCTGGTGTTGTTATCATCATCCCCGTTTCACAGATCCGTAAACCAAGACTCAGTCACTCAGAACAGGCAGAGCTGAGAATTGAAACCTATGTCCGTGTCTTGAACCATGTGCTACCCTTTTCTTTGTGACAAATGGGCCATCCGCGTCTTAGAGATGTGGGGAAGAGTTCCAAGCCTGAACAGCAGGTGCGGACGGAGTGAGGACTAGCTTTCTTACCTAGCAGCTTTCCCCACTGCATCTCTAGAATTTAATACGGGGATTCTGACTCACTTTACTGTTAGCCTGCATCACACTCATTAAGAAATAGAAATATGCTCCCCTCCCTCATCCGGAAAACAATAAGCAAACTCACGTCGATGGAGGGTTTACTGTGTTGCAGGCACTCTGCTGAGTGCTGTGTTCTTTATTTCATTTAATCTTCAAAATACATGCTGGGAAGAAGGTACAGTTGGCCCTTTGTGTCAGTGGGTTCCGCATCCCCAATACCAAGGGCCACCTTTGGGACTTGAACACCTGGGGATTTTGGTATCTGCAGGGGGCGTGGTCCTGGGACCAATCTTCCGCGGATACCGAGGGACTACTCTATGTAACGCTCTCTGCTTTCTAGATAAGGAATCTGAGGCTCTGAGAGGCGAAATGACTTGCCCAAGGTCACGCAGCAGGAAGTGGTTCAAGCGAGATCCAGACCCAGATCTGTCTGAAACTCCCAAGCCTTTGCACTGAACCCTAAGGCTAGATAAACACGATGGCTGGGTTTTCCTTTACTTCACTTCACCAGCATCCCAGGCTGCCTCCATCCCAGATAATTGAGAGCTGCCTGACCCAATGCAGCCTGTCACACCTGGGAGTTATTTTAGCGTGTTTCTGTATAAATCCTTCTTCTCAGAAGGTGGGAAGGAGTCTGCTTGCCTTGGCACATTCCCTGGTTGGCATATTGGTTTAAGGTCTCCTTGGTGTGCTGTGAGTTGTAAATCGGGAGACCCTCTGACCTCGTTGAGATGGACACGGGTTCCTGAATCAGCAGTTTGGGAAACGCCCTCTTCTCTGCCTTTCTTGGGCTGCCCTTCATTAAGTAATCCTAGAGAGAACTAGATTCCTTTCTAACCCAGGAAATGTCTTTGGTTTCCCTCTATGTTCAATTCAACAGTAGTTGAAAACCATTTTCGTGTCTTTACCATGTTGCCAGAAATATTTTAATTGATGGATAAACGTCAAGAACTAGATAATGTCCAGAGAATGGAGAGGATGACTCCTAAGTTCATATTCACTTTGTCAAAGTTGGTAACTGGCTTCAAGTTAAGTTTCTCTCTACCTGGATCAAAGAAAATAAGAGGGCAGGTTTTAATTTTGCAAGGGTACTTGGATTTTCCATTTAGGACCAACAGAAGTGACTTTTACATCACACAGACCTCTGCTCTCCACTTCTTCATCTGTGCGAGACATCACTAATAGATCATGGCAGTACAGCCTGCTCAGACTAGTTGTGATCTTAAAATCCTTCCCAGTAGAGGGAACCAGGTACCTTCTGCCACTGACCAAAATTGGGTTAGAGGTGAAATCAATTTGCCAAGTGCGTCTGGATGCTGTTTTATGTCCCCTTTGAGTTTAGGCATCTGTCTTTTCCTATCAGACAGCCTCAGATACACGGATTGAACTAAGATGCTAATCAAGGCATCATCATTTGATGACGATTTGATTTCACATCATTTGATGTGAAAACGAATAGTGCTCTGCTTCTTAAATAAGGAGAAATGAAGGCTTAGGGGGTGATTTGTTGAAGGTCACACAGTCAGTAAGTGAGGGAGAGGGTTACGTAGATTTGTGAGTCAGATCCAGGTCCCTGTCTTGGCTGTGCCATTTCCTCATTTAGCGATGTTGGGCAAGTCACTTCAAATATCTGAGCCTAAGTTTCCTCATCAGTAAAATGGGACTAGAATGCTACCTCAGTGAGCTATGGTGAGGATTAAAATGAGATACTGCATATGAAATACCTAGGAGAGGACCTGGTAGGTAGAGGAAGTGCCTGATAAATGTTAGCCAATATTTGTCCAGTTTTCTTAAAAATATCTTATGCACAAAAACCAGTATACATGGGCTTCCCTGGTGGCGCAGTGGTTGAGAGTCTGCCTGCCGATGCAGGGGACACGGGTTCGTGCCCCGGTCCGGGAAGATCCCACATGCCGTGGAGTGGCTGGGCCCATGAGCCATGGCTGCTGAGCCTGCGCGTCCGGAGCCTGTGCTCCACAACGGGAGAGGCCACAACAGTGAGAGGCCCGCGTACGGAAAACAAACAAACAAACAAAAACGTATACATTATTATGAAATCTGATGACTCTAGGGTGCCACTATTCCCATTTTACAGATCATGAAACGCGGACTTAGAGAAATAAGATGGCTTTCCCAAAATCACACATAAAGTAAATAGAAAAGCTAGAATTCAAATGCCAGATATGGCAAATCACGAGTCCTTACTTCCTTAAACTCTTATCCAGATATCCCTCGCTCAATGCCATGTATCATGACCATCCTTTTAAAATTCCTCTCTCTGCCCCCATGTCTGTTTCTCCTCACCCTCCTTTGTTCTTCTCTCCAAAGCACCTTTTGCCTTCTAAGACACAATCTCTTACTATATAATTTCCTTATTTATCTTGCATATATTTAATTGCCTGTCTCACTCCTACTTGACTATCCCCCAGGGCAGGGGATTTAATTTATTTTGTTAACTGCTGTTTTCACTGCTCTGAGCACAGTGCGTGACACACAGTAAGCACTAAATGTTCACTAAATATTTGCTGAATAAACACGTGAAGTCTACCTGGCTCAAAAGCTTCCTTTTTGGATCACGCTGTGTCCTACACGATTTGTAATCAGTTCTTAGTTGCTGAACGCCGACCATGTTCTAGGCATCGTGGAGACATCGTAACTATATTGTTGCTAAATATGACCATAACCATTCATGGAAGGGACGATTATACAGGCTTTGCAGTTGAGGAAACTGATGCTCAGCCAGGTTATGTGACTTGGTTTCCATCAGACATCTATTAAGGGGCAAGTGGGAAGTCATATCTAGGTCAGCTGGACTCCAAGACCTGCTCTCCTTCCCCAGCCTGCGTTGAATTATAAGAACTGGCTTCCTTCTCAGCAGGTGCTTATGAGTATCATCCTTGGACCAGAATTTTTGTTTGAGAACCAGACCCTCGTTCAGTTTAAAAAACTCATCAGACCTCACGGGTGGACTCTGTTGTATACACATCCCAGGATTGGAGCCCACCGAAAACTACTGAAACAATCCCTGGGGTTAGAGGAAGTGATGGGGAGTCCGGGAATCTGATTTTTAGTAAGAACCTAGGTGATTTCTATGATCAGTCTAATCTGGAAAACAGAAATGGAATTCATGCATCCATCTATCCACCCATTTCCTCATCTTTAAAGTGGGGGTAATACCAGTACCCAGCTTATATCGTTGTTGTAAGGATTAAATAAGGGCATATTAGGAAATGATTAGAACATTGCCTACCAAGTAAGTTGTAAGAGGTGATTAAGACTTGGGCACCTCCCGTGGCTGGTAATTAGGGTCATAGCAGAAACAAACAGACAAGGCCTTGCCTTCCTGGTGCTGACCATGTAGTTGGAATGAGCACAGATTTTGGCATCAGAGAAAACTGGATTAAACTCCCACCTTTGCCACTCACACTCAGGTGTGCACATGAGCAAGCTACTGAACTTCTCTGGATCCATTTGCTCCAATATGGGGATAATATAATTAACAACAAAAGCAGTATTATAGCTTTGTTGTTGTTTGTATCAACTAGAAGAGATTGAGGCTCAGAGAGGCAAAGCAACTTGCCTAAGGTCACACAGCTAGTGAGTGTCAGAGCTGGGATTTGGATTCACATCTTTTAGACTCTGGGGATGGAATGTTCACCTGCCACATGTTGTGGCTTCCCACAGACAGGGGTGGCTATAAAACTCACAGGGAACAGGTGGAAAGGATAACACACCCGGTGAAGGCTTCATCCAACATACCTGCACACTGAAGCACATTATACCGAGGCCCTGTGGGAACTCCCCTGTGACAAAACGATGTCCAGACTTACCTAGTTTCCACTGACTTCACACAGAGCCAGCCTTCCCAGGTTCTCCTGCAACACAGGCATTTGGAGAGCTCCTTGGAAAGATTTTGACTTCTCTAATCTCACCAGGCACAAGGAAGGTTTGGGAGACATGAAAGGCAGCAGTTATTTATTTCATGAATAGATAACGGCAAGCCATTTACAGGGAGCAGTGGCAGGAAGATGAAAAAGCTATTAATACAGTTGGAAGCTCGTTTCTTTCGGAGTGGCCAGCAACTGCTGGAGAGGACAAAAACTAGAAAATACCGCAGTGGGCGCTCCGGAGAGGACACATTATTCAGGAGATATTACAGTACCTTGTTCACCTTAGTAAACATTTTTTTAATGTTTACGAGATCTGTTCAAAGGCATCCTGATGGATGAAAGCCAATAACATTTATAGGGGCGTGTGTGCACGTGTGTGCGCGTGGGTATGTGTACTTGCATTTCTTTTGTTCTAGTAGCCTTTGTAAATCATTTCTCTGAGCTGATGTACTCAACAGTGGCTAGGCAGGGTCTACATAATGCAACGTGAAGTCCATGCCTCTGTTCCCTGGGTAATTGTACTCTTCGTGATGTCTGCTGCGCTGCAGATGGGGCTCTGGGAAGCTGGGAGCTGACCTGAGGAGTGATGGGAGCAGAAGAAAGACTCCAGTTCTGAGAAGAGAAAAATCAAGAGGAGCAGGGAGATGAGAAAGATAGGGCAGCATTTCCCAGTGTGTGTTGGGAATATATTCTCACCCAAAGAGGGGCCCGTGGGAACAGGATTTGGGGGAATCCTTGCACTTCTGACAAGAAGAGAGATTCACAACATATAGGAAGCATCCCGTTCAACGTTCTTGAGATTAAAGTGATCCCCTTAAGAAGGCTTAATTCCACTTTTCCCAGACTCTGACCACAGCACAGCCCCTGCAAAAGCTCTAGTGCCTCAGAGAACGCTTTCCGGAACACAGCTTCTATGTGATGAAACTGGGCAAAGCTGTTAATCGTTGTAACTAAGCCGTGATGGCTTCTCCACACTTACTTTAAATGAGATGACTTGTCAGTTTGGGTCAGGAACTGACCAAATTGGACAATCTACTAGTTTAATAGATGTTTTTTCCAGTTGAATTGGTTTATTTTTTGACTTAGGACTCAGGCACGCAACCAGTTTAACTGGGAGGGATGAACTTGGTTTTGACTCCATTATCCAGTTTCACAGACTGATTAGGTACACCAGTTAGGGAGTCAGGTGCACCAGGGTTAAATTCTGGCACCTTCCGTTCCTAGAGGTGTGACTTTGGGGATGTTACGGAATCTCTCTATTTAAGTCTCAGTTTCCTCATCTATAGAATGGGAACAATATTTACTGGACCTATTTTATTGGCTTATGGAGATTAGTTGAAATAATGCAGATAAAAAGTTTGGCACAGGGCTTCCCTGGTGGCGCAGTGGTTGAGAGTCCGCCTGCCGATGCAGGGGACACAGGTTCGTGCCCCGGTCCGGGAGGATCCCACATGCCGTGGAGCGGCTGGGCCCGTGAGCCATGGCCGCTGAGCCTGCGTGTCCGGAGCCTGTGCTCCGCAACGGGAGAGGCCACAACAGTGAGAGGCCCGCGTACCGCAAAAAAAAAAAAAAAAAAAAAAAAAAGTTTGGCACAGAGCTGGCACATAGTGAGTTCTTAGTAAGTGTTGGTCATCATCGTCATCATCAGAAGGAAGCGGCTGGGGCTCACAGGTGAACCGTAAATCTTTCTTCCATCCTCAGGGATGCTTGAGGAAAGTTGGACTCTTTCTGATAATGACGGAAGGAATGTATCCACTAGAGACAAATGATGCTGTTTCTGGGGTGGCTATATGCTCATCACTGATCCAATGATGTCTCGGAGCCCACTGTACTTGGTTGTTGGGTTTCCTTATTACATGACCTGTAGTTTATGGAGTGCAGCTGCTGAAGAGTGAGAAACATGTGCCCCTCAGGGCACTACGTCACTAGCAAGGTATTCAAGGCTCCAAGATCCTGAAGCTTCCCTATGCCGATGTGACCCACAGTCACACCAGCTCTCATGCTTTAGACCAGAATGGTGATTAGGACATTGGACATTGGCTCTGGATGTCCAAGGCCTTTGTGATGCTGCTAGCCTAAGATGCTGCTGTGCTCCTTATTCTGTATCCCTTCTTAAGGTGAAAGATGTCTCATGCCTGGCGAGCCTATCATGTGTCTTGTGAATTCCAATGACAATCCAAACCTGAAAGCCACTCCAGTGATCTTGAAAGTATTAAGAGATCTGCAGTTAAAAATATCTAGACTCTGTTTGACATTGCCATTTATCCACTGGGAAACTTAAGGCAAGTTACTTAATCTCCCTGAGCCTTAGGCTCCTCTTCTGTAGAATGGGGATGAGATTGTATACTTTATAGAGTTGTGATTCATTTAATGAGGTAATACATGTCAAATACCTAGAATAGTGCCTGGCCCCAAACTGAATGATTGTGTGAAATGCCTGGTATCATGCCCGGCACTGGGTCTAGGCAAGGGGATTTTCCACAGACTTCTTTCCTGCTCATCAGGGACCACCTGGCTCAGGCACTAAATCCCCAGTTAGATATAAAGTTGTCCCTTGCCCAACATTTAGCTTTCTCTGGACTCTCATTAGGCGTGTCTTAATCTACAGATAGAGCACGAGTTTCGTGAGGCCAGTGAAAGTCTAATTCACGTCTAATTCCCTTCCCTATTGTTTGGCAAATTGTTGCAAATGCCTACATGGTTGTGTAGTTAAAATGTAGGACAGGTGTTCAGGAGCTGAAGAAGTTAAACCTGGACTGGTGTGATGATGTTGTGTAGTGATGGCCAGGCTGAGTGTGGACTGTCTCCTAGGTGCAGTGGGGAGCCAGAGAGGGCTTTTGAGCAGGGGAGTGGTCTGCTCAGCCCCACACTATATGATAACAGTGATGATGTTAGCGACATCAGTAAGGGCTGTGCTGATGACCGGGAAATCTAAGCTCATCCTTTGTACCAGAAACTGTGCCAGGTCCTTTACACCCGTCATGGCCTCTAGTCCTCACAAAGACCCTCTGAGCTTGGATACTGGATAATTGGCCATGTGCCGGGTGGATTGAAGGGTAGAACGACTGGAGTCTTTTGAGACTTGGTATAGTCTTCACTTAAGAAGGGACAATGGAGGGCTTCCCTGGTGGCGCAGTGGTTGAGAGTCCACCTGCTGATGCAGGGGACACGGGTTCGTGCTCCGGTCCGGGAAGATCCCACATGCCGCGGAGTGGCCGGGCCCGTGAGCCATGGCCGCTGAGCCTGCGCGTCCGGAGCCTGTGCTCCGCAGAGGGAGAGGCCGCAGCAGTGAGAGGCCCGCGTACCGCAAAAAAAAAAAAAAAAAGGACAATGGAAATGGAATTGACAAGCCTCCAAGCCCACAGCAAATATTTTCAGTTTTACTGGCCAGCCAAACACCTCCCTTGTTCAGTAAAATGTTCAACTACATCACTATAATCCCTTATGTCAGAGGTGCCAAAGTCGTCATGGCTCCACTACTCTATAGGAAGAGCCTTATTAGCTTTAAAAGGGAGGTTGTGACTCATTTGTAGCTGGGCCATAATGTCCCCAGAGAGGACATTCTACAAGGTGTCTGTTACGGGGGCTTTGCATGGTGTAATGCATGAAGTAGCTGATTTGGGGCAATTTTCTCTTAGCTGGAGGCTCTACTCTCCTGACTTGAGATTTCCTTTTTTCTTCCATGTAAACCTCTTCTGGGACTATTCTAAGACTTCTGGTTGGTCATTGACTATGTTACTTTTCTTCCACAATTCTGGTTGTAAATGCTGCCACCGTCCTCTGATTTAAGTCAGAAATCAGTGTCATCCTACCAGACCTCTCTGTCCAGTCCTATCAGTCACCAAGTTTGCCAAAATGAATCCCCCAAGAGTCCTTCCATCCATCCCCTTCTCTTCACCCTGACTGCCACCACTATCCAGGACGCCATTATTGCTCATATAAAGGATGGCAGTGGCATCCCAGCTGGTCTCTCTGTCCCCAGGCTTGTCTCTCCATCCTGTCCTTCACACTGCAGCTAGAACGCTGTTTTGAAGATTCATATCTGCTATGCCATTTTCTTGTTTCAAAACCCAAACCCCATGTCCTGGCATTCAGTGCTAGTCATAACCTGGCCCCTCCCTATCTCCCTGATCTCAAGCTGCCACTCCTTGCATGCTCCAGCCATGCCACACCTTCAAGAAGGTCCCCCAAATCACCAGGCTCTCTCACACTCTTCTGGGGACTCAAGTCCTCAGCCTGACACTGCAAAGGCCCGGTAGGTGATCCTATCTCTCCTGTCTCCCGCTCCCTCTTTCATGCCCCCGTCAGCGTGTGGGGCTAGTAAACGAGGGCCGTATTTCCCAGGGAGGTACGTCTAGGGCCATATCTGCAGTTCTAGCTGAGATTGATGAACTTGCAAATGATGAGGTTTCTGGGGGCATTTGTTGACATATAAATCAAAATCCAATTTATGTGAAGGAAAATCCCAGCTGGTTTACATGGCAGGATTATGAAACAGTTTTTGCCTTGTGTGCAGCCTCTTGGACGGTGTAAAATGATTTTACCTTCCACAAAAGAAGCTTGCCTTTTTAACTTCTGCTGGTGTTTTCCTAGGGTGACCCTGGAAACTTCCGATACAGAGTTTGCCAACTTATTCCAAGGTTGCCAACTTATGACACTGGTCTTACTGAGGGGAGCAAGGGAAGTGCAATTTATTGAGTGTCTACTGTGTGCCAGGCACACCCCTGCAGTATCCTACAGTCTCACAACAATCTGCTGGGTACTTGACATCATATTGAAAGCCGTACTCTCAACCATGTGACTATCTCTCCATTCTTGTCCTGAGAGGGTATATTAGTCATCTGTTGCTGCAGAAATTACCACACACTTTGCAGCTTATAACAACTCACATTTATTATATTACTATTTCTGTGGGTCAAGACTCTGGACACAGCTTAACAGAGTTCTCTGCTTGGGGTCTTACAAGGTTGTAATGAAGTGTTGGTCAGGGTGTGGTCTCATCTGGGGCTCAACTGGGGAAGGATTTGCTTCCAAGCTCACAAAATTGTTGGCAGCAGCCCTTTACTCATGGGCTATAGAGCTGAGGATCTCAATTTATTGTTGCCTATTGGCCAGAGACACCCACCCCCAGTTCCTTCCCAACATAGCCACTTACTTCTTCCAAGTCACAGAGAGAGGGACTTCAAGCAAGACAGATGTTACAGTCTTACATGATATGATCACAGAAGTGACATCATTTTATCATCTTTGTCATATTTATTGGTTAGAAGCCAGACCAAGGTCCTGCCCACACTCAAGGGGAGTGGGCTACACAGGGTGTAACTGGGAGGTGGGGACCATGGCCACTTCAGAGTCTGTCTGCCCCAGAAGGGTTAAGACACTCAAGGTCACATGACTAGATGTTTGTGGAGTTGAAATCTGACTTCAGAGCCCAAACTTTTAGCATTATGCTGCCCCTGCAGCTGATTCCACAGTCTGTGAAATCCAAAGTAAAGCTCTTCCCGGGAGATTTATCCTGACTGCTGAAGTCTGGGCCATTTGTTCATCTCGGGAGCTGCTGTGAGTTTCAGCACCCAAATCACTAAAACTGGAGTGGAAGTGAGGCAGTTCTTCAAAGGATGACTTTTTAGGGTACTAGTACCCCAAGTGGGGAAGAGATCCCGGGTGTGTTCACTCCTGCTGGACCCAGACCCCCATGGGCTGTTCTCTGATGGAGAACACATTCTCAGAGGGATCCCAAGTGACCATGATGGACTGTGGCCTTGGGGAGAAACTCACATGGCTGCTCAGAGGTTAATGCCATCACATGTCTCTCTCCCTATGGTCACCCTTCACAGAAGAGGCCTCTACCATCTGGCTTATTAAATGGTCTTGCTGCTGTGTTTTTATTTTTTCCACCAACATGCACAGCCTCCAGTTTGATGTTTGGAGCCCTTCCAATTCTTCAATTCTGAACAAGACTTGTGTTAACTCGTACATGGCTGTCATGTGTAGTTGTATGGGTTGTGCACTGCATAAGGATACCTGGGTCATATACAAAGTCAGCACACTGAGATCTCTTTTCCAGTGGCAGAGAACACATCCAACGTCCCTTCCCCTTCATTGTAACAATACCTCGGTTGCCTCTTGTTTGTTTTGTTTTGTTTTGTTTTAGGAGCCTCCTTCCTTCACTCTTCAGCCTTCATACCACTCACTAAGCCAGGAGAAGTCCTTTCTGCCTGAGGAAAGAGGCACCTTTTTCTGATTCACATACAGAGACTCATCTAGGCTTGCAGCAGCCTTGATGACTATTTTCAGGGTAGACAACCTTCTGCTGACCTGGGGTCGTGACATAATCTGCCCAAGCTGACTCTGAGAGCAAGCAACTCACAGTTTTAAAAACCAGCCAGCAGCAGGACTTCCCTGGTGCACAGTAGTTGAGAGTCCGCCTGCCAATGCAGGGGACATGGGTTTGATCCCCGGTCTGGGAAGATCCCACATGCCGCGGAGCAACTAAGCCCTGCGCCACAACTACTGAGCCCATGTGCTGCAACTACTGAAGCCTGTGTGCGTAGAGCCCATGATCCGCAACAGGAGAGGCCACCGCAGTGAGAAGCCCACGCACCACAACGAAGAGTAGCCCCTGCTAGCTGCAACTAGAGAAAGCCCGCGGCAGCAACAAAGACCCAAAGCAGCAATAAATAAATAAAATTAAACAAAAACAAAAACAAAAAACTAACTGGCAGCTGCCCAATCATGGTAGAAATTCTCCTTTCAACATGCTGCACTTAAAACTCCCAAGTCCATATGTAGTGTCATTTAGGTAAAGAATAAAAAGCTCTGGCTGTCATGTGCCTTTAAATAAACCTTAAAATTGACAGCCAAGGTTGGATCAATGCCGATGTTCAGTTATAAAGGCCGTTCTAGGGGAGAGTATTCAAAAACCACATTAAAAAATATGCAGTCAACACCAGCTGTGGTCCAATTAAATTCAGCTGATCACAGATGTTTATATAGATCACACACACACACACACGACCCAACAAGTTACTTCTTTTAAAATACAGTTTGAAAAGCACAAGATGAGATCCATTGACCATTCACATCAGAGTCACCTGAAATCCTTAATAAAAATGTATAGTTTCTTTCTCCCTACCCTAGACCTATGAATCCAAATATTTTAGGAGAGGGAGCCCAAGAATCTGAATTCTAACAAGGACCCAAGGTGGTTTCAATACTAAGTGCCACTGAAGAGCACTCTTATGCAAGGCTAGGCAGTATTCTAAGGGTGCTGGGTTACTGAGATACACTGCTCTTAACTGTCCAGCCAGAATAAACTGTTTAAACTGGATCATTTGAGGTTTTAGTCTCCAGGGGAAACTTCTGGAGAGGCACTCAGCAGAGTGTGTTATTTCTCCATCAGGGTCCTTTAGGTATTTTGCAAGAAGACATTCCTCCAAGCCTTTTCTCGCAACCTTTCTCCCAATTCCTGACATCTCCAAACGACTACATCAGGAGCTATAAATCAGAATCTGGGGAACATAGAAAAGTGACACCCACCTGGGTCCCATACTTGAAATCAGTTGGTTCATCAGTTTGGATACATTTAGCCATGAGTAATAGAAAGCCTAACTGTGGTTCAAATTCTAAGCACAGTTACTTTACCACCACCATGAAGAGGTCTGAAGAGAGGTAGTTCCAAGATTTCATGTCGGACTCTGAGCTCCCGAATGGCTCTACAATTCTCTGACCACTTGGCAGCCCCCCACCTCATGGTTGTGAGCTGGCTGCAGCAGTGCCAGACCTCATGGCCTCACACAGCAGCTTTCAAAATATAGGAAGGAGCAGCTGAGGAAGCGTGGGGAGATGGTGGTAGAGGGATGCTATGTGGTTTCTGAGGTCAGTTCATGAGACACCTGTCACTTCTGCGTGGGTCTCTTGGAAATGCTCTTAGATCACTCCCTCTTGGGAGCCAGCTGCCACGTTGCAAGAAGCCTAAGCCACATGGAGAGGTCACGTATACACACGCCGCTAGCCGTCCCCAGCTGCACCCCTAGCTGACTTCCAGCACTAACTCCCTGCCGGTGCTCACTCCAGCCATCTTGGTTGGTACAGCCTAAATGAACCTGCGCATGAGTGCAGCCACCCAATGGCCAGCTGATGCCAGGTGGAGCAGAACTGCCCAGGTGACCTACAAGACAGTGAGAGTTAATACACTGTTCTAAGCTACTATGTTTGGAGGTTATTATTATGCATCACTGGATACTAAGCAGACCACCAGGATGTTGGAACTCAGGAACATTTAGATGATGAGGGAAGCTCACCAACGTCTTGCCATCACTGGTTGAAAGCTGCTCTTGGGAGGAGATGAGAAGACAGTTACTCCCTGGCACTTCTGGTCTGTCCTGCAATGAGACAGAGCAGCCTCCATAGGCAGAGGGAATCTTCACCCGAAGAGTTGCAGGAGTGGACAAGCAGGAAGTCAGTCGGCCTGCTGGGTGCCCATAAGTGGTAGGTGATGAGGGAGTAGGAGGGTGGGGGGCACACCAGCATCTGTGGTACCCTGTCGAAGGAAGCAGCTACTCAGTTCTGGGTATTTATAGCCATGAGGTATATGGTTACAGGGTTATCAAATCTTGTGACCTCTCAAGAAAATCAGAAGGCTGGATCTTTATGTAAACTTTCTTGATTTTTGGAAGTGGACAACTAATTCAAAAAAAATTTTTTTTTAATAAATTTATTTATTTTTGGGTATGTTGGGTCTTCGTTTCTGTGTGAGGGCTTTCTCTAGTTGCGGCGAGCGGGGGCCACTCTTCATCGCGGTGCGTGGGCCTCTCACTGTCGCTGCCTCTCTTGTTGCGGAGCACAGGCTCAGTAGTTGTGGCGCATGGGCTTTGTTACTCCGCAGCATGTGGGATCTTCCCAGACCAGGGAACCCGTGTCCCCTGCATTGGCAGGCGGATTCTCAACCACTGCGCCACCAGGGAAGCCCCAACTAATTCAAATTTTAAAAACATTCTGTGCAGCCAAATCATGCAGGCCAAATACAAACACCTGTGGATGGGGAGGATGCTCCTTGATCAGCCCAAGATGGAATGGAAAGAGCACTGAGCCCCATGTCATATTTCCTGGAATGAGAAGGTGTGGCAAGGCAGGAGGTGGTCATGAACTTGACCTTAAAAGACAGATTTAGATGGGGGTGGCTTTCAGGCAAGGGAAGCCACATGGATGAGGGCCCAGGAGGTGGCAAGGTTTGTAGAATTGCAGGGAAAGTGACTAGTTTATAGTGGGGGCCAGTTAATATGAGGGAACATGGGGAAACAACATTGATGTTACATGTAGAAACTAATAGACATGCAGTACTCTAATTGGGCACATTAAATGCATATATAATTTTCACTTCTTCACTCGTAGGAGTCTGGTGGCCAGAAATAGAATGCTTTGTCTTGGCAAAAAAATGTGCACTGATATACACCTGAAACTAACACAACACTGTAAATCAACTATACTTCAATTTTAAAAGTGCATTGATAATCTCAGAAAGAAAAAAAAAACCTCTATATTGAATGGCATCCTGTTTACTCTTATATTGACTAGGTTAATTATTTAAATGTGATGCTTTATTTTGATCTGTATCCATAAGCAAGCAAAGTATGTTTAAATGGTATAATTGTATTGAATTTCCCACATAATACATTTCATAGCAGATGATCAGATAAAGACTGTATAACCTGCACTCAAGCAAAATGACTTTGCTTAACCTAATCCATTGACTGAGTGACCTTGGGCAAGTTACTTAACCTCTCTGTGCTTCTGGAGTCTCACTTGAAAAGGGGGGGATGGTGATAAAACATACTTCACGGCGTGGCTGAGATGAGTAAATGCGATGAGACTTGTAAAGCTCTTAGCACAGCGACTGATACAAGTTGTTGATCAACACCAACCCTTATTGATTGTTAGCAAATCTCACCTTTGACAACTGAAGTCTAATGAGAGCTACCAACTCGTGAATTTGCTCCATGTTTGTGCCTGATTCAGACTCGTTAACGAATTCAGATTCGTTACTGCTCATACTTCCTTCTAATCCACTTCCCAGAAGATCATGTAACCTGGAAGTGGGAACTGGTTCTTCTAGTTCTCTCTAGAAGATTCCCTCAAGTCTGATTTGTTCTCAGGAGGGGCTGCCAAAAGTCCCTCTTGTCTTTTTTTTTTTAATTAATTAGTTAATTTATTTTTGGCTGCATTGGGTCTTCGTTGCTGTGCGTGGACTTTCTCTAGTTGCGGAGAGTGGGGGCTACTCTTCGTTGTAGTGCGTGGGCTTCTCATTGCGGTGGCTTCTCTTGTTGTGGAGCACGGGCTCTAGGCACGCGGGCTTCAGTAGTTGTGGCGTGCGGGCTCTAGAGTGCAGGCTCAGTAGTTGTGGCTTGCGGGCTCTAGAGCACAGGCTCAGTAGTTGTGGCGCATGGGCTTAGTTGCTCCGCGGCATGTAGGATCTTCCCAGACCAGGGCTTGAACTCGTGTCCCCTACATTGGCAGGTGGATTCTTAACCACTGCGTCACCAGGGAAGTCCCTGTCCCTCTTGTTTTAGGTTCGTTCATTCACTCATTCAATCAACCACTTACTGTAAGTCAGGTCCTTTGCTAGACACAGAGGTGAAAGAAATAGCCCCAGCCTCACAGAGCTCATAGGCTAGTGGCAGGGGGAGGGAAGAGAAGAATAGGCACTGGCACTTCAGTGAGATCTGGGAAGTGGACAGGAAGCTGAAGGACAACAGAGGAGATCCTTTCATCCTACTCGGCCTGAGGATCAGGGAAGGAAACTATGACATCTAAGGAAAGTCCTTAAAAGAAGAAAGGAAATAGCTGGGCAGTAGGATAGGGAGTGGGGAGACTATCCCAGCTCAAGAATGTCACAGGAGAACTACAAATAGTTCAGTATCACAGGAAAGACATGTGTTTTGGTGGAAACAGAGAACAAGGAGAAGGGAGGGAGGAAAGTCAGAAGTGGGCACACACAGACTAAGAAACCCTGTTGGGGGAAATGGGGAGCCACTGAAGGCTAGCAGGAGAGGGATGATCAGACTGGTGCTTTGGAAAGATCATAATTGCTGTTCTGGGGAGAAGGGGTCAAGCAACTAATTTAGAGACGAGTTTAAGAGCTGATATGATCATTCAAGCCTAAACTACGGTGGTGGCAAGAAGTGAATAGATTGAGATGTATGTAAGAGACATAAGCAACAGGACATGGAGACTGAATGAAGGAGAGGAGGGGGTGGGATGTCAAGAACGACTACAGGTTTAGATAACTGGGGAAGTAATGGATGGGGCAGGGAGTGTATGTGGTAGAGATGTTTAACTCTTTGCTGGCTCTTCTTAACCAGGACACACAATTCTTCAGATTAAGTTCAAGAAGCTCAATTGATCTTGCCAGCCATTCTTACTGAAGCTTTAACCAGGGTGATAATTACTCCAGGAGTCAAGTTGGGAAAATTCTCACGAGGGCATCCTCTTGAAGATACCCAATTTTCTGCACAATTTTCAAACTCAATACAACAAGATTTATTTGTCATCTGCTCTGTCTCACTTGCTGTGCCCATTGGGTTGAACCAGGAAAACGTGGATCCTGCCTTCATGGGATTTACATTCCAGCTTAGAGTTCTGGTATCTTCTCATCTAAGTGCTAAATTCTCCTGTCCTCTAGGGGTGCTCGAATAAGAATACAAATGTATCAGTTAACTATTGCTGTATAACAAAATGCCCTCAAAACCCAGTGGCTTAAAATAGCAACAATTTATTTAGCTTAAAATTCTGCCATTGGCAATTTAGGGTGGACTCAGCTGGGTGTTTCTTCTGATCTTACCTGGATACATTCTTGCATCCACATTCAAGCTACAGGTTGGGTAGGCAGTTTTAGTGATCCTGGCTGGACTCTCACAGGTTTGAGATCTCAGCTGGGGTAAATGTTCTTCAATGGCTCTGATCTCTCATCTTCCCATAGGCTAGCCCAGGCTGTTCATGTGGTGGCCTGGAAAGTTTCCCAGAGAGAATGGAAGTTAGCACAGTCTCTAGAGGCCCAGGCTTAGAACTGACACAATAACACTTCCACCATGTTCTACTGGCCAACGCTAGTCACAGCGTCCAGTGCAGATTCCAGGATTGGGGAAGAGGCTCCACACCTTGATGGGAGAAGCAGCAGAGTCTCATTTCAAAGAGCATGGGCACAGTGAGAGAAAGAATTGCCATAATTTTAGCAATATACTCCAAGGACTCATACACTCCTAGTTCTTGCTACATGTAAAAGTAATCACAAAAGGGAGCTCTCTTGAGCAGAGGATGGCAATAGATCTATTTCTTATATTTCCAAGCCAAACAGGAGACTTATTGAGACCTGCCCTTTCCCATGAGGGAATTCGTTCTATCTGTTTGGGCTCCTGGGTCAGTCAGTTTTTTTCATTTTAGTTTTCTGACTGTGGCCATCCTCTCCTTTTCATCCCCCCCAGGACAATAGCCTAGGATTCTCTGCACAGATGTCAAAGAAATGAAATGTCAGCAGAGTTCACTGTGACCCTGGAGCCAGGGCTCTCCCGCCTCCTCCTCACAGTTGCCTACGGCAGGGCTGGTCTACACTATTAATAAACCTTCCCCTCAGCATTTTCTCTTGAGGGACCGTATCAGATAGGCCCCATCTATCTCCCAGCCTCACTCCCGCCAGGCTGGAGAGAAGGTCTCCTGACACGGAGATAAGAAATCCCGGACATCACTGCCGTGTAGGGGAAGCTCAGGGTTCGGTTTTCCTTATGAAAGGTCAAATCACTCCTTTTGCAGTGCTTGGAAAGAAAAGAGCCAACATAATGTGCTTTTTAAATGCCAATGGTCTTGATGTCCCTGATAAGAAGTAAATGAAGGAAGAGAATGGCTGAGAAAGAGCTGACTTCTAAGTGCCAGCAGAAGTAAAACATTTTTAACAACCCGTGTTAAAGGTAGTGTTTAATTCAGTCCTGGGTTAGAGAAATGCAATCATTGCTGCTTTAAAAAAATCCCTGCCTTGTTGCATTGAATACAGGTACCAGTAATAGTTCTCCCTCAAGAGGCTTAGGAGGAAAGGCAGGCCAGTCACAAACTGGCCCTACCAGCTTTTCATTTATTCTTTCATCGCACGTCTATTGAGTGGCCACTATGTGCCAGAAACTGCTGGGCATAGGGGATGCAGAAGTGGTAAATGGCACAACATTCTGTTCTTAAGGAAGTCACAGTCTAATCATAGGTCAACAGACAGTAGCTCTAGAGAGTGATGCATGCTACCCCAGGACATGCAAGGTGTTATGGAAGCATCTCCATGGGCACATCATCTCCTGAAGTTCTTCTCTTAAGCAGTAGAGGCTCCAGGAAATTACAGGTCAAGCCTGGCATATTCACTACTATATCCTTGGTGCCTGGCCCTTAGTGGGGGCTCATTCCTATTTGTTGGTTGACCTAAGTGGTGTGAATCCGACGTTCTCACCCCATGGTGCCATCAGTCCTTCTCCAAACTGTGCCTGCATTCTCACACCTGTGTGCTTTGACAAATACCGTCTGGAATCTTGTTCTCACCTTTTTGCCCCCTAGAAAACTCTGATTCACCCATCAATACCCAGACCATGTCATTTCTTCTGCAAAGCCTTTTCTGATCTGCTGAGTAGAACTTACCCTCTTTCCATAATTCCTCTAAGCAACTTGCTTATGTGTCAAATTTGGTCCTTATCTCAAAGGACTATTTTATTGTAATCCTTTGTTTTTGACATGTTTTTGTCTCCTTCACCAGATCATGGGCTTCTTTGGAGCAGGGTCTGGATGTTAGGAGTCTTTGAACCATCTGTGCCTGGCCCACAGTAGCATCTCAATGAATGTTCACTGCATGAACAAAAGACTACATATTATGATTGGGACCACAGATCAGTGGATATCACCCAGATGGTTGTATTTTCTAATTCATGGAGACAATGGGATAGAATGTGGGATGCAGCAAGGAGAACTGAGGTGAAGACCATCAGTTTAGCCTCCTTTCTGCTGTAATGACAGCATTTCCCGCTTTGTCTAATGTTAGGGAGAAAGAGGAGGCCAGGCTGGTGTCTTAACGCCATGGCCCACATCCGGGAGCGGATCCAGATGAAACGCTGCTCTGTGCAGAGTGCGGGGATCTTTGATCAGTACCTGGGAAGGACTTGGGACTGCTTGAAACTGAACATTCAGATGCTGTCTTTAGCACAGACTCTCATCTCAGAAGTTTCACTTTAATCTCTGGGTTCCACGTGATGCTCAGTCAGGATGAGCTGATGTAGCACAGGAGTCCTAGGGTCAACTGGGGAAGGATGACCTGGGGACAGGTGAGGGTGGGCTTTAATTGTCTGAAGGGCTGTCATGTGGAAGAGGCAGCGGAACTGCGAACAGAGGGTGGTGGTTACAAGAGAGAGCAGGTTAAGTCTGACACAAGAAATGTTTTCAAAAACCGAGATTCTCACACCTCTGGAATTAGATGACATTACAAAATGGTGAGCTCCTGACACTTCTGAGTATGGCATCAGAATGGAGCAAGACTGGGGACTTCCCTGGCAGTCCAGTGGTTAGGGCTTCATGCTTCCACAGCAGGGGGCACTGGTTCAATCCCTGGTTGGGGAACTAAGATCCCGCAAGCCTTGAAGTGTGGCAAAAAAAAAAAAAAAAAAAAGGAGCAAGACTGGTCATTCTGTTTGTCCTGCAACTGTGAAGAATACCTGATTATTCATCAATATAGAAGATAAAACAACAAAACAACCCATGAGTGCATTGGTATAACCTAGCCAATGGTCACGCTTAGTTCCTATCATCTCTAGCGGACTGTGGTCCTGCATGCTTGCCTCTAATGGCCTGTCATTTTCCCCAATCTTCCTCTTTTTTCATTCTCTACCCTCACACCTCTTTCAAACTTTGATTAAGATGTCCTGAGCCAGTTTGGATGGGGTTATCTGGGTCCCAGTGTTAGGGTAAAAGAAAATTGTGTTCAGTGGTTGTTTAGGACCATGGACAGCAACAGGCATTTGCATCTCCCCCCAGCAGCTGAGGTAAGGCTACATCCAAGTTATCAGGGGCTGTATGTAAGCAGTGCCATGACTGATGCACTTGGATTCCTATGTATCCATTTACTGGATTTATTCATGCATCTTGTCGTATGGTGAGAAAGAGAGAGGAGAGAAAACACATAGTTTATCTAATGAGTTTTGATTCTCAAAATGTCCAGTGCGGGGGGGGGGTATGAATTGGGAGATTGGGATTGACATATATATACTAATTTGTATAAAATAGATAACTAATAAGAACCTGCTGTATAAAATTTTAAAAAAGGTTTTCTCCATCATTGAGATCCACAAGATTACCCTTTATCCACTAAATCAATCTCCTTTTACTTGAGTCAGTCTAAGGAGGTTTTTGTTCCTTGCAACCAAATGATTCTTGATAAAGATAGCATCATTGGATTAGTGATCCTCATCCAAAAAGTGACCAGTCTTGTCTTTCTGCCTTCCACAGAGCTTTGAGCATGCAAGACTCCAAGATCCAAATGCTGATAGCATGGATGAAGGACAGGGCTTGGGGCAGGTCCATGAGACATGTGTTCTGGCCACAGACAGAAATGGGCTCACTCTCTCTGCCCATTAGGTAGATGCAGCCCCCATTACTTTTGGGAGGCAGATGTCAAGCAATGCCAACAAATTAGACCCCAGTGGGGCTTGCTTTACCGAAGCACTCGGTTTAATGAGTCTTTCCATGACACAAAATTCTACTTGCTCCATCAGCAAATGTGACCTGTTTGGTGTGAATAATTCAGTGTTTTGCAGGGGTTCTGACTTCCACCGAGAATGCAGGACTGTCAAAGATTGTTAACTAATCCTATGGAGCAGAACTGAGCTCTGGTTCACCTCTGAGTCAGAAAAGCACTTGGGAAAACAGTAAAAAGAGAATAAAAAAGAAAAGTACTTTCCCTAACTAACAACAGAAACCACTCTCTCCAAACTCTCCCAACACACATGCATATCAGTATGCGGCTCTTCTCTTCCCAAAGCCTCAAACCTAGTCTGGGGAGATGTTGGTCCAAAAAAAATTTCTGAAGATACATTTCCATGCCAAAAAAAAGGACTTTTAAGCAGAAAAGTCCAGCTCTGGATGAATATGCTGGCTGTCTCTGCCCAGAGGAAGTGAGGGATCTGGAAAAATGAGAAAAGTCCTGATCATTTATAGCTCAAAAAGCGTTTCCTTCCCCTTCTTTCTTTCTAGCTATGTGATCTTGGGCAAGTCAGTTCCCCTCTCTGGGCACATTTATAAAACTAGAGCTTTGGATTAGAGATCAGAAATTCCTTTTTTAATAAATTTATTTTTATTTATTATTTTTGGCTGTGTTGGGTCTTCGTTGCTGCATGTGGACTTTCTCTAGTTGTGGCAAGCAGGGGCTACTCTTTGTTGCGGTGTGCAGGCTTCTCATTGCGGTGGCTTCTCTTGTTGCGGAGCAGGGTCTCCAGGCGCGTGGGCTTCAGTAGTTGTGGCTCGTGGGCTCAGTAGTTGTGGCTCGTGGGCTCAGTAGTTGTGGCTCACAGGCTCTAGAGCGCAGGCTCAGTAGTTATGGGTCATGAGCTTAGTTGCTCTGCAGCATGTAGGATCTTCCCAGACCAGGGCTTGAACCCATGTCCCCTGCATTGGCAGGCAGATTCTTAACCACTGAGCCACCAGGGAATCCTGAGATCAGAAATTCTTTTTTTTTTTTTTTTTTTTTTTTTTTTTTTTTTTTTTTTTGCGGTATGCGGGCCTCTCACTGTCGTGGCTTCTCCCGTTGCGGAGCACAGGCTCCGGACGCACAGGCTCAGCGGCCATGGCTCACGGGCCCAGCCGCTCCACGGCATATGGGATCCTCCCGGACTGGGGCACGAACCCGTATCCCCTGCATCGGCAGGCGGACTCTCAACCACTGTGCCACCAGGGAGGCCCGATCAGAAATTCTTAACCAAGAACTCTGAGTGGTCCATGTGTGGTCAGTGAAATCTCTGAAGTACTGTGCAAAATTCTGTTCACATTTGGGAAAAGGGAGAGGCTCTGTAGCTTCCATCAGATTCTCAAAAGTGTCCATGACCTCTGATCTTTCAAGCTTTGGATCCAAATTAGGAAGCTGAATCACTGGATGCAGCAAGTTTGTGTTTGTGCATGGGCTTCTATCAGGGGGATGAGATGTTCATTCATTTTTTCATTCTGCAAATATTTACTGAGTCCTCTGGGGTGCTAAGCCCTCTGCTACTCACTGACCTCCTGGAGCTCACAGTCTAGGAGATAGATGATAGAAAAACAGTCACAAATAATTCTGATTACCAAATATGACAAGGGCTCTGAGTGTCACTGAGAATTTTGGTGAGAGATCAGAAGTGACCCATTTTTTCTTCACTGCCACATCCCATACATCCAATGAGTGGTGGACTCCAAAAATAGTTCACCTCTTCTGATCCCCACTGCCACCACCCTAGTCTGAGCCCTGAACCCCTGAACCCTCTTCTTTTTGCTTCCATTCTTTCCCATCAGCTGGAATGTCGAGACCCATGGAGAAGAGAGTGGGAGGTGTGTAGAATCCAGTCATGTGCTACATTTGATATGAAATCAGACAGTACAATTCCTGTGCGGGAAGAACCCTCAGGCTCTAGGTAAGGGAGTGGGGGAAGGGGTGCTCCAGGGGAGCTCCAGGGGTGCTCCAGGTACTCAAGACGGAGTGGTGGGGAAAGCATTTGCCTCCTCGAGGTGAGAACTTTGAAAGACAAGGCTCACTTGGATGTGTAATGTATAGCATTGGGGAAAAAAATAACATTATTCATCTGACATCACACCTGGTGTTGCACAAAACAAAACAGAGTCAGAGCACTTATGGCTGGAGCTGTTGATTCTCAGCCCAAGAAATGATTCAAAACAGTCTAAATAAAGCAAGCAAGCAAATTCAAACCCACAAACCAGGCAAATTAGGGAGTGATTACATCCATTTGTGTTTCAGAAGCACTCTGATGTACAAAGGGCTGTCTTTAAATAGCATCCCTTGGAGTGTTTACAAATCTGTAACTGCTTGCTGGAAAGGCCGAAGATGGGGAGGGATACCTAAAACTAAAGGTGTAAAATCCCTGGCCAGTTGAAGGCCATTCTAAGGAATGTGCGACCTGGTTTAAAGCTATATATGACATATTGAGGAATCTACGATGTAAACTGCAACCATCAATATTGGGAGCAGGGTGGGGTCTGGATTCTTATTTGAGGAAATGCACATGAAAGATTTTATATGCACATGGCTCATAATAAGTACTCAGTAATTGTCAACCATCATCTTCATTCCCTAAGCTCCAATACCAAGCTGGGTGTCATTCACTTCAGCCTAATTCAATTCAATTCAATTCAGACACTAACTCCCTGGAATTAGTGCAGACCCCACAGACTAAGGGGCTTAGCTCCGCTAGACTGCCCCTACTTCAGACACCAACCACAAGTCCCAGGTGTCCCCTAGCCACTCATGCTTCTGCTACAAGTTTGGGGTTTCCTATAATTCCCTTTGAGGTTTGGTAATTCACTAGAACAACTCAAGGAATTCACTGCATGCACTATACCCCAAATTACAGTTTTATTATAAAGGATACAACTCAAGAACAGCTGATTGGAAGAGATGCATAAGGCAAGGTAGGGGAGGGGGCTCAGAGCTTCCATACTCCTTCTGCATAGGTTCAGGGTGTACCACCCTCCCAGCACACTGATGTGTTCACCAACCCGAAAGTTCCCCTAAACCTTGGTGTCTAAGAGTTTTTATCCAGGTTTCACTATGTCAGCATGATTGATTAAATCATTGATTTAATTTAAACCATGTGATTGAATGCAATCTCCAGCTCCCCTCCCCTCTCCAATGGGTGGCTGAAAGGTTCAACCCTCCAATCCCATTGTTGGTTCCCCTGGCCACCAGCACTCCCCCTGCCCCCCCTCCCCCCGCCAAAAGGGGCTCATTATGAATAACAAAAGCTACTACTATCACTAAGAAATTCGAAGGATTTTGAAACACTGTGCCAGGAACCCAGAACAAAGCAGATACATTCCTTATTGTATCACATTCCCTCTGCCATGCTCTCTCCTGAAATATAAGGCTGAAGGAAGATCTTGAGAGGTCAAACTGTCCATCCTTCTGCCTCCAGGTGAGCCTGTATTTTAATCATTGAAGACAGCTGATTATCATTTTCAGAAAAAAATGACGACAACAAAATGACACAGGCTGGCAGAGTCTCCAGTTAGTCCATGTGGCTGGGCATTTCCAGATTCCCAGGGAGACACAGCAGTGGGGCCTGGCCACCTTTCTCCTCTAGGTCCCCCCATTTGCTTTGACAAGGCTGCTTAAACCTCCCCCATAGCCAGAAAGAGGACTGGCCACCAAAGAGTTAACTTTTTGGAAAGATTCAAGGCAGGAGGGAAAGTGGTTCCTAGGTTCCACTGCATTAGGATGCACTGCTCCATTGTACGTGATTTTGACTGTCCCTAAGATACTTCACACCCATAAAGGTCTGTGTCTGGAAGGGTTTTCAGATTTATTACTTCTGGTGAAGGTGTCTTCCTGTACTTGAATGCACTTCATTTTCTTTCTCTGTAATTACTCTGAAGTTACATAGTCAGTAGTGCATATAATCACAGGTACTACAACCCACAGACTCCTCTTGACATTCTGAAAGGCCTTACTGGTTAGGCCTTCACAAAGCTTACACTGCCTTCTCTTACCAGGTGTGGTTTTCTTTGAAGTATCTTTTCATGTTGTCTTTTTCATTCATTCAGTCAGTCATGTATTCATTCACTTCTGCCTTTCCCTGGACTGCTCTCTCTATACTGTCTAACTGGTGAACTCCTTCTCAGCCTTCGAGGTCCAGCTTAAATGTCACCTCCTCTGAGAAGCCTTCCATGATTGCCTTCAAGTCTCTCTTCCATGCTTCCATATATAGCATAAACATCAATCTGGCCATCTATCACAATCTGTTGTGGTTATGTAATTAATGCCTAACCATTTCTACTGGACGGAAAATTCACTGAGGGTAGGGAATGTGTCTAGTCCCTCTCTGGTTCCATAATGCCCACCATGACACTTGGCACTGAGTAGTCACTCAAGAAACATTTATTGAGGGACTATATAGATGGATACTGACCTACAAGTACTGCCTATTACATCTGTAGAATACTGTTGATTTCCCACTTCTCTTTTCTTTCTTGCTAATAGAACCTCAATTTGGACTAAGTAGTAGGCTTTCATGTGCCTCATGGCCCCTTTCCCAATTCCAGGGTGGTGTATGTTGGTTATTTAAATACAATTATGGTCATTTCACAACTCTAGCCAGTGCTTGGTTTAGATGTGAGAGGGTGTGCAACCCTTGCCAATGAGATGTAAGGCAAATATGCCTGGTGGAGGGATTCTGGGAAAAGGTTCCTTTCTTTTTTTAAAAAAATTGAAGTATAGTTGATTTACAGTGTTGTGTTAGTTTCTGGTGTACAGCAAAGTGATTCAGTTATACATATATACGTATCTATTCTTTTTCAGATTCTTTGACCTTATAGGTTATTACAAAATATTGAGTATAGTTCCCTGTGCTATACAGTAGGTCCTTGTTGGTTATCTATTTTATATATACTAGTGTATATATGTTAATCCAAAACTCCTAATTTATCCCTCCTCCCCCTTTCCCCTTTGGTAACCGTAAGTTTGTTTTCTATGTCTGTGGGTCTATATTTGTTTTGTACAGAAGTTCATTTGTATCACTTTTTTAGATTCCACATAAAAGTAATATCATATGATATTTGTCTTTCTCTGTCTGACTTACTTTACTTAGTATGATAATCTCTATGTCCATCCATGTTGCCTCAAATGGCGTTATTTCATTCTTTTTGATGGCTGAGTAATATTCCATTGTATATATACATACCACATCTTCTTTATCCATTCAATTGTCAATGGACATACAAGTTGCTTCCATGTCTTGCCAATTGTGAATAGTGCTGCAGTGAACATTGGGATGCGTGTATCTTTTAGAATTATAGTTTCCTCCAGATATATGCCCAAGAGTAGGATAGCAGGATCTTATGGTAACTCTATTTTTAGTTTTTTAAGGAACCTCCATACTGTTCTCCATAGTGGCTGCACCAATTTACATACCCACCAACAGTGTAGGAGGGTTCCCTTTTCTCCACACCCTCTCCAGCCTTTATTATTTGTAGTCTTTTTGATGATGGCCATCCTGACTGGTGTAAAAGGTTCCTTTCTTGATAAGAGTTGTTGTACCAGGAGACTCTCTTTTTCCTCTTTGGATGAAATTTGGGGAGGCCAGGATGTCTCAAGCAGAACCAGCCATCCTGAGGCCATGCAGAGGGTAGCAGTGTAAAAGAATGAAAAACAACTGGGGCTGTGATGACACTGTTGTTCCCCGGTGACCAGCCTGGACCCATTGTAATACAGAGAAATGTTCTCTGATTTTGGTCTCTCCCTAGGAGAGGGAGGTTTAGGTATCCGTGGGAGGGGGCTGAATAATGGGCTGTTTAGAGCTTTTCAAGACCTGGAAATTCATCCACTTATTTTACAAAAGTCAGCGACCTATGTGAATGGGTTTCCTGTAGAGACAACATACAGATTTACCTTTTTTTTTTAAAATTAGGGTATAGTTGTTTTACAATGTTGTGTTAGTTTCTACTGTACAGCTAAGTGAATCAGCTATATGTATATATATGTTTATGTATATCCCCTCTTTTTTGGATTTCCTTCCCATTTAAGTCACCACAGAGCATTGAGTAGAGTTCCCTGTGCTATACAGAAGGTTCTCATTAGTTATCTATTTTATACATATTGGTGTATATATGTCAATCCCAATCTCCCAATTCATCCCACGCCCCTTTTCCCGCCCTGGTGTCCATACCGGATTTACTTCTTACATTAAGTCTAATGGGACAGTATTCCCCACCTTAGAAAGTGTGTTAAAAATAGTATTTATTAAAGAGGTGGTCAGGATTACCAGTGTTCTCTATACATAGTGTAGTAGACTTTCTAGTACAAGTGAGGGATATACTTCCCAGTAACTTGCCATGTAGGCACTGGGAATTCTATCCAATGGATTCTAGCCAGTGCAGTGTAAGCAGAAATGATGTGTCTGTCCTGTCCTAAGGTATTTAGCAGCTGTTGTGCCGCCTCTATGCTCTCTCTTCCCCTGCTGCCTCAACCTTCATGGCTGTGTATCCTGTATGGTATAGTTATAGGATCAGGCTTTTAGTTTGAAGAAAAACAGTTCTTGTGCTAAGCTACTGAATTAGGGATTATTTTGTTACCCTATAGCTTGTGGTGACTAATACACAGAATAATATATTTGGAAAATATAAACAAGCAAAAAGAAGGACAGAAAAGAAAATCTCCTGTAATCCCTGCATTATTAGAATTCAGATGGCCATGATGCTCCACGAGATGGTCCGGGAGAAGACACCACCTCTTCTCTCAGTCTTGCAGTGAACTCTCAGGAATGTTCTAGGCTCTTTTGCATCAGTGACTTTCACCTGAATTCAAGCAGACAGGTAGCCAGGAGCTCCAGAATGGGCAGATGAGAGGAGAAGCTTGGAGGGCAATGCATGGGGAGAGCCTTCATTCCACACAGTCATATTATTGACAGCTGTCATCCTCATGCTGAGCTTCAGGAGAACTGGAAATCTATGTCTGTCTGTGAGGAGCTGTGTTGTTTTCTGCTTCACGCAATGCTCTCCAAAAGTTTTCTTATCCTTTCCCATTAAAGACAATTTTCATTTTTCACCTGGGCCAGTGGTGTGTTTCCATCAATGACATAATGTATTACCGCTCACAGATAATCCTGTTTGTGACTTTTGTTTCCAGTATTACATCTATTTTTCATAATTGAGTTTCCATAGTTAAATATTAAACCACAGTATTTATCCTACATTTATAAAAATGAATTATATGGCCCATGCAATTACAAAAAAGTCTGTTTTCTTTTTACTTACAATATTATGAACATCTTTCCATGTCATTCAACATTCTTCTACAGCATCCATTTCAATGCCTGCCTAGAACCCCAACATCTGGATATATCCTCATTTATTTGATAAATCCCTGCTGCTGGACATTTAGGATGTTTCCAATTGTTCAACACTAAAGAAAAAAAAATCCTTGTAGCTAATCTTTGCTCATATCCATCACTATTTCTTTAGAATAAATCCCTAAAAGTGGGTTTCTCCAAAGTGTGTGCAAAAATAATTAAGGCTTCTGATCCCTGTTGATAACCTGACTTTTCTAGAAAGACTAGAAAGGCCATATCAGCCTACACATGTATGTGTATCCTTTTTTCACTCTCCTGCATCACATCCTTAAAATCAGCAGGCAGAAACTGAACAGGCAACAGTCTCCTTCATGCAAGCTTTGTGTCTATGGTTAATGATCTGTAGCTACTATTGACCCTATTTTCTTTCCTTTGTTTTTTTATTACTCAAATAACTTCAAAGAGACTTTTAAAGAGGTCTTGTGAATTTAGTTTCTGTGGTTTGAATTCCTTCATTAGTTGCATCTTCTGACTCTTGTGGGGGCTTGGTTTCTTTACGTACTTTATCATTTTTAACTGTGAGCTCATCTTCAGTGGGGATTTTTTTCTTTGGGATTCCCAGGGAGCCAAGATTGGGGAACCTCATGGCACAGCCTTGATATTTAAATTTCTCTCAGTGAGTCTTTTACCACCTGTGGTTTGGGGTGGCCAATTCACCTGAAAGCTATGTGCTTAAGCCACTAGGTAGAGCTTTTTAGTGCCCCCTTCATGGATAGAAAGCCCTTTATGGTTCCCTGCTTTGGGCCTTATCAGCTCCCATCCTGTGGCTGCAGCTCTGCTCTCCAGGCATTGGTATTATGACTCTCTAGGTATATGAAGTTCTGATATCTCATGGACCTTTGGGCTCATTTAGTTTGCTTGTCCTTTCTGGCACCTGGGATTCTCTTTTCCTTTATTTTTGATCCGAGCTATGTATGTGAAGTTTTGTTGTTATATTTTATCCAGCATTCCTGTGGATTTGGAGTGTTGAGAGGGCTCTGATGTCAGTTCAGCTACTGTATTGGTTGGAGGTCTCTGGGCTCTTTGTATGCCCTTAGGGCTGATTTGACACTCTTTGATGGTGGCCAGAGGCAGGAGAGCAGTTGAAGCAACAATCTCTGCAACTGTTAAGAAGTCAACACAGGTAGAACTCTTGAGACTACATGGATTCATGAACACATGGCTTATTTCAAGAGTCACAGCCGTGTTGTTGGAGGAAGAAAAGAAGCATGCCCCATGCCAAGAAATCCTTGAGCTCCTGGTTCAGTGCATCCCTTGTTATCCACAACCTTATAAACAAAAACAATTAATATAGCAACCCACTGTAGAGTGCCAGGAGCTGCTGTAAAAAACACATTGCATAGATTAACCCATTTAATCATCACAAAAACCCAATGAGATAGAGATTTTTATTACCCCTCCCCACCCATTTTACAAATGAAGAGACTGGTCCAGAGAGGTTGAGCACCACACCTGAGGTTACATAGCTATGAAATGGCCGAGATGGGATTTGAACCCAGGCAGTCCAACTCCAGATCTCGTAGTCCTGACCACTATGACACAGGCATGATCTTCCCTTGTCTTCTGCATAACATCCTCTCAAACTCCACTCATATATTCCTCCTGAGATGTCCTCGGTGTTCATTCTCTTCTTTTTCATTATTAAGCCTTTTCTTCTAATTCTACTGATCCAGTACATTCTATTTCTAGCAGCAAGAGATAACTTAAACAACCACATGATTATACCTCTCCTGTCCTTCTCCCTCCGCCCTCTTTCTCACAGAACTACTTATGAGGCACATTTACCATCCTTAATTAACTAAATGCATTCTCCCCTTTGTAATAAATTAATTCCCCCTCCTGAGCAATACCACCATCAACCTCTCTGTAGCAGCTGGGTGAACCCCAGCAGGTTACACTATCAAGCAGAATTTCCAGGTGTACTGGGTCCTGGCTCCCCTTGCTACCTGTCCTACAAGAAAGCACAGACACTATGCTGTTCAGCCATGTCTGTACAGTGCAACTGTATGGGGAGGTTTAAAAAAATGCAGACTCCTTGCTCCCATCCCTAGTGATTCCAGTTTAATTGCTCTGCATGTGGCCTGGGCATTAGGAGTCGGAAAAGCTCTCCAGGTGATTCTAATGTGAAGCCAGGGTTGAAAACCACTAAGGTTCTTAGAACCACTTAGAACCACTAAGTCATCCCCCAGGATTCTTCCATGACTGCCTTCTAGTTGGATTTGGGCAGGTATCTCACCCTTCTTGCCTTACCCTTAACCTTAGAACTTAAACGTGCATCCAATCATGTGGTGGGCTTGTTAAAACACAGATTTCTGGGCTCCACCCCCTCCATAGTTTGTGATTTAGTAGATCTGGAATGGAGCCTGAGAATTTACATTTCTAACAAGTTCTAGGCAATGTTGATGCTGCCGATCCAGGGACCATCCTTCAAGACCACTGTCTTAGGACTCTTCTTGCTCTTTGAATGTCCCCTCTAGATGCTCTTCACTGCCATGAATCAAAACTCTATGCCTCCTCGTTCTTGTTTTCCTAACTTGTCCTTCAAGTCCTTTCTCCCTCCATTAGTTCTTTGGGACTAGCCCATCTGCATGGTATCTCTCCCCAAACCCCAAAACTCCTGGGGGCTCCTTCCCCTCTGTACCACTCTTTGTGGTTTTTAGTTACAGGCCATAGATTTTAGAGCTGCAAAGATGCTCAGAGTCCAACAGTTTAAAACTTCAGCTTTAAGCTGAAGAATTCTTTTGCATTCAGATGAAATCCTATTCCAAGTGGCACTGTTTAGAATACATAGCTGGGGTGGGGCTAGGAGGCCAAGAACATCACTATTTGTACCTCTTTTTCCCTATGGGGTCTTGAGGCACTTTGGGGAGACACTTGGGACCTGGGGAGCATAATTTGGAAACCATCCATCGTCCAAACCTGTACTTTATAGATGAGAAAACTGAGGCTCAGAGGGGGTAAGTGACATGCCCTTTCATCCACTCAATATTGTTGATCACCAAGTCTGTGCCAGGCAGAGTGTCAGGTGTTGGGAATGGTGACCAGGATGGACTAGTCTGCCCTCATGAGCTTTTATTCTAGCTGGGGAGATAGACATTGAGTAAGTAAGTGCACAGACACAATGATCAGAGATTGCGATACAGCTAAGGGGAAACCCAGCATATGCTAGACTCACATGAGTTCAAGGAGGGTCTTTCTGAAATGACCTTTGTTCTGAGTCCTGAGGATAAGAAGAAACCCAATATGTGAAGAGTTGGGAAGGTAGGAGTCCTATTGAGCCTTGTTGGTAGGTCACAGTGAAATGTCTGAATTTTATTCTCAGTGGGCTGGAAAACCAGTGGAAGGGCTTAAGCAGGGAAATGATAAGACCTGATCTTGTTCCTCCTGTTATTTGTCTCCTTGAAGACATGGGTGGATATCAATCTTTATATTTTTCTAGTATTCCATGCAGAGTACGTGCTGAAAATATGTGTGTTGACGGCTGATTGCCTGAAGTCAACAAGCATTTATAAGCTGTCTTCTAGACCAGTATCTCTTTATCTATTTTGGGTTTAGAACCCCCTCCAATGTCTTATCAGAGCTATGAGGCTTTCCTTAGAAAATATCCTCATGTGCACATGCATACCGTGTTGTTTATAAAAAAAGGTCATGAATGCGCTGAGGACCATCTCAGGACCTTGCACCAGGACCCCCTGTTGTAGAAGCTGCATCACGAGATACCTTTAGTCTCAAGACCCCTCATTTGGCTGGATATCATTGTTATCCTGGATTTAGAGGCAGATTATTTTAATATCTTTAAGCCCCAGCTTTTCTGCCTGTAAGATTAGCTAATGTATATGTCACAGGGGACTTTATTTATTTATTTGTTTGTTTTTTGAGGGGGGACTTTAAGAATAAAATGAAACAGGGACTTCCCTGGTGGTCCAGTGGTTAAGAATCCTCCTTCCAATTCTGGGGACATGGGTTCGATCCTGGTCGGGGAACTAAGGTCCCACATGCCTTGGGGCAACTAAGCCTGTGTGCCGCAACTACAGAGCCCACGTACTCTGGAGCCCGCGGGCCACAACTAAAGAGAAGCCCGTGCACCGCAATGAAGAGCCCGTGCCGCAACGAAAGATCCTGCATGCCGCAACTAAGACCTGATGCAGCCCAAAATTAATAAATAAATAAAAGAAATATTTTTTTAATTCCTTAAAAAAATTTTTTTTTAAAGAATAAAATGGGAGAGAGCAGTCAAGATGGCAGAGTAGAAGGACATGCTCTCACTCCCTCTTGTGAGAACACCAGAATCACAACTAGCTGCTGGACAATCATCAACAGGAAGACACTGGAATTCACCAAAAAAGATAACCCACATCCAAAGAAAAAGGAGAAGCCACAATGAGACGGTATGAGGGGCACAATCATAGCAAAATCAAATCCCATAACTGCTGGTTGGGTGACTCACAGACAGGAGAACACTTATACCACAGAAGTCCACCCACTGGAGTGAAGGTTCTGAGCCCCACGTCAGGCTTCCCAACCTGGGGGTCCAGCAACGGGAGGAGGAATTCCTAGAGAATCAGACGTTGAAGCCTAGTGGGATTTGATTGCAGGACTTCGACAGGACTGGTGGAAACAGAGACTCCACTCTTGGAGGGAACACACAAAATAGTGTGCGCATCAGGACCCTGGGGAAGGAGCAGTGAACCCAGGGGAGACTGAACCAGACCTACCTGCTAGTGTTGGAGTGTCTCCTGCAGAGGCGGGGGGTGGCTGTGGCTCACCATGGGGACAAGAACACTGGCAGCAAAAGTTCTAGGAAATACTCCTTCGCGTGAGCCCTCCTAGAGTCTGCCATTAGCCCCAGCAAAGAACCCAGATAGGCTCCAGTGTTGGGTTGCCTCAGGCCAAACAACCAACAGGGAGGGAACCCAGACCAACCCATCAGCAGTCAAGTGGATTAAAGTTTTACTGAGCTCTGCCCACCAGAGCAACACCCAGCTCTACCCACCACCAGTCCCTACCATCAGGAAACCTGCACAAGCCTCTTAGATAGCCTCATCCACCAGAGGGCAGACAGCAGAAGCAAGAAGAACTACAATCCTGCAGCCTGTGGAACAAAAACCACATTCACAGAAAGGTAGACAAGATGGAAAGGCAGAGGGCTATGTACCAGATGAAGGAACAAGATAAAACCCCAGAAAAACAACTAAATGAAGTGGAGATAGGCAACCTCCCAGAAAAAAGAATTCAGAATAATGATAGTGAAGATGATCCAGGACCTCGGAAAAACAATGGAGGCAAAGATCGAGAAGATGCAAGAAATGTTTAACAAAGACCTAGAAGAATTAAAAAACAAACAAACAGAGATGAACAATACAATAACTGAAATGAAAATTACACTAGAAGGAATCAATAGCAGAATAACTGAGGCAGAAGAACGGATAAGTGACCTGGAAGACAGAATGATGGAATTCACTGCTGCGGAACAGAATAAAGAAAAAAGAATGAAAAGAAATGAAGACAGCCTAAGAGACCTCTGGGACAACATTAAATGCAACAACATTCGCATTATAGGGGTCCCAGAAGGAGAAGAGAGAGAGAAAGGACCCAAGAAAATATTTGAAGAGATTATAGTCGAAAACCTCCCTAACGTGGGAAAGGAAATAGCCACCAAGTCCAGGAGTCACAGTGAGTCCCATACAGGATAAACCCAAGGAGAAACATGCCAAAACACATAGTAATCAAACTGGCAAAAATTAAAGACAAAGAAAAATTATTGGAAGCAGCAAGGGAAAAACGACAAATAACATACAAGGGAACTCCCATAAGGTGAACAGCTGATTTCTCAGCAGACACTCTACAAGCCAGAAGGGAGTGGCATGATATACGTAAAGTGATGAAAGGGAAGAACCTACTACCAAGATTACTCTATTCAGCAAGGATCTCACTCAGATTTGATGGAGAAACCAAAAGCTTTACAGACAAGCAAAAGCTAAGAGAATTCAGCACCACCAAACCAGCTCTACAACAAAAGCTAAAGGAACTTCTCTAACTGGGAAACACAAGAGAAGAAAAGGACCTACAAAAACAAACCCAAAACAAGAAAATGGTCATAGGAACATACATATCGATAATTACCTTAAAAGTGAATGGATTAAATGCTCCAACCAAAAGACAAAGTCTTGCTGAATGGATACAAAAACAAGACCCATATATATGCTGTCTACAAGAGACCCACTTCAGACCTAGGGACACATACAGATTGAAAGTGAGGGGATGGAAAAAGATATTCCATGGAAATGGAAATCAGAAGAAAGCTGGAGTAGCAATACTCATATCAGATAAAATAGACTTTAAAATAATGTTACAAGAGACAAGGAAGGACGCTACATAATGATCAAGGGATCAATCCAAGAAGAAGATATAACAATTATATATGCACCCAACATAGGAGCACCTCAATACATAAGGCAACTTGCTAACCGCTGTAAAAGAGGAAATCAACAGTAACACCATAATAGTGGGGGACTTTTAACACCTCACTTACACCAATGGATGGATCATCCAAAATGAAAATAAATAAGGAAACAGAAGCTTTAAATGACACAACAGACCAGATAGATATAATTGATATTTACAGGACATTCAAACCCAAAACAGCACATTACACTTTCTTCTCAAGTGCTCATGGAACATTCTCCAGGATAGATGACATCTTGAGTCACAAATCAAGCCTCAGTAAATTTAAGAAAATTGAAATCATATCAAGCATCTTTTCTGACCACAACGCTATGAGATTAGAAATGAATTACAGGGGAAAAAATGTAAAAAACACAAACACATGGAGGCTAAACACTATGTTACTAAATAACCAAGAGATCACTGAAGAAATCAAAGAGGAAATTAAAAAGTACCTAGAGACAAATGACAATTAAAACACGACAATCCAGGGGCTTCCCTGGTGGCGCAGTGGTTGGGAGTCCGCCTGCCGATGCAGGGGACATGGGTTCGTGCCCCGGTCCGGGAAGATCCCACATGCTGTGGAGCAGCTGGGCCCGTGAGCCATGGCCGCTGAGCCTGCGTGTCCAGAGCCTTTGCTCCGCAATGGGAGAGGCCACAACAGTGAGAGGCCCGCATACCGCAAAAAAATAAATAAATAAATAAATAAATAAAATTAAAAAAAAACACGACAATCCAAAGCCTATGGGATGCAGAAATAGCAGTTCTAAGAGGGAAGTTTATAGCTATACAAGCCTACCTCAAGAAACAAGAAAAATCTGAAATAAATAATCTAACCTTACACCTAAAGGAACTAGAGAAAGAAGAACAAACAAAATCCAAAGTTAGCAGAAGGAAAGAAATCATAAAGATTAGAGCAGAAATAAATGACATAGAAACAAAGAAAACAATAGCAAAGATCAATAAAACTAAAAGCTGGCTCTTTGAGAAGATAAACAAAATTGATAAAGCTTTAGCCAGAATCATGAAGAAAAAGAGGGAGAGGGCTCAAATCAATAAAATTAGAAAGGAAAAAGGAGAAGTTACAACAGAAACCACAGAAATGCAGAGTATCCTAAGAGACTGCTACAAGCAACTCTATGCCAATAAAATGGACAACCTGGAAGAAATGGGCAAATTCTTAGAAAGGTATAGCCTTCCAAGACTGAACCAGGAAGAAATAGAAAATATGAACAGACCAATCGTAAGTCACGAAATTGAAACTGTGATTAAACATCTTCCAACAGGGCTTCCCTGGTGGCACAGTGGTTGAGAGTCCACCTGCCGATGCAGGGGACACGGGTTCGTGCCCCGGTCCAGGAGGATCCCACGTGCCGCGGAGCGGCTGGGCCCGTGAGCCACTACTGCTGAGCCTGCGTGTCCGGAGCCTATGCTCTGCAACAGGAGAGGCCACAGAAGTGAGAGGCCTGCGTACCGCAAAAAAAAAAAAAAAAGAAAACATCTTCCAACAAACAAAAGTCCAGGACCAGATGGCTTCACAGGCAAATTCTATCATACATTTAGAGAAGAGCTACCACCCATCCTTCTCAAACTCTTCCAAAAAATTGCGGAGGAAGGAACACTCCCAAACTCATTCTATGAGGCGACCATCACCCTGATACCAAAACCAGACAAAGATACTACAAAAAAAGAAAATTACAGACAAATATCACTGATGAATATAGATGCAAAAATCCTCAACAAAATACTAGCATACAGAATCCAACAACACATTAAAAGGATCATACACCATGATCAAGTGGGGTTTATCCCAGGGATGCAAGGATTCTTCAGTATACACAAATCAATCAATGTAATACACCATATTAACAAATTGAAGAAGAAAAACCATATAATCATCTCAATAGATGCAGAAAAAGCTTTTGACAAAATTCAACACCCATTTACAATAAAAACTCTCCAGAAAGTGGGCCTAGAGGAAACCTACCTCAACATAATAAAGGCCATATATGACAAACCCACAGCAAACATCATTCTCAATGGTGAAAAACTGAAAGCATTTCCTCTAAGATCAGGAACAAGATAAGGATGTCCACTCTCACCACTATTATTCAACATAGTTTTGGAAGTCCTAGCCTCGGCAATGAGAGAAGAAAAAGAAATAAAAGGAATCCAAATTGGAAAAGAAGAAGTAAAACTGTCACTGTTTGCAGATGACATGATACTATACATAGAGAATCCTAAAGATGCCACCAGAAAACTACTAGAGCTAATCAATGACTTTGGTAAAGTTGCAGGATACAAAATTAATGCACAGAAATCTTTTGCATTCCTATACACTAATGATGAAAAATCTGAAAGAGAAATTAAGGATACACTCCCATTTACCACTGCAACAAAAAGAATAAAATACCTAGGAATAAACCTACCTAGGGAGACAAAAGACCTGTATGTAGAAAACTGTAAGACACTGATGAAAGAAATTAGAGGTGATACCAACAGATGGAGAGATATACCATGTTCTTGGATTGAAAGAATCAATATTGTGAAAATGACTATACTACCCAAAGCAATCTACAGATTCAATGCAATCCCTATCAAATTACCAATGGCATTTTTTACAGAACTAGAACAAAAAAATCTTAAAATTTGTATGGAGACACAAAAGACCCCGAATAGCCAAAGCAGTCTTGAGGGAAAAAAACGGAGCTGGAGGAGTCAGACTCCCTGACTTCAGACTATACTACAAAGCTACAGTAATCAAGACAATATGGTACTGGCACAAAAACAGAAACATAGATCAATGGAACAAGATAGAAAGCCCAGAGGTAATCCCACGCACCTATGGTCAACTAATCTATGACAAAGTAGGCAAGGATATACAATGGAGAAAAGACAGTCTCTTCAATAAGTGGTGCTGGGAAAACTGGACAGCTACATGTAAAAGAATGAAATTAGAACACTTCCTAACACCATACACAAAAATAAACTGAAAATGGATTAGAGACCTAAGTGTAAGACTGGACACTATAAAACTCTTAGAGGAAAACATAGAAAGAACACTCTTTGACATAAATCACAGCAAGATCTTTTTTGATCCACCTCCTAGAGTAATGGAAATAAAAACAAAAATATACAGATGGGACCTAATGAATCTTAAAAGCTTTTGCCCAGCAAAGGAAACCATAAACCAAATGAAAAGAAAACCCTCAGAATGGGAGAAAATATTTGCAAACGAATCAATGGACAAAGGATTAATCTCCAAAATATATAAACAGCTTATGTAGCTCAATATTAAAAAAACAAACAACCCAATGCAAAAATGGGCAGAAGACCTAAATAGACATTTCTCCAAAGAAGACATACACGTGGCCAAGAAGCACATGAAAAGCTGGTCAACATCACAAATTATTAGAGAAATGGAAATCAAAACTACAATGAGGTATCACCTCACACCAGTTAGAATTTGCTTCATCAGAACATCTACAAACAACAAATGCTGGAGAGGGTGGGGAGGAAAGGGAACCCTCTTGCACTGTTGGTGGGAATGTAAATTGATATAGCCACTATGGAGAGCAGTATGGAGGTTCCTTAAAAAACTAAAAATAGAATTACCGTATGACCCAGCAATCCCACTACTGGGCATATACCCAGAGAAAACCACAATTCAAAAAGGCACATGCACCCCAACGTTCATTGCAGCACTATTTCCAATAGCCAGGTCATGGAAGCAACCTAAATGCCCACTGACAGACGAATGGATAAAGAAGATGTGGTAGATATATACAATAGAATATTACTCAGCCATAAAAAGGAACAAAATTGGGTCATTTGTTGAGACGTGGATGGATCTAGAGCTTGTCATACAGAGTGAAGTAAGTCAGAAAGAGAAAAACAGATATTGTATATTAACGAATATATGTGGAACCTAGAAAAATGGTACAGATGAACCGGTTTGCCGAGCAGAAATTGAGACACAGATGTAGAGAACAAACGTATGGACACCAAGGGGGGAAAGCGGTGGGGGGGGGGTGGTGGTGGTGTGATGAATTGGGAGATTTGGGATTGACATGTATACACTGATGTGTATAACATTGATGACTAATAGGAACCTGTTGTATAAAATAAAGTAGAAAAAACCTATTTATTAGGTTTATAGACATGTGTGCAATTAAAAAAAAGACTATACATTTTCCTGTAAGCACAGCTTTAGTCACATCCAAGTTTTGGTATGTAATATTTTGTTTTATCATTCAGTTCAAATTATTTTCTAACTCCAATTGTGATTTATTTTTGGGGGGGTTACTTAGAAGTAGTGTATTTCATAACTTCTAGTTACTTTTTTGTTACTGATTTGTAGCTTAACTATAAGTCAAGAAACACACTTTGTATAATTTTAATACTTTGAAATTTGTTAAAATTTGCCTTATAGCACAATAGGTCAGTTTTTAAAATGTTCCAAGTGTGCTTGAAAATAATTTGTAATTTAAAGTTTTGGAGCATAGTGACTGTATATCTGCGTGTTAAATCAAATTTGCTGCTCACATTATTTAAGTTTTTTATACCCTTACTAATTTTTTTTGGGGGGGGTCTCCTGGTTCTGAAAGAGGTATCCTCTATCAGTGAATGACAGCAGTATGTGAAATCTCCTATTATGATAGTGAATTTGTCTGTTTTTTCCTTGTAGCTCTGTTGCTCTATATAATTTGAAGTTAAGTGCATACAAATTTAAAACTTCCTGGTAAATTGGTCTTGTTGATATGAAGTGCCCTTGTTTATTTCTAGTAACGCTTTTGCTTTCAAGTCTACTCTATCTGTTATTATATAATTCCCTTTTGGTTTATCTTTGCACAGTATATCTTTTCCAATTCTTTTACTTTCAACCTTTTTGTACCATTATGTTTTGTTTTAATAAATTTTTAAAAATTAAAAAATAAATTTAAAAAAATAATAAAATAAGGTAATGTGGATAATGTTAACACATATGTACCCAGTAGGTATTTATTACTTTCCCTTCCTCCTTGGCAAGAAATAAAGTACCTCCTTGTGAGGCAGAATCAGAGTTGTTAAGAACCTGGCTCTGGTGGTGAGTAGATGAGAAATGAGTCCTAGTTTTGTCCCTTACCCGATTTTCTCATCTATAGAATGGGGATAAATATGACAAACACTTAGCAGAGTGCCTGGCACCTGGCAAGAACTTTGATAGTTAGTTTCCAGTAATTTTGATAATGATGATGATACCAATATTGTATGCTCTTTGCCACTCCATGCCTGCTTGGGTGAGGAATAGCAGGGCTTATAGGACACATTGAAAACACACCTTGTTTCTAAGGAGGTTAGATTTGGGGAAGCTCTGCTCTTCTGTGGAAAAACCTTATAGAGTATTGTCCCATGGGAATCACCTTGGCTAAAGACAATCTGATCCATGTCCCTTGGATAGCTCTGCCAACTTTCAGAACCCAGGCAAATCAGAGTGGAGAACAAAATTTCTCAGGCATTAGAGATGCAACTGCTTTCCTCTGAGAACACTTGGTAATGTGGAAAAGCTGCAACCCCAAGAGAGAGCATAAAGACCACTGAAATGAGGCCAATGCATAAAGCAAGAGCCTGCTTTCTCCCCAACTTAATTCTATTTTGTTAAGTAATGATGGAATAAAAATTCAGGATGGTGGAAGATGAGATCTGTGACTCGATTTGATCAAATGCCTATTGCTGTCGCTTCAAGCCAAACAGGTTGCTTCATAAACAGATAAATAAATCAGACATCAATGGAAAATGAAAAGTCATGGCCAAGGATGAAACGAGACAGAAAATAATTCCCATCCATGATGTTCATTTAGGACATCACACCCAGGCTGCAGCGGAAACCCTGAAGTGGCTGATGGAGGATTATAACGGAGTGGGGATTCAGCCCCAATAAGCAGGACCTTACTAGGCAGCACCATCTGCCTAAGCCGTGGTCATCCCAGGGAATTGTGAAGGGCCAGCAGTTGACCTGCCACCATTAATGCACCATTTGTGGGATTAACTGGGCTGTGTGGGGAATAATTTATGGGGAATCATTAACCTAATGATATTGGTTCTCTATAAACTGCTTAGTCTGTCTCAGAGAAAATGGATTTCATAAATCTAGGTGGAAAATTCTGGGTGACTCACGGAAGGCCCATCAGCAGGGTGAGGATGGGTCACCAGGCAGCAAAACTCTGCACTCACGGCTTGGTTGAAGGGCCTTGAAGTTCACCCCATCATTTACTTTTGTCTGCCAACCCTGCCAGCCACTTGATTGAAGAAGGAAGTGCCCAGAGTTGAAAAGTACATGCCGGAGAAAAGTGCATTGATTCTCCTTGCCTTGAGTTTTAGATCCCACCTGTGACCTGCTCTGAAGGTTCAGGAAAAGGAGAGAAGGTAGCATTCCCAGTGCAGGGAATTCCTGGGCTGCAGAAATCATATCTTTCCTTATCTAGAAAAGAATCAATGTCTTTTAAATGAGTTGGCTCCTGTATCTGCTATGTGCCAGGCTGGGAGGTTCACTACTCTGGACAGGGGTGCCAGGGAAGCCTCTGAGAAGGTGACTTAAGAAACTTCATGATGAGATGGAGCCAACATGCAAGAGCTGGAAAGGATGGCAAGGCAAGTGCAAAGGCCCTGGGGTCAGAGTAACCTTGCCTGTTTGGGAAACAGAGAATTTATTAATCATAGGGTGGGGGTAGGTATATTTATTCCCATGGGAGAGATGAGAAAACTGAGGCCCAAGATTAGGTAGATAATTCCCATCTACACTAGAAGGTGGGATTTGTAGGAAGTGTTGATGGATGCCAGTCTGTGCATGTAACCACTAGGCCAGGGGTCAGCAAATTATGGCCTGTGGGTCCAATCAAGCCTTCACCAGTTTTTGTAAAAAAGTTTTATCAGAACACAGCTATTCATTTACATATTGTCTATGGCTGCTTCATGCTCCACTGACAGAGTTGAGTGGTCATAACAGAAATGTTATGGCGTGGAAACCCTAAAGTGTTTTCTATCTGTCCCTTTACAGACAACAATGCCTCTTCTCCATCTCTCCCTTTGCCCTTTGTGGGAGCAGGTGACAGTCATAAGGCTCCTGGGAATGTACATCATTTGGTCCATTGTGTGGATCCAAGAAGAAGGAGGAGTAGGTGGTGGACAGGAGGGGGAGAGGGAGGGGTTGAGAAAGCCAGAGGGTGTCTCCATCCACAGCAGCCAAGCCTGTGGGTCCCAGCATGTGTGAGACACACACGGCAGCATGGCATTTTCCCAATTATTGTCAGGGGTTGTTTCACATTACAGAACCAACCCACCTCTCTACTTCCTGATCCTGGGTGATAGGGAAGTTGTGATGTTTTTCCCCAAGTGCATGGATTCAAAACTGGATAGAGGGTATCTTTGCCAAGATGAAGCTTTGTTAACAGAGGATTCTCCCTCCTGTCTTCTGCTGGCGTCACAGCATCATGTAAGGAAGGGGAAATCATAGAATTCAGGGTAAGCCCACCTGGGTTTAAACCCTAACCCGGCTAAGGAGTAGCCATCTAATTTGAGCAAAATTCTTTTTTTTTGCGGTATGCGGGCCTCTCACTGTTGTGGACTCTCCTGCTGCAGAGCACAGGCTCCGGACGCACAGGCTCAGCGGCCATGGCTCACGGGCCCAGCCGCTCCGTGGCATGTGGGATCTTCCCGGACTGCGGCACAAACCCGCGTCCCCTGCATCGGCAGGCAGACTCTCAACTACTGAGCCACCAGGGAAGCCCTTGAGCAAAATTCTTAATTGTTCTGAGTCTCAGTTTCTTCATCTGTCATGCAGAGATAATAATAGCATCTGTTTCATTGGGCCTAGTTAATATTAAGATGAGAAATATAAACCACACGCCACTTGGTAGTTTAAATTCCTGCTCTCAATCTTGAAATAGGGAATAGGACTGTATTTCCCAGTCTCCCTTTCAGCTGGCCATGACCACGAGAGTAAGTTATGGCCAATAGAGTCAAAAAGCAGTGATATCTAAAACTTCCAGAAATCACCTTCTCTTCTTTCTTTCTGGAAGCTAGAAGATGGGCATGATGACTGGAGCTGGAGCACCCATTTTGAGTCATGAGGGGGAAGACTTGTGTTGAGCTAGCAGAGCAACAGGTTAGAAGAGGCCTAGGTCTCTGAACTCCTTAACTGCAGTTTTTGATTCTGTGAGAGAGAAATAAACTACCATCTTTAAAATTTTGTTTAAACCACCTTTAAAATTTTGAGTCTTCTTCTCAGAGTAGAATTAATCCTGATACACTAGTTGTATGGTCTTGAGCGAATCTTCTTAATCTCTCTGAGCTTCAGTAACCTCATCAGGTTTAAAAATCCTGACCCCTCAGAAGTGTTGTTGACGATTCAAGGACACAGTGGTAGTGGTAGTTTTCTGCTGCCCCAAAAAAGTTTTGTGATGATGCCCTTGAAATACAGATCTTCAGGCCGCATGCTGAAACGTCTGAATCACCAGGTCTGGTGATGGGGCCAACCAATGTACATTCTTGTCAAGTCCCCAGGTGATGTGATACCTAGCCAGGTTTGGGAAGCATGGAGCTGAGAGATTCATCCTTTCTTCCCTGCTGTCAAAGTCAGAGTGAACATTAAGAGATGTGGTCTGTACATATGTCCAAAGGGGCTCATCTGCTTTGAGGAGGCCTTGCAATATCTCCGACCTCCCCCAGGCCACTCTGCTGCAAATGTCCCTTAGGGAGAAGAATGATTTGCTGGGTAACGACATGACCACCAGCTGCTCAGTCCCATGTGAACCGCTTACTCTCAATTTCTGTTTAAAATGCAGTGGCGTACGTGGATTACGGTTTACATGCTCATGATGGATCTCTGCAGTCCAGCTGCAGAGAACTCTGATTTTAAGCATAGTGCACTGGCTGAGTGCACTTGTTTTAGGGGCAGGAAAACCTGGCCCCTAATGCTGGCCGTGTGTCCCTGAATAAATAACTTAACCCCTCTGAAAAGTCAGTTTCCACTTTCATGAGTCAGGATTTAGGTTAAGCCTTTTGCAGGCATAGAAAAAATCCCCCAACAGCCCCATGAAGCAGGTGTCATCATTCCCATTTTACAGATGGGGAAACTGAGGCTCAGAGAGGGTAACTACATTGTCCAGATCACACAGGGAGTAGGCGGTGTGAATTTGATAGTACATTAATACCTGGCTGATGGACTGTTCGGAGGATGAAATAGTTTAGTGGCTCTAGAGAGTTTAGCATGGCTGTTACCCAGTGTGTGTACTGTTGAAACAATCAGCTATTGTTACTGTCACTATTAAGTGGTTGTTGTCAATGGAGGCGGTACGGGAGCCTAGGAGTGTGGGGCCATCCATGAAAAGTAAATTTTTTGTGCAGGTGGAGGAGCACAATAGGCAGACCAAGACCAAGAGATCTGGTAGATCCTCCAGACCCACAGCACTGTCCTGGTCCAGATGTGGGCTGATGCCTCAGGGGATAGATGTCTCTATCAGACACTATCTCTTGACCCTGAAAGACCTTGGTATATATTCTGCTCCCTTTCAAAAGCAAGGAAGCCTCTCCCTCAGGAGATGCTGGGATGGTAGGGAGGAGCTGGGTTCACTCAGAAAGAAGCTGCCTGTTGGCCCTTCCTTCCAGAAGCCTTCTAAACCGCTTGCGTGCTGCCAGCTTCCTGCAGAGGCCAAAGCAAATATTCTCAGAAGAGTGCTTGGAGCCTGGAAGGAGGGGAGAGAATGCCGTCTCCAGTTGCAGCCCAGCCATCACTGAGGTCTCAAAAGCATTCTCAATTTCACTGCCCTTCTCCCCCCCTCCCACCCATCTCTGAATCTAGAGGTCCCCATGGAGAGCCAGCTTCTCAGCGGGGTAGGCACTGGCCTGTGAGTTGGGGTGTCTGCTCCTCGGGGCAGTGGCCAGAGCAGCAGGGTCTCCTGGGCAGTCCTGAGTGGACACATGGAGTGAGGGGGTCAAGGAAAGAGTGGGCCATGGTGCCAGAAAGTGGGACCCAAACCCAGAAAAGCAAATGAGGGGGCAGAGAATAGGTCTCTGATCTGAACTCTTTTACCCACTCAACCTGCAGAGCACAGGGAGGGTGGGAGAAGAGGGTAGAATATGAGAGACACTGATAGAGCAAGAGAAAAGGAAATAAGAAGGTCAGGGGGTTGGTTAAGAACTTGATTGGTGGAGTCCCTCCCTCTCTCCATAGATCCATCCACTCATCCATCTTTCCATCTTTCTTTCTCTCTCTCTCTCTCTCTCTCTCCCCACACACACACACCCTCTCTCTCACAGAGAGCCATGAGAGTCAGCAACAGAATCCCTACACTCCCTTAGACACCAAAGCCCTAGGACCCTGCACACTTCCTGGCACATGAAAGATGCTTAAAACAAATTTAAGACATGTGTTGAGTGAACATTTAAGAACTGCTGGTGGACTGGCAGAGTTGAAGGCAGACAGAGGTCAAGGCCTGAGCAAGAGGCTCAGTATTAATGCCAGCATTTCTCTCTGGGATGTGCTTAGGGGTGCCGTTTTCCTGGAACCATGTGCTGGGGACTTGACTTGAAGCTGCACAGTAGACAAAGCCCTTTACCTAAGATTCAGAAAATGTTCATTTATATAAACACATGGAGCAAGTGGTAGAGATTATTGCGGGGGAGGTGTCTAAATCCACTGGGGAGTGTCACTCTTCCCCTCTCCAGAGCTCAGAGAGCCTCTGGTCACTCAGCCTCTTCCTTGGGACAAGGGACGAGGAGCTGGAAGGAAGCTCAGAGGTCAGTAAGCCAATTCAACGGCTTCATTTTACGGAAGGGGAAACCAAGGCCCAGAGAAACGTGTCCATGGTGATCCATCAGGTTAATGACAGATCTGGGCAGGGACCCATTTGTCCTGTCCCTTGTGGAGGTGCTCATTCTACCCCCAGTCTCAGAGATTTTTGTGAGATTTGAGTGGAAGGGAGAGAGAAGCTGGGGGTGCTGGGGCGGAGGGACTGCTTGAGTGGGTCCCATGCGCTCTGCCAGGCTTTTCCTTCACACCCAGTGAGGTCTTTCTGGCCCCATCTGCATTCCCCTCCTCTTCCTGAGAGGGCTAACCCTTGGTCTCGCCTCTGAACGGTCTGTGGGCCGTCCAGAATTTCCTGCCTCCTCCAACCAGCCCAGTAACAGGGGACAAAAGCTCAAGCTTTCACCAAGGCCCCACACATAACAGATGTGAGAGCCAGGTACCGGCCGGTAGGGAGTGATGGGGACTGTGGCAAACTGGAGAGTTCACGTCTGTCTGCAAGTGGCAGCTGCTACGCAGTTCTTACGATGCTGCCACGGGAGGGACGGTGGGCTCCGTGCGGCCAGATCCGGCGCCTCCCAGAAGAAGCCAGAAATGGAGACTTGTGGGTACAATTTCCTGTTTACAAAGACAACACATCACCTGGGAGAATTAGCCTGTGGACCTCAGTTTACAGCTCTCGGTGGTTCCACCGACCTCCTGTTGACCCAGACCTCAGTGTGTAAAGATCAGGCCCACGGACATAAAGGGAAACATGGAGTCGGCTGGGGAACTTGGCATGGGGTCAGCAGCGGAGAGGAAGGGGCCTCGGCAGAGGTGCTGAGTTTCTGAAATCCCAGGCACTCTCCATGGTGTGATTTTTTTTTTTTTTTCCTGCTGCACGTAACAACCTTCTGCCAGGCTCCTGGATGCTGACAGCCCAAGTTGTGGAATTTACTTTGAAATGCTAATCACAGGGAAAAGTTATATTGATGTTGCTGACTAATTAAGGTCTGGCTTGGTTTAAACTTTGGAGGTATCCTGCCTGTCTCTGGCCTTGGTGGGAGCCCGGGAGGCTACTATTTTTATTAAATTGGAGAGGTGAATCAGATGGCCTAAGTGGAAAGGGAAGGGAGAGGTGGAATCACAGTGGCATGGAGACCCGTGAGTTCCACATTTATGGAGACAGTCAGGACATGGGTCTCAGAACATCAGCCCTAGAACCACTTCCCTCCCAGGTCTCTGATCAGGGTGAGGGGGCGGCATAACGGGTCAGGCGACAGGGCCTGACTTTACTGGATCTGAAAGCTGCACGAGGGGCCTGATGAGAGTGGTTAGCTGTGATTTACAGGAGGCCTTATTTACAGATTCTCTCTGCGGGGTCTGAGTTACACTTGGAGACTGTCCAGAACTAGTAGCTGCCAAGACAGCTGGCATTCACGGCCCCTACAGGCCTGCACCCTGGGAGGCAGGAAAACAGGGACTCAGGGCCCCTGCCCACTGCCCTGTGCAGAACTTACTGGTCTCTGGATCCTTCATTACAGCTGATGCTGACTGTAAGCTCGGCAGATAGTTTTCCCATTGTTCCCATTTTACAGATGAGGAAACTGAGACCCAGAGAGTGTCATGCAACAACTGAGCTGCAGAGCTGGAATTTAGACATAGACACTTTGACCCCAGAGTTCAAGATCTTAACCCCTCAACTCTACAACCCCTTGATCTCTGCCCCATGCCTGGCATGGAAGAGATTCTGGATCTGTTCTTTCATTCACTCATTCATTCTCTCATTCATTCACTTACTCACTCATGCACACATTCATTCACCAACGTGTATTAAATGCTTCCATATGTTAATCTTATTGGCTCCCACAAGAACCTGGCCAAGAAGCATCATTCCCCTTTTACAGATGGTGACGTGGAGGTTGAAGCATGTTAACTGACCAGCTGCAATTCACAGAGCCGTAGGCATTGGAGGCGAGATTTGTGACTGATTGAAACTAGCTCTGTGTCTGGTGCTGGATTGGGCCCAGTGGGGACTAGACAAAGAGTAAGTCGAGGGTCTTGGTCTTGACAAAATTCTGTTCGATTGTGCCTTAATGACTTCTGGGCCCAGCACAAAGTAAGCCCGAGCTGATATGTGTTGCTTAAAGGAATATATGAAACAAATGAAACAGATTTTTTTTTAATTGCAAAAGGGGTCTCCAACCCTCTGGCAAAGTGAGTGGTTCGGACTCTAGAAGTGGGTACAGTGGGTGTCTGGATATTAGCAGCTCCCAGTGAACCATGCCTTCCAATATTTACATCCTGTTGTTGTCCCCTCCCGTTGAATCTGACTTGTCCTGGGATTGGCTTTAACCAAAAGCATATGACAGAAGAGATGCTATGCCATTTCCGGGTGTAAGTCTTAAACAGAATTCTGGCTGGAGGCTATTGCCTGTCTGAGGTTCTTCTCTGGTTCTTGATGACTCTTGGTTATATCAGGACAGATTAGCAGGTTTTAGGTATTAGAGACCTATTGTCGCCAAAGAGAGACTTCCTCCTTGACTTAATCAGAAGGATGAAAGGGAATTGAGAAGGAATGATTTTTCTCATTACTGTTTAAGACCCAAAAGAGAATGGCTTTCTGTCAGTGTTGTTTACTGCCCTACCCCTAACCATCTAGCCGTGAGCACCACACTTTGGGAGGTGCTGGCTCAGGTGACCCACAGTTTCCTGTAAATTCTGTCCAATCGTGGGCATTCTCAGTTGTGGCTCCCTTGTATGTCCCTGCATCCCTGAGGACCCTGAGAAGGTCACGGTCTGTCCATCATCTGGGCTCTCCATCTGGAACTCCATTCCTTCCCCAGGATTTCTGGTCAGGTGGTAGAGAAAAATATTTATGGCTGAGTGACCAGATGGAGCTGGAATGTCCTGTAGCAGAGCATTCCTGTAGCGGCAAATGAAAAGTTCGTGGTGCTCAGGCCAGAGTCAGCCAAGTGCGGTTGAATTGCAGTTTTTGCTCTTGTCCCAGAGGAGATACTTCATTTTTGTGTTAATCACCTTGGTTTCCTGTTAATGCACCCCGTGGCTCCTGCAGGCAGGAAGATAATTGGTTGCACCAGAGAGGGAACCACTCAGGACACTTTCAAACCAGGGACGTAACTCAATCAATCACAGCCACTTTCAAAGGACATGGGCATTTTGGTTTGTGTGGCCCCCTCCTTCCTCACCCCCGATTCCCAATCATTTTCCCTTAAAATTACATACAGAGTATTAATAACGATGCTGATTGTTCTCCTGTCTTCCCGCTGCTTGGGCCAGAGGCCTTTTTAGATCTCAGCAGTTGGGAAGATGTTAACTCCAAATGGAAATCTAATCATGACACATTGAAAGATTGACTTTTCAGCTCTGTTGGGGGATGTGCTAATGATCTGCCTTGGGCAAAAGTGTTTCTTTTTCCAGGTCAAATTCCCTGAAGTCTCCTCTCCTTGGTCATGCTTTGGATTGATTTGTGACTTATATTCCAGGAAACAAAAATTTTTCATGTAAAAGTGGACTTTGATTGATAACTAGGGATCTCTGCTAGAATGTGACCCCTGCCATCAGTCAGGGAGCCCCCAGGGAGAGAGTTCACCCCAAGGGAAGAGGTGGTCTAGCATTATGACACTATGCTAATGGAAAAGCCTGAGTTGTCATAGGGGCGTGGGGATTCTGAGTGGGAAGATTAAAATCCATCCCCAATCCAGGCCAGCCACCTGGATACATGGGTCATAGGGAGAAGCAAAGGAGCAGATTCTCCAAGCTTGATGCCCAAGCAGCGACACTAAGACCCCTCTGATATGGTGCATCCCAAGGGGGTGAAAGCCATTCACACCTTATTCTTCATCCTGGACTAATGGGCTCATCAGCACAGGGGAAGTTCAGCTCATTAGAATGGGCTCCTGGGAGGGGCAGTGGGAGAGACAGTGGTGCTGGTGGAAGACAGGAAATAGTGCCTGGTCTCCGCTGTGCCCAGTGGAGCAATCCAGGGGAAGGGCTACGCCTGGTGGGAGACTTTGGGGCACATGGGCACCCTGGATTGCTGAGAAGGGCTGTGTGAAGTCCCAACGACCTAGATGTTTGAACTAAGCTCAAGGGAAAAGAAAAAAGAAAGATAAAGATTCCCTTTGAAGGAAGCGTACATGCTTGCAGATCGGGAAACAGGGTGGGTCACTCAAAGTCATGGGACCACAGGGGTAGCCAGAGAGAAGCACATTAAAGGGTCTGAGAGAGGCCACGATGACAACGCTTACCTGCAGGGAGTAGCCAAATAAGGGGGAGTTTCTAAGGCAGCAAGTTGAGGCCCAGTGAGCAATGAATATCTCTTCTGGAAGCTGTCCCAGACTGCAAGCTAGAGAGAAATAGACTGGCTCACCGTGGTCATTGGTGGAGAGGCTCCAGGTAGGAGAGTCTATCAGTTACATGTCAGAGGCAGTGATTATTACCTGGCGACAAGCCTAGAGAGAGCATTGCTTCCTCAGTAATAAGGATTCTTTAATTAAAAAGGGGGCTTACCATTCAGACAGGGGGGCTAGAGTTATAGAATTCAGAGGAGGAACTCAGCTTATAGCTGGAGGTGACAGACCAAAGTTTACGAGCGAAAGAGAAAACCATGCACCAATAATTTGGGTGCCATGACCCAGACTATGCCAGGGAAATGGTTTCTGCCGTAATAATGGCCAGATGATCGCAAAACAGAAAGAAAATCCCACAAGGAGGATGTAGGGTGTCCGGTCTTTATTCAGCAAATATCCACTCCCTCGCACATCTGCAAGGAGGACCGTGCATCCCACCCCTTGACTTGGGCTGGGCCGTGTGACGTGCTTTGACCAAGAGGACATTAGAGGATGTCATCCCAACAGAGACTCGGAATGCGTTTGCACTGTGAGGTTGGCCCCCTCAAGCTCCTGCCTTTAGCCTGAGAAGAACATGCCTCTGGAGTCAGACTGCTAGTCCAAGGAGGATGAGAGACGCATGGAGCAGATATGGATCTGACCTGACTGGGGCCAAAGCCAGCAGAACCCAGCCTGGACCAGCCAGATTCCAACTGACTCACAGACGTGTGAGTGAGAAATAAACACTTAGGTGGTGGATGGAGAACTCTACCATCTTCAAGCAACAAATGCTTGGAACGCTTTGAAAACCCTTTCCTGCTGCTAAGCATAAAGTTGTCCCCAGATAGCCACGCTGGACTCTGGCAGACCCCTCTCTAGCCTCATCTCATGTCCCTCCCCTGTCCCCAGGGGTCTTGGGTAAGTCATTGCTACCTGGCTTCGAATCCTCATTCCAACTCTTTCTAGGTTTTGACTTTGAGCCTCAGTGTCCTCATCTTTTAAATGGACCTTATGATTATCTACCCACAAGGGGTGTGAGTTTTAAATGAGGTGATGCTTGTAAAGTACACTGAACATTGTCTGGCACATAACCAGTACATTTTCAATAGTAGTAGTTGATCATTATCCTTTTTGTGGTTGGAATTCATTACTCCAGACCCATTACTTTAGGATTTTACTCATGGTTCATTCAGTCTTGGGGGCTGGGATGCCTCCATGTGTGTCTCCTTGCTGGGGAGCCTGGACTACACCCTCCACCCCTGTTTCTGACAGCAGGAGGACACAGTTCTGAAATGCCCACACACTTCGATTTCCCGTTGGAGAGGTCTCAGCAGACTCTGGGAGGTTGCTGTCAAGTGTTGAGAAGGGGGACGTGAATCATGGCTTTCCAGGGAGGTTAAAATCCAGGCCCTGGGCCGTTGCCAAAGATCACAGAGAGTGGAGTCAGGTCCTGAATGTCTTGTAAAGCTGGATTCTCTCCTTATCGTGATGAGTCTGAATCCCATAGGGTGAATATCAAGCAAGCCATGTTTGTAAACACACATGCTGTGTGGCTGGAGGATGACACCAGCCTGGGCCAGAGGAGAAGGCGCATCTAACCCACTTCTCCTGCTTCAGCCTCTGCGAGTGAGCAAAGGGCAGCCCCCCTCACCTTGAGAGCCAGGTGACCTTGCTGTCTCTAAAGTGAGAAGATCATGGAGGTTCTGTTGGAGTTTGTGTTCTGTGAATGAAGGGATGCTTGGAAAGGACTGCTTGCCAGAGGTACAAAATCATCCTAGAGAGGGCAATTGAGAAAGATGAATTTTGTCTTTACATTCTAGCTCATTGATTCTAAGATGCACATTTTCCTTACATTTTAACATCTCTGAGATCAGGATGTTTCTTACCATCAACTGACATGAAAGCGTTGTGTCATGGGGTAATTGGCACCATTTCCTCATTAGCAGTGGTTCATGAAATAACATGTACAATCAATGGCATCTTAGATTTGGTGAAATATAGTCTTTCTTTTTTAACAGCTCATACTTATATAGATTTACTCTGTGCTAAATCCTGTGATTAGTGCTTTACATGAATGAGCTCATCAGAAAGACTCTGAAGATCTCATTCTTCAGATGAGAAAATCAAGATCAGAAAGGTAAAGATACTTGTCTAAGGTCACACAGCAATGGAAAGGCCTTTACCTTTCTCTTTGTTGTCATGCCTGAATTCATCTCTCTTTAGTCTACCTTCTCTGAACATTCAGTTTCTTGATAAATCAGATCAGGGTTTACTTTGACGACCTGTCTGTCTATCTGTCTCTCTCTCTCTACCTATCTATCTATCTCCCTCTCTCTCTTACTCTTTCTCCCTCCCTCCCTTTCTCTCTCTTTCCACAAATGCATACACACCTCAGGTATTTGGTCCCCAAATCTTTCCCTTGACCTATAACACTCCTGAGAAATTAGTTTCATTCCCTCAATCAAAACATATTTATTAGGTATCTACTATTATCAAGGTTCCAGAGAAATTATTCTGTGCGAATGAGAGACTGATAAATCTATCTCCAAATCTTGCAGAGTTTACAATCTCGTATTATGTAAAACTTTTGTTGTTCGTGGACCAATTTAAAGCCCCATTTTAAATGTACCAGGAAAATCTATGGATTAAAAAATGGTGGAGGGACTTCCCTGGTGGCGCAGTGGTTAAGAATCCGCCTGCCAATGCAGGGGACACGGGTTCGATCCCTGGTCCAGAAAGATCCCACATGCCGCGGAGCAACCAAGCCGGTGCGCCACAACTGCTGAGCCCACGTGCCACCACCACTGAAGCCCACGCACCTAGAGCCCGTGCTCCGCAACAAGAGAAACCACAAAAATGAGAAGCCCGTGCACCACAAGGAAGAGTAGCCCCCGCTCACCGCAACTAGAGAAAGGCCGCACACAGCAACGAAGACCCAACGCAGCCAAAAGTAAATAAATTTATTTATTTTAAAAAAATGGTGGATTACACCATTCTACTTTCATGGATATAACAGGGTGCCCTGCCTGATTCTCACAAAGGTGTATAAACGTCACTGGGACTAGCAGAGGCTGGAAAAACTCAGTTTATAACTGAAAACCGTCTTCGGCAAGTGGTGGGGATTTAAATGTCCTGTGGGGCACACTGTTCCTTCGTTCTGGAAAAACCGCCTGGATGCAGACCCTTTGGCTTCACGAAACCACTGCAAATGGATGTCAGTTGTTTCAGGGAAAGCTGTGAATTCGCCATTATCCTGAATGCAGATGGTTAAGCCAAGGTCCTCCTCATTCTCTGGAGACTTTGTTTTACTTGGGGTGGGTAGGTGGATTTCTTTTTCCTGTATGGGATTAGCCAGCTCTGTGCAGGAGGCCCAGATCCCACTGCACGTCTTCAGGGATTGCTGTGCCCTCATGATGAGTATTGCTGATGGGGAGCTGGGGCAGACGTCCTGGTGGCCACGAAAAGGATGAGAAAGCCCAACTTCAAAGACGACCTGGTCCAGCTCAGGGGGAGCCCAACCTGGACTCGGCAGTTGAGGTCATGTAGATGTAGTCCAAAATACACAAATGCCACAGAGCTAAAAAAAAAAAAATACGAAACAAAGTCTGTTAACTTGTTAAGCCAGTGGGGAATTTCACTGAGCAGATCATGAACAGAGGTGATGAAGTCAGGAGCTGAAATTGCTAGAAAGGAATTTTCATGGTGCTGTGCTAATTTCTGGTTGGAAGCTAGCCCTGTGGACAGAACGAATGGGTCCATGGGTCTGTACACAGATCCACTGGTCAGGAAAGAGTCTTCAGTTACTTCCAATGAGGCCTGGCATTCAGGGTCACTAAAAGCTTGTGGCCCTTTATACCACCTTCAGCTGGTTACAACCATTTGCGATAAGACACAACACTTAGCTTGAATGTTTTCTAGGCAAGTGCTGATATAAGTGGATTTTTTTCTTTTTACAGTACTAGGGAAGACCGAATTACTCACACTCTGGAAAGGTACTGATGCTGGGTGGTTTTACTCTGATACGATCACCTTGTATTGGGACCGAGGAGCCAGACCTCCCCTTATTGGTATCCGGTGAAGCTTCTCATAAAGGGAGTTGACAATTCTGAGACTGAATATACAAGTGGACAATGGCCAGACTATATATAAGAATAGAACTCTGACCTACAGCCTCTGCAACGATTAACCCCAAATGGTAAGGGCTTGATCAATAACTAACTGCCAGGTTCCCCAGTTTTGCCCCCACTTCCAACTTAGGACTGACCAGAGAAAGGAAAATAAGCTCCCCTAGCCAATAACATAGGATGCCTTCTTCTAGTGCATATAGCATGCCTGCCGCCAGCCTCCCCATGCCAACAGCTAGGGAATACCAGAAGTTTTCCCTTTTTTCCACTATAAAGCTCTCCCACTTCTCTGCTGGCCTTTGAGTTTTTGCCAAATGCAAGTTACTGTGGCTGATTCCTCTGCTTTATAGCCATGTCTAAAGAAGTAGCCTTCACTTTTTCTCATTTGGGTGGTCTTCATTTATGTCCGTATTCCCACCGTTAAATTGTGGGCAGGAAAGGAGGACAGTGGAGGTGGCATTTTAGACAAGGAGGTCTGGACCCCAGCAGTGCAGATGTGCTCAAAGGCACTCCCGGTGGGGTTGGATCCACTGCCCTGGGTTTTGGAGGTAGGACAGCATCCAGGCAAGGGGCAGCCAGTAAAGGCCCATAGGATGGGCTTGGAGCCTGAGGATTCTGAGAGAAGCCACCCTGAGCAGCAGAAATAAATTGCATGCTTGGTTGTAAATACCTCCTGGCAGTTCAGCAACTTCTTGGCAGACTTGCTGGTCTAGTCTTCGCTGTGCCATGGGAATAAAAATAAGGGTTTGGGCTTCCCTGGTGGTGCAGTGGTTGGGAGCCCGCCTGCCGATGCAGGGGACGCGGGTTCATGCCCCGGTCCAGAAGGATCCCACGTGCCGCGGAGCGGCTGGGCCCGTGGGCCATGGCCGCTGAGCCTGCGCGTCCGGAGCCTGTAGCTCCACAGCGGGAAAGGCCGCGACAGTGAGAGGCCCGCGTACCGCAAAAAAAAATAAATAAAAAAAATAAGGGTTTGCTCCCAGATGGGGACAGATCAGTAAAGGGCAGAGGAGAGATCAAGGTAAAAATTGCAGAAGACCAGAATGTTAAGAGGCATCAGGGCAGTGACAAAGCCCCACATCACCTCCCCAGGAGCAGGACCTCCACCCCCACCAGTGTTGAAGGAGAAGTACCCTGTGTCCTCTTGCAATGAGGCATCACCCTTGATATAATAGGCCACGTTCCATCAACTGTGGCATGGTCACCCTTGAGAAACCTCAGAAATATTTGGGGGAAAAGAAAGCTCTTGAAAAGACTGTAATTCTTGCCAGTAGTGCAATTTATAATAATCAAAGGGGGCAATTTAAATAGCCAACAATAGGAGAAGGGTAAATCAGCTAAGTTATAGCCATCCAACAGACTACTATGCAATTGTTAAAAATAACGGAAGTCTAGTCTACCCACCACCAGTCCCTCCCATCAGGAAACCTGCACAAGTCTCTTAGATAGCCTCATCCACCAGAGGGCAGACAGCAGAAGCAAGAAGAACTACAGTCCTGCAGCCTGTGGAACAAAAACCACATTCACAGAAAGACAGACAAGATGAAAAGGCAGAGGGCTATGTACCAGATGAAGGAACAAGATAAAACCCCAGAAAAAGAACTAAATGAAGTGGAGGTAGGCAACCTTCCAGAAAAAGAATTCAGAATAATGATAGTGAAGATGATCCAGGACCTCGGAAAAACAATGAAGGCAAAGATCGAGAAGATGCAAGAAATGTTTAACAAAGACCTAGAAGAATTAAAAAACAAACAAACAGAGATGAACAATACAATAAATGAAATGAAAACTACACTGGAAGGAATCAAGAGCAGAATAACTGAGGCAGAAGAACGGATAAGTGACCTGGAAGGCAGAATGGTGGAATTCACTGCTGTGGAACAGAATAAAGAAAAAGAATGAAAAGAAATGAGGACAGCCTAAGAGACCTCTGAGACAACATTAAACACAACAACGTTCGCATTAAAGGGGTCCCAGAAGGAGAAGAGAGAGAGAAAGGACCAGAGAAAATATTTGAAGAGATTATAGTCGAAAACTTCCCTAACATGGGAAAGGAAATAGCCACCCAAGTCCAGGAAGTGCAGCAAGTCCCACACAGGATAAACCCAAGGAGAAACACACCGAGACACATAGTAATCAAATTGGCAAAAAAAAGACAAAGAAAAATTATTGAAAGCAGCAAGGGAAAAACGACAAATAACATACAAGGGAACTCCCATAAGGTGAACAGCTGATTTCTCAGCAGAAACTCTACAAGCCAGAAGGGAGTGGCATGATATACTTAAAGTAATGAAAGGGAAGAACCTACTACCAGGATTACTCTACTCGGCAAGGATCTCACTCAGATTCGATGGAGAAATCAAAAGCTTTACAGACAAGGAAAAGCTAAGAGAATTCAGCACCACTAAACCAGCTCTACAACAAAAGCTAAAGGAACTTCTCTAAGTGGGAAACATAAGAAAAGGACCTACAAAAACAAACCCAAAACAATTAAGAAAACGGTCATAGGAACATACATATTGATAATTACCTTAAACGTGAATGGATTAACTGCTCCAACCAGAAGACACAGGCTTGCTGAATGGATACAAAAACAAGACCCATATATATGCTGTCTACAAGAGACCCACTTCAGACCTAGGGACACATACAGACTGAAAGTGAGGGGATAGAAAATGATATTCCATGCAAATGGAAATCAAAAGAAAGCTGGAATAGCAATACTCATATCAGATAAAATAGACTTTAAAATAAAGAATGTTACAAGAGACAAGGAAGGACACTACATAATGATCAAGGGATCAATCCAAGAAGAAGATATAACAATTATATATGCACTCAACATAGGAGCACCTCAGTGCATAAGGCAAATGCTAACAGCTATAACAGAGGAAATCGACAGTAATATAATAATAGTGGGGGACTTTAACACCTCACTTACACCAATGGACAGATCATCCAAAATGAAAATAAGGAAACAGAAGCTTTAAATGACACAATAGACCAGGTAGATTTAATTGATATTTATAGGACATTCCATCCAAAAACATCAGATTACACTTTCTTCCCAAGTGCGCACGCAACATTCTCCAGGATAGGTCACATCTTGGGTCATAAATCAAGCCTCAGTAAATTTAAGAAAATTGAAATCACATGAAGCATCTTTTCTGACCACAATGCTATGAGATTAGAAATGAATTACAGGGGAAAAAAATGTAAAAAACACAAACACATGGAGGCTAAACACTACGTTACTAAATAACCAAGAGATCACTGAAGAAATCAAAGAGGAAATAAAAAAGTACCTAGAGACAAATGACAATGAAAACATGACAATCCAAAGCCTATGGGATGCAGAAAAAGCAGTTCTAAGAGGGAAGTTTATAGCTATACAAGCCTACCTCAAGAAACAAGAAAAATCTCAAATAAATAATCTAACCTTACACCTAAAGGAACTAGAGAAAGAAGAACAAACAAAACCCAAAGTTAACAGAAGGAAAGAAATCATAAAGATTAGAGCAGAAATAAATGACATAGAAACAAAGAAAACAATAGCAAAGATCAATAAAATTAAAAGCTGGTTCTTTGAGAAGATAAACAAAATTGATAAACCATTAGCCAGAGTCATCAAGAAAAAGAGGGAGAGGACTCAAATCAATAAAATTAGAAATGAAAAGTTACCACAGACACTGCAGAAATACAAAGAATCCTAAGAGACTACTACAAGCAACTCTATGCCAATAAAATGGACAACCTGGAAGAAATGGACAAATTCTTAGAAAGGTATAACCTTCCAAGACTGAACCAGGAAGAAATAGAAAATATGAACAGACCAATCATAAGTAATGAAATTGAAACTGTGATTAAAAATCTTCCAACAGGGCTTCCCTGGTGGCGCAGTGGTTGAGAGTCTGCCTGCCGATGCAGGGGACACAGGTTCGTTCTCCTGTCTAGGAAGATCCCACATGCCACGGAGCAGCTGGGCCCGTGAGCCACGGCCACTGAGCCTGCGCGTCTGGAGTCTGCGCTCCACAACAGGAGAGGCCACAACAGTGAGTCCCGCGTACTGCAAAAAAAAAAAAAAAAAATCTTCCAACAAACAAAAGTCCAGAACCAGATGGCTTCACAGGCGAATTCTATCAAACATTTAGAGAAGAGCTAACACCCATCCTTCTCAAACTCTTCCAAAAAATTATGGAGGAAGGAACACTCCCAAACTCATTCTATGAGGCCACCATCACCCTGATACCAAAACCAGACAAAGATACTACGAAAAAAGAAAATTACAGACCAATATCACTGATGAGTATAGATGCAAAAATCCTCAGCAAAATACTAGGAAACAGAATCCAACAACACATTAAAAGGATCATACACCATGATCAAGTGGGATTTATCCCAGGGATGCAAGGATTCTTCAGTATACACAAATCAATCAATGTGATACACCATATTAACAAATTGAAGAAGAAAAACCATATAATCATCTCAATAGATGCAGAAAAAGCTTTTGACAAACTTCAACACCCATTTACGATAAAAACTCTCCAGAGAGTGGGCCTAGAGGGAACCTACCTCAACATAATAAAGGCCATATATGACAAACCCACAGCAAACATCATTCTCAATGGTGAAAAACTGAAAGCATTTCCTCTAAGATCAGGAACAAGACAAGGATGTCCACTCTCACCGCTATTATTCAACATAGTTTTGGAAGTCCTAGCCTTGGCAATCAGAGAAGAAAAAGAAATAAAAGGAATCCAAATTGGAAAAGAAGAAGTAAAACTGTCACTGTTTGCAGATGACATGATACTATACATAGAGAATCCTAAAGATGCCACCAGAAAACTACTAGAGCTAATCAATGACTTTGGTAAAGTTGCAGGATACAAAATTAATGCACAGAAATCTTTTGCATTCCTATACACTAATGATGAAAAATCTGAAAGAGAAATTAAGGATACACTCCCATTTACCACTGCAACAAAAAGAATAAAATACCTAGGAATAAACCTACCTAGGGAGACAAAAGACCTGTATGTAGAAAACTGTAAGACACTGATGAAAGAAATTAGAGGTGATACCAACAGATGGAGAGATATACCATGTTCTTGGATTGAAAGAATCAATATTGTGAAAATGACTATACTACCCAAAGCAATCTACAGATTCAATGCAATCCCTATCAAATTACCAATGGCATTTTTTACAGAACTAGAACAAAAAATCTTAAAATTTGTATGGAGACACAAAAGACCCCGAATAGCCAAAGCAGTCTTGAGGGAAAAAAACGGAGCTGGAGGAGTCAGACTCCCTGACTTCAGACTATACTACAAAGCTACAGTAATCAAGACAATATGGTACTGGCACAAAAACAGAAACATAGATCAATGGAACAAGATAGAAAGCCCAGAGGTAATCCCACGCACCTATGGTCAACTAATCTATGACAAAGTAGGCAAGGATATACAATGGAGAAAAGACAGTCTCTTCAATAAGTGGTGCTGGGAAAACGGGACAGCTACATGTGAAAGAATGAAATTAGAACACTTCCTAACACCATACACAAAAATAAACTCAAAATTGATTAAAGACCTGAATGTAAGTCTGGACACTATAAAACTGTTAGGGGAAAACATAGGAAGAACACCCTTTGACATAAATCACAGCAAGATCTTTTTTGATCCACCTCCTAGAGTAATGGAAATAAAAACAAAAATAAACAAATGGGACCTAATGAAACTTAAAAGCTTTTGCCCAGCAAAGGAAACCATAAACAAGATGAAAAGACAACCCTCAGAATGGAAGAAAATATTTGCAAACGAATCAACGGACAAAGGATTAATCTCCAAAATATATAAACAGCTCATGCAGCTCAATATTAAAAAAACAAACAACCCAATCAAAAAATGGGAAGAAGACCTAAATAGACATTTCTCTAAAGAGGACATACAGATGACCAAGAAGCACATGAAAAGCTGGTCAACATCACTAATTATTAGAGAAATGCAAGTCAAAACTACAATGAGGTATCACCTCACACCAGTTAGAATGGGCTTCATCAGAACATCTACAAACAACAAATGCTGGAGAGGGTGTGGAGAAAAGGGAACCCTCTTGCACTGTTGGTGGGAATGTAAACTGATACAGCCACTATGGAGAACAGTATGGAGGTTCCTTAAAAAACTAAAAATTGAATTATCATATGATCCAGCAATCCCACTACTGGGCATATACCCAGAGAAAACCACAATTCAAAAAGACACACGCACCCCAATGTTCATTGCAGCACTATTTACAATAGCCAGGTCATGGAAGCAACCTAAATACCCATCGACAGACGAATGGATAAAGCAGATGTGGTACATATATACAATGGAATATTCCTCAGCCATAAAAAGGAATGAAATTGGGTCATTTGTTGAGATGTGGATGGATCTAGAGACTGTCATACAGAGTGAAGTAAGTCAGAAAGAGAAAAACAAATATTGTATATTAATGTATATATGTGGAACCTAGAAAAATGGTACAGATGAACCTGTTTGCAGGGCAGAAATTGAGATAGATGTAGAGAACAAACGTATGGACACCAAGGGGGAAAGCGGCAGGGGGTGTGGGTGGAGGTGTGATGAATTGGGCGATTGGGATTGACATGTATACACTGATGTGTATAAAATTGATGACTAATAAGAACCTGCTGTATAAAAAAATAAAATAACGGAAGTCTATTTGAAAGACAGGAGGTGACTCTCAAGAAACGTCAAGCAAAAAATTGGACCACAGGAGTTTGCACTATATGATGCCATTTTTGTGATGAAAAATGACTGCGTGGGTAGAAAAAAAGGCTGTGAGATTACTGACCAAAATGTTAAGGCTGGTCATCTCTGCATGAGGGCCTGGGTAGACTTTGACTTTCTTCTGTTTGTTTATTGGTACTTTCTGAGTTGCCATAATAAGTATGTGTTATAGATTTACATTGGAAGAAGTGAATGTTACTTTGCATGCTATTTTAACAATGGGGATGCTTTGGCTCTAAGCATGGGACTCAAGTGTCTTCCTGATGTTCCCACGTGCCCCTCTCTGGAGTCTGCTTGGCTGGCAAAAATTCCAGGAAATAAACAAACTGCAGCTTAAGGAGATCTGTTCAGGAACAAGTGAGGAGGAGAGCCAAATTCTTCATCCAGTCCCTCGACCAGCTGTGTCTTTGAAAGAATAAAGATGCAAAGTTTTCAGAAAGTAAGGATGTGGGGATCTGGGGAGAGAAAATTGAGCAGAGAGGCAGTATGGAATGTGGGGGGCTTGCTGACACAGGCTGGAGGGGGACTGGGGTTTTCCTTCTCAGTCAAAGCTACACCCTGAATTATAATATTGTTCTTTGGTGTGAACAATGGATATTTTCTCCATCTTAAGTCGGGTGCAGATAAAAGCATCTTTAGACAAGTTGGCTGTCTTAATTGACATATAATTTAAAATCGAAGTAAGAACAGTACGTTTGAAGCCTACGACTGAATCCTGATGCGGTCACTGCTGACTTTGGAGTGAGCAGCAGCTCTGTTCTCATGAAAGGGCAGCAGAGCCACTGACAATGGCCATCCCAGTAAGTTTCAGGAACTGACCTGCCTTGGCCTGTGCTGGCATGGCCCCTGTGAGCAGCCTGCCTCTGGCCAGACATGGCTGAATTTCTTCCTGCTGCTCCCGGGAGCACAAAATGTGCTATGAGAACATATAATGAAGGAGATCTACCTGGTGTAATGAATTTCTAGTTCCTAGTTTGTTATTTTTTTGTATATTGGGTCTTGGTCTCCTCAAGAAGGATACTTTCAGGGTAATTCATCTACTCATCCATCCACCCGTCTACCTATTCATTTGTCCCTCACCCATCCGCCTATTCATCTATCCTTTCATCCATTCATTTATCCATTCATCCATCCTTCCACTCATCCACCCATCCACTCAACTTCCCACCCATCCAAATATTTATGGAGCATTTACTATGTGTCAGGTGTTATCCAAAATGGTTGCTGCCCCAAGAAGCCCAAAGTACAGAAGGAACAAAAGATAAGTAAGTTGCTAATCATCACAGAGCAGGATACTCTCATTCATTATGTGGAATTTAAATAGGTGCAACCCCTGTGCAGGGCAGCATGACAACATTAACACTGCAGATTCCCCTTGACCCAGCAATTCCACTTGTAGAAAGTTAACCTGCGGCTACTCATCCTTGTACAAAATGACTCGTGTACTAGATTATTCATTTCAACATTATTTGTAGTAATGAAAGTTTCCAAAGTTCCATCACCCAAATGACCAAGAGTAGGAGACCGGTTGGACAAATGACAGTATATCTATATAAGAATTTATCACGTAGCTGTTTACTTACTGATAGGGAAAGATTACTAAGATTCATTGTTAGGTTAAAGAATACACAACAGTGTGCATATTAATATTTTGCCACATGTACTGAAAGAGAAAATAATGTGTGTGTATAGCATTTGCCTGCAGGCCGTTTCAATGCACACAGTGGCTCTTTCTAGAGACTTAACACCTTGAGGTGACCCTCAACCAATAACGGATTGGCTTTGGATAAATACCCCAGGTCCCTCACCCCTTGCTGGAGACAACTGAGAAACCTGGTCTACACTGCCTTCCAGAAGTCCCAGAGGGACTTAATTACCCATGGTGGTAACCTGCTCATTCACATACACTTGGATTTCCTCCCCTCTCTGTCTCACTTCCTCACTCTTTGACCATGCTGCCTAGGATAATCTCCCAAACAAATTGGTTATGCCCAAATATTTACCTTAAGGTCTGCTTTTGAGGAAACCCAAACTAAGACAATGTAATTGCTTACATAGAGGTTGAAAGTAGAACCACTGGGAACCTCTGGGGAGGGAACTGGGCAACTGAGGGCAGGAGTGTCAAAGGGAATTTTCATCATAGAACTTTTGATATGTCTTTAAATGTCTAATGTAATGCATTACCTACTGAAAAGTAATTTCCCAGTGACATCAACTGATACATGATACAATTAGGGAAGCACAAAGGACTCTGGGAGCACAGATAGGCCATGTAGAAAAATCCAAACTCAGCCAGTGAACATAAACAGTGAGCCATGGGCTCTGGAACCTGGCTACGCAGGCACAAATCCTGGCTCCACCACTTGCACGTTGTGTGACAGGCCAAGTTTCTTGAATTCTGTGCCTCGGTTTCCTCGTCTGTGCAAACTGAGATGATAATCATGGTACTTATTTCATAGGGTTGTTGTGAGGGTTAAGCACATTAAGGTATGTGCCTTAGTCCTTTTGGGCTGCTATAACCAGTATACCACAGACTGGAAGGCTTATAAACAGCAGAAATGTATTTCTCACAGTTCTGGAGTCTGGAAGTCTGAGATCTGGGTACCAGCACGGTTGGGTGAGGGTCCTCTTCTGGGTCGCAGACTTCTCTCTGTGTCCTCACGTGGCAGAAGGGGCTCTGGAGCTCTCTAGGATCTCTTTTATAAGTGCACTAATTCTATGCATCCTTATGACCTGATCACTTCCCCAGGGCCCCACCTCCTAAAACCATCACCTTTGGGGTTTAAGATTTCAACATATAGAGTCGGAGGGGACGCAAACATTTAGACCATAGCAATGTGTAAAGCACTCGTATAGCTCACTGACAGTGCTCCCTATGTGTTAGCTGTTTGTTGCATTCAGCTGTGTTGTTTGATCTTGGCCAAATCCATATTCCTCCCTGGGAAATTTTCGTATTAGGTATTATTCTCCCAGCAGCCACTCAAATTTCTTCATTCTGCACATTTTCTACTTCCAGGAGGAGAAAGCAAAGATCCCTTTGGAAACTTCTGGACGGTTTTGCACCATCATCAGAGCTGCATGATGGTTGGGGAGAGCCTCACAGATCCATCAAGGACAGTAAAAGTTTCAGGAACCAACCAGAAGCCAAGGTAAGTTGAGGAGAAGAATCCACATTTGGGCCCAAAATTTTACCAGGCAGCAGTTTTGAAAAGAAGCTAAGGATGTGCAGTGGAGAGAGAAATGCAATCGGCTTTGCTTTATGTCTTCTTACAGTTTTTATGTCTGCGTTGGAATTAGCTGCCTTTTTCCCTCTCTCTCACTTGAAGAGAACTAAACTCTGATAGTTAAGCTCAGAGTGAGCTGGACGGTCCACTATGTCACATAAGTACATTTCCAATTCTTGGTTCTGTTATTTAAAACAGTGCGATTATTGTACTCGGTAATATATTTCTTTGCTTGCCGGTGCCTCCTAGACCCTAAAGCAGAAAAAAATGCTTTAATAAACATTTGCATATTGCTTCCTCGAAGCTGGGAGACTAATCTTGGGGTTTGTAGAGTGGCTGGGGTTCGGGATGTTTTAATGAATTATTACCTAATATTTCTTTTCCTGTGACACATATGTGATTAGTATATGTCTGCTCACTGATTAACTTTGTTTATTTACTAATTAAGTTTAGAATCAGCTGTCTTATGGTTATAGAAATAATTGTTTGATTAGCGTGTGGGAATTTACATTTTCATTATGCTCCTGTATAATTTCTGTCCCAATTAGACGCAACACCCCATGCCGATCTGGGGCGCCAGCATTGCAATTTTCACCCATTAAGGAAAAACAGTTATATTGATTGGTGATAATTGGGTGCAGATAGTAAATACACATTAGCAAAATTTAAATTATATCCAACTGGTTCTTTCAATTTGCTTCTAGAGTAACAAAGTTATAGAGATGGCCACCCATGGTTTGGACAGAGTACATCCTCACACAATGGCCGATGCTCTTTTTGATCAGTAAGTTCCATGAAATTTCAAGAAGAGCTATAGAAATCAGCCATCTTCTGGTATTTGATATCTGAGCTTGCAAGTATGTCCTTGAGGTTCTCTCTAGGCACCTCACCTGCCTCACCCTAGTCCCCCCTGTTTCTCTGTCAAGAACACCCAGTGGCTCCCCATTGTCTGCCATTCTAAGGTTTAAACATGCTGGCTGGTACCCAAGGATGTTCAAAACACAATTCCTTCCTATCCATCCATTTATGGTGGGCTTTCTGATGTGAACAGAGACCCACTCCAGTTATCTCAGGAAACAAGCAGGATTCACTGTAAGGACATGTGTGGAGTGGAAGCACCCCCAGGAAACCCATGGAGATAGGTAACTCGGCATTTGCACCTGTCTCCGTTTCTCTCTCTGTCTGGCTGTCTTTCACTTTGTCTTTGTCTTTGTCTCTGTCTCTCCATCTCTACCTTCATCTCCAGTGTGCGTCTCTTCCTTTACGCACATCTATTCAAGTCTCCTATCTCACCACCAACCAGTTTCCCACCCTCCTTGTTTTCCCCTCTCCCTCACAAGCAGCCTGCGCAGCCTTGATTTTGCTCTGTTTCTGACTCAATTCCACCTTCAGCGCATCACCTTCAGCCCCTCACCATCGCCTTCAATCATCTATTTCTCTCACTTCCAAATCCTGAGGGAGGAATGTGGCCTTCAGACTTTGCCACGTGTCATTCACCTTCCACTCTCGCGTTATTTGCCATTGACCTACCAGTGGGCTAAATTTTACTTAATACATTAAACAACAACAACAAAATTCTTTGTGAATTTTAATATTATGTATCATAAAGTAAACTTTTAATGAGTACCATAAGTGGGGAGCGAGCATTTTTCTGATATACATTAAAATAAAAGCATAACAATTAAAAAAAATTTAAAGTCATATATCTGCCACCAGTTGTATATACATCCTATCCCCCTAGAAGCACTGGTCTAGCTCCTCATTCCTTTGAAGCTGCCACCACAGATGTTATTTGCCAGCAGCCTCAGGATTGGTAACCCTTAAATCATGTGCCCATCTCTGTCCAATCAGCTGTGACTAGGGTGAGGGCGTGGTCATGTGATCTAGAACAAAGTCCTGTGGTTACCAGACTTCCCTCAAGAGACCCAGTAGGCTGACTAAGCGATAAGTGACCCTCAAGGTACTTCTCGTGGTTAGGTTTCAAGCCAAATGCTCTACACACAAGATCACAGTTTGTCTTCACAGCAACTCCACGTGGAGGGCTTTAGTAGCCCCGTTTCTCTGTCCTTCAAAACCTAGCAGGGAGGAATAAACCCCTAAGTGTCCAAGGGAAGCTCGACTCCAGGCCCTGGCAAGATGCGGCTCTGTTTGGGACCATTCACAGACAGTTCCATTGAGAGCTGCATCTCTTTGCCCCGGAAGCCAAATTCAGCTCCAATGGCCTCTGAAAATGGAACTCCTCCTCCCCCAATTCCTGAAAGGTGGAACTGCAGTCAGCCAGGCCATTAGCCGGCTGCCAGCGAGGCTTTTTGCTGAGCCAGAGGAAAACCTTTTGGGGGGTGATGAAAATGCTAGGAGAACTGCCTCACGCAGAGGGAGGCCTCCATTCCTGATTGCTGATGATCACGCCATCAGATTGTAGCAGACCGGGGTGCTGCAGAGAGGTGAGGCAGGAGGATGGCTCTGGCTGCAGAACTTGCTGTGTTCCCTCCATCTGCAGCTGGGCTGACCTCAGTGCAGCTCTATGTCCATTGCATTTAATCCACCCCCACTCTGAGTGATACACTGAGGGTATTTCTTACCCACCTCTTGCTTCTCCCCACCTCAGCACAGTACTCAGATTTTTAAAAAAAGTGATGCTTTCTGAAAGGAGCTGAAAATACAGCACATTATCTGCTTCAGAGGGAAGAACTGTAGCTAGGATGTTGGCTGCCGGTGCCCTGAAACAGTGCCTGATGCGTGTTAGGTCCTCCGTTACGATTTGCAAATGGATGGATGAGACAGAGTGGAAGGTGTGGCTGGACTGAGCAGAGTAGGAGTCCAAAATGGAACAAGAACCACACTGAGTATCTTTTCTGATGGGATCAAAAATATCAGTTTCCCCTGAACGAAACTGGAATCGTTTTTAGTTCCGGCAGAATTCTCTCTTGGAGACCTGGCCAAGAAATTTATTGTGTAATGTAGTTTTCTAAGAGGAAGAAACTCCTGCCTTCCTAAGTGTAGCTCACAGTAGTCCCCAGGCCACACTCCCCAAGGGGGCAGGTGCTTGGCCCTGCCCAGTGTGGAGTGCAGGTTGGGGGACAGGTTTTGAAGTCAGACTGCCTAGGCTTGACATGAGCTGACTGTGTGACCCTGGACCATATGGTCAGTGTGGACAGAGTATTGGAGATGGAGCAGTGGAGGGGTAGGAAAGAATGTTCTATCCTGGCTTGAGTCTAGCCTTAGATCAATGCAGGGGAGGCTGGTGGGCAATTTCCTTACCTGTTAAAAATTACAGGATTGGAGTGAGTGGCAGATATCAAGAGCAGCACAGTCCAATAGAAATATTTTACAAGCCATAAGTGTAACCTTAAATTTTCTCGTAGCCATATTAAAAATGAGAGAGAGAGAGAAGAAGTAGGTGAGATTAATTTCAATAATATATTTTATGTAACTCAATATGTCAAAAGCATTATATATTCAATATGTAATCAACATAAAAGATTATTAGTGTAATATTTTACGTTCTTCCTTTTCTACTGAGTCTTCAAAATCGGGTGTGCATTTTACATCTTACAGCACATCTCAGTTTGGACTGGCTACATTTCAAGTATCATTAGTCACATGTGGCCAGAGGCCACTGTACTGGGCAGCACAACTGCAGGGCTTCTCAGGTCTTATATTTAGATTGTGGGATTTTAAGGTGGACTGTGCTTTTATTGCAGCAAGAGGGATAGAGGTCAAATACAGGAGAGATTTGTGTGTGTGGAGGGGTGCAGATTGGGGCACTGAGGGAGGCTGTGGAATCACTGAGCCACTGGATTCTGACAGAGCTGGGTTCAAATCCTGGTTCTGCCACTTACTGGCTGAGAGTCCTTGGGCAAGCCACTTTATCCTTTTAAGCCTGAATTTCCTCATGTGTAAGTTAGTTATGACCTTAGGGGAGTCATGCAGATTAAATAAGATAATATATGTAAAGCACTTAGCTCAGTACATGGCATAGTTTACATACTTAATTATGACAGATATTATTATTCCATTGTGGCAAACTTAAAACCAAAATCACATGCACTGGAGAAAAATGGGGGGTTTTCCCCTTTTTCTCTCTGTAGGACAAGAATTGTCTAAAGGTTCTAGCCTTTAGAAAAGAATGGAAAATTTGTGGTACTAGACCCTTATTCCCCATCATATGTCGTGACAGGCATCACTAAGCAATCATAGCTTCTGTCCATCTGAGCCCTGATTAAACCTCAGGAGCCTTCTCAACACAGACAGTTGCTACCCATCAATCTTGACCGGCAAGCAGATGAAATGTATGTGCCATCCCTGCCTTAGCTCATTAGCATTGTGTGATAGAAGGCAGGTGTCAGAGCCCCAGGAGGCATTACTAAAAAATGACCAAAAACAGGAGAGAGAGAGAAAGAATGAGAGCATGAGAAGAGGCTAGCAAGGGTGACCGGTCAGAGATGGGACTTTTTCCTGTCTGAGTGTTTCTTCCGTCTTGGAGTCAGGGTATTTGAGCCTAAACATGGTTCCTCTCTGAATCCTGCATTGGCTGGAGACTTGGGTACCAGAAGTCTCTCTGGAGTGCCTTCCAGGGCCATGCCTCTGAGCTGGGGTCGAACCCTGGCTATTTCATCCAGGGAGGTGAGTTCAGTTAGAATTCCAAGGGCCCAATTTATCTTGTGCTGAGCTGCCAGCTGATAATGAATGGCCGGCTGTTTCACCAACAGCCCTGCTTCCCGATCATCACTCTTGCTCAGCCCCTCAGGCACCGAGGGTCTCACATGGGAGTGTGCTAGATCCAGCCCATCCATCCCCCGCTGATGGAGGGAACATCTCCCTGCACCAGCCCCGGGGCTTCTCTCACAAAGATGAGAGAATGAGAGCCAAGTTGACACTCCTTCCCCCAGGAGACGATGCAGCAGAACCAAGAGCAGGTTTAAGACAAATGCAAAGAAAACAGGTCCATCCATCTTTCCTTCCTTTCTTTATTCACTCAACAAATATTTGCAGGGGCCCAGAGCAGTTTCTTAGGACCTGGAGAGGAGGTTGTAAAAATGAATTGGGCCTGGTTTCTGCCCTCAGAGTGTACAGGACACAGGGGAGGCTATGGCAAGTCTGTCAATAACTCGATAAATATAATGACACCTAAGGGAGGTCACATCACGTCACCCTCTGCTGGAAATCCTACAAAGCCTTCTTGAGGCCTATGAATAAAATCCTATCTCCTGACCTTGGCTTATAAGACCTCATATATTGGGCCCTGCTTACCTCTTGGACCTCACCTTGACCTGCTGCCCTGTGCCTGTTGCCTACTCTGTTCCAGCTACAATGGCCAAAAGGTCCCCAGTCCCTCCACAGTTCCTGCTTCAGGGCCTTTGCACAGCCATTCCTCCTGCCTGCAGTGCCCACCCCTGACCTCCTCTTTGTTGGCTTCTTCTTTCCATTCAAGTCTCAGCCCTATGGCCCCTTCCCAGAGCAGCCCTCTCTGACCCCCACTGACAGTTGCATATAGGCAAGTGATGCCAAACTAGTCTGTCTGTTTCCAGAGTCCATGTTTTGCTTGTTCTTGGTAGTGTTTCTTTTATTCACTATTTGGAACCTGGCTTGCTGACTTTGCTACTTGCTAGCTGTGTGACCTTAAGCAAGTCACTACAGCTCTCTGAGCTGCAGTTTCGTCATCTGCAAAATGGGGCTAATAATACTACCTAACTTAGAGACTTACTGTAAGGATGAAATGAGATAGTACAGGCAAAGAGCACAATGCTCGGCACATGGAAAAACTCAGTAAATATTAGCTACTCTTATTAGTCTGTCTGTGGAGCTAATTGGGAATGAATATGACTCTTATTCACAGAGTGGGGAGTGCTCAACTGGCCTGGCTTGTTAGTCTCTTTGTCAACCACCCTGCAACTGGAAATTTTCTCTTTTGCCCTTCAAATGCATCTAATCTGAGGATTCCC